>NW_022987342.1:7465940-8183440 GCF_902827165.1 Trematomus bernacchii | reverse complement strand
TCTTAGAGATGTCCCGACCCTTAGCATATCACATACAATGTGTTGAAGGAAGCGCTATCCAATAGAAGCCTGAGTGTTATTTAGTGATGTCACCATGATCAAAAAAACGTATTTAAGGCACTACAGGAAAGGGAAAAGCCCCAAAAGCATAATAGGGCCTCTTTAAGTAGGTGAACTTATTTAATTCAAAATTGTATTTTAACACATATTTAGTCTTTAACAAATATTGGTCCTCCTGTGATTTTAATATTGCACTAGTCCATATTGCGCTGTGGATACATTTTGATTAATTGTGCAGCCTTAATGGAAGGGACTGAGAAAGTTTAGGGTCAAGACAGTAGGCCTAAACAACCAATTGTACATTGCAAATCAAATGTGCATTATTGAAATAATAAAGCCAAAACAGCTGTGAAGTATAAAACAACAATCCTATCAACATGTGTAAGAGAATATAATGACTATACAGACTCCTCCTTCTGCAACATACTTCTTCTCTGACCAGCCCGAGCTGCAGCAGTCAGAGGAATGTCTGCGTGCAGTTCAGGAACAAACTGAGGATCTTCAGTCTGCTGTCACAGAACGTGCCTGAGCAGGGCCCAGAACTGCTCAAAATGCCCTTAGGGCTTCCTTACTATTCCAACACTACACATTCAAATAGTTGAACATGAAGGAACCAATAACAACTTGAAGAGCTCAAAATTAGCCATAACTGGTTTCATATATTTCCTCCAGCACTGGTACCTCTGGATCATTGGAATGTGACTTTTTTTATGGAAATAACCGTGTAGAGGATGGGTCATAAAACAGAACACTGCAGCAGAGAAGGAGGCCGGACTCTTTTTTTATTAAATATTCTTGTGATCTCACAATGCACTCCACTGTTTTGCATAACAACATGTGATATCAGAAGGAGGCAGACATTTGGATCGAGGCTGTTTGTAATGACAGGACAGGTGCTGGAGGGGGAGGGGGGGGGGGGGGGGGGGGGGGGTGGGGGGGGGGGGGGGGTGGGAGCTTCACAGTGAAGGCATTATGTAAGTTCTAGCATTCGACTCTGTTTCACTCAGGTGAGAAATCAAAAAGATCCTCTCCCTTCTCTAACGAGGACTCTTTTTTTCTAAAAGGCGTGGTCTACATTGCTGCATTGATGAAAAATGATTAATACATTTTATTTATTTTTGACCATTGAGAAGGAAGAGTGTCCCTAATTGGCCTATTCAGCTTGAACATGTGTGCTTTGTTTCCATCATTCGAAAAAACAATAATTATGAATATATATCAAACGTGATGTCGTAAAACACCTACAATTTGCAGTTTCAAGATTTGTACTTCAATCCAAATGTGACAAGCCCACCCCACCCACCCAGGGGAACAGAAACAGTTTGCTGCAGTCACAATACCAGTAACATCACATTACATACAGAGGAAATGCACAGCAGGCTGCAGTCTGATCGACTCTAGGAAGTTTACCTCTTCTGTCTGGCCTGGGCTTCTTCCAAGAAAATCTATTTTAGTATCAAACAAACTGCAGGGCAACAGCACAAACCTCCAGTCTCTCTCTGCCCCTGCTGGCCTGATGAGAAGGATGCCTGGCTGTCATGTAAAACATCATTTTAAACAAAAGGTGTCAACAAAAGAAATATGCTCTTGCTCTATTGTGTTCTATGTCACGTATCACACCTTCTAGAAATGTGACTGAATAAAACCCGTAAAAACAGTAACCATGATAACACCAGTATGTTCTTTTTTCCAAAGCTACTGTATTTAAATAGCGACAACAAATAGGTAACGTTAACAGTTAAGAAAGTAAAGATGCTAACCGCAGCTACCGTAACGAGGAAACGGCACCTTACATGACAGACTGTGGCTATGCTAGAAAGCTAATGCTACCACTGCTGTAGACTGGCATGTTTCCAATAAACCGGTTAACATGCCGGCTTTGACAGCTTGCCAGGGCAGCTGCAATAAAGTTATCCAGCGAGAAAAATGAAATGGATTTCAACTCAGCCATGGGGCTCAACTTTTCATGGCGCCTGCCCTGTCACACAGGGTGGGGACAGGAGAGGCAGACCAGATGCTAACTGTTTCAGTTCATTTCCAGCCAATCTCACGGGATCCTGCGGCTACTGTTAGCCTGACAAGTTATCAAGTGACGGAGAGCAGGAGGGACATCAAAACGGCCTAAGTAGCGTGCGCCGTTTATGATTCTTCTAGAACATGTGTCAAAGGCTGCTTTTGAAACCGAGGACACTTACCTTAATATTTAAGTGGCGATTTCAGGTGTCTTCGCAGTAAGTGCCTTCGTTGTTCTGCGCTCCTGTGAAAGTATGGCGAACAAGGGAACGGCGCCGCCCCGAGTTTCGGGCACCCGCAGCACGTTTCCGGGAATAGGTCCGCGGCTCCGCGCACGCTGCACGCATGCAGATGACGTGAGGTGCGAGGGCGCGCTCCAAAAGATGTTATATATTTCAGAATAAATCAGAAAACCTTTATCCGTCCCACAGAGAAAACAATCCGATTATTTTATCAATGTAATTTTTTATATTTTGAATAATACTGTTAAGATTTAATGGATGTTTTTATTTCAAGAGTCTGAGTCACCACAGTATATGGAATGCTTTATCTACATATGTTTTAGTCCATTTGACAAAATGCAATATTTCAGTTGACAAATCCTATCAATGTGGCCAACTTCCACACGATTTTAAGATTGGGCGTTAGTATACATCACAATTTCAATCCTTAAAGATACTTTGACAATGGATCTTGCCAATTGATAAAAATGGTGTAGCTGTCATATTCAGAATTTCTTTCTGTGAAGGTACCATTCACACCCAAATAATATGCTATTGTAGTTTTTCTTTTAAAAGCTTGTTTTAATGGAATTAAATGAAAAGGTGTAGCTAACAAACATTTTATAGTGTAAACTTTAGTATTAGTTTATTTTTAATTCCTGGTAGCTTGATCTAAATAACTTATTAGGCTATTTTCAATTAATATCTGTGATAAAAGATTCCTAAAATTGAACGAGGTATTCATTAACCAAAGTGGGACTGAGACTTCTAAAAGTAGTAACAAAAACGATTTAGCCGTTATGCTACAGTCCCTTGGTCTGGTAAACTGAACAATAGTTTATGGTAGGAAATATAACATTTTAGAAAGAATATATGTACAGCTCTTGTTTAACAAAGAAAGCATCCCATAAATGTTAAGCAAAAAGTATACCTTTCAATGGCACTTAAACAGAATATGGTGTAAGAGTTTAAAACACGAAGAGTCTTTAAGAGTTTACACGGAAACGAAACGGAGAACGAACAAAATTCGATATCAAAGTCTTCCGTTCACACGGTATCGGCTTAAGAAACTGACCGTTTATGCTCCGCGGTGGATTTAGCAACATGTAGTTCATATAGTTCTCCATGTCCACTTGTGGCTGATGGTTGTGGTAGAGGAGCTGTAGATTTTGCACTAACATCTGAGGATGTAGCAGTAGCTACTGACCATGCTACAGCAGTGAGCAGCAGAGGTGGGGCTATGGCTTCATCGTTATCAGGAAATGATCATATAGGGCGTGCACACGGAGCCGGTTGGCCCCCCTGAGCGTTCCGTCTGCAGATCTATCCACCTTGGGACCCGTTATCATTTGAGGGGTCCGTTTCCACGGTTCCGTTACGGCCTCGTGTGAACGAATGGGCTATACGAAAGAAAAAAGTAGCAGATACAACACGAATCGTCTCCATGTAAACGGGGTCTTAGCTAACCTGACTGACATATTAAGAAATATGAGAATAGTTCAAATATGACAATATTGAGTTCATTCTTTTTGTTTTTAATTTAAAAAAAAGTTGGAACTGCATTTGTCACAGGAAGAGACATTTCTAAATGAACACCAGAAACATGATTCAATATAATTATTTATGTACAAAACCCTATGAAATATGTCCATGTGTCCAGTATACAGTACCAAATGACAGAACTTCAGCACAGAAGCTTTTTCACATAACATTAAACAGACTTGGGGACCACCAATTCAAGATTCGGTGATTCAAGAAAAATAATCCATTGTGTTTCAGGTCAACATACACTTGGAAAAGAGCACAGGAGCTGGTGTCCTAGAACAAAAAAAAATTCATAACATAAAACCGCTCCAGAAAACATGGCTACAAAAATACTGAAAAATATTAAAAACCACCAAAATATCATGGTCCATATAATAAAATGGCTTAAAAACACAACGAAAAGTGTAATAAGGTCCGATACATCGTATCTGATCAACCAGATTTAACAAAGAAAGAAAAAAGGGGCACAGGCGCATCATCCTTTCCGAGTGCTTCGAACTTTAGCTGGTGTCCATCTGAAACATACAAAAAAAAAACAGTGATTATTAAATCATCCATACATTTTTACAGTACAGGGAGAACAAATATAAAACTGTTATTTTATGCATCACGAGTACACACCTTGGCATTGTATGCATCCAACTGGGCGTCAAGCTCCTCTGCAGAAAGTTGAGGTCTTTTTTCTCTTCCTCCTCCGCCTCCTCCTCCCCGCCCTCCTCTTCCTCTGTAACCTCCACCGCCGCCACCACCACCTTGCCTTCTTTCTCTCCTTTCACCGCGATCACCCCTATCACTCTTCTCACTCCTTTCAAACTTGGGCTGTCCAAGTCTGCTGCGGTCAAACCCTCCATTTGAACTGCAAAGAGATCATAATTATTATCATTACTGGCTGCTGCTGTCACCTACTGTAAATAACTGTGCAAAGTATGCTTCCACATATTTGATGCATGCTTCTTAATATTAAGCTGTCTTTAGCTCTTTACTTTCTGTAACAATGTACATTTCTCGCTCTGTGGGACAAATACAGGTTTTCTAATTCTGAAAGGGTGACCGGTTTTTAGGGTAGTATGATGAAGCAGGCACACATATTTTAGCCACCATTAAAAGTATTAATTGGAGTATTGTATCACTCCACCAGAGTTAGACAACCCTTTTGGACAGTTATGTATGCTCAATTTAAAAAGCCACCAGACCTTAAGTAACCAGCTAAAACTAATTTTCTTATCAAGGCAACTGTCGAGCAATCCATGCAAGATAAAATGTATGTTTTTTGATTAAAAAAAAGAGAGACTGTTTGTTTTGGCAAGATAATAGAAAGTTTCCTGTCAGAAAGGGCTGGCTGACAGAAAGTAGAGCAGTGAAAATATCATAAATGCAGCACACATTTTAACTTTTTTTAGGGTATAAGATATTGATTTAGCTGCTGGTACTCCCATCAGCATCTCCAAACTAGGGACATGCATAACACCATATTCTGTGACAATAGGCCGATTAGGGATAAGAACCTCCTACAGCCCCCAAATGTCCCTTTATCTTATTAGTCTCCAATCACTGATAGACACATGTTGGGATATCGTGAATCTTTTCTGGTACTTCCCAACTACTGGTCTCAAACTGCAGACATATGACATACCTTTGTACAGATGGTCTGCTCTGTGTGTCAACGTCAGAAGTCAGCTGCTGGATTTTCATGGGACGGCCTATCAAAAGGATTACATTTCATTATTAATTCATTCTGAATAACCGATCACAATACTTAAATTCAACTTGAGAATGGAATCCTCACCGTCAAGTGGGACACCGTTATAGTGCTTCATGGCTTTGAGTGCTGCTGCGTTAGTTTCAAAGTGAACATCGGCCGTTCCTTTACTGCGCCCAGAGCGGTCGTAGTGTACAGACGCCTTCAGTAAGTCTCCAAACTCTGCAAACAATTCCTGTGGAGCAGAGTAGAAACATCAGTCCTGTTCCCAACACATTGATGCTAACAATGTGGATTCATGGGATTCAGTAAATTACCTTGACATCAGAGTCAGAGACACCAAAGTCCAGATTGGATACCAGCAGCTTGCCGTTACATTCTACACTTCTTTCTGCCACAGCGCTCTGTTGTCCTCTGCGTCCACCAGCATGCTCCTCAAACATATCATGCTGCCATTTGTCTGGCAACTCTCTGGGCTGTTGAGAGAAACATAAGAAAACTGTGTTTAGGATCCAAATGTTATGGGAACAAGCAACGATACGTCTGAAACGGATACATTTAAATGACTGGCAGGGAAAATGTGTACAAATATTTTCTCAATGGCCATTTGTTTCAGCTAATTGCAATAAACACTAAATCCTTTATATTTTACCAGTTCAGCCAATAGATTACAATTAATCTTAAACACTATACCTTTAAATGACTTCCCTACACGTCTGGAGAACCAGGCTAGGGGTTTCATCCAGTTAATCCACAAAATAGTTTATCCAAAAAAAATAATAGCTTTTAAATTCTAGGTAAAACAAAAATCATCAAGTTAGTAGAGGAAAACGTTTTAGCGGGAGAAGTGAAATAGAGTTCCTCCTCACTGAGATTTCAGATTATAGCCTCTCGAAGAACAGCTTCGGAAACAAAGCAGCCATGTTGGACAAATATCCACGGGGACACGGTTAAATGGCGCTGCCCTAATTCCTAGTAATTATTTCTGAAAATGTAATTGAACACCCTGGCATAATTTAATGTAGACAATTTAAGTCATTCGTGGTAAGTTATTTAAGTTTCTACTTCCAAGTTAGCTAGTTAGCCACACTAGTAAGGGGAAGTCCATTAAGTGTAATGCTAACAACGACCGATAAGCAGCCACGATGTACGCATTTTGAAACGCCTTACCACGCTGCTTTCATTTAAAATTTCGGTCCACATGTGAATGGTTTCTCTCTCTTACCCTGGTGTACGGTGTTGTTCTGTTGTTTCTATCACGGTTGAAGTTATTCTGTCGACTCCTGGCCGGCCTTGAAGATCCACCGGCCCGACCAGAACTTCCACCCTGCCCGGATGATCTTCCTCCAGCGCCGCCGCCACCGCCTCCGCCGCCGCCTTTCTTATTTAACTTGATAATGTCGTCCAGGGACATACTCATCTTGTCGGACATCGTGGTGCTTAAGGTTCTAGCTGGAGATGAACAAAGAACTTACGTTGACGAGACGCTGTTGTTTATGTGCTTGCTTTCTCCGGTGGCGCGGTGTTAAAACTAGCGGATGTGACGTAAATACTCTGCAGAAGTGACGATAAACCAGAAGTCCCGCCTCTTTTATTTTTCCCCCCCAAAAAACTTTATTTAAAAACTAGTAACGTTCACAGCAGCTGTACATTTTCGAATGAAATCATTTTTATTGATTGAACAGGTATTGCCGTTTTCCACACCACAGAAAAAAATATTAAACTCGAGTATCTGTAATTTATGTATTTTATACTTATAACTCCACTACATTTATTTAACAACATTAGTTAATACTTTGAAGACACACATTAATACAAAATACAAATTAACAAATCATTAGAAATAGATTCATGGATTAAAATATCCGACAGTATATTAAAGTAGTTCAAATGAGCTATACCTTCACCAACTGTATCGATAATTATAATCCAGTTATATAGCCTATATAATTGATTCTGAAATTAGTACTTTCACTTCTTGTACTTCAGTTTTATGTAGATGGTAATACTATGTACTTAGGTAAGAGTTTCAATGCATGGCTTTTTTCTCATTTAATTCACTTCAAACTAGACAATTACCTTGAAACATGCACCTTTAATTACTTTGTGAATATTGTTTTGGTGACCAGAACATTATCCACAGATGTTGATCTATCTGCACCCTGACAAGAAGGCTTAAACAGTCCCAAATGTCAAAGTATTTAAGTAAGAGTAAACAGTATGCTGTATAAACCTTCATCTACCTACTAGATAGTGATATTGAATGAGAACCGTGGTTCATTCTGATTCAGTAGGTGAACCTTTATTTGAATAAAATAGTGTGTGTGTAAATTAAACTTAAATGGAGCATTTTCTGTCAGCTCAGATTTTATTTCAGCTTTTTTAAACTGTAGTATGTGCTCATGTGTTTCATTGCTGGTGTATAGGCTACTGCCCGAACATGCTTCATGAAAGGCAGGTTTTCCTATCAATACAATCATTTCTGATACTAAATATATTGTTTTCTTCTTTACTAAGGTCACATTGTTCTCTTGTCATAATAAACTTAAGTAAAAAACACCATATTGATATTTATTTTCTCTTGTGTTTATTTGCATTGCATTTGATATTGAGGTAATCCAAAACTAACAGAAAGTAATCAGGTTACATTACCTTTATATTTTGATACTCACATTAGGTTACTGATTACATTTTTAATCAGGTAACTAGTCATTGTAACACAATACGTTTTTAAGTAACCCTCCTAACCCTGGTTGTGGATAAAGACCTTTGCATGACTCCAGCTTTTCCTGTGGATTCAACCGTCCTCGTCGTGCACGTGTCATCTTACTGTTGCTAAGGGACATTTGAATGACCTAAATCACACTGAAAACCTGTTATCAAGACACAGATGGATGGTCATAAGCCATCAAACTAAACTGTGCAGCTTGGATTTGAGAATATTTTAGATATGCTTCGTCGTGTTCCATCACTGTTGCACTGACACTGCAGTATGTTCAGAGAGAATACGTTTATTTATCAGAAAGGTTTACAAGTCCATAACATCTTTAAGTGGGATACAGTAAAAGCCAAGAAGCAGGTTTATTTTCACCTGATTCGGAGTTTGCCCAGTCATTCTAAATATGTTCATGAAGTCAATTTACATCTCATCAAGAAAACATAACTCTGACATCAGACAGCCACTCTCACAAAATGTGACACTGCAGCTCTAAATCTTTTCAGTTGCTGTTGATGTATGGCTTTTCAGGATGCTGTATTTTGTTTTGCCCGCTGCTGTTGTTGGCCTCGCTGAGCTGGTGGAGGTCCTTCAGCATGTCTGCAAACTGCTCCTCCTGTGAGCACGTACAAAACAGCCATCACTTCAAGCACTGCATACTGTCAATAAAGGGATTTCTCCAAAATACCTTCATAGTAAACACATTAGTATCATGAAAAAAAGATGCAACGAAATTAAGATTATCTTTTTTTATCTATTCCATCACAGTTCAAGGCAAAAATGTAATGACATAAAATTAATTTTAATTTCAATTTTAGGACTGCAAATAAGGATTTCATCACACAATCTGTCCAAAAACAAAATGTAAATAATAATAATTTAATGTCTGATAGACAATAACATGTATTTATTTATTTTGACATTAATATATATATATCATTAACAATCAGAAGGTTTGGGTGTTGTAGGTTGGGTAGTGCTTTGCCTCAAATCCTCCTCAATGCTTTAGCAGTACTAACTAAATCAGTAACTATATGTAACAGAACACTAGTCTTGCTTGATTTGACCTACCTTACTTGCACATGTATTTTCTATATCTGCAAAAAGTCAGTAGGTTGTACCAAAAACAAAAGATCTGACGCAAAAAAATAAGCTACACAACACTTCCCCTTAAAGCTGCAAAAACAATTACTCATAGTAAAGTATAGAAATAAACTAAATGATGGTGCAGTGTTTGGTGCAGTTGGACTGACATGTGGTTAAATAGATTAAGTTCATTATTATTTAAACTTGTGCTTTCACAATGCTTACCAGTATATTGACTCGCTCGGCTGCAGCCATGGCAACACTCAGCTTCCTCTCATCTTCCTCCCTCTCCTCCTCAATCACACCCAGCCTGTGACACACACACACACACACACACACACACACACACACACACACACACACACACACACACACACACACACACACACACACACACACACACACACACACACACACACACACACACACACACACACACACACACACACACACACACACACACACACACACACACACACACACACACACACACACACACACACACACACACACACACACACACACACACACAAATAAGAGATGCTCATGCTCGAGTCAGTTAACCACAACAGCATGTTTTTGCTACTTTGCACTTCTACCCACTACAATTCAGAGGTATAAGGTGTTATTTTACTCCACTACATTCATTTAATACCTTTAGTTACTTTGCAAAATTGGATATATATATATATATATATATATATATATATATATATATATATATATATATATATATATATATATATATATATATATAATCAACCAGCTTTGATAACACTTTCGTACTTTTACTTATACATTTTTTATTACAGTTGTAACAGAGTATTCCTACACTCTGGTACTTTTACTTTTACTTAAGTACACAATCTGAGTACTACTCCCACCTCTTAGTGCAGGCAGTATTAGGATTGTCTTAAAAGCTGAATATCTTTAGCTCTAAAATGGAACTAGAATGCATCATTTCTGTTTAGCTCTTGTACCTGAAGGCGGCGCTGGCCAGCTGCTCGTCTCTCATCGCCAGCTGATTCCGAAGATCGGTCACCTCAGCCAGCATCATTGCATTCTGGTCCTGGCTCTGGATGATGAAGTCCTCCAAACGCTTTGCCATGTCCAGCTCGCTCTCTGTCACCTGCTCTATCCCCAGACGAAGCTCTGAGAGCTCCTGAGCGTGCTGGTGTGTGAATAACAGTTTGACATTTGATTACATTTCATTTAATTAGCTACACCTTTACGCTTATCCTTTAGAACAGGGGTTATCTATCTTTTGTAACTAAGGCCCACTTTTACATTTTGAAAAGAATCTGAACACTACATACCCAAATAAATAAGAAAAAAAACCATGACAAAGATAACATATGAATAAACTGGGCTGTAAATATTTGTAATGCGCGTTCTTGTTGGTACCACAAAATCAGGAATTCGACCTGTGAAGTCCGAATACAAACTTTGAAAGAAGAATCTCAAAAACACCAACCTCAGAATCCAATCAACCAAGAGTGCTGTAGTAATATATATTGTTTTGAAAGTTCTGTCTTATTCGTGTATCATTAAATTGGGTATATACACAGCACTATCCAATTTTATCTGTGGACATGTCCATCTGTGTTTGTTAGACAAACAATTGCCAATTGAATATCATGTTTCTATTGAACTGTTATTGATAATTCCGCTAAGACGACCAACAGATGTTCCACTTGTAACTTAAAGCCGGCCCATTCAGGTGTTTGATCTTCTGAGGTAAACGGAAAAGGCCATTAGGCTTCTGTCCTTTTTGTTGGCCAACTCAGAAGTCAGCATCGCACTGATTCCAAGCCCCCACCATGTGAGTTGGGTGTTGAGGCACATCTTTGTAGTGGCCAAATGGTGGTTACAACTTTTTGGGGTTAGTCAGGTTGCTGAATACATTTCTGACATGGCAGTTTTAACCAGAAAGTGGCCATATTTGTACTACGAGTGGGCTGATTTTGATGAATTTTGGGTCGATTAAGTGTTAAGGGAGTCAAAACTTAAAAATGCTAATGCTAATTGTGCAAATTGCCCATATGCTAGTTAGTATCCGGCAGTTTCTATGTGCTGGGTACCCTTACCATCCATTTCTAACATAAAACGTTGGGGTAATCAACATTTCAGGGTTCACACTGTTGGCAAATAGACTAATTGGGAAAGAGACGTCTCCAAATCTGCGGATACTTTTTTTCTGGGTTATACTCATTACGAACACTTAAATAGCTCTTGTTTAATTACGTCTTAAAAGTAATTTTCGGAAAACAAGAACAGACCATGTCCAACTTTGACATACCCTATCCAGCAAGTTGAAGTGCTCAGTCTCAGTCTTCATCTCACTGGACTCCCTGCTCTGCATGACTTTGATCCATGGAACTGGTGCAGGGGTGCGTTTGATACTGTCACTCTGAAAAAAGAGGAAAGATAGTGCACTCAAGTTCTTCTAATGAAACATTAAAGAACAATCTTGGTGTTAACACATATGTTAAAATAAAGGGCATTACTGTTAATTGTAAATGCAACATTTCACGTATTTATTGCAGTATTTATAGCAGTGGTATGAGCATATGACCTGCTGTCAGTTGTGTAAAATAACTACATTTACTCAAGTACTGTAATTAAGTAACATTTTGAGAGACTTGTACTTTACTTGAATATCATATTTTCTTGCAACTTTGTTCTTCCATCCCATTACAATTCAGAGGTAAATGGTGTACTTTTACTCCATGACATGTATTTAATACTTCTAGTTACTTTACAGATTTAGAATAATGATGTGAAATATAATCAGATCAGACTTTAGTTCCACCTGGAGTAAATCCACAAGCTACCCTGCAGTATACAAAGTCATTACAACTAGCTGCACCTTTACCAGCTTTGAGAACACTTTAATGATCAATCATTATAAAACATATCATATATATTATTCTGAAATGGGATAATCTGCCTGCTGACCAATTCAGCCGAGCTAGTCTCCCAGTCCCTCTTTGCACTCACAGTTTTTGGGGATGAGATGAACAGTTGGTTGGTCTCCGTGTCCGGTTCATTGTCAGCGGTGGGCAGATCTTCAGAGCTCGTCTGCCTCTTCAGGGTGTGTTTGCCCTGACCAGGCCGTCTGTGTGGAGCACTCTGGGTTCTGGTCACCGGCTTCCTCTCTCTCATGCTCCTCCGAGTCCTTCCCTCCCTATTGAATTCATACATTAATTGACTAATGATGACATTTGGCAAATCTGCAAATAATTTAAGCAGTTTAATTATCCATATCTGCACTTAAAACGTTTTGTATGTATGCATCTCAAATGGAGTAATAGATAGATAGATAGATAGATAGATAGATAGATAGATAGATAGATAGATAGATAGATAGATAGATAGATAGATAGATAGATAGATACTTTACTTAACCTAACCCTGGGAAATTATTTTGTCACAGCAGCAGTGTCGTCAAGCATTACATGGTTATCGACATCTAAAAATAAACATTGGCTGAGCCGAGGAACACACATACCCGTCTCGTGGGCCTTTGGAGTCCACAGGAAGCTGCTGGAGGGAGGACTGGTGAGGGCTGAACTTGCCCAAGTCTTTAGGAGGAACATACACTGGTTTGACTTGTCCCATTTCGCTGCAAGACAAAAGCATGCCTGATTAACATTATTATTATAACCCAATATCACAAAGCATGTCTAATATTGCTGTAAATATAATATAAAGAGCATGAACACCACTTCCCATAACAATACTGCACATTACATTACATGTTACTTGTTAGACGCTTTTATCCAAAGCGACTTACATACTCAATACTGTGGACAATCCCCACAGGAGCAATTTGGGGTGAAGTGTCTTGCCCAGGGACACAACGACATGCTGACTGCAGTGGGGTTTGAACCTGTGACCCCACTGATCCCAACACCAAGGCTCTAACCACTGCGCCACACGCCTCCCACATATTCTATTTTATTATTCTAAGTACTTTGCAATAGTATACTGCACGCAGTTATTTGGTATATCCAGATTTCATGTAAATAATGTTCTATATCTTAACGTAAAATAGTGGTTATAGGCCTTATACATACCCGTTTATTATGATCCGATGTGCATCTGGACCCAGTGACTCTGTTATCTGGTTCAAAATGGAAGGCAGAGGGTGCAGCTCTTCAACTTTGTCCTAAGGGAGAAAGAAGCTTTGTTAGGTCCAATAAACTCTAAACCTGTGTTCAGTTTCTTGATATATGGAAAAGAAAAATGATGTTAAAGCAAGTTGTATGCAAACATCAATCAGGATGTAGTCAATCTGGAGCTAGTCTGACTGATTGAAAGTAAATCATTGCAAAATGTTAAAAACCAGCCCCATATCCAAAAGGTGTTGGATATAGATCCCATTCTTACTATCATGTGTCACGCTTTGTCACACAAGTTTCCTGTTTTATTTTTGAAAAGTCTTCCCCCCCCTGTGTTATGTATTTGTGTTCCTGTCTCTGTTTGAATACCTGATTCTGCTCACCTGCTGCCCTTGTGTTTTCCTGCCCTCCCCAGCTGTCTCCTTGTGATTAGTCTTGCATGTATAAGATCTGGTTTTCTCTTAGTTTTAGTCAGATCCTTGTTTTCTTTTGTGGAAGTGCTCAGTGTTATGTAGGGTGTTGTTACTTTTGATTTGCCTTTCCTTGTCCTGTGCTACCGATTAAAGGTATTTTCTGTTGAACATTAGTCCGTCTGCATTTGGGTCCACCCTGCTCTGCTCTAAACCATGATATGTTAGTAAATAAGGCTTTAAAACAGGTAATTTGTGACTTCCATCCTGTTATATTAATGTAATTAATTTGTCTGTGAGTCTCAGAATGTACTCTTGAAAACAAAATCATATAATGAAAGGACTTGTGGTTCTATCAAAACCAAGCTTACAGATCATGTACACACAGAAGTGAAATACTTTGACATTTACACTAACATTAAAAACTAATACAATTGGATGCATTAGTTTTCTGTCCTACCTGGTGTCTCTTGTAGATGATGTCCACCAGAAGGCCATGAAGCACAGCCAAGCGCAGAGGCAGATCCACGTAGCCATCGAAGGAAGACATTGGGATTTCTGTTTCTATATTTGACACTGTTTGTAGAAAACCCCTCATTCCATCCCAGTGCTGCTGCAGGAATTCATTCATGAAGAGCATGTACTCCTCCTTCTCTCCAAACCTAAACCATAAATACATATTTCAGACACTGAAGCCCCTTTAGGTAAACCAAGAAGATTCTTTATCCTCGTTATATTTGTATTGCCACTCACAGGGTGAAGTTGGCCAGATTTTGGATGACTTTGGCTGTCAAGGTGAGGGTACGCAGAATGTTTGTCTCTGGATAAGCCTGTGTCAGCCCGAACAGAGAAGGACTCAGGATAGCAGGACATAAGAATCGGAGGAAGAGGGAAGCAGAGATGAGACGCTGGCCAATCTCTGGTCTGCCCTGGTCTTCACACAGCTCAACCCAGCTGGAGAAGATCTTGTTTAACTCTTCAGGAAAGGGTCTGCAAGAAAGAAATCAAGCATCAGTTTTTTTAATTACATTTTTCATCAGAACCTAAACATTCAATATTTGATGTTGGAGCTATACAGTGAATTATGTTATTTAGCAATTAAACATTTATTTCCTAGCTGTTATTTGATAATATTAATTTAATCATTATTTATCGTCATTATTTATGCTTTTATTTTGAAGGAGGTTTTGGGCACCGGGTTAGTTGGGCACCATGATGATTATGTATATATTGGACACAGGTGGTGGTGGGATTGGCGCACCAGATTGAGTTTATGTTTTTTTACCAGAGAAAAACATAGGAAATGCCACAGGGGAAACCATTGTGCTTTATGTATTGTATTATTGAAATACTACAAAATAAAACAGACGAAAGGATATTCTTCCCTGAACATTGAAAAGTTTTCCTGCGTAAGATTTGCTTACTGGTGTCAGTTTTATTTTGAGTTATATTTCTGCTTTATTTCTTTATTTAGCCGCTACATTGGATATGTTGTGTCTTTTTCTATGATGAGTTCTGTTATTTTACCCATGGGTCTCCACAATCTTCTGCACCACCTCCTCACAGGCTTCCATCAAGTGCTTCTGGTTGTTTGGCAATTCAGAGGCAGAGCATTTACGAGGGTCAACTTCACAGTTCTCCACGGAGGTGTGAAGACGGTTGATGAAGTCCCCTGCAGGGAAAGATATAGCACAGAGTTCAGGAAAAAAACGAAACACCTACCAATACCAATTAGGAGAAGCCACTGAGCTACCCCACCTAGTGTGACGATCAGGTACTTCTGTCCAACCAGCTTCATATATTCATCTATGGCTTTAGTGGCCAATGTGTTCTCTCTGAAGATCAATGCCTCCCTCTCTCCAAGACGCTCCACCTCCGCACTGCCCAGATCAAGGAGGAACTCCTGAAGCATAACAATTACATGTATGATTAAACCTTTTTGTTGTATTTTCTTTATTGGGTTATGAGTTCATTTGTCATATGCATTTTCTTTGAGACTCTACCTTAGCTTTGCCAATGCTCTGCAGTACATGGACCAGAGCCCCTGCCAGCTCTTCCTTCTCCTTCACATTCAGCAGAGGTTCCAGGTTTCTGCACATCTCAACATAATCCACCGTCACATACTCAGCAAACTCTTTGTATTTCTCCATGGGCTGCACTTGCAAGTTCTGAAAACGGGCCTTGATGCGGAGTGAAGCCTGTGGCCCCAGCTGTTCTTTGGTCCCAGCTGTGCCAGAGGACTTGTATGGAGTAATGGGATACCACTTCTCCTGATAGGTCCTCCCTCGGATCTCAGGTAAAGGTATGGCCACACTGCCCAGTGGGTGCAGGCTGGATTCATCTCGGGAGTGGCGCTTTTTCTTGGGGTCTTCTTCTCTGAAGAGGTGCAGGGTGATTTGGGAGACACATGGCAGGTTGTCTAGCTCAAAGAATTCCCCCCAAAATAACTGACACCCTCCAGCTGCACTTGCCCCGATGCCTCCTGAAAACCCAGAAGAGTTGTCCCCTGCCACGTTGGAGCGGTGAGACGGTTTATCAACAATCCGGCTGCTGGTCCGGGCAAACAGGGTACCGTCTAGGTGCAACTCACAGTAATAACTCCGTTTGGGAGGCAGATCCTTAGCTTCATTTATCCAAAGACACAAGGAGTTCTCTGTGCGCTCGATGTTATCCTGTGAACAATGATGCAGGGTATTTTTTTAGGATTATGATTTAGCATGACACATTTTCTGAACCAAAGGCTAACTTCTTACCTTGTTTGGCTGGGCAACCCTTCTCAAGTCTTCAATCCAACGATCACGTTGGGCAGCTGAGCAGCAGCCAAAGCAGTGGGTGTTCTCAGAGTTTATCACCTATAAGTAGGGGAGAGTGGAGAAAGATGAGCCAATTTTTACTTATGTTGTCCTCTAGGCAAGGAAAAACAAGATAGAAGTCAAATGAAAACAACGACCTTTACTTTAGGATGTCTTCTGTCAATCAACATTAAAATAATGCATCTATCACATAATCATGCAAATATTACTTCCAAAAAAGTGGTCTGTGGCTTGACTTGCCCCATTCAAGGGGTACATTGAGCCATCTGGGAGTAAATTGACCAATTGACTTTCACAAGTTCGCCATGTGCTTCTCTCCATCAAAGCCAAATAGAAGTGATGGGTGCTTCCTGAATTTATGGTCACATGGCAACAAATGTGAAGAGTTGCCTAGATACAGGGGGTGGGGGAACTTACCCACTGGCTCATCTAACCCCACCCTCCACAACATAAAAGCCAACAAGACTATGTTAGCCTTACTTGGATAGAACGTTTATTTTATCGACACACTGGAGGCACTCTATGATGCTCCCTAGGATACTTAAGCAGTATAGACACAATGCAGAAGTGAAGGTACCTCAAAGCAGTACTTCTCCCCCAAAATGGAGCTGTGGACCGGCCTGATGACAGTGTTGGTGTCTGCACTCAGATCTAGACTCCCCAATGCGCTGACTGGAATTGACACAGACTCCCGAGAACCATAGTGCCTTAGAAAAAAGTACAAAAAGTCAGTCAGAATGGAGTCAAATTCCATGACTTGTCAAGGGTAATAAATGTTCTTTTACCTTTCAATATCCATTGGACTCTAGCTCTATCTACAACTTTCACAAAATGCTGGTACTAAGGTTACATGAATATATATTATTTGATATACAGTATGTCATGATAGATTAGAATCTTGTCTCTCTTCTATAAAAAAAAAAGGCCTAGTAGAGATCTCATTGATAGCCATTACATTTTGTGAAGACATTCATGGTCCCCAGAGGATGTAGCATACTGACATGGTAAACATGATATCTTCTAAACATTGTGAGCTTGCTGACGTTAGCATGAAGCTTAGCCTCACAGATAGGATAGTGTGACTTGTTTTTTCCCTGTCAGGTTTTGGACAGTACAAGAGCACAATGAATAGGCAACCGTTACTTCACTGTTAACCCAACATTGATTTAAAAAACAAATCAAAGTCAACAAAATTATGCACTTTAACCTTTTATTCATGTCAAATATAAAGTTTGGTAGCACAGAGCCAACACGACATAAAAAAACGTTTGAACGTCTAAGCACTTCACTTTGTTTGCTTTCACAATCATTACAGTGCATATTACCTGCTTCCTTTTAGACCTATGGGGTTCAGTTGGGTGGTGCTATTCCTCTTGGCCCTGTTCTCAAGACGTCGCTTGATCAACGCCTGAGGGCAGATAAGGCAAGCATGATGTATCACAACAATTATGTTTAACGTCAACAGGATATGCATACGTAGTAGAAAGATTGGTATCTCCTCTGTGTACAATACTCACCCTGACACCGCCATCTTGGTTCTTGGGTCGTGGGCCGCCCGGTGACCCCACGTGGTCAGGGCTACATTCTGAGTATTGGAAAGAGATCATTTGTACATATTGTTTTTATTTATTCCTGGTAACATGTTATAGTTTGAAAAAAAGCCAATCATACACTTATGCATACAATTCCAAATTGAAGATAAAGATCAATACTGGCACTCTTTGGGTTCAAACTCTTTTCTCAAAATCCTGTGTCGTCAACTGAGTAAACTCTCAAAACATTACTCAAAGCTTAGCAAATACATTCAGATTAAGCCATACAGGATGTGGTATTCAGCTGGACCTGCAGCAATCTTAGTGAAATTAACTAGTTGGCTATACATTCTTATTATTGAAACCCATTTAAAGCAGTAGAGAGGATGAAATAAGAAAAACAAATACTGCCATGATTTTACCCTGAATTTTGCAACCCTTCTCTTATAAGATTAGAATATCTTTAAAGTCAACGATGTGAATTAAGAAGTTAACAATGCAGAGTTCTGTAAGAAAGATTTTCATTTTTCTTACCCAAAGCCCCACCACAAACAATCCAGCGTCTAAATCCCATCATTTAGTCCAGAGGTGTGCCACAGTCTTGTTACTTCGGTCCCTGTCCCTTTAACATTTCCCTCCTTTCTTCATTAACATATATTGATGGTGACACTAAGCCAACTAGCCAAAAACAATACAGTATCAGTCTCTTCCACCGTGCAGCTTCTTCTTAGCAAGGAGCCAGAGTAGAATGGAAGCTGACTCTGCCCATTGGACTGCTAGAACAACCCAGTGAGATGTTATCTTCCCCAAAAAACTTAGAGGAAGTTATTTTGTCAGTCACTCGCACGCATAAACATTCAGCTATTTCCTCTGTGACTGCAGCATCATACTCAGTGTTGCTGTGATGTCAGTAGCTGTAACGCTGGTCATCCAAATTCCCTATGCTTGGCTTATTGTTACATTTTAAAATGCATGATTTTGTTGTTTAATTTGCTTAAAGGAGTTTATTTCTTGATTATGAAACCGTTTGAATGTAATGATGTGCACTTTTATTGTCATTACACAGTACAAGTACTATGTAATGAAATGGTTGCATTTGACCCATCCTAGTGTTAGGAGCAGTGGGCTGCCATTATGTACGGCGCCCGGGGAGCAGTGTAGGGAACGGTGCCTTGCTCAGGGATACCTCGGTAGCACTTGGTCTTGCTGGGACTTGAACTGGTGACCTTCCAGTTGCTAAGCCAAGTCCCTATGGACTTCGCCCCTCATATATGATTAATATCAATACATGTATAGACCAAAGGTTTTTCCTTTGTCTACATTTACACAAGTTAAGTCTCCAAGTGAGTAGTAGTACTCAACGTTAGCATAGTAATGAAGCCAGTGGACATTATTCTTTAAAAAATAAAAATGTTATGTCATATATTTTGTGGTGAAGGCTGTCACTGAGGTATGATCAACATGGGATACAAATCAATATATTCATTTAAGTTGGTGGCTTAAGCAAGGCAAGCTAACATTTTGGGTAACCTTTTATGAATTTTGCTAACGTTAGCTACATTTGGGTACACAATTGACCTTCATTTGTATGAAATTTAGAGGCCAGGCCAATGAAGTGAGTAAACCTACTAAATACCCAAGTCTTTCCTTCACTTCCAAAAAAAAGACCCTGTCCTGCCAGAACAAGATTCTTGGGACACAAGGCAGGGGTGCTCATGGGAGTTGCAGTCTTTCTCCAAAGGCGCCGCCAAAATCAACACCGAAAATAAGAATACCTTGTAGTAGCTTTAAATATGTAAATGTATTAACCTGTTTCCATATCTGCGAGGTTCTGCATGCTGTGTGCCGACAGGAAGCTGCTGATACGGTTTCGGGTCCACATCGTTGGCTAAGAAAGACACACAAACACAAACACGTATTTGTCAGCGGATGTTTAGTGCTTTCCCCTCTCTTTTAGTCAAAAATGTTCATGTTTTCTACAGGTTGAGTGAGTTTTGGTGAATCATGTGTGTGTATGTGTGTTGGTACCTCTTCCTCTGGAGATATGATAATTTGTCCATCTTCAAGAATACAGCTGCTAATGTCCCATAAGGGCACCTCCTGGTGCGGGGCCCATTGTTGTCTTAGGAGTTCAGCGGGTCCAACCCCACCCACACCTGGCACACCAACAGACACATTGATATTCCTCACTATAGATTTGACACAGTTGCATGTGGTTTACCCGCACCCAATAATCCCATTCTGGTAAATAAATGACAATATACTTCCTCACACTTTGGAAAACCAACTATAGTTAAATCAAATCAGGACTTCACAGGGACTTAATTGCTGGCACACGCTGGCTCAATTATGGCATGGTGGTACTTATCTCGCACAGAACTTGGTCACTCCCATTAGTGAAGTTGCTGGGGTAACTGATGCTATCGCTCTCTTTTCATGACACACCAGGATGAGAGAGCTGCACACATCCTGTGGTTCCTCTGGCGTTTTTGTTTTGTTTTGATGAATATGCCCTTCAACATATATTTTAATGGCATTTTAGGTTGAAATGTTCTCTTTTATAATGCGCTTAACTTGCATGATGTTTTACTTAGTAGCCTATAGATTAAAGGGGCCCTGTTATGCTCGTTATTAGGTTCATATTTGTGTGTAGTGTCTCTACTGTGACATGTATTTTTCTCATGCTGCCTGTGCTGCAGCACCTCTTTTCACCTTCTGTGAAACCAGAGCCCAGTCTGCTCTGATTGGTTAGCTGGCCGGCTGAGTTGTGATTGGTCAACCGCTTAGAGATGATATCAATAATCAATATTTTAATAAGGATTACAATTTATTTTACAGTTAAACCTATAGCTGTGTGTTGTGTATTTCCTAGTTTTTTTGGTAAACTTTGACAAGGTCTAATTTTCTGAAATTATCCCAACGTGAGTTGAGATTCCTGATGTCACTAAAGGGAAGGTCAACATTACTTTTTACTTCTGTGATAGACAGCAGGTAGGGTAACTTCCTCAAATATAGCTGTAGGTTTGGATAACTAATGTATTGGTACTAAATAAAAGGTATATTGACCTTATTCAACCATTCATTTACTTTGTCTGTAGGTTTTGAATTAGATTTCTCCACCGTTTTTAAAACAAGGAGCCACCATAGACTGTACATGGAGCCTCACACCTCAGTGCCATACAGTGCAAATTGTTCAATTATGCATCTTTTCTAAACGCTTTGATTTCCTCCTCCGCAGAGCGGATGTTTCCTGTGAGAGCGGTTTGTAAGTTCTGGGCCTTTTCTCAGCAGTTTTGACCTTTTTTGGAAACTGACAGCAGTCATTTAGAAAGTCTGGGTTCTGCTAAAGTCTGTTTCAGTGGGAAAGAAAATGGCCATAGATTCTGATGTTTGAATGGCTTTCTCTGTCTGTTATGTGGACCGTATGAAGAATAGTTGTTACTTTTGTTATGACAAATTGAGATCCTAAATAAAGCATACATTATAAAGATGATCTGCGTCAACCAGACTCTTGATTTCTCTGTTTAAAATTGACTTGAAACTTAAGCCCCCTTTCCAGGCCTAAAGGAGAATTTGACACAAATACCATCACCTTATTTTAATGTATATATAGTAAATTATCTATTTTTAATACAACTGATATTTAATGGACCCAAGCCAGTGGAAGAACAAACCACTTAGCATTTTTATTAAGACTGTAAGATGCATTTTCCCTGTTTTTGTGTGTATGAATTGTACGGTGATTTACGGTTATTTTAATAGCCAGTGCCAAAGACACATTTACAAGAAAGTATTCTGAATCTGAATATTGCTGATCTCCTCCATTCTTGCTTCACACTTACACAGAACTCTGATTTGAACATGTGATTGGTCATATGTCTATAAACCTTTAGACAGTAAGTAGCTTTTTGAGGTAACAACGCATTGACGCAGACCCTCCTTTATATCTGTATATGTCATCAAGCCTTATGACAGTCAACTTACTGGAAAACTGTGTTTACTAAATAAACGCTATGATGTTTAATTGAGCTGCTGGTGTATGTGGTTTAAGATACCCTTGTATCACATAGACTGTACAAACGAATCAATCTGAATCAATCATAGGTTTTATATTTTTTCTGAGATCAGCTCTTTTGCGTGAAAGCTTTTAAAATGAAGAACCCAAAGTAGTTTTTCCATTGATCTCTAGCTTTTATATGGATAGTTTCATATAATTTAATCCCAGGGTTATTAAACTAATATAGTTTTTTAACTAAAAGATTACCTAAGTTCCTCTTTAGGGTTGTCTTTTTAAAGTTTGTCAGCTTTTTGAAGGGTGTGTCGTGTTGTTCTCTTGCATCTCTTACAGGCTGAAACACTGTTCACAGTTGGCTATGAATCATGTCTCGTTGGGAAAACAGTCACACGCACAGCACCCACTATTAGTATGTGACTGAATGATACAACCTAGTGAAAGGAAATCATGCTTTAACCGCATGGGGTAACCATTTTGCTGCATGAATCCAAAATGTGTATTTACATTTGACTATAATTTGATGTATGTATTAACAGTGGTGTAAAGTAACAAAGCACACTTACTAAAGCACTGTACTTAAATAAAGTGTTGAGGTACTAGTACTTTACAAGAGTATTTAAATGTTTTGCTACTTTGTAGTTCTACCCCACTACAATTCAGAGGTAAATCGTGTACTTTGACTCCACTACAGTGATTACATAGCTTTAGTTACTTTACAGATGTGGATGAATGATGTGAAATATAATCAAGTCTTAAATCAGACTTTAGTTCCACCTGGAGTCAATTCACAAGCTACCCTGCAGTATACAAAGTCATTCAAACTAGCTGCACCTTTACCAGCTTTGAGAACACTTTCATGATCAATCATTATAAAACATATCATATATATTATTTTGATGGGCCAACCAGCAGAATGAGTACTTTTACTTTTGGTACTTTAAGTATATTTCTCCTTTCGATTGATCTCAAACATTACACTGTTATATAAAGTTTGCAGGTTAGGTGGTGTTACCTTGCAGTAGTGACGGGGTGCTGTTCCGACTCTGCAGCCTGGGCCTCTTCAGCTTCTGGGACACAGTCCTCAGGTACTTTTTCAGGAGGGCCCCCCCGCCTGCTCTCTGTGCGGGGTCCGGGGAGGTGACCCCTGAGCTCTCTGCTGCAGCAGATGCTGAAGCTGCATGAGGTTGGGGGCTAGAAGTGGAGGAGGGGGACAGGGCAGCGAACAGGGACCCCGGGGGCTCAGACAGAGCTCTTCTGAAGGGGTTCTTCCTGGGGCCTTTCTCCGGCTTGGCCCCCTCTCCACCTTTCCCCCCGTGCTTGTCTCCGGGGTCTTCGCTCAGGGCCTTGCGCCAGTTTTGCATCTTGCTCCATTTGTTGGTGGAGGCCTTCTGAATCCTGTCTAGTGTGGATGTGGCAGAAGCTGCTGCTCCTTCTCCATCTTCTTTCACTTCATCCAGCGCTCCCTTCGAGCCGGTGTGCCACTTGTACGTGTTCAGGGGGTCGGGGGTCTCAGGGGTCTGTCCCTCCACAGGAGAATCCTTTTCCTTCCCCGGTGACCCCTGTTCCTTCGGTGGTTGTTGAGCTGCAGGCTCTAGATCTTTCTCCTCGGTGCCCATTTCACATTCAATTTCTGTCTTTTCTCTCAAGGATGCATCAATCAAAATTAAAATCCCTTCATAGGAGACCTCGCCTGTTTCCTCTCTGATTGACTGCTATGTTGTGAGAGCTAAGGATGACAAAGTGCCTTCACTGGTTCTGTCTCTCTGCTTCTCTCGTTTCCTGTCTTGCAAAATGCGGAGACAACATGCGCCTCGCTGCTCCGGGTGCTTTGCTACAGCGCCCAGCTCATCTCACACGCCTGCTTCCTCATAACATGCAACCGAGAAGTTCACTTTTTAACAGGAATATCACAATTTATTTATGTGCTTTATGCTTTCACCCAATACTTCCCTACTTCCTCACTTCCTGTTCTGCTTTTATGTCTAAGGTTAGCTTCCTAATTAAACTCTCATGTCTTCTAACAGATGTCAGTATTTTCTTGGTAAAGACTCAAAACTCAGAGATGTTTCTTAAAGTGCGATTTGATGGAGGTAGTTCTTCACCATGAAGGAGCTTGTCTGTCATTTTTCAGTCATTTAGTCGCACTATGAGTATGAGAAATGTGGTTGTACATCCTGAGTTCATATAAATGATGGAGGATGCAATTTCATTTCTAAACCTTACTCCCCTAATTTTCCCAAGATACTTACTGATTAAAAAAGTTAACAAATCAACAAATCAATACTTTCACTACACTTCAAATACATAATTTCTGTGTTCAGAAATATACGTGAAGTAATTTGAATTGCATACATAACCCTGGATAAGATTTCTCATATCTAATCAATTTTTGGCGGGGATTTGTTGTGATAGAAAACAAATATCGTCTGTGACTTGTATTGATTCCCAGATCAATATGGAAGTCCATAGGTAATAGAGTAAAAGTGCACTTGTAATCAGATACCTGTGGGTGTGTGGACTGTTGACTGTTAAGATCAGTTTCCTGTTGAGGCGAGGCTGTGCTTCCTGTTTGCTCCATTTGTCAGACTGTGAAAACCACTTCCTGCTGCTTGCTCTCTGCTCTCTGCTCTCACACACCTGCAGGATGCTTCTGTGTCACCATCAATGCCATGTTGCCTGATGGTGAAATACAAGTGGACAGCAAGATATTGATAGACTGCAGCACTCTTCATATTGTGACAATATTTACATTTTCAAATGTAAAGGTACAAGTGCTTACTGCTTGATTTAAACCGGCCTCTTTATGCCAACATTTGGCTCAATATTTGTGTACAAACTGCTTAATGCAAAAATACATTCATAAATGCAAAAATACTATTTATTTTATTTTATTTGTGAAGAATCCGTTTTTGGAAGTCACTGTGAGTTACATTGTGTCTTGTTTTATGGAGGCCCTCTGGTGGCTATGTTTTGGTATTGATATTATTTATGACATTTTATTTGAAAGTGCATTGACTGTAGTAGAGCAATGATAGAAAATAACAGTAATAATAATAATATTATTAATCCTTCACCCCCCAACTCTCTCTACTCTCCGTTCACCCTTTCACCCTCGCACACCCTCCTGGAGTTCGACCACATGAAGGAGATACAGAGGGTTGGCACCAAGTCCTTCCTGGAGATCAATGACAGCAGGGGTTGGCAGCATGTCCTTTACCCCCGCCCCTCAACGACGCCCACCACAATCACCGAAGCAGAGACGCGCACCATCTCCCCCGTCTTCATCACCGTGCCTACGTCAACCACCTCCCCCCCTTCAAGACAGCATCTGCGGTCACCGAAGCCTGATAAGAATGTGTATGTACGAAACGCAACAAACACTTACTGATATGTGCTGGGTCCAGGCTCAAGGGCATATGGCACTCTCAACTCTTTCCAGGACAAGCCGGGGCCCTGCCTGCCAGTATAGCTTTGCCGATATCTGTGTTGATAGGTAATAACAGAGCCGTCCCTGGCCAACATGAGGCCCCACGCAAAGTTATATGATGAGGCCCTCTGTTTCGCGAGCGTCGCCGTCGTCGTCATCGACGGGGGGGTGCTAGTGGAGCCTCGCAGCGACGAAACCGCGCCGCGCCACACTAATTGCGCCGCATAAGCGCATAGGTGCGCCGCATTTTCGGCTCAGTTGAGGCTCCCTCCGCAAGATGAGGCCCCCTCCGCAAGGTGAGGCCCCAAACAGTCTGCATGATCGGCCTGTAGGGAGGGACAGCCCTGGGTGCGGTGAATCAGCTTAGAAACAGGAAGCGCTCAAACGTTTGTGTGAGTTTATGAAATTTAGCAGTGATTCCATGTCAGCCACAGCTTGTCACAAAATCTGACTGATAGTGTATTTAACAAACTTAAACTAGCTTTATTAAATGTCAGGTCTTTGGCAGGAAAAACGTTTTTAATCAATGATTTTATCACTGAGCACAATCTGGATGTTATGTTTTTAACGGAAACTTGGATTGAACAAAATATCAGTGCAGCATTTCTTATCGAATCAACTCCTCCCAACTTCAGTTTTATGAGTCAGGAAAGAATGCATAAGAAAGGAGGTGGAGTTGCTATTTTGTTCAATGATTCCCTTCAATGCAGGAAGACATCTTATGGGAACTTTGCTTCTTTTGAATATGTGGCCCTTCAGCTGAAATGCTCCTCTTGAGCTCTGTTCCTAAACATCTATAGACCACCCAAATACTGTGCAAGCTTTTTTGATGATTTTACTGAACTGCTGTCTATAGTGTGTATTGACTTTGACCGTCTAGTCATTGTTGGTGATTTTAACATCCATGTTGACAACCCCCAGGACAGAGGGGCTAAAGAACTGTTTTGTGTTCTTGATAACTATGGACTGACTCAGCATGTGACGGAGCCCACGCACAATAAGGGGCACACTCTGGACTTAATTATCTCAAAGGGTCTGAATATCTCAAAGGTTGTGGTGACTGATGTTGCACTCTCTGATCATTCCTGTGTTTTCTTTGAGAGCTCTATTTCTGTTCACAAATTTTTTCAAAAAGAGGTAGCCTACCCAGCTAGCGGGGAACGTTCTCACAACTTTGGCTAATGTTACCTATTGGTTCTAATAAGGTTTTAAAGAAACGTTTTAATCTGATGTTCAAAGAATCTTTTTAGGATGTTTATTATTTCAAATAATGTTCCTATAAGGTTTAAGGTTAACTAAGACATAACGTTTTAACTGCAACATTCAGAGGATGTTTTGAGGATGTTATTGAGGCCTGAGATGACAGAAAGTGTTTTATAAAATGTTCCTTTAATGTGATATGTTAACAAAGGTGGAACGTTTTGCCTGCAACATTCTAAGGATGTGTTTTGGACGTTGTTGGGTAACACATTAAAGATGTTCTTTATAAAACATTCCCTCAATGTTACATGATAACAAATGAAGAACATTCTCAAAGCAACATTCTGAAAATGTTTTCAGGAGGTTATTCTTTTTTTATAAAATGTTCCTGTGATGCGAAATATTAACATGGTCATGGTCAACGTCAGATTTATTTGTAGTGCGCTTTAAAAAACAAACTTGTTGCATTTGTTTGAAAAGGATGTTTAAAAAAAATCTGATGTCACCATATTTTCCTTTTGAAAAACAAAAACAAGCACGTAATTCATGATATTGCATGTTTGCATAGGCATGTCTGAGTTCCCAGCTAGACATTGTTGGTTCTAAAAACATTCTGAGAATGTTACCATTCATTGTTCTAGGAATGGTTTCATCGAGAAGTTTTATTTTGGTTCCTAGAATGTACTTCTGAAAGGTAGGATAACGTTCTCTAAAAACATTCTTAAAATGTTTGGCGATAACATTGTTCGAACATTATACCCCAAGTGTTTTTGTTGTTTATGCACATATCTCTATTGTCATATGGATCGAATAACACTTAGAAAACCAAAGACAGACATATAGAAGAACGGACCGACTATCACTGCCCGTCCCTGAAACCCCTGTTAGTGTTTGTATGTGTTTGTTTCTACTGTGTGTCTCTCCCCCCCCCCCCCCACCTGCCTGCTGGTCTGCTCTACACGGCTGGGAGCAATCTCCAATCAACCACACCTGCAGCCTGCTCATCGGCCACACTATGAAAACCTGCAGCCTGCACTCATTCCCTGCCGGATTGTTGCCGTGAACGGTTTGTTGCGTGCCGCTCTAGCTTTTTACCAGCATATTCGTTGACAACTTTGCCTGCTTTTGCCTCACACTCATTTTTATGTCTCTCCCAGGAGGAATCCAAGGCCTTCCACACTCCCAAGACCAGCCAGGCCTCTCTACCCACCCTGGAACAACTGTTTCCCACTGCTGCCATAACCAACCTCCACTCCCAGCTCCCCTTTTCTAATAAACAAATGTTACTTTCACCAGCTGATTCCGATTCATCCTTTTACGTGTTAATAGTCAAATTCCAATAGTTAAGTAAACTATCAAAATCATCCTAATGACCACAGTGGTCAGTCCACTTACCCATGAATTTTAAGTTGAACAATTACAGGAATATTATGTCTTTATGTTCTAATAATGTAAAAATATTATGGAAAATTGTTACCACAGAACATTTGCATAATGTTTTAAACATAAAGCATGTTATCCTTCTCTAAAATAATAACATTCTGGCAACATAAAAAAATCTAACTTGCAGCTGAAAACGTTTTAAGAACAGTAGGGCATAATGTTCTAACGTTATCAAAAACATTTTAAGAATGTTTTTAGAGAACGTTATCCTACCTTTCAGAAGAACATTCTGGGAACCAAACTAAAACTTCCCGCTGAAAACGTTTTAAGAATAGTAGGGCATAATGTTCTAACAATGTTATCAACCACATCTTAAGAAGGTTATCAAAAACATCTTAAGAAGGTTATCAAAAACATTTCAAGAAGGTTATTACCAAGCATTTCAAGAATGTTTTTAAAGAACGTTATCCTACCTTTCAGAAGAACATTCCGGGAACCAAAATAAAACGTCCCGCTGAAAACATTCCTAGAACAATGAATGGTAACAAACATATCTAGCTGGGAACTCACATATGCCACTGCAAACATGCAATATCTGCTGTTGGAATTACGTGCTTGTTTGTTTTTTTCAAAAGGAAAATATGGTGACATTAGATTTTTTTTAAAACATCCTTTTCAAACAAATGCAACAAGTTTGTTTTTTAAAGCGCTCTAGAAATAAATCTGACGTTGACCATGACCGTGCTAATATTTGCCATCACAGGAACGTGTTATAAAAAAAGAATAACATCCTGAAAACATTTTCAGAATGTTTCTTGGAGAATGTTCTTCATTTGTTATCATGTAACATTGAGGGAACGTTTTATAAAGAACATCTTTAACAACGTCCAAAACACATCCTTAGAATGTTGCAGGCAAAACGTTCCACCTTTGTTAACATATCACATTAAAGGAACATTTTATAAAACACTTTCTGTCATCTCAGGCCTCAATAACATCCTCAAAACATCCTCTGAATGTTGCAGTTAAAACGTTATGTCTTAGTTAACCTTAAACCTTTTAGGAACATTATTTGAAATAATAAACATCCTAAACAGATTCTTTGAACATCAGATTAAAATGTTTCTTTAAAACATTATTAGAACCTGTAGGTAATGTTAGCCAAAGTTGTGAGAACGTTACCCGCTAGCTGGGCAAGCGCAATAAGAGGTTTGTTTAATAACTCGGGTTGAGCCTCTCAGGGCTTTGTGAGAATTAAGTAATATTTTTTAAATAAACAGCAAAATGTGTAAAGAAGCAGGATAGGTTAAATGTGATCAGGTTTACTAGCCCTAAGTTCTGTAATACTTATAAGCACCTTAGATTGCCTGCAGCAGAAGCTCATGGGAATTTCAACAGTTGCTTTTTGTCATAAACGCAAATTAGGTGTCACCAAAATCACATTACTACAATTTGTCCCTGGAAACTACACAAAACTATGTAATAAATGTCATGACAAACCATCTGATTGTAAAAACAATTTACTCTCTTAACCATGTCTGGACCTAACTGGCAAATCCAGAAATTGGTCCATTAGGTTAATGATGAATAGCAGGAAAGACAGACCATGTTTACATGAATGCAGAAGCTGTATTTGATCTTAACCTGGTGCTGACCCTTGATTAGAGAGATCTAGAATGAGTAATAATAATATTTGAGAGGTGGAACATCAGTTTGACAACGAATGAGAAATTATATAAAATATTAATTATATTGTCTTTAAAATAGGCTGATAACACAGTATAATGTCAGCTCTGGTTCATTATAAATGTGTGGCTTCTCAACTGTAGAGAAAAGTAGACAATTTGTTGTTTTGGATCAAAAATCTGCAGCTTTGTATAGTTTAATTTGTTCTTTTGGTGTGGAGAGAAAATGTAAATATAAAAGAGTATCAGCAGCCAAGCAGTTGCAATTTGTTGTAACTCTATCTACTGGCCAGTAGAGGTCCCTGCATGTTACATATTTTCTTGATCAAACTGTGCACACCTATTTTGAAAAAATATATAACTATAAACCGTTTTTATTCCCTAAGATTCTAAATAAAAGAGTCTTGATCAGAATCAGAATCAGAATCAGAATCAGAAACAGGTTTATTGCCAGGTAGGTTCGCACATACTAGGAATTTGACTTGATGTCGGTGCATACATAAAATATAAAAAACAAGAAATCTAATATAAAACAAAAAATCTTTTACACCGTAATAAAATATAGTTAAATAGCAATACAAATAAAAATAAAGCAGTAATTTACATGGAAATAGAATGCTATGAATGAATTTTAGAATATAAACTAAGAAATGTGAAATAAGAATATGTACAGTAAGGAGTATGAACATTGTGTGCATTCATGTAATGCATATAGTCGATGATGTGGCAGAGGTAAAGTGACAGTGGGGATGCCGGGCCTTGTTTAAGAGGCCGGTAGCGGAGGGGAAGAAACTGTTCACGTGGCGAGAGGTATTGGTCCTGATGGAGCGCAGCCTCCTGCCAGAGGGGAGGGGGGTGAACAGTTTGTGTCCAGGGTGGGAGGGGTCGGCCACTATCTTCCCTGCCCGCCTCAGGGTCCTGGAGGCATGCAGGTCGTGGAGTCCTTTATAATGATTTTTATAAAGGAATATCCACTTGTATCTGTAATTATCTTGTTTTTTTAAAAAACCCTCTCCGTAGTCTGTAAGCTATTTCCAACACAAACACCAAGGACAAGACTTCTACAAGGATAGAGGGCAGAGAAATAGGTCACCCGTGCTTTATTACATACATTACATTATATTACATGTTACTTGTTAGACGCTTTTATCCAAAGTGACATACATACTCAATACTGTGGACAATCCCCACAGGAGCAACTTGGGGTGAAGTGTCTTGCCCAGGGACACAACGACATGCTGACTGCAGTGGGGTTTGAACCTGTGCTCCCCTGATCCGAACACTAATGCACTATTCCACTGCGCCACACGCCTACATAAGATGATTATTTTATGACTTTATTGTTGTGTTGAGAGTGCAGGTAATGAAGTGAGAAGGACTACATGAAAGTTGAACAACAATGTGAGGGTTGATTACCAAACTGTATACAAACCTGGGTTGTTACACTACCATCGTATTTGCCTTGATGATGTATATGATCCATTTTCACTTACTACTAAGGAAGTGCTGAACCGCTGAACAACACAAAACACGAGGGCTTTTTGCAACCTATGTTTAATCCAATTCAATCCATCTGTGATGTTTACTGGCACATTTTTCATGTTAACAATTGAACACTTTTGGTAAATATCCACTATTTGCCTGACAACGATAAGCCTTTAAAGGGTCATGGCTAGATGGTCACCATGGATTTGGGAAACATTCACAAAATGGTCAAACGAGCTAAACGATACCCCTATCTAGGTTGAGGGTTTGCATTGATAATGAGTGGTATAAGGTTAGAAAAGGTTGTCTGCTAAATGGTAACTCTTGATCTAGCAAGTTTTGGCCAGACATTGACCTCAAATGGTTACATATAGGACAGGTCATCACACACAAGCCGTGCAAAAGTTTAACGACAGTTTTCAAAATTCTATGAATAGCATCATGATTTTGCTGGAGTCAAGAGGTAACCGGTCTAGAAAGATGGACGCCAACCCTGTGCCAGGTTCTGTTAGAGGTTTCTATCCGTTAAAGGGGAGTTTTCTTTGCTACTGGCGTTAATGGAGGAATTCTATGAAAATCATACGGTACAGTCAATTATGACTTGGGGTCATTGAATGGACATGACTTCAAGATTTTGGGGGTTCCGGTATAGGTAGTGATATCAAGCCAACTTTCTTTTCCTTTCTCTGCTTAATGTTACAGTCCGATTAGCAACGTTGACCAGAATGGAAGTCTGAGTTGGAACAAAGACTATGACCTCATTGTTTCACAAGTAGCAAGTTCACAAGCTAATTTTAAGCGAATAAAAAGCGTGGACGATAGCTGATGGGTTCCCAGTTTGAATTTGGATAAATGTGTTCTTTGTTTGCTCCACACAGACTGTTTACATGTTTGGCAAAAGCCTGCTTCAACATGATTGGTCAATACTACTCAGATAAAGAACATTCCAATCACGTCCTCCATATTCTCCAGCCCAGACACTATCTGACCATACAATATCATTTATGATGTAACAGCTGTTGTTCTTTAACATTTGGTGTGGTGGGAGATTAGTGTCGGATGTAGGCTTACCTCTAGCCTGCCCTTTAAACACAATCGCCTTAATGCTATCAGCCACTGCCATCACGGCTAAACCTCTTGAATAATTAGGACATGGGTGTATTTAACTCAAGCCATACAAGTGCACACGTATATTTTATCTGCACACTATCTGCGACACTGCAAATAAAGCACCATTTTGTACATGCAAATCTAATTACTTCTGTATTTTTCTCAATGTATGAACCACTTACTGTAAATGTGTTTGTGTTTTTCACTTCAATTCAGTTTTGTTTTTTTGTTTTGGGCAGCTATTATTACTTCATGGGATACTTGCACAGCAACTTTCTTAATTAACTCTTGTTTAAAGTTTTATTACAGCAGTGGTCTTGGGTTTCGGGTGTGTAAGTCACATGTAGGGTCAGTGCTTGTTTTCAAAGCACAGAGATCACGATCATATTTCAACGGCAGCATTGATACCTGTGGCCTAAATTGGATCACACTGTCTCCAATTACACCAAGGTATTTTGAGGCTTGGTATCTTGACTAGGTCACCCACTTTTGAGGGTAGAAGACACCAAGGGCACTTCACTCTCTATAGGATTCTGAACCGCTTAAAGAAAGAGAGGGCTGTGTTTGATGTCACTTATTGCTCTCCATGATTTAAAAATGAAAATGTACACATAAAGGATGCTTTGCTGGTAATTTCAGCGAGGAGGCAACACTTTTTTCAACAGAAAGCCTGAGTTTTACTCCTGGAGATGTGGAGTCTGTAGAATGAAGGCACTTGTAGGCAAATACAAATGTAGTTGGTTGTAACACGGGAAATGTAGGATTTGGCATGTCTAAAGATGTCTCGGCCTCTGATAGTTTATGAAAAAAAAAAAATTCTCCTGTGACTCTTCCAACTTCATGAAGGGGCAATTCTTAACATCTTGATTGTCTCTTTAATTAATGAAACTTAATGTTACTGTCTGTGAAAGCTCAACCTCATTTTTGGTCAAAATGCTCAAGTATGACACAATTTCCCCCTGATGATGATAATATAATATAATACAAATTAAAATGAATTAAAATGAAAATAAAATGTTGGAATGGACTTAAACAAAAGCATGCCATAATCTATAGAAACACACTTTATAAAAAAAGATTAAATAGGATACATAAAATGCACAACACAATATGGAAAACTAAAACTGAATGAATAATAATTATAATAATCCAACACAACAGTACACTGGAAACTTGATATGTTTTCAATATAAAACTACTTAAAAACTGTGCATCACTTCACCATGGCACATTCTCTGAAATAACACATTGACTTAAGGGGTAAAAGTACTCCATTACAAGTACAAGGCCTGCATTCAAATCTTATTTAAGTAAAAGTGAAGCATTATCAGCAAAATGCACTTAAAGTAAAAGTAGCAATTATGCAGAAAAATTGAGTCCATATGTGATTTACTATTATTTATTGACATAGGACATCAGGCCCGGACTGGCCTGTTAAGTGGCCTGCCGGCCTGAGGATTTTTTGTTTGTTTTATGTATTGTGAACGCAACGCTGCGCAAATGCAAACCTGGAAAAACTCTCCTCAAGCTGAAATGACAATATAATCCCCTTCAATAAAACCTGGTCTCCTTTCCTGAACTACATTAAGAGCTTATTCCTCTTCACACCAGCCAACCAGACACTCCCCACAACAATGGATCAACCCAGAGTAAGAATATAGCTCTGTTTTCATTTCCTTTGTCTCCTTGTTGTCTTTTTATATTTATGTATATATATTTGATTTCTTTATTGTCATTATCAACATTTATTTGACACTTGTAGTTACTTTTTAAACAAATACATATAATAATACAACACATGTATAAGAGGCATTCTACACAATACATACTTTTTACTGTAGATCAGGGGTGTCCAAACTGCGGCCCTATAAGCCCACTTTCAGTCAATTAAAGTTGAAAATATGTTCTTCTAACAAATCTAAGTTAATAAGAAAAAAGCCCAATAACTTATTTACATAACAACCTTGAAATATACCCTTCCTATTTCCTCTCATGATAAGCAATCTAAGGCTTTTGTTTTAAGGAATGAGCTGCTAACAAAATAAATGAAACCCTATGGAGAGCTGTCATGGCTGTTGTATCAAGCATAATTTACTTACATTTGATTGATTTAGCTAACTTATAACTTCACTTATGAGGCAATAAACCTGACCTCTAGTGAGTGGCCCAGCCCTTCGAATATTTTTCTGTGGCCCTCGGTGAAAAAAGTGTGGGCACCCGTGCGTTGCCCATCCCTGCTTTAGACCCTTGCTAATATACTTGAGTACTTTCAGCTAATAATACTTCTGTACATTTACTTGAGTAACATTTTGATTGCAGGGATTTTACTTGTTACAGAATATTCCTAACTCTGGTACTTCTTCTTTCACTTAAGAACAAGATCTGAGTACTTGTTCCTCCTCTGCGTGCTTCTCCTGAGGATGTGTGGTCGGCAGGCAGGCTCCCATGGAGTATTCTGCCGACAACACCCCTGAGTTAAAGTGGGCGGAGCCAGGGCAGCACAGGCATGAGTGAGAGAGAGGAGGAGAGAGCCAGAGATACTCTCCCTCTGTGCCGACACTTCATCCATTTACGCCTGATATAACTACTTAGTGTTTTGCTCTTACGATGTCTGCCAGTGTCGGTCTGTGAGGAGGACTTGTCTCACGGTTATCCTGTTAGCTGCTTACTCCGGCTACATGGCCAGCTAGCACAACAAAGCTAACTGCTGTTAGCTTCTGGCTTCATCTCACCCGTAGCCGGCGAAGTGAAGAGCCGAGAAGGGGAATGGCAAGAGTTTGCTCGGGTAGCCCTTCCAGAAGAAACAACGACTAACCAGAATCAACCAACCTCTATTTATCTACTTATTTGAATCACCGGTAAGCACCAGTTATATTATTTATGTCAGGTTAGCAGCTTATTGTATAAATTGACGCTAGTTTGCCGGCAAAGTCTCAATTAGCACACATTGTTATTATGTGTAAGCTAACGTTAACAAGTCGGCGTGGCAAATGTCGTTATCCCCTGTCATAGTCGTTGAAATAATAACACGTGTTATTTAGTTTAATTGTTAGCCATAACATGTAAAGATTTCAACATGTTATTTGTACGGGTGTGTTTTAGTTTGAACTGTTCAACGTTACAGCCGGTTCCAGTTGACAGTTGGTGTTCCAGTTGACAGTTGGTGTCACTCAAAGTCCCTAGAACCAGAGGTGGAAGAAGTACTCAGATTACTTACTTAAGTAAAAGTAGCAATACTACAATGTTCAAATACTCTGTTACACGTTAAAGTACTGCATTCAAAATTGTACTAAAGTAAAAAAGCATTAGCCTTTAAAAATACTTTAAGTGTTCAAAGTAAAAACACTCGTTACTCAAAATGGCCATTTTAAGCACCAGATATTTAAAAAATGTGTTTAATTATTGATGCATTAATGTGTTCATCACGTTAATGTTGTACTTGGTATGAGTTGAGTTTATATTAATTACTTTACATACTAATGGGTAGCTCAACCTCTAATAATACATTATCATTTTGTGTCGATTTATATATAAAGTAACTCCAAATAAATCTGCAAAGTAACTAAATATAATAAATGTAATGGATTACAAAGTAGAGTATTTCCTTACAAAACGTAATGTGAACATTCTCAAGTAAATAACAAGCACCTCAATTCAATTACAGTAAATGTAATTAGTTACACTACACCACTGCCTAGATCGCATAATAAAGTAATTGTCTTGTTTTGACGTGTCTTTGAAGTTGCTGACAGACCCTGAAGCATGACGGTAAATATGTATTGCAGTTAGTTGGATATAGAGTAATACTGTGGTTTGTTTTTTATTCTGTTTGTCCTAGCCCGGTTGTTATTATTAGTCTTCCTGCCCTGATCCTTCTGTAAGTAGTGCTGGGACTTCAGCTCACCCCCCTACTAGCAACCATGTTCCTATCACTGCATTGCAGGAGTTACAGACATGTATCCGCATGCCGAACAAACACCCAACATGAACTTCAAGCCACACTTCTGGAAATATTCAAGGAGTGAGAATAATCTTTGTTTCATCACCACTTTGTGTTATTCAATAAAACACGTACGTCTTAACTTATGTGCAGGTGACTATAGTATTCCCTTAATTCACACGTTCAATCTTTAGCCTCTGCTCCAGAATGTGCTGTCTACATTACAAAGATTAAGCACCACCTTTTTTTTTTATCATAACGTAGAGTGTTTTTGTGTGTAGCTGCGACCTGAGGTTCTGCAGAGACAGTAGATGGACTAAGCTTAGTAATGTTCCCAGTAGTGTGCATTGGCAAGCCTTTGCAGTGGCCTCTGTTTGATGAGTGGGGGGGGGGGCCTGCTGCATCCATTGATCAGTGACATCCTTGGTCACGGCTCAGGAGAGTCCCCTTCTGCAGCCCATCACTGTACATCATTTTCTAGTTCTTCGGGCTGCCTGCCAGAACACAAACGCACACACGCAAGCACCTGGCATCATTCAAGCAGCCAGCCAAAATGCACATTAACTTAATTACACACTAAGTTTACTGTTATAGGGCCAGATGCGGCTATAATGCTGTCATATCGCACTCGGCGCACTTATTGTGATGATGAGTGAGTGAAAGGCAGCCTTTGATGTGATCATTGCTCGTACTTTCTTCTCTGATTTCTTCCTTTATCTGTTCAGGTTGTCGGTGTCACTGTAATCCCCACCATGGTACAGAAGTACCAGTCGCCCGTGCGGGTGTATAAGTACCCCTTTGAGCTGGTGATGGCGGTAAGTGTCTTCACCTGTATTTACAGTCAACTCCGTCCAAATGAATATTGCATGTCGAGGATTCAGAGTTATGTAATGCTGGTGTGTGGGCGCTTCAGAGGTCACCCCTGGAAGGTAGTCATCTGAATCACACACCGTGCATTTGATTCTCATAGTCAGACTTATTGTTTCCACATTACTATTCTAATGTCCACAACGAGTTCAAGATAAGTCTTGGCTACTAGCTGTACTGTCAATGTTGTGTTAGTGATCTGCATGACCTGCAGCAGCACTACCAGAGCAGCTCCTGATAACAGTGACATTATAAGCTTAAGGAAATATTGAAGGTTCATAGATTTTTTGGGACAAAATGTGTTTACTTTGAAATAAACCTTGTACAGACTGCATTTACATGTTATGATGCATTCCTCATAATGAACACATCTTAAAATCAGAATAAGACAGGTTTTTATTCACAATAAATATTAAAAAAATATAACCAAAACTTTGAACCCACAATTGAATCAACACAGCACCGATTTGACACACGGTGCTACATTTTGTGGATTAAAGGGCCCTATTATGCAATTGTTCAGGTTAATATTTGTATTATTACAAATATGAACCTGAACAATAATGTATGATTACCTGTTTATTGTGCAGCCCTACATCACAGAAACATCTCGGATTAAAGAAACAAATGTGGAGCTTTATGTGTTGCTTGCTAGTGTGATCACAGCAACAACAGCTACCTTCTCAGGCCTGTGATTAAGCAGGTGTGTAAATCAAGAGGTTATCGCTGCATGGCACATACCACTAACACGTTTCCTCACGTGTGCTGCTGAAGTGACCTATACTCTGTGAGGCACTGAGATCTGCTTGCTGAGGTGTGAACGCATTGTTCTGTACTTCGGCACACAGCATCCGAATATACAACACAAATATAAGTTCCACTGAAGATTGGTGAAAAGGAATGACATTTAGCGTCCGCCTCGTTTCGTGTTGTTTTTGAGTCATGAATGTTGAGTGAAGAGAGACTGTGGATTTGCATTTCCTTTTCTTTTCTTATTGCTCTTTTAAAAATGGGTACTCTCAGCAGCATTTCTTCTCCAGTCCTAGCTCTCTTGCACTAGCTTTTGAAACTTTTGTGCTGTCGGACAGGGATGGGTTGGGGGTTTCACAGGCTGAATGCTTCATCAAAATGAAAAAAATAGATAGAGTTACTGCAGTGTTGTCTCATCTTAATGTCTTTTCATGATAACAATGGATCAGGAAGACAATGAGAGAGAATGGATTTTCTTCATCTGTTCCCACCTTTTCACTGGACCTTTCACTCTGTGTAAAAGAAAAGTGACAAGCCATAATTTGCTTCATGACCTATAATCTCACAGTGAATGGATGGTTTACTCAGCAACGTTTTGACCTCAGCTGCTGTTTGTCAGTAATGTGGTGTGTTAGCGCACGCCTGCAGAGTCATGGCCTGGTTATACGACTGTGAATTTCAGCCAAAAATGCAGTAATCCTTTTCAGCAATATGGCTATGCTTCCTTCATTCATTGAAATGGCATCCGATAACCAGGAAGTCACTTGGGACTTCCTTTTATCAGAATATCATGTTCTTTTGCTGTTTTCTCTAAATGGAAATCAGCTCTCTACACCAGCAGGATGCAGGGAGACTAAATCTTCTTAGCACAAGCTGGATTGAGCACTGGGCAGATGTCTATAAATAGAGGGCTGGTCCCTACACCTGGGTCTATGCATGCAGCGGAAGTGAACAGTAATTAAAGCAAAGCAGATTTACAGGATTTGTAAGCTGGAGATGACCCACCTTGTGTTCTTTTTTGGAGATGTGACAGGCTTACCTTTTCCTTCTGATGGAGTAGCACAGGGTGATTTTAAATCTAGTCCAGCAGCAAGATAAAAATGTGTGCTTTGTGATCTGTGAAATATAGGTTAAGAAACAAGCAGTGTGATCCACATGTTTTTATTTCCTAAAATGTATAGCCCAGTCAGTTTGGTGCATTTGTAACTTTTTTCCCTTCTTGTGACTTTTCCCCTCAGTGAGTATTTTTTCAGACGCTGCAGCACAGACTTATATATATATATATAATAGTGCGTCACAACCTTGCTCCTTCTTTGTATTGAAAAGCGACAACATCTTCCCCTCTCTACCTTCCTCTATAGCAGCTCGCACCATTGCAGCATAGTTGTGACACACTGTCCTGGCTAGTGGGAAACCATCACAGAGCAATGTGACTGAAATATTTGCCTGTAATGTCTTCTCTCTTTCGTCTGGGGGGGATCATAAATTACATTTTGCTTTGAGGAATTTGATGTTCTCTTTCCACTTTACTCTGTTGTTTGGGTACTGTGATTACTTTTAAATACCCTATACAATTCCCCTGATAAAGCCTTTAAATGCATTTTTTTTTTTTTTTTAGATATAACAAATTATTTCCCCTCTCTTGGCCTGAAGGAGCCACTCTGCTCACTGACAGGTGCTCAAAGTATGTCAACCTCCAGCTAACTCTGCTGCTGCTGTAGCTTGAGTGTACTGTTGCATAAGTCATGCTCGGATCTCAGATGCCCTTCAGCTGTTTTTGTTCTGCAGCAGTTACTGTACACAGCTTTAAACATGTTATTCCCATTTTGTCTACAAAATCTACTTGCTCAAAGTCTATTTTTTTCTTTCTCCTATTAACATTGTTTTATGTAATAAGTTAACATAGGATGAGATAAACTTTCATTGATCCCCATAGAGACATTTAGAAAATCAATAAAGAATCAGAATCAAGTTTATTGCCAGTTACGTTTACACAAACAAGGAATTTGCTTTGGGGTCTGGTGGTGCTAACAATAACAGTTTAAGAAAATAGGTTGCAGTAGTAGGTCAAAAATATAAAGATTATAAAAAGAAATACTTTTTAAGAAACTATTTAGCATTACAAAATAATAAAGAGAAGTATTTACTCAACATTTTAATTTAAATATACACAAGAACCTTAAACGCTAAGAAAAACTAAAACACATAGGAAAATGAATATATGGCAAACTACAGTGTATTATATATATCAGTGTGCAAAATATAGTCAGAGAGTTGAGCATGAACATGGCTCACAGTATTAAGAAGAAAAGCATTAATGTAATGCATAATGTTTGTGGGGTGGATAGAAAGTCAGTGTCAGTGGGGGTGCCGGGCCGGGCCTTGTTGATGAGGCCGGTAGCGGAGGGGAAGAAGCTGTTCAGGTGGAGATAGGTTTTGGTCCTCCTGCCAGAGGGGAGGGGGGTGAACAGTCTGTGTCCAGGGTGGGAGGGGTTGGCCTCTATCTTCCCTGCCCGCTTAAATGGTATCAAATAAATATGGAAAAAACCTGAATATTAACTTTAGTCTTTGTTATTATTTAAGTAAGTTAAAGAACTAATTTCCATAAAATCATTGAAATTCCTGCTTTTCACTTCAGCCCATAAATGTCTCTTAACTCGCCATTTTTTTCTCCTGAGTGCCTGATGGGTATTGCACATTTCCACTCAATAACCGGTTTTAAATAACAAAAAAGTCCTAAGTTATTTGTAATATCTTTATCCCTTTTTAAAGTAAGTGAAACTGTTGTTTGGCCCACATCCGAACGCCAGCCAACTAAATTCCTAATGGAAATGCCTGCTTGGGCCTTATCGATGCGGCAGACGTTGAAAATCAACAGCTACTCGGATCACTCCGATCACTCTATGACTCCCGAGACTCCTATCTTTTTCTTCTTCAATCACCTTCAAGATTGCGCAGGTGAGTTATAGAGGTGGCAGTATTACTTGCAATCAAGTTTACACAATATATAAACATAACGAAAGAAAACGTTTTTGAATAATAGAAAACAGCAGCCTTGAATTACTGGCTGGTGTTGCTTAACTTGTTTAGACTGTTTGCCTTTGCTTACACGCCATACCAATACACTTAACAGGTCTTTACATGACAGTTAATCAAAGAGCCCGCTGTAAAGTGATTTATTGCAGAAACACCCGATGTTGAGGAGTGCGTGTCACTTAAAGAGGCCAGCTCCTGATAGTACTGACTAGATTAGGATGGCGCCAGAGTGAAACCCACACCACAGTACCTTCAGTGTGCACCCTAATAGGAAACCCGGGACTTCCTTTGTAGATACTGAGGTGCAGAAGGATGAGACTTTTGACCAAAAGCACACAAACGCGTTATCATTGATCTTGATGGACTTGTTATTGCTTCACAACAATTTTTTGGTTGTATCACTGAGTATCACTGAAGAAAGGAAGTACAGCAGCGGCTTGTTTAAATAAAAATGTCTCTCAGCCCTTGATACTGCTGCTGCATCTCAATAACAGGAAATATAAGTGTTGTGTTGCTGCTGTTATCGCAGCGGCGCAGTCCCAGAGCCTCTGGTCTATCCTCGGGGGTGGCAGAGGAATTTCAAAAGCACAAAACAATACCCCTCCCACTGTTGTTTCAGGCCTGAAGGGACAGTTGCTTCTGGAACCACTGATGAAGAATGACTTCAGTAGCACTGAGCACTGCCTCACCCTGGAATAACTTGATGCTTAAAAGACAGCTATTTCCCTCATCTACCAGACATATATGTATGCTGCAGAGAGAGGGTATTAAAAATAGTCAATCAAAAACGTTCTTAGCTTATCCCCCTTTGTAGCTTTGGCCTTGCCCCTGTCCCAGAGAGTTTTCACAGGGGAAAGAACAGGATGTGCCCTGCTAGTGTAATGCCTGCTGCTGGAGAGCGAGTTTAAAAGAGTCTTGTAAAGCAATCATGTGTCATTGGTAACAAAAACCTTGTAAAACGCACGATCAGAACAGACATTGTTTAGTAATTAGCAGAGGTGGGAGTAAGTCCTACATGTGCAAGTCATGAGCAAGTCTCAAGTCTTGACCTACATGTATCAAGCAAGTCCCAAGTCACTGTGGTGAGAGTCAAGCAAGTCAAGTCAAGTCATTGCTCAGGTCAAGTCAAGTCAAGTCAAGTCATACGAAATTCTGATGAATAAGCCCAGTTTCCGCATTTAAATCAGTTAAAAGACAGTAGTTATGAAAATGGATTTAACCCACACTATGATCTTCATTACATACATAGTTAATCATTTGAAATCTAATTTAGACCGATGACAATCATATTAGATCAATATTAACCCTAGAACTGCAGACAATATAGCTAGGACTCAGTCAAAGAGTCTGTTCAAAAAGGCATGATTCCAGGTAAGAAAATCATATATGGCATTTGCCATTACACATATTTAATTTACATTTCTGTAAACACTAGAACCGCCAACAGCGTCAGCACCTACATAGATATCATTTTCAAATCATTTCATTTGTTCCTCTTCATAATTTCCTTATAAAGTAGGACGATTTAAAACTCAGTTAATTGGGTTAATTTAGAAATTGCTTCAGTTTATCATCATAACGGATAAAAAAGTTCAGATTCATTTTACAATAAATCAAGGAATGATGCACTTCTACAAACAAAAACAACATAATTAAAACATTTAAACAAACTACTAAAAGTAGATGAACTACATTATTCAAAAGTTTACAGTAACTTCTGATAACACAGGGGAAATAAACGAGGCATCTCTTTTCCTCTCTCTCTCTCCCTCTCCTGACAGCCCGTCAGTATCAGGGTTAGTCAAAATGAATCCCTTGGAGGTTCTAGTGTTCATTTACCGTTTTGTCTTCTCTTTGCTTAATCGATTTGAAACCAAGTCTAACGTAGCTTAAATGTAACGTTAGCTTCCTAGCTAACACAACACATTCACGCACCTTTCTCTGTGGGTTTTTTGTAGTGACGAATGAAGTTGGATGTTGTGGTGGTCGTGTCACTGATCTTTATGCTGCAGACCCTGCATACCGCTGTTCTCTTCTTATTAGCGTCATCGACAACATAATCCTTGAATCCAAACCTCACTATTTGTGGAGTAACGCTAGCCGCTGCCATGTTAACTGACACTCCTGCCGTCTAGTGGGTTGCCAGGTTTGCGCGCATGGTGCTATAATCACCCAATCACGTTTTTCGAAAAAACTAAACGTAATATCTCAATACAAAAACAAACGCAAATATTTAATTTTAAACAGTCAAGTCCTTTCAAGTCATCTGTCTCAAGCTTAAGTCAAGTCTCAAGTCATGAATACCAAGTCAAAGTCAAGTCAAGTCTTTTATCAATGTTAGTCAAGCAAGTCTCAAGTAAAAAAATATGCGACTCAAGTCCCCACCTCTGGTAATTAGAGAACACAAAATCAAAGGATAAGCAGGACTTAATATATTAAACAGAAATGGAAAAAAAAAGGCACAAAAGGGAGTATCATAAAAAGTAGAGGAAGGGGTTGTTAACCACTTATTAGGCTGGCCTCTGGGCAACAAGCATGTTTTTTTATATTCTTTTAATTTGAATGTTTTCCTCTGTGTAACGAAGGTAACTTCGTTACTATGGACTGATGGCTTTGGGCCCTTGTAATATTGCACATGTGGGTTTGCACTTTATATAACAACTTCCTTTTGCACAGTAATAATGTCACTCAGCACTTTAGTAGTGAGCAGTTTGCACTTTATTAGCGTGATTTGCACAGTACAGTTTGGCATTGCATATTTGCACATTTTTATATAATTTATAATAGTTATTGATGTAGTATTTATTAAATGATTAAACCGTATTAATTGGAATGTCGTCTGGCAAGATGCTGGTCGGGTACTCGGCTCCACCTGAAAAGAGTGGGTGTTAAGGCCGCTACACACCAACCTGAGATCAAAGAACGCGTACCGAAGGCGTCCCGACTTTTACGTCCGCTACGTCGCCTACGTCGGCTACGCCGCCCGCCTACAAACACACCGCAAATACTTCAGTCGACAAGTGGCAATAACTGTCCTTACCAGCAGGCAGCGGTAGTGTGTATTCGTCATTCAAAAGAGGCAACAACCGGAAGACAGACTGTGTTATACACAGAGAGAAGAAGAACAGACTGCGTGATATAAACAAACACTAAATAGCGTCTGGGTTCCGTTTTCACTCTCTCTCGTCGATCGAAAACATGTATCATACGGTACTGGCGTCATCAGCAATTGGAGTGTTGCTTGCGGCTGCAGAGATTAAGAAGCGGAAGCGAAAAATCAGGAGAAACCGCACTAAATGGGTGAAAACATGGATACTGCAGCGAGAAGCTCAGGAGGCTTTCCCGAACCTGTGTCGAGAGCTGTCCCAGGAAGATGGAGACAAGACCCTGAACTACGGCAGGCCACCCTGCCACACGGCACCAATATTCCAGCTCGAGCCAAGCAGCACAGGGATGAACTATGCCAATATTTTAACGGTGTCGGTGCAGTGCCTTTTCAGTGAGATAAGATATAGCGAATATGTCTAAAGAACTGTACAATGTAAACAATCGACAACAATACAATACGATAAAAATAGTGTGTAATACAATACAAAAAAGGGTTTGCCAAATATGTCTAATGCTGTGTTATCAATGGCTGTAGTATCAAGGTACGAAATAAAATGTTGTATTTCCTATCCTGCTATTTGTGTTTATTGTTTTAATCACACAGCGTTAAGAAAAAATAAAAGATGTGCCTACATAACTGTCAGTTGCAGCCGTACATTATTAATGGTTTAACTAGGCTACTAACAGTATATTTTTAACACATTTTAAAATGACCATCTTGAACAGCTACAACGTTAAAATACTTCTAGGCAGATTGTGGAGGATAATGGGAGAAAGAATAGAGGGGCAGACCGAAACACCCATCTGAATAATGGCCACTTCTTGCAAAATTTACATTTCCATGTGATGCTCACAATAGGTAAATGAACAGTGGTAGACGGTAGCTCTGTCTACTTTTTTTACGTTTTGGTCCCTCACTTCCGCTTCGCTTCTCATGCACTGATTCGCTAAGCTGAACAGCCAATCAGAGTGATTTCTTTGGCCGACTTTCTTTGGCCGACTGTCTACCGATTCAACATGTTGAATCGGCCGCGGGAGGTGTGAAAATGTGCCGTAAAGAGACGACGGTGCAGGACACACCAACCTGAGTAGGGCGCCGCGAATGCCCGACTGCCTCTGACGGCCTCTGACTCCCAAAATGGGGTTGGTGTGTCAGGGGCTTTAGCGGGAGCTCCGAAAGTGTTTATGCTTGTGTAAGGATGACAGCGGTTGAGAATAATCATTGTGTGCAATAATAATGTTTGAGCGTGTATATATCATGACGTTAAAGTTACATTACTTGTATAAGTGAACACTGTGTAAAGTTTACATCTATCACTTACCCATGCTGTCTCGTCCGGTGTCCGCTACAGTGTGTTCGGCCAAAAGGTCCTCGGGGGGAACAAACACTGACCAAAGAAGGTTCCGGGACGAACCAAGTGGCGAGATAGGCGCAGGGGTTTCTGTCTTATTTGGGAATGTAGTTATATTTATTATGGACAGTTATAATGTTGTTCTTGGGTTCAATTAACAGATGACTATAAACAACTAATAATGCTATGTAAATTATATTATGGATCTTCTTTATAATAATTATAATGATGCGTGTATTTATTAAGTGTACCTGTGAATGGTTTCTCCCAATCAATCATCTGAAGAACCTCTATAAATGAGCCAGTCTTCAGTCAGAGACAGAGCGGTGAACCTGTACAGAGAGGGGTGAACACCTACATGCTGGCTACTGTTCTCTTGTGGTGTTTTTAAAATAACGTCACCATGGTTTGAAATTCTACCTCCTCTCGTGGTCGATTCTTTCCCTGGAAATCCAGCCGCTAAAGGGTCGCTGTCTCACACTCTGTTTGTACACTTTCTGTTTTTACCTCAGGTCAAAGAAACGCTTGTGGCTCCGTGTGTACGCCCTATACGATCATTTCCTGAAAACGATGACGCAATAGCCCCGCCTCTCCCCACCTCTCCTGCTCACCCCCGCGTCACCCGCGTCATTGCTGATGCGTTTCACAATGGCGGATCACAGGGTTGCGTTCGTGCTCCAGACGCTACTGACCATGATACAAATTTTAGTGCAAAATCTACAGCTCCTCTACCACAACCATCAGCAACAATAATGATATAATAATAATAATAATCGCCATTGCTCTTATTCGCAGCTTTTGGTGTATTTTGTGGCGGAAGTACAGCGCCACTTACAGGCCCGGCATATGTACTAAAGCGTCTCCAGCGTTTTCGAGCGTTTTCGTGTGGACGGAATACTTTTTTGAAAACGACTACGGTTCGTTTTCGTCTCCGTGTGGACGGGGCCTGACTGGAACCGGTTGTTTGCTTAGGAACGAGTTGTTACCAAAGACTTAGGCCACATTTACACGAGAACGAAACGGCTTGTATCTGCATAGTTTCTCTTACGTATAGCCCTATTGTTTACACAAGACAGTAACAAAAACGGACCCCACAAACGATAACGGGTCCCAAGGTGGATAGATTTGCAAACGAAACTCTCTGGGGGGTCAAACGAGTCCGTGTAATCGCCTTTATACGAATATTTCCTGAAGAAATAATGATAGCCCCACCTCTCCTGCTCACTGCTGTAGCATGGCAAGTAGCTACTGTCAGTAGCTACTGCTAGTGCTACTGCTACTAACCATGCTACAGATGTTAGTACAACATCTACAGCTCGACCATGCTACAGATGTTAGTGCAAAATCTACAGCTCCTCTACCACAACCATCAGCAACAAGTGGACATGGAGAATTACATGAACTACTACATGTTGCTAAATCCACCGCGGGGCGTAAACAGAAGGGTAGCCATGGCAACATTGCTCCGGGCTGCTCCAGGGTCTTCTTCGCTGCTTTTGGTGTATTTTGTGGCGGAAGTTACAGCGCCACTTACAGTCCCGGCATATGTACTACAGCGTGTCCAACGCTTTCGAGCGGTCTCGTGTGGGAGTACAGCGCCACTTACAGTCCCGGCATATGTACTACAGCGTTTCCAGCGGTCTCGTTTGAACTGACACGTTAAATGAAACGAATGCATGTGAACGGAAGACTTTTTTGAAAACGCATACTGTGCATAAACGCAAACGTTCCCGTGTAAAAGCAGCCTTATTAAAGAGGCCCTGGTGTATTACTGAACATTATTTGTTTCCTCTAACCCAGGGTTGCACAAACTGTTCTGTCACAATTGTGTAATTGTATAGGTCAAAAACAAACAGGGACAAGCTGTGAAAACGAGGTAACGGAGGAGTCTGCGATTCTTATACAATACACTGTTTGTCAAATTCAGCAAATTTCTCATCACGGGCCGCTAGCTGTCCCTTCTGTATGTGTACCAAAAGAAAGAGTGTGTGTACACAGAACTGGCTTTGTAAATAAAGTGTTTGGTAGAATTTTTTTAGTTTGAAGCTTCTATGCAGGTTTTTGTTTGAAATTTGACCGTACGTGCTTTCCTTAATTTGTGAGCGATACATCGACAGAGCAAAGAAATGTTTCATAGCGGTAAAAATATTGATATTGAACGCAAACAAATATGGATGCTGAGGCTGAATATTGCATGAAATGAACACATGTTGGTAATTTTGAAAATGATGACCAAAAGTTGGCAAACAACTTAAATGTTTAGAGATATCCAACTAAAAGCACTCGGCACAGCCACATAAAAAAGGTTGGAGCACTCCGGAAAAAATGCTGGAACTAAAACCTAAAACCTTATTAAGAGTTTGAACAAAAAACCTTTCTCAGCCTTATCTGTTAAGCGGTCATCACATGACTTATGCTAGTTGGTCAGAGACGTCATGTTTGAAGTTTTGGTACTGTGTTAAACTGAATCACCAGCTTTGTGTCAATTCATAGAAAACAAACCTTCCAGATCTTTCTTTTGATTCCTGTTGCTAGTGTGTGTTATGCTGCTGCCCTGACCTGCATTTAAGTTTAGTTTCTGTTCCTATATTCTGAAAAAAATCTGTCTCGTAAGGAAATGCTTCATTCAATCTGAGCCCCAATCATGCAAATAAGGACATTTTATTCTAGGAAGCACACGCGTCTGATATATGCATATCCTTGTGTGTTTTGCCTGTTGGTTGGTTAGATAACAGCACCAAAACCCAGCTATTAGCAGAGCTCATGTTACCAGGTTTGATTATATTCTAGTTAAGGTAACCACTTGGGAGCCCATATCCTTTCCATCTGCTAATTCTGGCCTTGTTGCACCATGAACTACTTTGAGCTCCTTGTTCCTCCTACAACCTACAATATGTGGGTCATCCCCGCACCTTTTCCAAGTGTCGGAACGCCAACACTTTGTTAAGTGCACAGTAAACGCAGACCAGCCGGTGTTTCTAAACTTGGCTCGTCCTGCTGCCTGCCGCCTTTATTTCCGTCTAGCCTGGCTAAGCGCTGAGTGGCAGTGCCAGGTCGACATTCTATCCCATAATGTCCTGACCCACTTATGGCCCGGTCTGGTTAACTCTTTTGCAACCCAGTTCTATGGCACATCAGCATTACTCTTTTGTTTTAATCCAGCTGTCTGCTTTTCTGTCGTGTATAAGACCCAATGTTCTCATGTGTACACGCGTGTACTAGTTCATCAAAAATCTTCACTTGCCTGGACAGAAAAATGGGGTTGTTTCATTCATATTTTTTGGGAAAGGCAGCGTGGGTCATTAAAAAAATAGAACACGGATTAATAGAAAGATAAAACTTCAGTCATATTACTCATTCAGACTGAGCTCCTAAAGGGAGATTTAATGTGATGAATGAAAGTCAGTACGCCGGCTGCTGTGAAATGTTTGCTGACCTAGCTGTTTATGCATCATTAGCTTGTTGCACCTGTCTTCTGAATGAATCTGTCACAGCTCTGCCCGCAGTGTCTAATTCACTTACTCGGCTTGATGCTGTTTGCCAAAAAACAATGAAGAGTTATGACCCGCTACGGGGAAAGGAGCTTATGATCCAGCGCGCTGCTTCAAACGGCATTAATAAGGGACCATATCATCCCCATCATGTGACTGTGGGAGCCTATGAGAAAAATCTGGAGCCCGTTTCATTCACTGATTCAGTCATTCACCCTCTTTCCTGCTGCAAGGTCGAGATGCTGCCCCAGCATCTCCCCTCCCCCACCCTGCTCTGCCAGACACAGATAAATGTGTACGCACATACTCTTACACAATGACCCTTTAGCGTGTTTTACACTGCAACAGCCTGGCAATGGATAGTGACTCAGATCTATGCGGCAGAATTGTGACGTTATTAGGAGTGTGTACAGTATACTGTGACAGTCTATGCATGTATGTGTATGCTTTCATCCATTTTGTTATGATAATATTTGGCTTCATTTTTAGGGTCGAAGCTCTTTTTTTCTTTTGTGTTTATAAAATGTCTATTAATGCTGGGGCTGCCTTTTGTTTTGAGTGAAATTATGGGCAAAATTATGTTTTATTCTGAGTTTTTTTCCACTAACGCAAGGTAACACTACCTTCCATGAGTTTTTTCATACGCCACAGTGTGAATTGTAGGCGACAAACAAGCCACATACATTGTCTCCATGTTCACTGCCAGTGTTCAACATTCACTGGAAATATTCTCAGAAATCTTCAACAGCATTTACACTAACCGTTAAACACAAGTTTCCTCACATTAATAAAACTGTCAAATGTTGTCCTAGTGTTGGCAGAATAGTGGCTATTCTTTGCCAGCACCTTCCTCTACTGTAATGCAGGATATCAATACTGCTGCAGTTTCCAGTAACTAGTAACCTAGGAAGAATTCTAATCCTGGAATGGTTTGTTCCTGTTTGGAGAACAGTCATGATGAGTAGGGCTGTGCAGTTAATCTTAAATGTTAAAAATATATTGCTACAGCGGTTGTCGCATGTCATACAATACCCAGTCACACTTTTTTTCAAACTAGCTACATTTGCTGGAAGTTCAACTTTTAAGGGGCTTATTTTAAATCCCTTAATTCTAAGTGTGTTTAATAACAGATGCCTTTCATCATTTCTGAAACTAGAATCATTCACAATTGGGACTTCTGTAAGTAATTCTCCTTCTATTTTAGTATGTTTTGTATTGTCAGCAGCATTTGTTTGTACAGGGCAAGTCCTCAGACTTCAAATCTTGTCTTCAGTCATCATGTGGGAACATCGTTGTTCCAGCAATTCCTTATCTTATGTCTCAGTAAGCCTTATACTAGAAAATATGTATATAATCAGCATTCCTTTTTGCTTACTGTGATGACTTCTGGATAATCTACAGATGGCTATCCTGCTGCTTTTGATTCACTGGTGCGCACGCACATATGTCCAGTCATGCATGTCTAACCTAGCACTGCAGTTTAGCATATTGCACGGCCCACCAAATATTTAGGACCTTATATTTATATAGGGGCTGATTCTGTGTGATTGTATGGTTTAGAAACTGAATTGCATTTAACTACACTGCAGATTTGAGACTCTGCCAAGAATGAAAACCAGATATCTGACTGCATGTTAATGTTTAAATGTCAAACACAGGTTTAATGCATGTTAGTAGAATGATGTCATGTGTGCATCTCCTGTATGAATGTTTTTTGGGCTATTGCCGAATAAGAGCAAAATCCTAGGACTTCTTAAGTAAAAAGTCTTAAAAGATAGGGTTGTTCTGAGCAGTTCTGCCATTACGATGCACACTGTAGCAGTGAGATGACTGGAAGGAGAGGAGTGGGTGGTATGGCATGCAGAGACCAAACACTCTATTGTTGCACTCCTCAATCATCAGCTTGTTCTCCTTCCCACCCAACATTCACCTACGCCCCGATGCTTTCTGACCTGATGGGTGGAGAACATTTTTTTTTTGATGTGACAGCAGTTTAAAATCATTAAAATATATTTTCATAAATATATATTTAATATGTTGAAGCACTTAACAAATGCAAGTGTATTTACACAGTACTATATCAACACTGGAGCCTTTGTCCTCGTAGAAGCTGTTCAACTGGTTGGCCCGGCCATGGAGAGCAGGGATACATTACAGGAGTGGTTTACCTACAAACACTCCCTATTGGGGAATAGGCAGCTCCCTATTGAAAAGCTCACATTCATGTCAATGGGTGTTTAGTCATAGTGAAACCTGTCTTTGTAAAGCCTAATGGACCCAAGTGAGGTCCTGCTGCTTTCCATTGTTTGAATGATAATGAGACCCAGCTGCAAATCCTTTTGATAAATCAATAGTCAGAAAATCACTGGTAAATATTGACTGATCACAAAGACGTGTTAAGTGACAATGACAAAGTACCAGCTAAATGATATCCTAAAAAAAGCCTGGAAAATGAAATGAGATGATTCATACTAAAATGATGATTATCTGTTGTTTTAAGAAGCGGAACACCAAACCTGTTGTATTAAATAAAATCTCACGAATGGAAATATAAAACTCAACCACAACAGACGGACCACCTTTGGACAAAATTTCCTCTCCATTAAAGGCAGCTCATTGTGGAATAGCCTCCCAACTGAGATACGGGATTGTTTCACTCTCAATAGTTTTAAAGGTCAACTCAAAGAATGGTTAAGAAACAAACAGACGTGTAATCACCGCTACTGCACTTTAACACAGGGGTAACTCCTCTTGCACTTGATGTAGCTCTTTTTGTTGCACTTGATGTAGCCCTTTTATCTCCTCCTGCACTTTATATGTCGTAGCTGCTACACTGCCTTGTGGCGTGTATGCTGCTCATGCTCTTTCTGCATATCATGTATTTCTGTTTGCCATGTATATCAATGTTATGTTCATAAATGTTGTATGTGACAGGACTACGGATGGAAACTAGCTCGAAGCTAAAATCCGGCTCATTTACATTTAAAAACATTATTTTGTTTAAAATGTTCATTAATGTGCACTGTCCCGGTTCAAATAAACAATTAAATGAAAATGAACCACAGAAACAATTGATCTGTTTTTGGTTTCACTATTATACAAAGGGTGAGACCGTTTCTTCCCATAGAACAACTAGTACTTTGATAAACAAGTATAGCCTGTCTGAAATGAAACCTGCTATTTGCCCTGAATAGGTATATCTTATGTAATTAATTAACACCTGTGTTTTTTTCACATTTCCCTGAGCATTTGAGTGAGTTTAGCTGAATTTCCAAACTGCCTGCTCAGTAACTTTCCTCCTGCTCTCCCCGAATCCTTGTCGATTACCTAGTTTGGAGTTTATAGCTTGGCTCTCTGAAATGAAAACCAGGAGGAATTTTCCTCCTGTGCTGTTCTGTTAACCAACTCCTTTCTAACCTATTCACCTCAAATTATGTAAACAGATGCCTGCGAGGCCTTTTGCGTCACCCCCATTCTTTTCAGAAGTGAGTTGTATGTCTGTGACAATCAGTCTCATGAGTGAACATGACATTGTGTGTCCTATAGCAGCACTCGCTTATTAATCATTAGGCGTTATAGTCTCTCAAATGTACTTTTGAACCCAATTGACAGTTTTCTTACATCTACTTTGCAAGAAACATGACCAATATTTTATTATAATTTAAATTGACATGTACATGGCAGACAATGCCCAACCAGAAACCTCAATGTGACTGGTCTAGTGTGCAGGGCAGAGTCCTTTTTTATAATGCTGTTTCTCAACCCCTGTAATGTCGTTTGCAACAGGAACCAGGGTTGCCTGAGGTGGTTTGTTGGAACTCCTAATGATTTTTGCCTACAAGCGTTGGTTAAATGACGTCACACCCCCACCAGCAGCAAACACTCAAAACTAGCTTGGTAGTATCTGACGTCAACGGTGGTGTGTATTTGTAATACAAAATGTATTGGGTCATCGGCGGAAATATATGAGAGCAGCTTCAGAGAAAACCTTTCACAGCTAACAACTGAGCTATCCAGTGGCCCCAAACTCAACTTTCTGACCGTTATAGTAATACATTGGATTTTGCTATACTTTGCATTTGGACACACTTATGCAACCAAACAGGAAATGAAAGTCCAGAAATATATAAGACACAGCAATGCTGAAATGTTAAATGTGTATTTTGAGTGTTTTATGGAGAATATTGCAGGTATCTTTTCATGCCAAAAGAAAAACAGATTTTAAGTTGGGATGAGCACTGACTGAGCTCCACTGCAGCTTGTAGTCAATATCAACAGAGAACCCGATACTAATCCTGTCACTTGGGGGTCTATAAAAGGATATTTCTACTAATCTGTTGCAAAAAAGTGCCTTTAGCCAGTCAGCCTGGTCTCAACGCATTTATTCTGATTAAGGAACCGTTAAAACGTGTCAGCATTCAACTATCTTTTGGCTGCTGCTATCTATGTGTCCTGCTTGTTTGCAATGTCCCTTGTGTATTTGTACACTACTGATTCCATTGCTTTTAACAACTGTATGTCCTTTTCCAATCTTTAAACTGCCCTCCACGTCATTTTCATTATCTCCAGAGATGGTTCATGCTACTAAGGAAGTAGTGTTTTCCAATTGATATTGGTCCCAAGAGACCTATAGGCAGAGGGTTTGTATTACCCGTAGTTGATTGGTCCTCACCTTATTTTCATGTTTGACAATAAGTGGTGTAGTAATGCGTATTTTTGTAGGCAGACCCGGAATTTAGCATGGCATGGGATTTGTCCAATGGAGTTTGGATTATTGCAGAAAATAAGAACTGCAGCAAACACACATAAATGATATTGAAATGCTTTGTTCAGCAGGATATTCTCCACATATTGACACCACTTTTATAATAGGGAAATGGAACTAAAAGTAACAAAAACAAAGTATGTTTTTAGTCTGGAAGCTACAGGAGAATGGGCTTGTAACAAAAACTGAGTAGCCTTGTGTGCCACATTGTTTTGGGACACTGCTGTTGAAATACCAGAACCTTTACCATCAAGTTGGTGCATGTCATTCTGTGGCGTTTTATGGTTCTTGTGAACAGCTGTATATTGGTAGAAACATTGCACAAGAGCTATTGTTATGTTACCAAAGAGTTGCCTTTGGGAAGGGTGTTTCTTTAGTTCCATCCAATTCAGTGCAACCATTTTGTGGTACAGTATTGCAATATATTGGTCGACTCCCTCCGACACACATCTCTTACCACAGTCACGTTTCTGTCATGCCACCTCAATGTGCAGTAACAGAATGCTTCATATATAGACAGAAAACATACTTTGTATGCTCTATTGTAAATATGGAACTTCTTCTTTCCCATGAATCTGTTAAGTTATCTCGTATCTCTTTATTCTCACAGTGTTGTGGCTCGTCTAGTATTAATATGACTCAGCAGCAATGTAACTAGTAACCTGTTTACTATACTTGCCAAGTAGATTGATACTGCTACTTAGTACTACAAGTTCTCAAACATGTTGTCTCTCAACCCTTTAAAGCAAATTCAGGTCAACTACTGACACACCTAGTGCAAGCTCATTCCTTCCTTGTTTTCTTAATTGACATTAGGGTTAGGTGATTTAATTATATATAATGTGTGACAATGTAGTTAGTTGTGTCATGTTAACATACTGCTTATCTTTTTATTGTATATTTCTTGGTGTACAGGACCAAGACATTCATTATTACAAACCAATAAGCCTGACTGTTTCAGGGCAAGGTTGGAGTTTTTCAATGTTTTCTTCTTCAATTTGATAACGTAGGCTACGTTGATTTTAAAGCAGCAACAAGCAACTATTTTCCCTGTCAAATAGTTCCTTGGTTGGTAAAACAAGCATAAGAAAAGAATGAAACATTTCCATTACAATTGACCTAAGCCAGAGCCATTACATTTCCCAACGATATTCAACGTATACAAGTACAACACCGAACAAAGCAGCAAATCCACACATTTGAGAAACTACAACCAGAGAAAAAGTGATAATTAACAATGAATTGATTATCAATATAGCTTCAGATTAATGATCTCTCAATCAACTAATCAATTCATTGACTCATATTTTCAGCAGTCCTTGATTTGCTCAAAGTAAAGTTGTGATTTCAGCATAGATATCACACTTACACTTCAAAATGTTATTAATAATAACATAACAACTTGGAATGTTCTTATCCTCTTCCTGTTTTTGTTTGGATCGTGCTTGGAGTTATATTTAACTTATTTTGTTGTTGTTGTATTGCCATAAACTAAAGCCAGATAATGGCTGGGCTGCCTGCCAACGCTCGAGTTGTCTTGCAAAGTAGTATGTTATGCCTGTAAATATGCACCATGCAGCCCTATTATGTATCCCCTCGGAACTCTTGGATTTCCTGAATCTCCCTTCCTCAGAAAAATAGGAAAAAATCATTCAATACCCATGCCGTTATCCACATTGTGTGCTGTCCACAGAGAGAAGGTTTTCTATGTATGCAGGAAGGGATCAAATGAGCATGTATTGTTTCTGAATGTTCTCTCATACGCCCCTGAAAAGCACATCCAGGAACCTGTAATCGGTCAGTTGAGGTGTGTCTAAACATACGTATCAACATGGAGAGTGGAGGACAACATTCCTGCAGACTTTCTTACTTATGGTTAGTTGTTTTAGTTAGCCTGGATAAATGTTTATTTCTTCTTCGGTTGTATACGTTTTCATAGAGAGGTGCAGTGATGTTGATTTCTGAAGGCAGATGCGGAAGTTAGCATCGCAAGGTCTCCTTCAACAAAAAGCAATGGGATTTTTCCATTGGATTTCGGGATATTGCAGAAAATAAGGTCTTTGGCAAACACACGTTTATTTTACTTAAACATTTTCTTGCGCAAGATAATTCCACATATCTACATCACTTATACGGTTTTCGAAACGTAAAGCATTTGCCAGAAGTAAAAAGCTAAGGTTCGGCTATAAACAAACGACATCACGGTCGCATGGCTGCACATCGTGTGATGACGTTAAGAACTTTCATTTTGTTTTCTGGGTTTTAGGACTCATTACTGCATCACGCTATTGTCTTATTCTGTTTGTGGTGTATTTGTATATTTATTTATTAACCAGGGACGGTTCACATTAATAAACATTACAGTTTTCCTCTAAATGTCAACATTCCAGAGTTGGCTAATTTGGCTAACCATGTCATTTGTTTTTCCTCTAAAAATAAACCATATCCCTGGTTTACAACTTAGACCAAATGTGTAAGTCATCCTGACTCATTTGTTTGTCCTAACACCAACTAAAGGCGTACTCCAAATAACTTCCAAATGACTAAACCTATGAATACAACATGTCAAGTGGTTCTCATAGAACTCTGTAGCGAGTACTTTTCAGATAGTTTGCTGTGTCTCAGCTTTTCTGTGTTTGTTTGCCAGTGTGTTTTCATATCATCTCTAAGCACCTTCATCTTAAAACTGCCCAAAATGTTCCCATGTTCCCATTCACCAGAGAAGCCAGCTGATAAAAATAGCAGAGGCTGACCTCAGGGCTTTCTGTTGTGTTGATTACACAACCATTTTCATTATCTCCAGAGATGGTTCATGCTACCAAGGAAGTAGTGTTTTCACATTGATATTGGTCCCAAGAGACCTATAGGCCGAGGGTTTGTAATATATATTATATATTACAAATTAGCGGAACTAATGTGGTCCCTACAACCATACAGCACCATACTGTACTACTCATAAATACATTACAAGAGGAGCCATACTCACATTTAGCTGTGTACTGTGAGTCACGCCTGCAGAGAACGTCACAGCATGACGTGTGACTGAATGAGGGTTTAGAAAGTGTCATGAGGTAAATGCAGACTAGATCCTGTTGATGTTGAGTTGACACATCCTGGACAAAATATAGAACAGAGTTGAATTAACAAGTTCTAATGTAAATACCACTTGCGCAGGGAGTACTTTCAAGAGATTGATGAGACAAAATGTGTGTGTTCCAGTAGAGTTAGTTAGAGTTTTAAATAACAACAGGTCACGGCCTTATGACAGTGCCACTCAAAGCAAGCTGCCATTAATTAATACTAAAACAATTGACTCTGATCTACTGTCGTCTGGATTTACTCTGGTGGTTTCAAGTTTTGATCCTTGAAGGGGGTGGAATGTTTTTTGTAATCCTCTCTCCCATGCTCTCTCCTACAGCCGCCATAATGATATGCAAATTAGGCGGTGACGCCATTTAGGGACTTCTGGTGACTTTTCGGACAGCCAATATGGTAAATGGTAAATGGACTGTACTTATATAGCGCTTTATCCAGTCTTTAAGACCCCTCAAAGCGCTTTACATACTACATGTCATTCACCCATTCACACCCATTCATACAGAGCAGTGTACCTTACTCTAGGACCTAACATTCACACACATTCACACACCGTTGGCCATCGGAAGCAACTCAGGGTTAAGTATCTTGCCCAAGGATACGTTGACATGTTGACTGCATGGGCTGGGATCGAACCACAGTCGCCCTGAGTAGATACTTTCCTTACTATGGAGTTGGCAACACTGTGGAGCAGGCCCTTACATTCCCTTTTTCAGGAATAACCTGGTATCATGACCCTCCTGTTTCCTGTTTTGTTTTTTTAACACTAAAACAGCATGGTTGTTTTCAGTGCACAAAGGGCAGCTCAAAGTTGGGCTGCTTGTTACTTTTGTCTTGTTTCATTGAGTAGTACAAGGCGCTGATGGAGTGTTCTTTTTCCCTTTAGTGGTTTACTGTCTCATAGTGTAAACCCTATGTTTTTGTACAGTATGTAATCCTATTGTGTTAAAATACGCATTTGTGGTCGAGTTTGTTGTTGGTGTATGGTTGTTTTTAATGTGTTTACACTCAGTGGTGTTGTGCTGACGGCAGTACAAAGCCTGCGCTCAGTGTTCCAGAGCATCAGGGCTGAAAAACAGAGCTCAGCATTCACTCGGTCAGTGGACAGTGGGCAGCTGGATGGCTCAGTAGCCCTGGCAGTGGTATGCCAAGAGCTGCTGAACCCTACTGACTGCCTACTCGCACACAACAGCTGTTGCTGATCAGCATACCAAACAGTGAAAACCAGGCCGCTGCATTGCTCACTTGGTAGAAATGGCGGCCCAATAGCTTTTGTTCAACTTTGACATTCATGGCACAGTGATCTACATTTTCATGGCTTTCAATTGAGCTTAAAGACATATTGAGGGTTGTCCTGTGCTCCATGGAACACCAAGCCTTTATTCGAGAGACTCAGCTGACACTAACTCAGCCGACCCTGTCTTGTGAGCATCACTTGTTCTTTCAGTTCATCTCGCAAAGTCTTTCCCTGCTTCACTTTCTCAGGCAATGGTTATCCTCTCCATCTCCATTGATGAAGTGGTAGATTTGCACTGCAACATTCCCCCCAGCTTTTGGTTTTCTTGACGTCTGTTTTTGCTTCCCTGTTCCTTTTTTAAAATCTCACTATTCACCCAATTGCTCTATCACTTAGATAAAGGCATTATTTCATATCTTAGAAACTCAATTCTCTACAGAGTTTCCAAAATGAAGGAAATCGCTGTTGGGTTTTTCAGGAAGGATATACGATATAAGAGTCTCAGACCAACTCAGCGTTATCATGCCATCTCCAGCCCACATTATCACAAACATCAGTGAGTTTGCTGTTGAGTCTAGCCTGGTGTTTAGACTTTCCTGCAACCATGCAAAATCTGCTACAATATGTAAGAACTGTGACTATAAAGAAAAGTAAGAATATTGCCAGCCAAGGCCCTGTTGCATAAGAGCAGAGTTTGCCTGTGTGTTGCTTTCACGAGAACACTTCATTTGGAGGCACAGTGTGACCCTTGGGCACAGCAGCTCTTGTTGTGTATTAAGCCCTTTATTGTAAAGGAATTAAAAAGTGCTTTGTGGGCCAGTGAGAAGTTTGGAATGGTGCAAAGGAAAAGGAGCCTTTGTTGTGGTCTCTCACTTGATTGCAGCAGCTATTCTCTGCCCACCTATTCACATTCTCCAGTCACTCTTGGCTCAATTCTTGCATTCTTATAGAGTATGCCAACTGTTTTCTAATAATTGTTATATAAGATGGAATTACCTGCTTAAAGCTTATAGGGATTTCTATGTTTCCCATGCTGCAAAGTGCTACAGGTCAGCTTTGAACCTGCATTTGAACAACCATCAAAGAGGACATACTCTGCTCATTTACAGGTTAATATCAGTATTTAGTGTTTCTACTGTGATATGTTGACATGTTTAATGTCAAAAAGCTCTTTATTTTTCTCATACTGCCTGTGCTGCAGCACCTCTTCTCACCCTCTGTCTGAAATCAGAGCCCAGTCTGCTCTGATTGGTTAGCTGGCTGGCTCTCTTGGGATTGGTCAACTGCTTACAGATGTGTTGGAAATGTCCCGCCTCTAAGCAAATGCATGTACAAAGTGTTGAGTGCTAGCCAATAGAAGCGTAAATGATAAAAAGTGATGTTGTCACTATATGGCAGAAGTAAACACAGGAGTCCAATGGAGGCGTTTCAGGCTGGGGGCCGAGTGTGTGGGAGAGAAACTCCCTCTGGAGGGAACACATGGATTTGAGCCTTTGCAGACCATTTACATGCACAGAAACCTATATTACACACTACAGGAAAGGGGAAACACCCAAAACCACAATATGACTTCTTTAAAGGTCACCTATTATGTAAAATCCACTTTTTCATGTATTTTATACATAACCATGTGTCCCCTCTGTGCAAAGAGATTCTGAAAGTTTCAGGAACAAAGACCCTCTCTCTTTTTGTCCTGATCCATTTATATAAAAACCTGTCTGAAAATGAGCTGATCAGATTTTGGCCACTTTATGATTTTCATAAGGTTTTTTTGGCTTGTGTAACCATTAGCCAATCAGCAACCAAGGATTCTTATTGTCTGCCCTCAGCACAGCATATAAAGGAAGTTATTGAAACCTTGTTAACTTTTCTCTTTGAGAATGAAACTGAATACCTAAAAGATATCCTCCCAGATTAAAAACCTGTGTGTGAGCTGACAATTCTGCTTCCTTTTCTTTTTCAGGCTTATGAGCGCCGGTTCCCCACCTGTCACCTGATCCCTATGTTTGTGGCGAGTGACGTGGTGGAAGAGGAGACCAACGAGGACGGCTCCACCACCCGAGTGCAGCGCCGCTGCGCCCTGGATGTTGACGCCCCGCGCCTGCTCAAAAGGGTACGATGCACATACGATCGTCAGCTAATGGGCATCTCAATTATAGCATTGTATAAGGTGTTTTCTTTTTTTTTCAAATTGAATACAGACGCGACATATGGCCCGAACATAATAATTGTTCCATATAATCCCACACTTTGTTAAAGCTAATTTTGTCACATTGCATGTTTTGTTTTGCCACCTTGTAATGGTTTGTTGGAATATTTCTTCCATAAGAAATTGGCTTTGATATTTTATATATACAGTCTATGGCTTTGACATTTATTTTTCAGAGTTTTTGAGAGTATTAATCGTTTCTTCAATTTATTTTAATTTCATCAAATACATTTGCGTGTTCATTTATGGCTGGGCGTATAGTAGTTCATTAGGATAATACCTATTTTTGGTGTCTGGTTTCTTGTAACATGAGTTGTGTGTTTGGTTTGCAGATTGCGGGTGTGGACTATGTGTACTTCATCCAGAATAACACTCTCAACCGCAAGGAGAGGACACTTCACATCGAGTCCCATAATGACACCTTCTCCAACAGAGTCATCATCCATGAGACCTGCTGCTATTCGGTCAGTAGCACACACTCACCCCAGTGCCATTTAAGTGCAAAAGCAACACACATGCTAAGTATATTTGTTCTAATGTCAACGTTATGGAAGAAGTATTTGGTACAGCCCTGCAACCCATTGAGATTGACAGAACCACATACTTTTTCCCCACAGACACATAAGCAAACACACGCATGTTCAGTAAAGCTGCTGTTAAGCTGCTAGCACAGCCATTTTAATGTTTGTGTCTCCTCTAATCTCTTCACTGCTTCCCTGCACAGAAAGCCATATTTAGACTAGTGCTAAGCATTTTGCTAGCTCTTTCTCTGTGAATTATTCATTCCGCTCACATTCTGACTGAACGCTCTGAACTTCTGATCTGAAACCAGCATGTCTTCTGTTTTCTCCCCGCTGTGTGCATAACTCTGACTTCAGATGTGCCGATTCATGAATGGATGTGCTCTAAGTTAATGAGGTCAAGCACATCCTATTAGCCTCCAACCAACTGTCATGCTAATTATAGGTCCAAGGCCGCACAGAGGTTCTTATTGTGTGCTTTAGCACACTGTGCGAACAGTTATTGGGTTGGACAGCTCAATTACACTGAGCTAATGGACCTGGCTCACGCTGAAATACTTTGGTAGCAAAGCGTTATGGTGCCAGCACAAAGCCTTCAGGGAGCATTCAACTTTTTTTTCTTTAGTTCTCTGAAAAGTTTGTTATATTCACCTAAGTGATTAACATTGTGAACATCTACATTTGGCAATGCCTTAGTTGTCATGTGCTTCTTAGTCCAAATACTGAGGGTCCTTAATCAAAACTTCTCAGGAGATTTAATAATTGATATTAACAACACAAAGACAATCTGCTATATAGAAAACCTATCACTCTGGTACTATATAATAAAACACTGGGTCCACTACCAGTTGTACAGTGCTGTTATAGAGTGATGCATCTTTCCCTTCCTTACTATCTTTGACCTCCAACCAGTCAAGTAGTTTAAATCCATGTCTGTCCCAAATCATCATCATGTTATCCTGTTGTTGTCATAATAACCGCATGAATTCATGAGTTTTGGTGTTTTATTTTCAAGGCTAAGTCAACATTTGTGCCAGTTTTTTAAGAAATTCCTAAAATTCCCATGTCAAGGCGTTCCTGAGATTTCTTTTTGACATTACCTTTGAAAACCTTCATGCTGCTCACTGCATGTGTAAAGGGGCTGGCTATTTGTATACACACAGACTGACACACACACTCCCACTCACAGTGCACAGTGTGACAAGTGCCACATGTATGCGTCATCATCTAGTGAACCTTGGTGTGTGGTAACCATGATAACCTGGGCATCTTGTTCCTGCATGTGTTTATTAAGTTTCCTATATATTGTTTGTTTATGCTTTTCTGTAGGTTCATCCGGAGAATGATGCCTGGACGTGTTTCGAGCAGACCGCCAGCCTGGACATCAAGTCCTTCTTCGGCTTTGAGAGCAACGTGGAAAAGATTGCTATGAAGCAGTATGCCAGCAGTATCAAAAAGGTAACTTAATACATGTACACGTGTCTCTTATGCTTTCTTTGTACCCACAGACAGACACATTGGTAGAAAATACAGCAATATTTTGATTTGAGAGGTTTTTGAAGCATGAGTCAGTCTGCCTCATGCTGTAATTGCAGAAATAAGCTTGTAGAGGATTTTTCTGCTGTGGACCCAATGAGTCATCTGCCTTCATTTATGATATCTTTCCCCTGTTTTTACAAGGCATCAGTTTGAAATTCTAAATAATAATAATACATTTGATTTTCAAGCCCTTTATCAGGTGCTCAAAGACACTTAACAGTGGTAAAAATGAATAAAAAAAATGTGCTAATAAAACAACATTTAGCGCAAGGACACAACATTAATCACACATTAAGAGCCAGTCTGAAAGGGTGAGTATTGGTCAGTGTCAGGTCAAATACATATATGCAGAGCCTAAGCTTTCCTTAGTACACAGAGATACAGTATCTTGAGTGATGTTGGTCTGTATACCTCACTCTAATCTAATTTCCTTGAATTCACAGCTTCTTCTGCCATTTCCGCCTTAATCCTCACTTTTTCCCCCCACTTGTTTTCCTCACAGGGAAAAGAAATCATCGAGTTCTACCTGAAGGAGCTTGAAGATGAAGGGATCACCCAGGTGCCGCGCTGGACTCCCTCCTCCCTCCCCCTGCCTGTCTCCAGACCCACCAGCCTCTTCACCAGCCTACCTGTCCCCCCCAAACCCGCCATCACCCTCCCCATTTCTATCCCGCTGCCCATCAACGCTAAGGACAGCAACTCTCAGGAGGACACGCAGGACAGCAGCACACTTCAGGCAGACGTCCTGACGGAGATCCTGACGGGGACACCCGAAGGTCTGTTCCTGCAGAGGATCATAAAGAGAAAGCCAGCCCTATATGCACGTTTGATACATAGTAGGGAAACGACTTGACAGATATAACCGCAGAATACACACAAAGCAAAGCCTCATTGTTAAGTAATGGAGGGATGCACATTTGCTAGCAAAATATGAAAATAAAGGAAAGTTCAACCTTAAAAGGTCTTAGAATGACAGAGAAATGGCAGTTATTGACCTGTTATTGGGTTTTGTTTGTGTATACTACAGATTAATTAACACAGAAGTGTTTGACTGAATAATGTTGATTTGAGATGTTGTTGGTGTTTCAGATAAGTTGGATGCGGACTATATCAAACGTTACCTAGGCGACCTGACCCCCCTGCAGGAGAGCTGTCTGATCAGACTTCGCAAATGGCTGCAGGAGACGCACAAGGGAAAGGTAACTGTTTAACACTTGTAGTTATGTTGAAATCAAACATAATAGATTGGTGCAATGGTGATGTGTTTTTGGAGGCCGAACTGGAAATTAGCATCGAAAGGGCTACCTTGACAAAGAAGCAAAAAGCACGATTTTATTTTCAGCAGGAAAATCTCCACATATTAACACCACTTTTATGATTTTATAGGTGTAAATGCAATCACCAGAAGTAAAAGCTTACGTTAGGCTGTACACAAACTAAGTTACGATCCTCTGGCTGCGCATCACCACTGCTAAGCTAAAGGCGGCTACTGTTTGTCGTGATGACGTTTAGTAGTCTCATTTAGACACTTGTTAGCAACCGCCTTTTTTATGACATGTCAAAATTAAGAATTTTCCACATTGGGTATTGACTAACCATTTACATTATTTTAGGCATTTAATCAAAATCGAATTAAAAAAACCATTGACTTTGAAACGAGGGAACCAAAAGTGGTAAAATGCCAACTCGTATCGATGTTTTACGACTCTGTAGCAATTTTCAGCTATAATGAATTTAGAAATGTTTAGAAGGCTTACTGTCCACTAGGAATGCCACAGTGAAGACATTTTCCCACTGTTAACTAAACCGGTTCCAACACCAGTGTAACCCATGAGATCAGACATTTTATTGTTAGTGAAAGTTTAGTTTTTTTATTTACAAAACGCTCTTTCCTTCCTGTCCAGATCCCTAAGGACGAGCACATACTGCGCTTCTTGCGTGCCAGGGACTTCAACATGGACAAGGCACGGGAGTTCCTCTGCCAGTCGCTGACCTGGAGGAAGCAGCACCAGGTGGACTACCTGCTGGAGACCTGGAGCTCACCTCAGGTCCTCCAGGACTTCTACACCGGAGGCTGGCACCACCACGACAGAGGTAGGACCTAACGGAGGGCATCAGTGTGTGCATTGAATTAAAAGCAAAACATTAAAATGGTCAAATCCACAGGTATACTCAAAGACAGTTGAACATTTTGCATAAAATTAGATGATAAATAGTGTATTAATCCCAAATTGGGAAATTGTTTCGTCACAGCAGCATATTAACAGGCGTTTCACAAGAGTTAAAAATGTAATAAAAGTAAAGAAGAAATACAAATAAACAGTAAATACATACATTTCAACAGTATAAATATATATATCTAGTATACTCAATATAAAATATACATAACAAGTTAAAAAACTCAAGAACAGTGGATACTTTATATTATAAAAGTGTGCGAAGTAGTTTCATTTCTTTAACTACATTGTAATGCAGTGAGGTAGTGAAAGTACAATATGTGCAAATTGTTGTTGAGTGGGAAAAACCGTAGAATCTGGTTAAGAAAAATAAATCTATGTCTCATGCGCACGTATGGAAACACACATACATTTATTATTTATGTAGTCCTTTTCAGAGCTGGCTTTACTTCACTTAAGGAATATTTAGGTTCTTCAGGTTCTTATAAACAAACATGCAACAAGCAACCCTCAGCCATGCAAATCAATTATCATGAGGCAAATGTATCGGCATTACATAGTTACCCAAAAAGCTCACACTCTACCTAACAGAGGGTTGACAATATACATCTTATTTAAATTACAAACATCAGTATACAGTTTATATTTCCACAAGTCCTTGAATGAGATCAACACATAGGAAAGCATTTCTTAGTGAATTATTGCCTTACACAATAGGCTATGCAGACATTTCTATTTAACAGGCAGCCCTGTAGAAAGCAAACGGCGTGATAAATAAATGTTTGTTTTCCTCCTCCAGATGGTCGGCCTCTGTACGTCCTGAGGTTGGGTCAGATGGACACCAAAGGACTGGTCCGCGCTCTCGGAGAGGAGTCTCTGCTCAGACACGTACGTAACACAAACACAGCCTGCGCCTGGCAGCGGGCACAATGTGAAGTCGATAGGTTTATAGGCCCGGCAGCTGGTGGCTGGATTACAGGTTAGGGCATTAATGAACCCTGGCATGCCATGACAAGTGTATCAACAGCAGGATGTAAACGCTACTGTACATGTATAAATAGCCTGCTTATGTATGATGTTGCACTCACTGTTAGTTCAGGTTACAGTGAGCCAAACACTCAGGAGATCACTGATGTCACGTTGTGTCTTTTCAGGTGCTGTCTATTAATGAGGAGGGGCTGAGGCGCTGCGAGGAGAACACAAAGGTGTTCGGCCGACCCATCAGGTAAATCTTCTGTCCAGATCAATGTAGAGCGGGGGAAAATTAATCAGTTTGAGCAGAGCAACAGAAAAATGAGTAGTCAACCATTTTGATGATCACAGTCTATATTTCTACTTTCTTAATTTTGTTTAATATCTTTGATTTATTATTTTATTTTTCACAATTTTCTGACATTTTTTTATATTGAAATGTTTTCCGCCCCACCCTCCTACAGTAATACGTTTATTTAGTATAGCACCTTTCACAGAAATAGAATTCACAAAGTGCTTCACAAGAAAGAACAAAAGTTAAAATCAAGACCACAGAAACATGAATACAATAACAACATGAGGCAGAAATGTTTAAGGTCAACATAAAAACAAAACACAGACCACGTGGAGTCCTGAAAGGAACAAACATAAGAACAGAACACATCACACACATCTCAAGTATAAACAAAAGCCAATGTAAAAAGATGGGTCTTCAGTAGTTTTTTAAAAGCTTCTACAGAGACTGCAGAGCGGATGACTATAGGGAGAGAGTTCCACAGTGTTGGAGGTCCACCTGAAAGGCACGGTCACCTTTAGTTTTTATAAGAGACCGTGGGACAGCCAGTAGGCCCTGGTCTGAAGTCCACACGAGGCCGACACGGAAACGCGGAAACGGAGCCCTCAAACGATAACGCATCCCAAAGTGGGAAGGTCTGGTAACGAAACGCTTGCGGCTCCGTGTGTACGCCCTATACGATCATAGCCCCGCCTCTCCCCACCTCTCCTGCTCACCCCCGCGTCACCCGTGTCATTGCTGATGCGTTTCGCCAACAACAACAACAATGGCGAATCACACGGTCGCGTTCGTGCTCCAGACGCTACTGACCATGATACAGATGTTAGTGCAAAATCGACAGCTCCTCTACCACAACCATCAGCAACAAGTGGACATGGAGAATTACATGAACTACATGTTGCTAAATCCACCACGGGGAATAACCAGAAGGGTTAGGGCATGGCAACCATGCTCGCGGGGTCTTATTCGCTGCTTTTGGTGTATTTTGTGGCGGAAGTACAGCGCCACTTACAGACCCGGCATATGTACTACAGCGTCTCCAGAGGGTCGAGCGGTCTCGTGTGGACTGACACGTTTCTTGAGCCGATTCCGTGTGGACGGAAGACTTTTTTGATATCGACTTCGGTTCGTTTTCGTCTCCGTGTGGACGGGCCGCAACTTCCCATTCACTTTGAATGGGTAACGTCACGCTTTGCCGAACTGCATTGTGGTTCAGTCGCGTCGCTTTGCCTCCGTTGCTCGCTTCGAAAGTTGAGAAAAGTTCAACTTTTCAAGCTTCGACGGAAGCGTCAACCAATCAAATCATATGCCAGTACAAGCTCTAGCCAATCAAACCGCGTGCTTGTGTGTCCGGGGCAGGAGATTAATGTGATTGGTTGTTGGTCACGCTCCAGACACGCCCACCGGCAAGCTTCAACGCACGCTGCCGTGTGGACGTACCGTTAGTGTTTAGATTCAAGCAGCAATCAAGAGAGTGGTGGTGGGGGGGTTGAGATATGTGGTATTTGGCAGCCTCCTCTAACAGCAGGAGGCGACATGGATAAGAGCCAGCAGGAAGGCATGCAAACTATGAATGGCTGTCACGTAGAAGCCTGCATAGATGGGTAAGGGAGGATGTAAGGGGGGGTGGGCGTCTAGAATTAGTAAGTTTTGCTTTCACCGCTGAAGCTTCACTCCCGAGTGAGGGGTGCTAAGTGGTCGGAATGAGGCAGTGGCCTGTGTGTGGACTTTTTGGAGTTGCCTTTATTTGTGGGCCTATGAACTGGACTGAACCGAATTATGTGTGTGTTACCCAAGTAACCCAACTGGACTCTTTATTGAGCGGATTACTGTAAATGCTGAACTCTTTCACCGCACACATTTCACGCACACTGATATAATATTGTGTTGTTTTTCCCCATTGAATACATATGATGAAAATATATGAGTGGTTTATTTGTATTGCATTTCTGTGATGGAGGTGATAATTCACTAATGAAGAAATCTTTGTGTATGATTTTGACTGATTTGACTGAACTATTTGTTAACTATTTTGGATATTTATTTGCAAGACCTGACTCTGACTGGCAGCCCACTTAAAATATGTCAAACCCTCTAAGTACTTGGAGCTGTAACTCTCCCCGCCCTCTCCTGTAGCTGCTGGACGTGTCTAGTGGATCTGGAGGGGCTGAACATGCGTCACCTGTGGCGGCCGGGGGTCAAGGCGCTGCTGAGGATCATCGAGGTGGTGGAGGCAAACTACCCCGAGACCCTGGGCCGGCTGCTCATCCTGAGAGCGCCCAGGGTGTTTCCTGTCCTCTGGACCCTGGTCAGTACTTGGAGCACACAGCATCCAGCATAGACTTCTCACAGCACATGTTTATATGGATGGGAAAGATCTGCGATCGTTCTTCAGAAATGGAGATAGGGGTGTTGTTTTTATTATTACACAGCTTAGTTGAATACTCGATTCTGATTGGTCAATTCGGACATTTAAGATGTTATTAATACTCTATATCATACCAATGCTAAGCATAATAATGACTGTTACTAAGGAGGATCAAGGGAGAGAAGGAAAGAGGTTAAAAGACAAAGCTTTGGACGTCAGATAAATGAACAGAAGCAGACAGACAGGAAGTAAACACTAACGGGAACACAGAATGGGCTCTGTGGTGTTTAAGGACTTGTTAGTGGAATTGGAAGTGCAATACGATCATTTTTAAGTCAATAAAATCATTTCAACTAATATTTGGGATGAAGTTGTTAGTTTGTTTAGTATGTGGCCGTGTATTTAGCAGGATTATCCCTTACGTATCAAACTAAACGGATACCGGATTCAGCACAATTCAGCTAATTTCAGTAAGTACTGCCGTTCATTGTGCTCTATAGAGTGATGCAGTGATGACGATTTCGTAGGCCCATCCAGAAGTTCACAAGGGGTCCCTCAACAAAAAGCAATGGGATTATAGCAGAAAATAACATCTGTGTCAAACACGTTTATGATACCCCAATCGCTCCCATTTAGATATCATTATATCACAGCTCAGTATAACAGGACTATGACCTTAAAAATAAACATAGAAAAGACTGAAAAAGTCCCTATTAACGAACAGAGTCTGTACAAGTCAATGTACATGGATCCTGCTTTGCTCTTATTCTTGCTTTCATTTCAAACACCTTTGCCATGGAATAACTAGGAAGACCATCTAAACATATCTACATCTGCCTCTTCCTTTAGGTGAGTCCATTCATCGATGAAAACACCCGCAAGAAGTTCCTCATCTATGCCGGCAATGACTACCAGGGTCCTGGAGGGCTGGTGGACTACATCGACAAGGAGATCATCCCTGACTTCCTGGCAGGAGAGTGTATGGTGAGTGTCAGAGAAAGATCACACCTCTTTTGGGATTATGGTTTATAAACAAAGCTGCAATGATTGGTAGACTGAGATCGACTGAACATTTCTGATGATTGATTTTTCTGCTTTCTCTGGGTTTTGGATCAAACAAGACATTTAAAGACAAACTCGAAAATATGATGGAAAAAGTTCAGACATTTTATAAACCATACAATGAATCTAGAATTGATCAAGAAAAGAATTGGCAGATTCAGAATACTTTAATTATCCTGGGGTTTATTGGGTTTTTCCACAGTTGCTCTCTATAAGAATTCAATCAAAAATAAATAACAACATAAGTATGCTATATATGAAAACATAAGAAGAAGTTAAAGTAGGAATGTGCAATAAAAAGATAAAACAAAATAAAGATATTTATACAAAGATGAAGTTAAAGCAAGAAGTCTAATAAAATAACAAAATACACAAGGACTAAGAATGTGCAATGTCAAGTTGAAATATAAAAAAATCATATTAAAAGTTCATATGAAGTTAAAGGAAAATAAAAGTTACCATTAAGTAAAATTGAAAACAAATATTTATATAAATATAAGAATGTGCATTAAAGTGATAAAATAAATAACGATATTTATAGAAACATAGAAAATTAAATTAAAATGTACAGAAAAGATCAAATAAAATATAATGACAATAGTTATGAAGCATAGGAAGTTTGATCGGTTGGTTTATTGCAGCCCTAGTTCTGAATATGAGCTTTCAGAGACACTGATGACCTTCACTGACCTGTGTGTGTGTGTGTGTGTGTGTGTGTGTGTGTGTGTGTGTGTGTGTGTGTGTGTGTGTGTGTGTGTGTGTGTGTGTGTGTGTGTGTGTGTGTGTGTGTGTGTGTGTGTGTGTGTGTGTGTGTGTGTGTGTGTGTGTGTGTGTGTGTGTGTGTGTGTGTGTGTGTGTGTGTGTGTGTGTGTGTGTGTGTGTGTGTGTGTGTGTGTGTGTGTGTGTGTGTGTGTGTGTGTGTGTGTGTGTGTGTGTGTGTGTGTGTGTGTGTGTGTGTGTGTGTGTGTGTGTGTGTGTGTGTGTGTGTGTGTGTGTGTGTGTGTGTGTGTGTGTGTGTAGTGTGAGGTACCGGAGGGCGGCCTGGTTCCTAAGTCCATGTACCGCACAACCGAGGAGCTGGAGACCGAAGATGTCCGCCTGTGGACCGAGACCATCTACCAAAGCGCCAGCGTCTTCAAGGGAGCTCCACACGAGGTGAGGCGTCTCATCAAAATGAGAAAAAAGATGGAGATTCTGTGGCGATGTTTTCCATCCAAATATAGGGCAAGAGAGAAGAGTGCTGCCTTATGGCGGTTTTGCTTTTTGAAAAGGTCTGCCATCTAGTGGCTGTTTGTGTTCAGAATCAGAATCCCTTTATTAGTCCCACAGAGGGGACATTTGCATCGTTACAGCAGGAAAGAGCCACAGACAGCTTAATGTTACCTATGTTAAGAAAAAAGTACTAAGTTATGATATAATAAAAAATATAATATAAAAAATAAAAGTAAAAGAAAAATACTTTCCAAAATACAAATCCTGTAACAGTTGTTAGGATTTAGCAGCCAGGTATATATTACACAGTTATTAATGGCATATGTATATAATGTATATATTGCACATATAGCACATATTGCACATAGTATGATGGTATTTAACTGCAGCACGTTACACAATTTACAAGATACAAAATGCAAAAAAACACACCTTGTAACGGTTCTAAGGATTAGCAGTCAGTTATAAATTACACAGTTATTAACGGCATATATATATATATTGCACATATTGCACATAGTTGATTGGTATTTAGCAGCAAGGGGTTAGTGGACTTTGTGTTTTTTAAATCCAGACATGGCACAGTTTTGAAACATAATCCGTCTCCAGTGACATAATAATCCTGTTACATCATTTGTCCCATAGGAAGAAATGCATCGTCACATATAATATCCCCTCTGGTAATGGTTTTGATTTTGTGTTAATGAGCTCATAACCTCACAAACAGATGTTCATGTTTGCCTCTGTCACCGACAGGGTTTTTATTTTGCCACATTTGGCTTGTGCCTAAATACGGAGCAACATATAATGAAAATGATGAGTATACCACAAAATCAATGCCTTTTGAATAAATATTGCAAGGTTCACAGTCGGGCCTCACCTACATTTTCCTTTGGTAATATATTAGCAGCTTTTATTGAATCGTTTTTCAAATGAATGTTTTGGTTATTTTATATTTTTGTTGTGGCGATACGATAATACTTTATATGGTCACATCAAGTCTGAAATTTGACTTGCATCACAGTTATATATATTGTAAGTAATAAAAGGTGCAATGTATTGAAATGTTGATATAGATAATGAAGTGTTACAGCCATAGTGCTGTGGCCGGTCACAAAGAAGGATTCCATTAAAACATAAATGATAATTAAGAGGTCAAATATTTCGTTTTTCTTTGGTTTAGTTCTCTCCTGAAACATCTCGCAATTTCTAGCCAACCCACTCATATCTGTTGAACCTCCCACCCTTCTCCCTCTAACAGCTTCTGATCGAGATCATCGACGCCTCCTCCGTCATCACCTGGGACTTTGACATGTGCAAAGGCGATGTGGTCTTCAACATTTACCACTCCAAGAGGGCCCCCGCACCTCCTCGTAAAGACCCCCTGGGAGCACACGGCATCACCTCCCCCGTGGGAAACAACGTCCAGCTGATAGACAAGTCCTGGGTGCTGGGGAAGGACTTCAGCATGGTGGAGTCCCCCCTCACCTGCAGGGAGGGCGAGAGTGTGCAGGTGAGCTTCCAGGATTGTGCTGCCATTATTAGTTTTTTGGGGGGGGGCTGTTATCGCTTTAAACGTTACGACCAATCTGGATACTTTATAGTTTATTTGCCAGCACTGTGAACCCGGAAATGTTTGAGTACGCTTACGCTTTATGTTTAAGAAATGTATAGTACGGGTCTCGACACATTAAAGGTAGGGTAGGTAAGTTTGAGAAACCGGCTCGAGATCGCTAGAATTTGAAAATACACATCCGGAGAAAATCTGCCACTTCCTTATAGAGCCCCTCCTCCAACACACACGAACGCGCACATGACCAATGAGGGCACGAGATAAGTTTGTGCACAGATGGAAGGCTGACAGTAGTGTTAATTTCGTCAGCTATTTTTTAATTTAGTTTTAGTCATAGTCCTGTGTTAAATTTCCTTTTTCGTTTTAGTCATATTTAGTCACCTTCATCCTGTTTTTATTTAGTCAAGTTTTAGTCGACTAAAACAGTAACTATTTTAGTCAAGATTTAGTCGACTAAAAGTCTGAGCATTTTAATCTTATTTTAGTCGAAGAAAACTAATTATTTTAGTCTACTTTTTGTCAATGAAAACTGTTGAGTCTTTTTTAGTCATCAGATTATATTGAACATTTCAGTCAAACTAGTCTAGCCAAAACCAATAATTTGTCATTTTAGTCAAACTTATTTCACAATAAGATTATATCTTGTCCTTATTTGATGAAAAACACAGGTTGAATGATTAAGAAAGCAGCTTTGCAGAGTATCTGGTCAGGTTTGTGGTGTTTCAGCTGTGTTATGGCCACATTGCTTCCCTTCTGATAAAACAATGCATTCGCTTTTTTTCTCCGCCTCATTGTAGCGAAAATGGGCCCAAATATCACATCGTTTCTTTCTCCCAAGCAGTGGTGGCTTTATACTTTTTCGTTGTCAGTAATTTTGACGGACAAGATCGTAACATTTCCGTCATAATCCATTATTACCCGTCGAGTGCACAATGTATCACTCACTCGCGCTGACGGGGGGGTATTCGGTTAACGCGAGTGCGACCACTGCTCCCAATCCCTGTTGTTGCCATTTTATTTTCTGTTAAATAAGGTTAGTTAGACCATGAGTTAGACCCGAGTCTTCCTGACAGTTCACAGTGTGCCGCTGTCCGGTGTATTTCAAATGTACCGCCGTGCGCGGCACAGACACACAGCTGCTGCACCCAGCCGCAGCACCGGAAATTGAACTGCTGGGAGAAAAACTGACTATCAGAGATGTAACGTTATCTTTGATAATATTTCGTCTCCTCATTTTTCGTCAACGAAAGTAAAGAGAGATTTTGGCATAGTTTTTATTTAGTAAACTACATTTTCGTCTCGTCACTTTTCGTCAACGATATTGCATGATGATTTCGTTACAGTTATTGTTTACTGCCGTCGGTGCCGTCTCGTCATCGTCTCGTTTTCGTCATGGAAAAAAAGGTCGTTGACGAACATATTTCGTCATAGTTTTAGTCAACGAAATTAACACTAGCTGACAAGCAGGTAGGCCATCCAGTTATTTTAGCCGGGCCGGCTAAAATGATTGGTCGTGCTTTTTACAGTACTACGGCTTCCACAGATGACATTTTGTTATGGATTTTTTGTCAAAGCACTTAAGATATTCATTGCTATCGGGATGTTAAGAGCATTCCATGGAATATAACAAAAAGTGTATCTCGAGCCGGTTTCTCAAACTTAACTACCCTACCTTTAAAGCTGCCGGATACTAACAAGGTTCAAGGTTCATTATTGTCAAACTAACATAGCTACAGAGTAATTATGTCGTTGAAAATCTTAGGTCACAGGCTTCTCCAACTTGCATATGTTGGGCAATTTGCATAATTAGCATTATATCGTACGCAGGCAATAGTTAAAACATGGCTTGGTTAATTTAGACAATTTGATTGGTTTTGGGGGTTATTGAGGATGCTGAACCCATTTCTGACCTTTTCAGGATGAAAAATAGCAGTTTTCCCTAAAACTTCTTACATTACATTTCTACTTTATTGGTTTTGATCTCCCCTCAATTTAGTAAGTAACTTTTACTAGTAAATACTAGTCTCATAAACTTGTGAGTCATCATGATCAGCAAGTTATTATTCTTAACATGATTGAATGTTCTCCCTTAAGTTTTTATTGAGTTGTTTTTGCTTTTCGGTCACTAACATCGTACTTTGAATGCCTCCTCTCTTCAGGGCTCCCATATCACGCGTTGGCCTGGTTTCTACATCCTGCAGTGGAAGTTCCACAACATGCCGGCCTGCTCCGCCACCAACCTGCCCCGAGTGGACGACGTGCTGGCCACCCTGCAGGTCTCCTCGCACAAGTGCAAAGTCATGTTCTACACCGAGGTGCTGGGCTCTGAGGACTTTAGGTAAGTGTGTGTGTGTGTGTGTGTGTGTGTGTGTGTGTGTGTGTGTGTGTAAAGCGCCTTTATCTAAACATCTTTTTTCAATTGTTTCCAATGAGCAGAGGCCGCTGAGTGTTGTACGTTTATCTGCGTATACGATACATCCTTATCACTTGTCAGACTAAGCTGTGGATTCCTATCATACAGAGTGTGAGATATAGTATATAAAGAACCACAAACAGACCATAAAAACCAAATGGGGAGTAGCTACTCTGTCAAACGGAAGTGGTGATGTGTTTAGAAATTGTTGCCATAGAAACATTTAAAAACAGCTGGGTGTGTTTTTCTTCCCATGGATAAGACGCTTTGTAGACACAGGGCCCATGCTATATACGTGAAGTGTGTCTATCCATATTTCTGTTTTACGTTTTTTACCATTATGTTTCATTTCAAAACATAATTTCTTTGACTGCTCCCTCTTTGTTCTTTATTTCCCCCCTCTCAACAAGCTATAATGCCCCCGTATTACATTGGATATCAATTTAAAATCTGTAATATGAGGAGCCTTTAGAAAATCATGAGTTTTTAGGCCCCAAAGTTTTTGAAATGCTTCCCTCCTTCAGAGACTCTTTTAATCCAGCTTTCCAATCCTCTCCTTCTGCTCTGTCTTCTTCCTGTGAAGAACGGCTTGCTACGATGTGCAGAGTTTGTAAGTGGCTCAGTGTTTGCCCCTCCTTCCTTTAGCACTAGCTCATTGTCATTGCGGCAGTCATGCTTGTGATGCAGCAGAAAGTTGCTTCCTGTTTGCATCTTGTTAACCGCTTTTGTTAGCATTAAGCTAACAGGATGCTTTGATCACACTGAAGACATGATCCTTGCTCTGAGACTGCAGTGTTCTTACTGCATGACTAACAACATCAGAAATCCCAGACAGGGTTAAATCAGCTAACTAGTGCTTCACTGCTTTATACCCAAGTGTGTCCATTTTGTCAGCTTTTATCTTTTTGAAATGTCAGTTTTGATATTATTTAGCCAACCCATTTTTTCCATCAAGTGTTAGTTGCTTAAAGGTGGGGTAGGTCATTTTGGAGAAACCGGCTCGAGATCGCTAGAATTTGAAAATACACAGCCGGAAAAAATCTGCCACTTCCTTACAGAGCCCCGCCTCCAACACACACGAACGCGCACATGACCAATGAGGGCACGAGATAAGTTTGTGCACAGATGGAAGGCTGACAGGCAGGTAGGCCATCCAGTTATTTTAGCCGGGCCGGCTAAAATGATTGGTCGTGCTTTTTACAGTTCTACGGCTTCCACAGATGACATTTTTTTATGGATTTTTTGTCAAAGCACTTAAGATATTCATTGCTATCGGGATGTTAAGAGCATTCCATGGAATACAACAAAAAGTGTATCTCGAGCCGGTTTCTCAAACTTACCTACCCCACCTTTAAATGTATGGGCATTTTAAAATGACATTTTACGGGGTGCTATCTGATATTATCAACACTTTTTATCAACTTTATTAACATTGTGTCTTAGGACAAGTGCATTTTTTTAAATGTTGGGCATGGGTTATTTGAACTTTCATAGGTGGGATAGAAAATGTCCTCCAATTCTGGAAACACCCAGTTGGATAAAATGACCAAACTATTTTACATTCAGTGAATACAAAATGTGTCATCACATCCCATTCCACCTAGTCTAGCCGAAACAAGACCTCGTTTCTTGGTGTCATTATTCATTTGTCAACAATTTTGTACATTATTGTCAATTTTAGTCTTATGGAAAAAAAGGTTGTTGGTGAACATATTTAGTCATAGCTGATGTTAACAAAATGAACACTGGTGTTCATATACGCAACACACACCAACACATGCACTTGAAACCCTTCTTACAGAAACATTTCCTGCCGTTTGTTTTAGTTTTTCTTCACTAACTTTGTTTATTTCACTACCTACTTACAGAATTTTACTTCCTGTTGTTTCATTTTACGTTGACTTCTGAAACAGACTCTAAGATTAACATCTAACTCATTGTATTTGTATATACCAGGATTGTCCAAAACAAGTCTGTAATGTACCTGCAGAACAACATATTCAATCGGGCTGTACCCAATGTTGTTTCTTTTACATTGAAACTTCTACTTGGGTTTTTGAATGAACATTTAAACATCTCTAGTTGTATTTGATGACCTTAAAAAAAATGACCCCTAAGGAAACCCTTAATGTAACTTAACCCTTAACTGTAGGGAGATGTTATATACATAGGCCTGAAAAAAGTGATACTAAGTTGTCCCTTTTAGATTCATTCATGTCAAATTAATGTAAAGGAGGAGGTTGAATCAATTTCTCACCTTTACTGAATAAATAATTGTAGTTTTAACCAGAAAATGGCAATATTTGTACACCCGGCAGGCTGATTTTGATGAATTTGGGTCGATTTTAAAGTTTGAGAGGACTCAAAACTGCCATTTTTATCCTTAAAATTGATTCAACATCCTAAATATACCTAGAAAATCACTCCAAAATTGGCCAAGCCACTATTTTAGCTATTGTCTGCATATGGTAATTAATGCTAAGTGATGCAATTTATACCAATTGTGTAAATTGCCCAACACATGTAAGTTAGCGGCTGTCAGTTTCTATGAGCTGGGGACCCGTACTCTACATTTCTAACATAAAACTTAGGGGGTACTCCACATTGAGTCCTGGCAAGTAGACATTGAGTAATTCTCTCTCTCTCTCTCTCTCTCTCTCTCTCTCTCTCTCTCTCTCTCTCTCTCTCTCTCTCTCTCTCTCTCTCTCTCTCTCTCTCTCTCTCTCTCTCTCTGTCTCTGTCTCTGTCTCTGTCTCTGTCTCTGTCTCTGTCTCTCTGTCTCTGTCTCTCTGTCTCTGTCTCTGTCTGTCTCTCTGTCTCTGTCTCCTCAGGGGCTCCATGACCAGCCTGGAGTCGAGCCACAGCGGCTTCTCTCAGCTCAGCGCTGCCACCACATCCTCCAGCCAATCACAGTCCAGCTCTATGATCTCCAGGTAGAAGCTGAGGACTTCAATCCCCACAATGCCCCTCTCCACTGCCCTTACCAACTGTCCTCCCTCCCTCCTTCCCTCCTTGTCTTTGGACTCCATTGCACAGCCAGTCTCTTCGGAACTGAAGCATGCTTGCACAAACAGAAGACAAAGAATTTAAAAATTATATACGAGGCAAAAAGAAAAAAAAATCAAGGGCTGATTTTTTGCACAAAGGTAATATATGTTGTTGTGCCTGGTATCTGTACTGGGCAGCAGTTTGAATTATCAGAATGTTTGTGTTGAAATGTTAAAGGTCGGAAGATAAAAGGCGGTGCGTTCGCGGCACCAGAAGCTGAAAGAAGCAATATTCTCATCTGGAGGAGTGGCGGGCCCAGATGAGGACCCTGGAGGCGCTGTTACATATATGCATTCAAATCTACACATCTGCACGGCGCATACCTCATCATGTGCGCTCTCCGAAAAACTGTTACAGACAAACACCTCCACACATATAAACACACATGGATTGACAGTGTTTTGCCATATTCCCAGAGGGGTTTGTTGAATCTGGTGAATTGTTTATAGGTCAAATGTGGATGGAGGAAAACTCTGAACTGAACTTGGGTCAAAGATCATGTGCAAATAATTAGTTTTTCAATTTGAAGGAGCTACGGAGCGGGTGGAGCTCACAACAGAGTGGTGCAGTGATGATGTCATTTGAAATGCCGACCCGGAAGTAAGCTTCAAAGAGCTCCCTCGAGATGGGATTTTTCCACTGGATTTCGTAATTTTGCAGAAAATTTTTGGCAAACACGTTTATGATACTTACATTGATGTTGAGCAAGGTATCTCCTCATATTCACACATTTACCATTTTTGAAGCGTAACTTAAATTGCAAGAAGTAAAAAGCTAACGCTTTAAACAAACTACATCATGGTCGCATGGCTGCGCATCACCACCGCTGAGCCAAAGACGGCTAATGTTCTGCCTCAATTAGTCACTTGTTAACAACCACTGTTTTTATTACGCATAGAAGCTTCAGATATGTATTAGTGGAGTATTTACCGACGTATTTTGTGTTTTAGAACAAAACTTGAAAATCTCTTAAACTTACGTCAGATCTTGTTTCAGTCATCTAACCAAAAGCATGAAAAAAAACCTTTGAGAGAAGGGAAGCGGAAGTAGTACATGCTAACTCCTTTCTGGGTTTTAGGACTCATTCCTGCACCGCTTTATGTAGATAGTGTCAGCAAAGTTGCTAGTTGGTGAGAAAATAATATTCCTTTTTTCCTGCGCCTGTGCACTTTTTTTATTGTCTCCTTTGAAAAACCCCACCCGCCCGTCTCACGATGGCTTTATCACACATTGAAAAACATTGAATATTTGACCCGGGTCTTAGCGGCGTAAATCCGCTAGAAGCAATAACAAAAGTTTGACTTTCTACTGTGTGAAATATTTATATTTATCATTGAGATGTACGTGGAAGATTATGGGTGCTGATTGCAGATTTATGTTGTGAGTTGCGTACAGGCGGGCAAACTGAGCCACAAAGTCTGTGTCAGGAGAGAAACAAAAATAAGTCGCCAGATTTTCTCCTTGACACCTTTTTTTATTTTCCTTTGAACGACTTACAGTTTGTTTGCTTCCTGTCCAGCGTGTTCACGTTTGAGATGCGAAATCAAGTCGTTAAGGTGATGCCTAGCCTGATTTGTGAATGTGCAACTGATTTTGAACACATTTTGAAGGTCGTGATGCAATCACTCAACTTATTTTTCAGAGTGGTGTAGATTTCAGCGTGCATTAAGGATGAATGTTACTGAGTGATTATCATTGATACTGTACATGTGCTAGTGTTGACTGGGGTTGTGTTTTGAAGGTGATGGGGTGACGCAGTGTGCCGTGTTTACTGCATGCTCGCGTGGTGATCGGGTTTACAGATCTATATTATTTAAAAGATTAAGACATAGCCATTTTAAGAGTTGTGTCAATAAATACCATGTTAGCCTTTGTAAGTTAGAAACGTACCTGCTTTTTATTTCAAGGTCACTACTGTAACCAATCGAATTAACATTTCTAAATGCAGCACATCCATGCAACAGTTTTTGCTGTGGAGGGCGGAGATGACCGCCATTGCCAAGAGTCATTGTCATGCTGTTGCCATGGTTATCAAGTGCAGCTGACGGCAACAAACAGAAAGATAAGACGGAAAATACTAACCCTGTCTGTGGTTGTTTTTGATATATGAAACTTATTATTTTTTTAACTATTAAAGAAAGGTCAAGGGGTTAACTTGTTTATATCATTAACTGCAATAACATGACATGCTTTACTGAGTGAAAGGACCTCCTCAGATTGTTGGGCTATTTATAGTGTGTATGATGGTGTAAAAGAATAAATGCTAGAATGGATAAAAGATGTGCTTGTAAAAGAGCCTCTCTCTGAAGCATGTCTGGTCTCCTGCTTCCCCAGGAGGCTCCATTACTCTGTCTTCAATGGTTCCTCTGATGGTAAATTACCATTTTCAGATAAAACTACTCTTATAGTTCTCTTTGTCTCTCTTTCTCTATCAACTTTCGTTATGTGTACACTTGCTTTCAAACATTGTGTATATCGTACAAAGCAAATTGGATCTTTTTTGAAGCCATAGGCATAAAGACGTGTACTCGGATCAGATGTTTTTGTGTTCCACATACCTGAAAACGTCCTTCTTCTCTGACTTTAGCACTTACACTTACAGATGAGGGCTATAACCGTTTGTCTTGTTTATTATCTTTCTCTCTACTTCGCATATCTTCTCTTTACCTTGATGTGAGGAATAATGTTGAAAGTACATGTTTGGATAAAAAGAGAATATGGCGCCTTTAATTTTTTTTGAAAACATTAAACTTGAATTATGAGAAAATACATGCAAGTGTGTCACATTTATTTTCGTCTATCTATTTTTTGTCTGTTATCGATGTCTTATTTAGTTTTGCTTGGCTAATGAATGAAGCTAAATTTAAGATCCAAAACTAAAACAATATGTTTGGCCTGGACAGTTTATTTTAATTAAAAGAGAAATGTAAACAAAAAAAACACACTCCCCCTGTCTGAAACACCTCGATTGGACTCCTTTGTTTACTTCTGCAACATGGTGACATTACTAAGTAACAATTGTGCTTCTATTGGCTAGTGCCCCAACACATTAGCCGCTTTCACACCAAGTACTTTGCCGTACTTAGTGCCCGGCACTTAGTACCCCCATGGAACTAAAGTACAGATCGCGTTCACACCGGAATAAGTTCCCTGAGGGAAGATTACGCAAATGAAGCCGCTGACGTCACTTCTTCTTCTGCTTTGGGTTTACTGGCAGGCCGCTAACCACTTTACGGCGTATACTGCCACCCGAAGACCCTGGAGTTGGGGACTGGCTTCAGTAGAAGCTGCTGGGACTCCAGCCTTCCGACTAAATCGCCAGAACGCCGACACCTCCTCATCACTCCACCGCTCCCATGTTTTTTTTTGTGTTGCCATTCTCTCTCCGTTGGTGCGCGGGGCTAATGCTAATGCTAATAATGCTAATGCCAGCAAATACAATGGCGGCTTCACAAAACCTTTCAGAGTTTTACGGGGCGTGGTTTGCAATTCGCCCAGCCGATCGAAATTGGTACTTTTTTCTCCCCAGGATGGTACCACCTCTCTAGCAGGCACTACAAATGGGGGTAAAAGTTCTCGGAACTAAGTTCTCTTTTTGGTGTGAACGCAAAATTCCAGGCACTATCGGAACTAAACGGGAAAAGTACGGGTAAAAGTACTCCGGTGTGAACGCGCCTATGTGATAGGCTAAGGGGTGGGACAACTCTAAGCAGTTGACCAATCACAACAGACCAATCAGAGCAGACTGGGCTCTGGTTAGCACAGGCAGTATGAGAAAAATAAAGAGCTTTTTGAACATTGAATATGGAGAAATGTCACAGTAGAGACACTAAATACCAATATGAAACCTGAAAAAGAGCGATATAAGGATTTTTTACTCATAAAAATGTCTTATGTTTGCTTGAAACGTACTGTTGATATTTTAAAGGTGTAGATCAAAGCATCTATCTACTATCTATCGTGAAGGAAAAGGTGGGAGGATGTTGAGTCAGGAAGTTGATTTTTTTATTGTATGATTATTGCATAACATTGTGTGTGTGTGTGTGTGTGTGTGTGTGTGTGTGTGTGTGTGTGTGTGTGTGTGTGTGTGTGTGTGTGTGTGTGTGTGTGTGTGTGTGTGTGTGTGTGTGTGTGTGTGTGTGTGTGTGTGTGTGTGTGTGTGTGTGTGTGTGTGTGTGTGTGTGTGTGTGTGTGTGAAGTTCTCCTCTGGATTCCCTCACATCCTGAAAATAGGATTTCCACTGCTCTCAAGTCATACAGGGATTTAGTCTTTTATCAGGATCCCCATCACATCAGCTTATTTTCCTCGGGTCCACATAAAACATGACAACACAATAAACACAAAACGACCAAATGACCTTACAATGATTAAAGTGTTCCAGCAAACAGAACATTTTATAATATCCATGAACAGAAATAAAAGTTAAAAAATTCCCTCGTAATGAATTTCGTTTGGCTTAGTGTTTATTAAAAGGGCACCTAACACACCTTTTCTGGTAGTTGTCAACTAGCTGGTTGTTTCTGCTGTGTGTGCAGCATTTAGTGAAAGTTGCCTGCAGGTACAGTATACGCATTTCCATTGCCACTGCTTTACAGACCTTATCCCAACCTACGTTTGAAAAATAGAGTTACACAGTTCGTTAACACAACATATGGACCCTAAAAACAGTGATAAAAGGGTTAACACTCAAAAGAACTTGATAATAGTTTCTTCATTCACAGAGCTCTAGCTGGGTCATTATGACTGAAAGCAGCAGAACAATGCCCGTGCCTTGAGGCAGAGGCTTAGAGAGATTTAGGGATGACAAATGAAACCAACTCTTTTGAGTCAATAGAACTGTTTGCAGGTACATGATGCATTCAATAACAACTGTAAAAAAGAGTTTGACTCTCCAGTAAAGGGGATGTTTAGTGCATTAATGAAATGTTTGAATAAGCCATTTAAGGGACGATAGGGAAGATTGGTACTTCACATCTGCTGAAGCAACACAGTCTCCCTTACATCATGTGTTGGTTGAAGTGCTCACTTATCATCGGCTTCAATACAAGTACTTCAAACATTCATTTGTGTGCTTTATCATCCTTTCTTAAAACTCACCAGATAGATGCATTTGTTAAAAGTGACAACAACTTTTATGGAAATAATATGTTCAAATAAATTGTTTAATTTAAGCTAAATTGCTGCTTCATTATATATAACTATAGGCTGCTGCTGTCGCGTGAGAAAATTCACATTGCAGGTAAGAGGATGCCATTATCACCACACACACACATACATGGTACACACGTGTCTACACTGTGCCCAGAGAGGATGACAGCTTTGCCTCTGAAACGTGATTCTGATTTTCTACTACCTTCGCTGGAAAATGTGTTATTCTGCCAAGGCCGCTCACAATTGAAAGCACCCTGTTCTACAAACACAATGTGTTGCTTTGGATTTTTTAGATGCCATCTACGTTGGTCAGTGAGCAGAGTTTTGCTCAGTAGGAAGATCTGTAACAGCTCTGTATTCAGCTTTTGTAAATGTAAAATAATCTCTTTCACTGATGTTTTATTTGTGTGGTGACATTGGACTGGGTCGTTATGTTAAAGTAGCCCATTGAGACACATAGGACTATAGAATAGACCTGAATTGTGCAGCTAGGACGTCAAGATTTCATGTGAGATAAAGCTAATGAGTCAGAACATCCACTATGGCTTTCATCACATCTTGTTGGACTTACAGGAGGGAATATGAGTTTGTATACACTTATGGTTTGAAGAGTTCTGTCCATCAACAGTACAATCAGTGGCTTGTTCATGCCAAGTAGAAAAGACTCTCTTCTCATAGCACACCTGCAGTACAAATGGCACTGTACTGCAGGTGTGCTATGAGAAGAGAGTCAAACATATGGAGCTGTAAAACTGATCAAAATACTGTATAGTGAAGGCTGGCAAAAACAAAAGGCAGCATCCAGGTCTAAGAAAATGGAATCAATGCTTAAGCTTGCATTCTTTCTTATTTCCAACAGGGGGCAACGACACTGTATGCAAAAACTCTAATTCCTCTAATTCTCAATTTACTACCCAAGTAAACCTTTTCCTGACTGTTATGGTCTCTATCACTATTTTCAGTTAATTTTCAATACAGCATGACGGTCATTTTGTAAAGGCCCATTTGGAATACAATAGACAAAGCAAGGTATGCTTCAGGGAGTGGCTACCTTGTGACTCACATTAATACCACACAGTGTTTACTCGATTGAGTGCTCTCCGTTTTTTTCATCATACATATTTCAGCATGCAAATTGTTTAGTTGGACGATCTGATGGCACTTCTGGTTTACAAATAACAATATGGTAATAGCCAAATTAGAAGATTCCACATTTGATTCCACAAACCAATGCATGACTACGTCCACTTACAGTCGATTAGCCTTTAGCTGAAGCTAAAAAATGCCTCAGCTATTTTAATTACAGTTTTTTCACACTTGTGTTTTCTTTATTGTCCACAGGTTCAACTCAACTGGAAGACCTGAGAATTGTTCTTGTTGGAAAAACTGGATCTGGATAAAGTGCTTCTGGAAACACCATCCTGGGAAATCCAAGTGCCTTTAAACAACATTTCAGTGTGAAACATGGAGGGACAACAACATGACTCCTAACAGGTTAAGAGTGCATGCCAAAAGGGGATTGGTCCTTTTGCACAAAGTCTCCATATAAGCCTTCGGACAGTTTAAGTTTCACTTTCCAGGGAAACCATTGCGTTAAAAAGAGGGGGAGGGGGGAGTAACACAGCACAAATAAGTACAGGCACACTGTGATCTGGGGGAAAAGGTTGAGAAAAGCAAAGACAGATTTTGTGCAATAAGTCAGTTTTGACTTGTGTTTTTCTCAACAACAAGATGGGTTCGAGCTCAAGAGAAGGTGAGTGTCTTTACTTGTGTTTAAGCGTATATGCAGGCTTTTAGATTAGATTAGGCAAGGCACGTTTATTTATGTAGCACCTTTCAACACAAGGCAATTCAAGGTGCTTTACAAAAATGAAAGACATTCAGACAAAGGCATTTAAAAACAGTAATTAAAAAGAAAAGATAATAAAAGAAACATTAAAAGAAAAAATACATGAGTAGCCTACTGAAAGAGTCAGTACATGAATAAAAAGTACATGAATAAAAAGTTACAGTGCAGTTTAAGATATGAATAGTTCACACAGAAGTTCCATTTACTGATGCCTTTCTTTAAGGTTTCTCCGAACATGAGCTGTGTACGCTTGTATGGCACATACGTCCCGAGTAGCATACACAGAGAAAACCAGCCAGGACAAAGTCCCCAGACACTGATTCCCTGGGGTTACTAGCCCCAAATGTTCATTAACCAAAAACGAAACACAACCGCTCAGTTTCAATTAAAAGCAGCGGCAAAAAGAAAAGTCTTCAGCCTGGATTTAAAAGTAGTCAGAGTTGCAGCGGACCTGCAGGTTTCTGGGAGTTTGTTCCAGATATTTGGAGCATAATAACTGAACTTCTCCATGTTTAGTTCTGACTCTGGGGACAGAAAGCTGACCCGTCCCTGAAGACCTGAGAGTTCTGGATGGTTCATAATTTAGCAGGAGGTCAGAAATGTATTTTGGGCCTAAACCATTCAAAGCTTTATAAACCAGCAGCAGTATTTTGAAATCAATTCTTTGACACACAGGAAGCCAGTGTAAAGACTTCAGAACTGGAGTGATGTGATCCACTTTCTTAGTGTTGGTGAGGAACCAGTGTAAAGACTTCAGAACTGGAGTGATGTGATCCACTTTCTTAGTGTTAGTGAGGAACCAGTGTAAAGACTTCAGAACAGGAGTGATGTGATCCACTTTCTTAGTGTTGGTGAGGAACCAGTGTAAAGACTTCAGAACTGGAGTGATGTGATCCACTTTCTTAGTGTTGGTGAGGAACCAGTGTAAAGACTTCAGAACTGGAGTGATGTGATCCACTTTCTTAGTGTTAGTGAGGAACCAGTGTAAAGACTTCAGAACAGGAGTGATGTGATCCACTTTCTTAGTGTTGGTGAGGAACCAGTGTAAAGACTTCAGAACTGGAGTGATGTGATCCACTTTCTTAGTGTTAGTGAGGAACCAGTGTAAAGACTTCAGAACAGGAGTGATGTGATCCACTTTCTTAGTGTTAGTGAGGACTCGAGCAGCAGCGTTCTGAATCAGCTGCAGCTTTCTAATAGATGTTTTAGTGAGACCTGTGAAGACACCATTGCAGTAGTCCAGTCTACTGAAGATAAAAGCATGGACAAGTTTTTCCAAATGCTGATGTGACATTAGTCTTTTAATCCTAGAAATATTCTTTAGGTGATAGTAGGCTGACTTAGTAACTGTTTTAATGTGACTGTTGAAACTCAGGTCAGAGTCCATGACTACACCTAGATTTCTGGCTCTATCTGTTGTTTTGAACATTGCAGACTTAAGCTCAGCGCTGACAAAAGATTAGATACTTTATTGTCATTACATAATGCAAGCAGAGTGTTACGAAATTAAGAGGATCTAACCAGAGTGCAAACAGTCAGTTATATACACATCTATCAGCGGTCTGTACAAAATAAATGCACTATACAAATATACAAGTTAAGGTATATAGATGTAAAATGTATAAATACAAATAAATACACTGAGGCGCATATACAGTATATACAGCAGTATATGTGCAAAGATCAACGCGCTTCAGCACAGCACACAACAACACTTGTTGTACTCCTTATGTGAGCTGTTGTAAAACCAAAGAATTCAAAGCAACTGCCTCTCTTTGATTTGTTCCACAGGCTGCGACCTGAGGATCGTCCTGCTGGGGAAGACTGGATCAGGAAAGAGTGCATCAGGGAACACCATCCTGGGACAGGATGTTTTCACCTCAGAGGCTTCTCCATCCTCTGTGACCCAGACATGTAAAAAAGAGTCTGGCTGCTTTGATAAAAGAACTGTGACTGTAGTCGACACTCCTGGTATCTTGGACACATTGATTAAGGAAGAGCAGCTTAAAAGTGAAATGTCTCAAAGTCTCACACTGACTGACCCCGGACCACATGTGTTCCTGCTGGTGATCAGACTGGATGTACGGTTCACAGAAGAGGAGAAGTCTGCCATCAAGTGGGTCAAAGACAACTTTGGTGAGGAAGCCTCCAAACACACACTGGTGCTTTTCACCAGGGGGGGTGAGCTCAAGGAGGATGAGCTCAAGGAGAAGTCCATTGAGACTTTTTTACTCGAGGGACCCGAACTAAAGGAGTGTATCAGTGGTTTTACGGCTGGGTACATTGTGTTTGAAAACACATGCAGAGATAATCGCACTCAGGTGGCTGATCTGTTTAAAAAGATAGACAAGATGCTGCAGTTGAATGGTTACCACCACCCTTATACCTGGAGCATGTACGAAGAGGCCCAGAGAAAGAAGAATTCAAGGGAATGGTGGAGCAAGTGGGGAAACCGTTTGAACAAGTACGGTACTCATTTTATAGCTGGAGCAACAATCACAGCTGGTGCTGGTGCTGGTGCTGCTATGGCAGCAGAAGAAGTAGTAGTTGAAGCCGTAACACCACTTATAATGGGAGCAGGTGGAGGGATTTTAAAAGGCCTTGGGTGGTGGATAACACCTAAAAAGTGAGAGTCATGTCATTATCCTTTAAAGTTACAGAGAGGAACTTTTAACCGGTCTTTGTGTAATAGATCTGTATGACTATATACATAGTAAACGAGACCATCAATCCAAGTTAAGATTGTTTTTTTTATGAAGTTATTCTGAATACTTGTCATTGGTGCATACAGGTCTGATTTTTGCTGAGGCAGGGGATATCAAGCCGGTACCAGAATCAGAACCTGCAGTCAGAGCAACACAAAAGGAAAGTTCCTCGTAGTAACTTTAAGCAAACTTGTGAAGTGATTCCATTTATTGCCTTTTTGAATACATGTAGGAAAAATTGCATTGCCTAATGTTCATTCATAAATATCAAACACAACCTGCATTGAACGATATATAAACTCTGAATAACCAATCTTATATTGATGCTGTACACTCTTATCCTGAAAATGATTTTGTATTGAAAACACTATTCTTCCTTGTGTATGTTTTACTAGTAATAATGAAATAAAACAATGTGGCTTTAACTTTTGAAACTGTTGTTTGATGTATTAAAAAAGGCGTTATTACAAATTATTCCCTGTTGTGTAAGCAAGAAATCTCCCATCTTCCCGGGCTCCACAGTGCTGTTTGTTTTTCATTAACCAAGTCTGGGTGATTGCATAAGATCCAGACCCACTGTGGGTCTTTTGTCAAAAAAACTCAAATCTCTTATGGGACAATGCTAACTGAAAAACATGAACTTCAGTGTACATAACACCACATTTATCACCCACCAAGTCGAAAGTCCAGGTGATATTAAGATAAAACTCCTACACAATTACAAGTTATATAAGGATCTACCTGGTTTGTTTTACATGAAACGACACAAGGTTGTTTGAAACTCCTGTTACTGTGCAAGCACAATTCAACAGCTGCCAACATGCTTTTATGATTGCTTATGGTTTTATCAAAGCTGATCAATGTAACCAACCCTACATTAAATATTTGTTTTGTAAAGATATTTAACAAGGGAAGTGCAGCATAGCGTGAACAGAACCGCAGCCTTGTTAAAAAAAATCTCAAAGGGGACGACTGGTAATACTTTAATACGGGCATCACATCAGAAAAGCTACATGCTGCTCATTCTGTCATTGTAATCCACAAAAGTCAATCTCAACTCTTTCATATACTTTTTCTTTAGTAGAAAGTAGTTCCGAGGTAAACATTTAACTACTTATTGTGTTGATTATAAACTGTGATGTTGTTACCAAAAAAGTTGCTACACTTTTTTCCAATGAAGGGTACACCATACCAGGGGCGGACTGGCCATCTGTGCAGGGCCGGTTTTTGGCATAGGCGACATAGGCGGTCGCCTAGGGCGCCAGATGTGGGGGGGGCGCTGCGCTGGCAGCTCTGGGAGGGAAAAAAACATTTTTGACCGTTGCCGCTCATCCTAATTTTCGGCCTTGATGTAACAATATTCATAATTTTGTAAATGTAACACCCTTTTCACCCCGGTTACACTTTTCATTTGCCCTGTACGATGGGCGCTGTAAGTGATGAAAGTGGGGGGTGTTGGCTTATCAGCTCACAGCCAAAGTGGGTGTGGGAGCGAGCGAGAGAGATAAATGCAATTTATGTAAACAAATATTTCCAATGCACACCTTTATAATTATTGGGATAAACAGGTTTGAAATCATTTCAATGTATATTATAGGACAGTAAACCAAAAATATCGTTTAAAATGTAAACTGATCTCTTTCATATGGGTGTTTAGAGTTGTACCCCCTAGATCTAAACAATAGTAATTGTGTGCTCAAAGTGCACCAGATTGAAGCATTTTACTTTAAAATGTTCAAACTACCCACGGACCCCCCTAGAGGATGTGACGTCCACACCCCAATTAAAACATGTTCATACAATACTGAATACATTTGAAGCCTTTTTTATGTATATTACCTATGTCAATAAGTTTATGTTTTTGTAGTGTATTGGTCTTTTGTAGCGCCAGCTAAAATCTCGCCTAGGGCAGCAAATTGGTTAGAACCGGCCCTGCATCTGTGTGTTCTGGAGAATCACAGAACGGCCGGTTGTCAGCGGACGTTGACGACCGGCTCGGTTCGCTGACGGCCGGCAACATGTAATAGTCTAGCAGCAAGTCCTCAAAAAAGGCTTTAGTTTTCGAGATACCCCTACCCGAGGTAGAACAAAACACAACAATGATTTTTCTTATCTTTAGGGCCTCCCATTAATGAAATTGATTGTTGTCAAATTTTATTTTGGGGGAAAACAATTTTTTTGGGTTGTTCTTTAGAACTACCCCAATCCCTGTAAAAGAGCCAAATTAGACCAGGCCGAATATGGGAAAGGTGACAGAAAAGCCCATAACTTGAGAATGATCACTCTTTTCCTCTTCAGATTTGCTGAGGTATGAAACAGGTGCTGTCCTACATCACCAAATAGTCAGACAATTATCTACCTAAAAGAATACTGAATTATAGTTTAAATTTAGTTTAGACGGAAATTGTACTTTTTGGTGATAGGAACATCACTTTTCTCTCATTTATCAGAAAAACAGTAATCCCTAAAAATATACCATTACTGAATTGTCTAGGTTGCTATTGAACACTAACCAGTAGTTGTATGGAAATATCTGGTACAGTTCTATTGCAAATGAGATTTCTTTAGACATAGGCCTCTTCTCTGATACAGTCAAATTCCGAATGGGGGATAAGTGGCATACTAGCCTATAAATTAAGAATGCTCACTCTGATGGTCATTATATTTGGAGAGGGAAATACCAGGTGGCTGAACTACATCACCAAATAGTCAGAATAAGAGTAACCCAATAAAATAAAGTGTATTAGTTCTAAATTGCAAGCCTCTAAAACATAGGTGTAAATAGTACAGGTTTGATTGAAACTGGAACCTTAATTCAAAGTACAGTATACAAGTCATCGAATAATTCTGTGAGAGGTCAAGTATATAGATACTAGAATAGAATGTTAAATGTCAGGTTCCTCAGAAACGTTAGGGGACACATTTTGACATTCTGCACAGCAGGTGCAGAACTCCGTAGGGAAGGCCAACAGAGAGGCACTGGCACTTTCCACTCTCTCCACACTTTGCATCTTTGCAATACAAGTGAGTAATGTCTCTCACTTCTGTAGGTGCTGGGGGTTTTGTAAATAGCACTGGTTGAATGGCCCCATCACTGACAATCCACCCCTTGCCAACAGGACTCCATAACAAGGGTTTGGGTTTGGGCACCATATCGCTGTCTGAAACATTGCTCTTTACATGTTGTTGAAATGCATCCTCTGTTGGCGGCAGATTTTCCGAGGCTGCATCTGTTGTTGATGCAATTATGAACCTCAGTTTGTGCACATCAGTCCATTTTCCTTTTTCTTTTTTCCATATAGCAGAAGCGCAAATTCTCTTGCGACTGGCAAAGACTCTTCCAAACTGGCAGAGTCCAAAATGGGCCAGATCTTTGAGCTCGCTGAGATGGGTCTTGAGTTTGGTGAATGCTGTTGTCTTTCCTATTCTGTACAAACTACTTGTTGTGCCACAGCCAGCATGACATGCTGGTAGACAGTTAGACATGTCTTTTCCAATTCTCTCACATATGGTGTTGATGGGGACATATATCAAATCAAATCAAATCAAAGTTTTATTTATATAGCACATTTATAAACGATTTTTGGTCGAGCCAAAGTGCTGTACAAATAATAAAAATACCCTACAGTAAAGACACTTTACAGCAAATACAACAGCACAGTTTGTTCAGAATATCAGTATGAGAAAAAACGACACCCTCTGTCCTTAGACCCTCACATCGTACAAGGAAAAACTTCCAGAGAAAAAACCCACATTTCAAAGGGGAAAATGGGAGAAACCTCGGGGAGAGCAACAGAGGAGGGATCCCTCTCCCAGGACGGACAGAAGTGCAATAGATGCCGTGTGTAAATCGAAGAGATAATACGTTTTACAGCGTAGGTAGGTAGACCGAATGTTTGGAAATGCATGTGTCTATAATAAGAAGATGAATCCACGAGGATGTCAACAACAATCCTGTGGGAGCCATCAGGGAAGCAGCATGACGAGAGCCAGGCAGGACCGCAGAGACAGGCCCAGCCACGACCCGAAGTCCACGACTTAATCCAGAACTCAGGATAGAGGATCCAGGGCACAGGACCACAGCAAGAGGATCAGCCTCGACTCCGGATCCCGGCGTCGATATAGACACAAAAGAAGAACAATTTGGCTGGGTTAATCGGAACATGAGAATACACAGACACAGACAGACAGAAGGAAGAACAAGCACTCCCTTAGGATAGGTTGAGGGAAAAGGGTAGCAAGTAAGAGAGTAAGAAACAGAGGTGGAGAGGCACACGCAGGGAACAAGGTCCCCACTGGAGCCTTAGTTGGAAATTGGTGAGAGATAGGGAGGTACGCTGTGTCTATGAATCGTAACACTCCCCGGCCTGCTTAAGCCACTCTGCAAACCTGTTTCCCTCTAATAAAACCTCGAGAGGTTAGAGAGGGAAAAGGTTTTGGATAAAGAGAGGATAGAAAGAATCGATTACAGGAGTAGAGAGTATGATAAGTAGAGAGAGACAAGATTTAGAAGAATGAGTAGTAGTAAAAACCTTATTTTTCAATATACGATCCAAATTTTTAGGATTTAAGTGAAAGAGCAAGGACCCAAATATAGGTAAAGATGCACAGCGTATCTACGTCAATGCAGTCTTATTAGATTATTATATCAGCTATAAGCTTTATCAAAAAGGAAGGTCATAAGCATACCAATAAAACGGATCGGCTATCGGCCGCCCGAACACAAACCGGAAGCCGAATTCCACAAAAGTGGAGCTTGATAAGAGAAGGCTAGAAGGCCAGAGAGAAGAAATTAGTTTTAAGTGTTGATTTCTTTCTTTAGCCTTTATTTAACCAGGTTAAAAATCGCATTGAGATCAACGATCTCTTTTTCAAGGGAGACCTGCGGTACATTGGTTACACATAAAAACAACAGAAAACAAAAAGGACATCACAACATAATTACAGGGGTATAAATTAGCAACCTATTCACAATGACAGGTATCCAATAACATTTCATCCAGCCGTGCTTTAAAATGATGCAAGGGAATCAAAATGCTCAGTTTCAAAACATTTTGCATAGTGTTCTAAGCTAGAGGAGCAGCGCACATAAAAGCTTTTGTACCTAAAACAGTCCTAGCACTTGGCACATGTAATAAAAACACATCCTGGGATCTCAGGCAATAGCTACTTGCCACTCTCTGTGAGATCAAAGAGCATATATAAGTTGGGAGTTTACCCAACATAGCTTTATTAAGCTTTCTGTTAAGCAGTCCATCAACTGCTGTAGTGAGTTGGCATTTTGATTGAGAGGCAGATAAATCTGTACCTCATCAGCATAACAATGGAAGGGGATATTATGTTTTGTGAGAATTGAACATAGGGGCAGTATGTAGAGTAGAAAAAGGATGGGGCCCAGAATCGAGCCTTGAGGAACCATATATATCTCTCTCATTCCATGACCTGCATGCAAGTACACTAGAGATGAACCAAACATGTATTTGCTTGCATAATATATGAGCAGTACTTCCACATCTGTGTCATCAGACCTCACAATGATGCGGGAATATGACTCTGCAAGATGTGTGGCATGGAGCACCATCCTTGTGTTTGCCTCCTCCTGATCACAGTACAGTGATGTCAAACTGCTGACTCCTGCTGTGCAGATGCTCTTCACCTCCTCCCCTTCGTCAAATCCACCTGCCAAGATGATGAAGTCACCTGAGTGTAGTCTCTGTGTGGCAGCAGTGTCAATGTAGTTGCTCACAAACATGCACAGTGCAGTCTTGTTTCCACTACTCCTCAAGTACTTCCTGTAGTTTGGGACATTTGTTTTGCTTTAGGTTATAACACTTGTGTTATTCTTTAGAGCTGGGTCCTCATTACAGGTCTGCACTTTTTTAAATGCACCTGCATTGACACACCCGTTCACAAAATAAATACTGCGTGTTTAGCACATATTATGGTACCACTTTACAATAAGACTACCCTTATAAAGGGTTTACGAATAGTTTGTAATTCATTTATTAATTAGGTTGTGAACACTTTATAAATAATTAATAAGCTTTTATAAGACATGAGATAAACAGGGCAACTGTGACCGGTTGCTTGCCAAATAGTGAGCCCACATTTATCTCCTCGCAACGACCAAAATTGACACCAACACTTTCAGGAAAAAACTCTCTGAGTGATAGCTTGACCCCATTAAAAGTGGGGTAGGTAAGTTTGAGAAACCGGCTTGAGATACACTTTTTGTTATATTCCATGGAATGCTCTTAACATCCCAATAGCAAAGAATATCTTAAGTGCTTTGACAAAAAATCCATAAATAAATGTAATCTGTGGAAGCCTTAGTAATGTAAAAAGCACGACCAATCATTTTAGCCGGCCTGGATGGCCTACCTGCCTGTCAGCCTTCCATCTGTGCACAAACTTATCTCGTGCCCTCATTGGTCATGTGCGCGTTCGTGTGTGTTGGAGGAGGGGCTCTGTAAGGAAGTGGCAGATTTTTCCGGTTGTGTATTTTCAAATTCTAGCTCACTCGAGCTGGTTTCTCAAAAATTACCTACCCCACCTTTAAGTGTTAAAATAACACTGAACCCTGCTGATTAACACTAACACTGAAAATATAACACTGGCACATTTGCTGTGTAGAAGAGAATCAAAGGACACAGATTTTTGCCAGTCAAACTTTGCGAGATCACACAGTTATGAAAAACAACTTTCTTCTACGCTCTAAATTCTAATTCATATAGCACTGTATAATCTGTGCGACAGCAGAAATGAGTTCCATGATTCCATATTATTTTGAAAGGGGTGAAACATTCAAAAGAGAGGAGGGGTAAGAGCCCTAAGGCACACCATATTTAACATACATTTTTTAAGATTGGCATGATTTTTCAACATCTTTTCTGCATTTATTTGATAGACAGGATATTTAGTAAGAAATACATTGAATGCATTTTAGTTATGTGGTTTGAATCTTGGCCTTTAGTCTATCAGAGCAACTGCAGTTTACAGTAAATAGTCATCACTGGGAACTGCTTTACTCAAACATTAGCTCAAATTGTGCCTTTTGTATGTTTTTCTTGTGGTCAGTTTAAGTCTCTTATTTGTTGTTACATGTCACTGAGTGATATTTTTAGGTGAAGACCAGGGGGTGCCCTGATACTTTGGACCCCCCCCTGAGTCACATTTTGTAATCCATCAATGCCATTAAGCTCTTGGCTCGTCATTATTATATACATTATTATTTGCCTTACTTTAAGCATTTAAAGCTGTCTCCGATCTAGTAAAATTCCAGCTGCCGTGACTTGTGCATCAATACATCAATTACAGTCCATTAAATATAAAATAAACTGAAATATGTAGCTTTTTATAACCAGAAATAGCAACTGCAGTAAATGTGTGGATCAGTGTTACATTGATAGAGGGGAGAGGGGGGGGGGGGGACGATGGACCAACTTAAATGCCTGCTGACGACCGGCCGTTCTGTGATTCTCCAGAACACACAGATGGCCAGTCCGCCCCTGTTCCCAATGAATACAAGAGATAGAAGCTGTAGTTCCAGTAGATTAGAATAACGCGTTGCATTCAGTCATTTCTCTCTAAATATAGACTATACTGTATAGTACTCTCTTTTGGCCATTAGAGGGCATGATGTTCCCGCTCAACACCACTGTGGCACCCAGCGCAGGCTCCGCCCTCGCTGTGACGCGGTACGCGGAAGGAAAACAGGTACGCTACCCCCGCGCTACACTAATCGACGTCACGCTGCTGCTGTCAGTGGATTTTATGAATTAAAAATCAAGTTTCTGCGGACAGTGTCCTCCTCAGTCGGCGGATAGAGATGTCTGCTCCTCCCGCAGAAGATTTGTTGAAAGAGTGGGAGAGGTTAGAGCTGTTCTGGTCTAATATTCATTACACTACTACTGTACAACTCAATGGAACTTATCCCACTTGTTATCATTGGCTATGTATTAGCTTGATATGAAGCAGTGCTCCGTGTGTGCTGACAGAAGGTTCTTCACTGTTCTCTGTTCTCTGGAGTAATGCCACCAGTCCTCAGCAGCACTGATGTGTGAGGTTGTAATGAGAAGGCTAGTGATTCACTATTAAGTCGTGTGTGTGTGTGTGTGTGTGTGTGTGTGTGTGTGTGTGTGTGTGTGTGTGTGTGTGTGTGTGTGTGTGTGTGTGTGTGTGTGTGTGTGTGTGTGTGTGTGTGTGTGTGTGTGTGTGTGTGTGTGTGTGTGTGTGTGTGTGTGTGTGTGTGTGTGTGTGTGTGTGTGTGTGTGTGTGTGTGTGTGTGTGTGTGTGTGCGCGCGCGCGCGCGTATTTAAGAATTTTAGATTATGTTAGATTCACATTTGACTTAAAATGTTGAAACATTACAGCAGCTTGTAAACAGGGCATCGCATATAAATCAAAAATAGAAAACAACATTTAAAATTAAATAGAAAACAACATTTAAATGTAACATATATACATATAATCAGTAAACAAACACATAAACAGTAAATATATACAAATCAACAGTGAAAGATATATATCTATAGTGTATCTCTATGAAATACACATTATAAATATACAAAATAAGTGAGTTATAGACCAACTACAAACAGAAGATAAACATTTGATACTAAATATAAATGATGGCTGCACAATTAATTAATAATGAATGCATTTTTTTGGCACGGATCCTCTTAAAAATATATACCTATTATCATTTGAATGTATATTTTAATGATGATTTGACTAATGTTTAAAAAATGATAGATATTTCCAATACGGTGACCTAATATATAATTGGGTAATACTGTGTGTGCTCCATTGCAATATTGCACAAAACAACTTATTCTACTTTGTGGAGATCTGAGGAGACAATAACAAATCAAATGTTGATGCTACAGAAAACAGCTAATGGCATTCATCAGAGACCTGATTATCATGAGTCAACCAACATATCATTTATCAGCTCACATGCTCTCAAGTTGAAAGATTTTGTGGAATTTGTATGTGTCACGATTACTTTTTTAATTAAACAACTGATGCTTTCAAACTATCCAGAAGTGTTTCCAAATGAAGAACTTGTTTATCTAGTTAGGTTTACAGACGTGGTGTGCAGTATAAGGAGTTGTGAAATAGTTTAACATTTTTATTTAATTAGTTTGGGACTCTTGAGTGTATATTTAATAGACATATCATTTATTTTGTGTCTTTTTAAGAGTTTACATTTAAAGAGAATTGTACAAAAATAATGACTCTAAAAAGGTTAGGTATAATACACTTTACACCATAAAGCGGCTTTTTCATTACAACAAAATCATTCTTTTTTTGTGTATTTATCATCTGTGTAGTTTTATAAGTTAATATTACCAAAATGAACTAGAATAAACTGTAAAGCTTCTGTGATCATAAAATTAAACATTTGGAATAAAACTCTTAAAGTTGAAACAATTAGTCAGAAAAACACTGGTTCCAACTTCGTTTTTGTATTTCGTTTTTTTAAAGAAATATCATTATTCTACATTATACTGTGGCACTGGGTATATTATTCTTATACATTTTTCACATTATCACTGAAATGAATACATCTTCAGCAGTATTGTAAGACAGAAAAATGTGATTAAGTTGTCCACAAATTCAAATTCATGTCAACCCAATCTGTCCATTTGCATTGGTGTGAGTGTTGTCCCTGCTTGTTGCAGCGAGCAGGCCCTCCTCAGGCAGCAGGTGGTGGAGGGCGACACCGAGGACTGGCAGAGGGCTCCGGACTTCTCTGGCCTGCAGAGGGTGGGGGGGGTGGACCTGTCCTTCATCAAAGGGGACGATGTGAACGCCTGTGCCCAGCTCGTGGTGCTCAGCTACCCCGACCTGCAGGTGAGCTGTCCCCTCACTGACTACCAGAGGAGGGAAGTAACTAAGTACATTTACTGTACTTAGGTACAAATGATAGGTACTGTACTTGTACTTTAACCTGAGTATTTTCATTTAATGCTGCTTTATTCTTCTACTCCACTACATTCAAAAGGGGATTCATTTTAGTCATTTTACTGCACTACATATAACAGCTTAAGCTACTTTAAAGTGGACCTATCATGCTATATTGAAATGATATATTGTAGGGCCATACCTATATAAGGTATATTTATACGTTTCTGTTTTCAAAATACCAAACAGATCATGCATTTTAGCCATGCCTCATTTCGCTCTATGTGCTGTTTGCTGTCTACGGGTCTGATTCTGCTGACCACGCCCCCCTGCAGGAGAGGTGAGCCATGCTCTGATCAGCTGCTGGGCTGTCAGAAGAGGGGGAGAAAAAGAGATCTCCGTCCTCCGTGTTTTATTATATAGAGTCGTTATTCATTTGTTTTAAAGCTCAATAAATAACAAAGAAGACCTTTGACCGGCACTTTTCAAATTTTGTCCCGAAGATTTAAACTTTAACGGACATCTTGACCGGCGAAAGTAACTGAAACTGAAACTCTGCCGCACGGTCCCCTCGTTCCTTGGAAGAGGCGGAGAGGTGGGTGTTTGTCATCTGCTGGTGGACTAACCGGAGAGAATTACAGTGCTTGCCTCGACGTTTGCAGCGGGAGCAAACGTTTGCCTCGGGGAGGGAGGAAAAAAGCCACAGCGGAGAATAAACAGAAGGGTAACCATGGTAACTATGGGTGGGAAGTCTTCTTCGCTGCTTTTGTGGCAGACTACAGCGCCACTTACAGGCCTGGCATATGTACTACAGCGTCTCCAGCGCTTTCGAGCGGCAATGGCCGGCCGTGGCCCAACCCCACATTCCCCTGATAGGTGGAGACGTCAGGACAGTGTTCAAATCTGGATCAGTTTTTATCAGATCCATTGCAGCCCCTTTTTTAGAGATTTGGGTATGGAGGAAAATAGAGAGGGTTGTGTGTTCTGACACTTGGTGAGTTCCCTGGAACACCGGGGACACATATTCATGTATAAAAGACGTACAAAAGTGCATTTTGCATGATAGGTCCCCTTTAAACTAAAGTATCTCTAAAAATTAAACTAGTGGACTAACTCTTTAAGTCACTAAAGAGACAACTTATTTAAATATTTTACAAAAAGTCAATCAGAACTTTGTTTTTCTACAACAGTAAAATGCTACAATATTATCTAGAAAAGTCACATATATAAATATAATCATATACACAGATAAAGGCAATTTTTCTGCACAATGATTACTTTCACTTTTTATACTTTAAGTACATTTTGCTGATAATACTTTTTTAACTTGACTTAAAGGGGACCTATCATGCAAAATGCACTTTTGGACGTCTTTTATACATGAATATGTGTCCCCGGTGTTCCAGGGAACTCACCAAGTGTCAGAAAACACAACCCTCTCTATTTTCCTCCATACCCAAATCTCTAAAAAAGGGGCTGCAACGGATCTGATAAAAACTGATCCAGATTTGAACACTTCTATGTCGTCACAGAAGTGGCGCTACGGCTATTGGGCCAACTCTCCACCTATCAGGGGAATGTGGGGTTGGGCCACGGCCGGCCATTGCCGCTCGAAAGCGCTGGAGACGCTGTAGTACATATGCCAGGCCTGTAAGTGGCGCTGTAGTCTGCCACAAAAGCAGCGAAGAAGATTTCCCGCCCATAGTTACCATGGTTACCCTTCTGTTTATTCTCCGCTGTGGCTTTTTTTCTCCCTCCCCGAGGCAAGCGTTTGCTCCCGCTGCTTTAATTCAATGCAATCCCTCCCCGTCGAGGCAAGCACTGTAATTCTCTCCGGTTAGTCCACCAGCAGATGACAAACACCCACCTCTCCACCTCTTCCAAGGATCGAGGGGACCGTGCGGCAGAGTTTCAGTTTCAGTTACTTTCGCCGGTCAAGATGTCCGTTCAAGTTTAAATCTTCTGGACAAAATTTGAAAAGTGCCGGTCAAAGGTCTTCTTTGTTATTTATTGAGCTTTAAAACAAATGAATAACGACTCTATATAATAAAACACGGAGGACGGAGATCTCTTTTTCTCCCCCTCTTCTGACAGCCCAGCAGCTGATCAGAGCACGGCTCACCTCTCCTGCAGGGGGGCGTGGTCAGCAGAATCAGACCCGTAGACAGCAAACAGCACATAGAGCGAAATGAGGCATGGCTAAAATGCATGATCTGTTTGGTATTTTGAAAACAGAAACGTATAAATATACCTTATATAGGTATGGCCCTACAATATATCATTTAAATATAGCATGATAGGTCCACTTTAAATACGATTTTGAATGGAGGAGTTTTACTTAAGAAGAGCATCTGAATCCTTCTTCCACCACTACCACACACTGTATTTAAAAGGTTGTTCCACATAAACTCAGGAATCTGTGAGCTCTGGTGACCTCTGGTGACCTCTAGTGGTGACAGGCGGGATGTCTGATAGGTCTGTTGTCCGTTGCCTTGCTCAAGGGCACCACGACAGGGCAGGAGGTGAACTGGGACCTCTCCAAGTAGCAGTCCACACTCCATATCTATGGGTGTTTCTCAATCGCGAGTAAAGCTGCTTCCGAGCCACTATTTCAAGCATACTACGTCATCGAGTGCCGCCGAAGTACTGTTCCAATCTCCAGCATACTTGGAAATCTACCGAGCCCGGCGTACTCCGTTTGGAGAAATATCGAGTGTGCACATGAGTAGACTTCGCGGCCTTAAAATCCCCACAATGCTTTGCGCACGGACCAATTTCCCCAAATCTGTGGCGGAAGATGTAAGGCGGGGTCTCTCATATGACGCACACCTGCACACTTGCTAGCGTGTTCCACACTTCGTTTTTCCGAATGCCAGGAAGTATTCTTGACTCGCTTCTGAAGCAAGATGCTCGGCAGACATCTGCTACCAAGCAAGCGTACTCGCGATTGAGAAACACCCTGTGTCTGGTAGGGGACTTGAACCGGCAACCCTACGGCTCACAGTCCAAGCCCCTACTGACTGAGCCACTGCCGGACACCTGATGTGAACCTGCATTCACATCACATATTTAACATGAATAATGACAGATGACAATATATATGATGTATTTTATACTTTGCACTCAGAACTTTTGCTTATTTCGGCATAATCTACCCCTTCTAAAAACTGCATAGCCCTTTCCCTTTTATCTTAGACAATAGACATATTGTAAGGATGCGAGCACCGCAGTGGAAACATGTAGGCACAATGGCACATCATTGACCCTTAGGGTGGCAATTTAAAAACACATTTTAATTTTTAGCAAGTTAAAATAGATGGATGGATGAATAGATGGATGGATGGATTGATGGATGAATAGATGGATGGATAGATGGATGAATTGATGGATGGATGGATGAATAGATGGATGGATGGATGAATAGATGGATGGATGAATGAATAGATGGATGGATGAATAGAAGGATGGCTGGATTGATGATGGATGGATGAATAGATGGATGGATGGATGATGGATGGATTGATGATGGATGGATGGATGAATAGAAGGATGGATGGATTGATGATGGATGGATGAATAGATGGATAGATGGATGGATGGATGGATGGATGAATAGAAGGATGGATGGATGAATAGATGGATGGATGGATGATGGATGGATTGATGGATGGATGGATTGATGATGGATGGATGAATAGATGGATGGATGGATGGATTGATTGATGATGGATGGATGGATGGATTGATGCATGGATGGATTGATGGATGGATTGATGGATGGATTGATGATGGATGGATGTATTGATGATGGATGGATTGATGATGGATGGATGAATAGATGGATGGATGGATTGATGATGGATGGATGATGATGGATGGATGAATAGATGGATGGATGGATTGATTGATGATGGATGGATTGATGATGGATGAATGAATAGATGCATGGATGGATGGATAGATTGATTGATGATGGATGGATTGATGATGGATGGATTGATGGATGGATGGATGATGGATGGATTGATGATGGATGGATGAATAGATGGATGGATGGATTGATGATGGATGGATTGATGATGGATGGATGAATAGATGGATGGATGGATTGATTGATGATGGATGGATTGATGATGGATGAATGAATAGATGCATGGATGGATGGATAGATTGATTGATGATGGATGGATTGATGATGGATGAATAGATGGATGGATGGATGATGGATGGATTGATGATGGATGGATGAATAGATGGATGGATGGATTGATGATGGATGGATTGATGATGGATGGATGAATAGATGGATGGATGGATTGATTGATGATGGATGGATTGATGATGGATGAATGAATAGATGGATGGATGGATGGATAGATTGATTGATGATGGATGGATTGATGATGGATGGATTGATGATGGATGAATAGATGGATGGATGGATGATGGATGGATTGATGATGGATGGATGAATAGATGGATGGATGGATGGATGGATTGATGATGGATGGATTGATGATGGATGGATGAATAGATGGATGGATGGATGCTTTATTTATCCCATATTGGGAAATTATTTTGTCGCAGCAGCAGTGTGTACAGGCTTTACACAAGTACAACATATTTAAAAGATACAATAAGGTAAAAATATAATAAAAGAAAAATTAACATTAGCAGCAAGTATATACACATTCACAATAGAAAGGACATATATCACTAGAGTATCTAAATAATACATAATATAACGGAAATATTGAATAAATTGAATACTCTACAATATAAATCACATTAAGCTAGATAAATATATAGAAATATACTACAGAAACATATTAGCATTGGATTATATATATATATATATATATATATATATATATATTACAATTGTGAAAAGTAGCTATTGTGCAAATTGTTGTGGGTTATAGAAAAGGAGACAAGCTATGGTAATTCATATTATATTTAATTATAAAATGAAGTTGGATATGAACAATTTAAATTGATCTTCACCGATGTATTTGCCCTACACCCATAGAGTGATACAGGAACCAGTCAGTCACACTCTCTGAGAAGACAAAGGTCAAGGGTTGAATCTCCATTCAGCCTGTTCATTTCTGCCTGCATTCATATTCAAAGTGTATTTTTCTGATTTGATCCTATTTTTCTTCTATTTTTTATTTATGCTTCTTGATTTTTGCCATACTTTTTTTCGTATGGGAAAACATACTTAACATTAAACCGTATTCTGTAAAATACTTTCAGAATGTAAGATTTCCCTTAAAGTGTATTCCCCTATTAAATGTATTGGTGAAGGGAAGTCTTCATCACTTTAAATTGCTTCTTTAGGACTCCTGATTGCTGCCCAGTGTTGGAAGAAGTACTCATATCCTTTACTTAGGTAAAAGTACAAATACTATTGTCTTATAATACTCAACTTCAAGTGCAAGTTGTGATTTTAAAATTCTACTTAAGTAAAAGTAAAAAAGGATAAGCATCAACATATAATCAAAGTACAAAAAGTAAAACTACTCATTCTGCACAAAGACTAATTTCAGAATAATATAAAGTACAGAAGTATTATCTGCTAAATGTACTTCAAGTATCAAAGTAAAAGTACTTATTATATAATAATGATTATAATATTATCCCGTTTTTATACATGTAATGGCATTTAATTGTTACATTTAGACCAAATATATTTACTGTGTAGATAAGTAGTACATTACTGCATTTACCATTTCAGCATATATAATATATGTGTTAAAATAGATGTAGTGGCATTAAATGGAAAGTAAAGAACAAATATGTCAGAAAAGTACTTAAGTACAATACTTGTGTAAATGTACTTAGTTACTTTACCCCACTGAGGAACAGCCTTCAGGGAAATGACTCATACTTTCACAGAGGCTGACGGTTGGTGATTTCCAATTCACCTTAAACCATTCCAATAATTCCTGCTACGACCCTTCATCATGAACTTCTCTGATCTGTTGTTATAAATATAGAATATAGCAGCTTTAAGTTAAACCTGCACTAAAAATAAATAAATAAACGTTTCAGTTTTTTCAGTGTTAAACCATTTTCACATTCTTTTCCAGTTTTTTAAATGTATTTAAGTTTTCAAGGATCAAGATGTGGTGTAAATAATATGCTTACCCAAAGTGCACTTTAACAGTAAATCTACTGTATAGTATCATGAAGAAGATAGGAGTTACCTGTGAAAAGTGGTTGTATCTAATCTCAAAGAGGGTTTTCAATGTCATTCATTCATTTCAACCCTCTAATTACTTTACACTCTCATGGATAAGGTAACATTTAAAAATCATTACAAAAAAATTCCAATTCCAATCTTTTGAAACACTTAAAGCCAGGCATACAAATATGAATACACAGGAGAGTGGAGGTTTAATATGCAGTGCAGCTCATTGAGCTCAAGGTCGAGTCTTGTTAAGCCGGATGTTGTTAAGGTGACCTTGGCGGTCCCAGTTTTCACTTCATTATCCTTTTCCTGCACAGCCTTTCACAAGCATTCCTCCTCGCTGTATTTATCTGTGTATTAGCATGGGCTGCAGGCCCCTCCTCATTATATAACCCGCTGTAATTAATGTCATTTGTCACTGTACGCTGATGCATGGACCCAATGAGGCTAAAGAAATGTTGTCTAGAAATGCTTTCCAATAATGGGATTATGTTCCCTGCTTGCTTTCATTTTACTCTAACACCGCCACCTAAGGCCATTTATGACACAAAGTAATACACGACACACAGTTTGTCACATTGCATTTAAATACACAGGTCTTGAAAAGGAGCTCTGCACACTTTTGAAACTGTAAATGTGGAAAATCAGTGAGAACGACACTTCGTTAAGATTCCTGGCCATAACCTTCTCCAACATAACAGCCTGTTGTTTTTTCACCGTGTGTAGCAGAGGAGGGGTGAAGGACATTGACATCCTGAATGCTGGTTGACCTTTCTGTTCTCAAAACGTCCTTGTATCGAGGCGTGTGTTTTGGCCTCCATGCACCTCAATGAGAGCGTCTGCATGTTTTATTGCTTGTAGTTAAAGTTCTTAATTATTCATATGAATAACAATACAGAAGGCAGTCGTTGGCAATGAAACATGTGGACCTCAGGCTCCCTCTTCTTATTCTCATTAAATAGGTATTCAACAATTACTCAAGTATAAGCAGAGTGAGAATGTAAGTTAAAATTTAGGCTAAAATATGAACCTTCTTTAGTGTAAAACTACTGGACTCACAAAAAACACAGAAAAACAGAGTCTTGTCAAAGGATGAGCAAGCAGGGAGGGTATCAGTGTTTGCACCAGAGCTATGGTCTGAGCCTTTGTCTTTCATAATCACTTTTCATGCAAGGAAACACAAATATCGTCAATATAAATATATAATAAATCAATTAGAAAGTACCCTAAGAGTTTTAAAGTCATTCTGCCCTTCATCTCCTTACTGTATATACTGTAGAGTGTAGACTGTTCATTACACTATCTTTAAATGAGTACATGAGATAAACTCCCTCTGGAAGGAACTTTGGGAATGTAGTCTTTGCAGACCATTTACATGCACACAGACCTATAACACAGTACAGGAAAGGGAAAACCCAAAAAAGCAGAATAGGGCCTCTTTGAGAAGCACCGTTACTTACATGATTCGTGTGTGTGCGTAAATGTTGTGGCTGCAGGGAATTGTGGGACATCAATGTCTCCTTTCCTTTCGTAAAGGATAGTCCGGTAGATAACAAGGGAAGTATATGAGCTCATGGCTGCCACTGAAGTACTTCCGGGTAATTTCCCTCAGTTTGGAACATTGCTAAGTAAAAAATACATTTTAACCGAAACCCAGCACTCCGTCCCCTTTTCTTTCCCCAGCTGCTGTATGAGGACAGTCAGATGGTGACCCTGACGGCCCCCTACATAGCCGGCTTCCTGGCCTTCAGAGAAACCCCCTTCCTCCTGGAGTCTCTGCAGCGTCTGGAGAGGGACCAGCCCCAACTTCTTCCTCAGGTCAGCTTTTGCACAAAGACATTAAAGTGCTTAATTGAAGTGCTAGAAGAGTCCTTCCAATGACTTGAGGTACAATTATAAACATATAATTAGCAACTGTTTGAGATGTTAGAGTGTATTCGGGGTCGGCTGTGGCTCAGAGGTTTAAGATGGGAGACAAGGGGAACTAGCCAGGGTGTGTCGTAAATAATAAGCCTATGAAAACACCTCATCATACATACTCTGCTATGATAAATCTTGTCAGCTTGTTATGTGATATTGTCTCTGCTCTCCTTACAGTATGTTTACTTTGTTAGCCTCAGGTGGACCTGGGCTTAGTTTTGCTCTGATTGTAATGCTAAATCAGCATGCTAGCATGCTAACACATTAGAATCAGTTATTGTCATGACCTGCTAGGGAAGCAAAGTACAGATGAGGCTGGGATGTTGGTAAGTCATTTTTGAAGGTATGCACAATAAACAAAACAAAACTGTACTTACATTTGCTGTTTTATGTGCATAAGTGCATCCCATTGCGAAGTATGGCAAAATGTACTATGGGTACCTAGATGGTGTCCTCATAATGGTCAGAAAGTTGAGTGTCTAGCGCTGGACACTTTTCACACTAAATGACCGCCATCTTGGCTACTGAACGGGAGTTACAGGACCATCCATCATTGCAATTGCTCCAGTAAATACAGGACTATACTGTACACATAAAGGTTATAGGTATATTTGTTTTTACTATTTAGGGAATGTGCTATATTAGTTGTTGAGGAAAATAATAAAGTGTTAATTGTATAGGGTTATTTGAGCAGTTTGTAATGATTTGTTACAGCCAACAATCATTGCTAGCTAGCTAGCTAGCTAGCTAGCTAACAATTGCGTTTGTCACCTCTGGTATGTGTGCGATTTGAGACACTACATGATACAAGTGATACAGTACATTTATTCTACTTTTGGGAAGTATCTGTATATTTCAGACAGCAATGGATTTCAAAATGAGGTCTAAATTACTATCACACACAACCAGACAGCCAACCTACTGACACTATTGGGCTCATTCAAAAAGTGTAAACTTTTCCAACTTCTTGAACATTAAAACACGCTGAATTAATTTCAACTCCTGTGACAAAGCACTCACTGTTTCTCAAGAAGCCGTCTATAATTCCTCCTCACCCACTCCCTTCTGTCTGTCGCTATCCACGCACCTCCCTCTGTTCCTCCCACTCTCTCAGCATGCTCGCAGGTGCGCAGAAACAACACACTTTCACCCCATACACACACAAAATCCTGCACACACAAACACTTCTCCTGACACCTAACTGCTCCCTTTATCTGGCCCTTTGACGTGGGTCCTTATTCACAGCGGAAATATGAGTTTCGAGTCACTTTTGGCTTCCAGGGTTCATAAGTGTGGGGGGGCTGGAAGTATCAGTGTGAAGATCTTGTCTCTAACTTTAACTTTTGAAACTCAGGATAAAACATTCTGTTATCTCACACTTTATGTGACATCAGACAGAGGCACAGGAAGTTTGGGTGAGAGACTGTAGATACGCAGAAAAAAGTTTCCCTGCTAAGGTGTTAACTTCATTCAGAAAAGAAGCACAGGTGGATCCCATAACAACACGATGCCTCTGCTGCACTGCAGTCTCTCAGCAGCCTGATTAACATAACGGATCACACCTGTGCTTTTCCTGATCTAACATGTTAAAATGTCTGCCGTGCAAAAGGTCTTCAACCTTGACAAATAAAACCCTTTACAGCTATAGGTGATTTTTCCCCCATTGTGCCCTCTCCACAGGTGGTGTTTGTGGATGGGAATGGTCTATTCCACTACAGAGGTAGGTCAGGCTGCTCTATGCCGACACAGGGAAAGTGTTTGCAATATTTGTGCCTTCTTTTTTATTTACAGCAGGATGTGTTTAGTGACAGTCAGAAAATGCATTTTTATACATTAATGGCAAGAAAAGCACATGTGTGTAAGTAATGACCGCATTAATTTAGGTGTTGCTGCATTTACTAGGGATGCAGCGATTGATAAAGTCCAAGGCCAATAGCAATGTTTATAATAATTTAGCTTATACTGATGTTTTTGTTGCAGTTGCATGTGTGCAAGGCTGTTTTCATGTCACGATAATACATTTCTTTAATGTATAACACAAAGTCAACACTGTTCTATCAAGAGCAAACCGGCATTTGAATCTGACCCAGGCCCTGCTTGTTCCCTGCAGAGTTCGGCCTGGCGTGTCACCTCGGGGTGCTTTCAGGGCTGCCGTGTGTGGGTGTGGCCAAGAACCTGCTGCAGGTGCAGGGTGTTAACAAGGATGAGGAGCACCAGTCACAGGTGAGGCTCTACTTAAGCTCACACCCCACAAAGTTGTACATATATTTATTCCTTTCTGTTCTGTAGAGCTTTGTCACTCTATGATCTATCATCAGTGTATATACATCATATTTAGTTTACTCGTGTTGTAAGAAAAAACTCGCCAACCTTGACCAGAGTCAAAATATGAGTGTGCGTGCGTGTGTGCGTGCGTGCGTGCGTGCGCGTGCGTGCGGTTTTGACAATGTGACTTTTATTTTAAGCCAAGGCCTCCTTCTGTAGCCAATGCACAACGAGGCCTGTGACGTTTTGAATACAAATCAAGCTGGAAAAATGTCTGGTTGTTCATAGTATACCTGTGGGACAGCAACATCTAGATTTCATTAATATGCAAATGTAAATGTTGCAGTCTGTGACCTGTTAAGGAAAGAATAAAAACAAGTCAAAGTTAAATCTGCCATATGAGCAGGCGCTTAGCAAGGGTCTAAAGCAGGGATGGGCAACTTGGATGGTGGTGGGGGCCACATAATTGATGTACTGGCCACCAGGGGGCCGCAGATTCACTTGGAACACACACACAAACAAATTCCATGTTTTGTATGTAATTATTAACAAATATACTAAGTCTGACATCTTCATTGACATTTTACAATCTTTCAGGGAGCATCCTCTAATAAGCTCACTAAACAAATATCAGTTCACAGAAATGTTATTTAATGTTTACAAGTGGCATGTTTGTATTGAACAGGTTATTTAACAGTGGAATAAAACTATTTTAAACTATTGGAAAGCACGGAAAATGTGTGTGCATTGAGATGAACCATTAAGATGACATAAACATGAAGTCATGAACACTAACCAGACAGTAGTTGTCTAACTTGAACCTAAGACACTTGTAGCCTGTCTCTGCATTCCCCTTATTCCACAATGAGGGGAATGAACACAGGCACCTGTCAACCCGCACTCTGCTGTTCCTCAGCGCCGCCCCCCCCCTCCCGCTGAAATTATGAATGAAAAGCGTATAGTAATCATAGATAACACGGCAGGGTCCGTGACAGTTTGTTTTCATCTGATTTCAAATAAACAAAGTCTTGGTTTTTAGAATATTAAACTTGTTTCGCCAAATTCAGATGATAAATACAACTTTTAAGCTCGTAAAGGCATAATTACAAGCGGCAACTTAACGTCACAGCAGGCATAACAACAACAAACACACAATACACACAAACGCGTCACAGATTATTTTGCGGTATTTGGCTGCCGAATGAAATCATGTACGCAGCTCGCGACGTAACTAGGTGTCTAGTGGACGGTATCAGTACCACAAGTACAAAAAAAATATATATATATTTTTTTAAATCAATTACATTGTTTATAAATTTATCTGAGGGCCGCAAAAAGAGGAGGGGCCGCCATTTGCCCATCCCTGGTCTAAAGTAACAGGATGAACAGAGTATTCTTCCTCATGTTGATTTACAGACATTTTTAAAGCTTGTGTAAATGAAAAATGTTTTCATAACTTTAATAATTTGAAGCTCCATTACCATAGTGAGAGGAACTCGTCATAGAAATAGCATGAACCCCTTTTGCTCTGAGGTGAAGGTGATAATAATTGACCTCAAGTGCATTCCCTGAGCAAAATATAAAATGCGAAGTCCTTGTAGATGGCATTGATCTTTGTAAGAGCGGTGATGGGCATTTCTTGTAACGTTGATGACAAGTGCTGCTGAAGTTTCTGAGGGAACCAGCATACATGGCTCTAGCAATCATCTCATCCACAGCCAACTCAATTAGCAGGCAAAGAGACTCTCTGCTTATAACCCCAGCGGTCCTCATGTAGTAGTGTAACATGCTAATTCAATTCTCGTTAGGAGTGTATCCATCTCCCTCAATTACTGTTAGTGGCTTTGGCGTCAGAAAATGTTGCCTCGTCTCTGCAGTAGGGAAGAATCTGATCTCTTTGTTTCCACAGAACACGGTCACACATATCTGCTGATGCTAATCCTCGCGGCTCAGAGTTGTTCATGTTGGGTGTTCGGTAACGTCGGCACTACACAACGCATCTTTGGGCTCAAGCCATCAGCGTTGGATCGGTTGCTTTGCATGAAACTTTAGAATTCCCTCCCGGTCCATGTAAATATAATTGTCCCTCTCTGGGGCTCCGTTTAATTTGTCTACAGGCACGTCAAAGATTGCAAAGCCTCTGCCAAACGCCAATGTTCGCGTTTGAGGGCTTGATAGGAAATTAGGTAAGAAGTAATCTGTGAGACACAAGCCATATCAGGCTCTCTACCAAAATTAGCCAGTGAGAAATAAGATGAACTATTACTAGATACAGTATACTCATCACCACGTACCAATGACAAGAAATATGCTGCCATGCTTGATTAGATGTCAGAGTGTATCCCAGAACTCTGGCGGCACACAGAGTGTCCTCAAAAAACAGCAAGCAGTGTATCTGAAGGTCACAGAGACGATTTTCTCTCAGGTGCTGTAATTAAATTTGGCAGCCTCAAAAGCAAAGGTGGAACACAGTGGGCACTAATGGGAATATATAACCCATCAAAGCTAAACTATTCTGTGCATGTAGAAATACACCTTTGTCGCTTGGTGACTTAGTTGTTACAAAGTTTACCCTTGTCTCTTTTAAAGATGAACACTTAGCATTTAAGCGACTTCAGTCATCACAGTGAGGTACACTGAAAAAATGTAACATTGACTTTAAAGGTGGGGTAGTTTGAGAAACCGGCTCGAGATACACTTTTTGTTATATTCCATGGAATGCTCTTAACATCCCGATAGCAATGAATATCTTAAATGCTTTGACAAAAAATCCATTAAAAAAATTCATCTGTGGAAGCCGTAGTACTGTAAAAAGCACGACCAATCATTTTAGCCGGCCAGGCTAAAATAACTGGATGGCCTACCTGCCTGTCAGCCTTCCATCTGTGCACAAACTTATCTCGTGTCCTCATTGGTTATGTGCGCGTTCGTGTGTGTTGGAGGAGGGGCTCTATAAGGAAGTGGCAGATTTGTTCCGGCTGTGTATTTTCAAATCCTAGCGCACTCGAGCTGGTTTCTCCAAAATGACCTACCCTACCTTTAAATAAATGTATTATGTCAACAGGTTCCACATAATTGTATAAGGTTAGTTAAAAGCAAATAGTATTACCAGTTGAACCAATTCTTTTTTTTAAATTTAAACTCAATATTATTGCTTTCAACTAACCTAATACAATGATGTGTAATTTTTTTACATAATACATTTTTTTAAGTTAACGTTTCAGTTTAGTAGTGTTGTACATTTGTGTCTGCCGTACACAGACTAACACTAAAACTTTTGAAGCAATATAAATCTCGACTTAATGTTTGGTTGTAGCTGGAGTCCAGATATGGTGCCTAGCTTTAGCAAGATGACTAAGCAAAGACAACACAAAAGACCTCCTGCAAATTGTTGTTTTGACATTTCTGTTTGTATATGGACTTTTACAAACAAGGTACACAATGCTAAAATGTGAGCTGTAAAGTTGTTGGTAGGTGTATATTTAAATTTTCGGCAGAGTAAGACTAGGCTTAGCTACGCTCCCTAACTGATGATATGGATTAGGGGTAGTTCATTAAACGTTCTACATGACTTTTAGAATATTAATATTTGAGCAGAGAATGAAGTCATCCTGTTTGTGGTGTTGTCCAAACTTATATATAAGCTATTGGCAGAAGCTAAAGTTGTCAAGCTAGGTTAACAATGTAAGCTCTGTCAGGAATGCCTCTCTTGCCGTTGTTAGCAAGTCAGCTGTTAGCTGTCAGCTCAACCATCAATGTTATACAGGCTGTCCTGGTCCAGCCTTCGAATTGTAGATATGCTCTGAATGAATTTCAATATTTGTTACACAAATACGGCATTAACGACAGCCATGTATTGTATTTCCCATAACATTGAAGTAAAATATAATAAATAATAAAAAATAAATAAAGCTGCACATTGGGAACTGTTCTGCTGTTCCAGTTTAATAGAATTAAAACATGACTCTTGAAGCAAGTTTGACAAAAAATACGTTTTTTTCCTTTAGCAGTAAATAATCGACCACAAGAGTTGATAGTTGTTCTCCAGCTTTTAAAGGTTCTATGGATCCTTTTGAATTGTCTCAACAAAACAGCCCCCTGCTCAGCCGCTCTACATTTCTTTAAGTTGAATGCCTAGCAGATGTAAATGTAATGTGCTGTGCTCCTCTACAGAGGCAGGAGAGAGCAGTACGCTTCTATCTGTGCAGTCTGGAACAAAACAGAAATGATGAAAGAGGAACTTTTCTTTCTCCTTGTCCTCCACGCCCTTTGGGAAAATGCTATCCTTGTTGTCGAGGTTTCTTGATGCTCACTTTCCTTCAGATCTTACGTCCTCTGTATTTTTCTTCCCTGCTCACTTTTTTCTCTCTCTTCACCTCCAGTGTCTCCCCTCTTTCTCTCCCACTCCAACATTTTCCCCCGTCTCACTTTCATTTTCTACCATCTCATTTCTTTTTTTTTGTTCTCTGCGTCTCTTTCTCTGATAGCCTGGCTGTAACGCAAAGTAGTGTGTTATTGATGACTTGCTCTGTCTTTCTGACTTCTACTATTCTGGCGCCAGTCCTACTCTAGCTTCATAGGAGCCAGACCCACACACACACACACACACACACACACACACACACACACACACACACACACACACACACACACACACACACACACACACACACACACACACACACACACACACACACACACACACACACACACACACACACACACACATTGGCCTCCTCCCAGCACGGATCGAGGGCCCTGTGCGGCCCCTCCTGTCTCCCCGCTGGTTGCTTGCTGTAATCAGTCATAGTAGAGCAGACACCCCATCCATCACGGAGGCTAAGCTCCCTTCATGGCTCTGGCCCGCACCCCACAGCCCACCTGTCAGCAGCGCCCGCATCACTACATCTGACTTTGAACCATCTCTTCCACTGGGAGATTTTTTTTTTTAGATCCTATAGAAAAAAGAAACGTTTTTAAAGCACAGTAACCTTAAAATAACTATCCATTACTCAAAAAGAAGAGTTTATTTTATTTTGTATTTTTGATCAAAAAACAAATGGTAGCCAGTCAGTGTTATTCAGATTTTCTGTGGGGTTATTTAATCTTTTGTGTAAAAAATGTAATACCAGAGGATCAAATCTTTGTCCAATTGTTTGATATATTTGTTCTTATTACATTTTTTTGGAGGAATGATACACACGCAACATTTGAATTAGTCTTTCAAAGGAGCAGCAACACACTAATTCAAAACACTGCTGTCGTAAGAACTTTGTGTCACTTTGAACATTTTTTTTTCTCATACATGCTTCACCTCACATTACAAAGAACACAAAATAGATGCAACAAGACCACATTGGTTTATGCTTCTGCCTTCACATCACAAGCAATGTCATCCCTGGCTGGGGAACGGGGAAAATATCTCCATGTATGCAACATGCGACAGACCCTACCTCACTGCCTCCTTCTCCTCTCCGTCTTCTTCTCGCTCTCTCTCCTACTGCCTCCGTGTTTTCCCTAAAGAGATTTCTATTTGGAGTGCTAAGGCTCAGAATGATTTGTCTTCAATTTCTGGTGTGTTTTGCAATCAATTTGAAAAGTGCAAAACATTTAACCTGTTAAGCCCGAGAGACCCTGGTACCGGGGCACTGCCGCAACATCTTGCAGGAAACAGTGTCTGAGGGCATGTTCATTTAATAAAACTATGAATGTTTTATATCCATGTAACGGGAAGAAACTCATCTAACTGATCATTTTTATTTTTTTTTCAAAATAAAACCCACAATGAGCCTCTGAATTAGCAACGAGCGAAAAATGCTAACACCTTACTGCACCGAAAATCACTCACAAAACCTTATTATTTATCTTTTCACCACATCCAACACATCGATTCACATCGTGAGGTGACACAGAATCTTTTGACCCCGACATTACCACTGAATTATACGTATTTGCGACATTATAAGCAAAAACGGACATCAAAACAGGTGACGCTAAAAATGCTAACATTTTTACCTTGGCTCTGTAGTCTCTCCAAAGTGGTCTTCAATGGCATTAAAACGATAAAAACGCTGCTGAAGTTAATCCATAGGTTAATCCAATGTGTCTGTGTCCCTTTGAAATGATTTCTGATAAACCATAAGCATTAAAACTGCTTTTCCGTTTCCAGATGTCAGAGTTAGAGATAGGTTCGCTCTGATTGAAAATTACATGCGCGAAGCCCCCACCTTTTCTCTTTACAACGTGTGTGTGTGGGGGACTCCCCCTTCAATTCTATTGGCTCTAACGGTCAGAAAGAGGTGTCAACCATCAAAATCGAGCAAGGGGGGCCAGAGATATGGAAAATCCACCCAAATGACCCCAGAAGTGGTTTCTTTTTGCTAAATCTCTCTAAAAAGGTCAAATGTCACTTGTTTTGCATCAATCTTGATGCAGGGTACTTATTATATGTTGTACTTTGGATTCCTAAAGCTTTTAGTCTACTAACCCATCCTCCAAGGGTGGTTTTCACTATAAGTAAAAAATATTTTTTGGACGGACACTATAATTTACAGTTTTTTACTATGTAAAATCTGAATTTTCTTTAAAATAAAAAACATCTATATTGATTCTGACTTCTCTACATCCAACTCACAGGTTTATCATTACTTTGAGAATAAAGATTATTAATTTAACCCTTTTAGAAGGGAAGATATGGTAATTTGTTCTGGGAATGTCATTTTCGAGCCTGAGACCTGAAAAACAGGCTCAGGGCTTAACAGGTTAATTCTTTAATAATGAAAGAAACAGTGAAGTGTTTTGCAGAATTGCAAACAAAATGCAAAGAGGACATTTTTGTTGGCTTTATCTTATTACATTTACGGTTTAAAGCTTTTGTCTTAGCACTCATTTCCAGTGTATAAGCAATCAGCAAAAGCTAATTATGAATTTATAAAGTCAATGGTTTGATAGCATCTTAGTGGAAGAGTTGGTAAAATGCTTACAAAAAGTCATACAGTGATCTGTCTTCTCGAACTCAGGATATACAGTCCCCTCCAAAACGATTGGAACAGCGAGGCCAATTGCTTTATTTTTGCTGTACACTGAAAACAATTAGGTTTGACATCAAAAGATGAATATGAGACAAAAGGTCAGTATTTCACCTTTTCATTCCAGGTACATCTAGATCTGTTAAACAACTGAGAAGATAGCACCTTTTGTTTAAACCCACCCATTTTTCATGTGAGCAAAAGTATAGGAACAGAGACTTAAAAAAGTGTGAAAAGTGAATAATACTTAGTATTTAGTTGCAAATCCTTTGCTTGCAATAACTGCATCAAGCCTGCGACCCATTGATATCACCAAACTTTTGCATTCTTCTTCTTTGTGATGCTCTTCCAGGCTTTCACCACAGCCTCTTTCAGTTGTTGTTTGTTTCGGGGGTTTCTCCCTTCAGTCTCCTCTTCAGCAGGTAACATGCACGCTCAATAGGGTTGTAGTCTGGAGATTGACTTGGCCTGTCTGAAACCTTCCACTTCTTTCCCCTGATAAACTCCTTGGTTGTTTTGGCAGTGTGTTTTGGTCGTTGTCTTGCTGCATGATGAAGGATCTCCCGATCAGTTTGGTTGTATCTCTCTTTAAATTGGCAGACAAAATGTTTCTGTAGACTTCTAAGTTAATTATGCTTCTGCCATGATGTGTTACATCATCAATGAAGATCAATGAGCCGTTCAGAAGAAGCAATACAAGAACAAGCCATAACTTTACCTCCACCATGTTTCACAGATGAGCTTGTGTGTTTGGGATCATGAGCAGATCCTTTCTTTCTCCACACGTTGGCCTTTCCATCACTTTGGTAAAGGTTCATCTTTGTCTCATCAGTCCATCAAACTTTGTCCTTGTGAACTGTTAAGCCTTGTCTCTGTGCTTTTTGGCAAATTCAAATCTGGCCTTCCTATTCTTGTTGCTAATGAGTGGTTTGCATCTTTTAGTGTAGCCTCTGTACTTTAGTTCCCAAAGTCTTCCGCTAACGGTGGATTGTGATACCTTCACTCCTGCCCTCTGGAGGTTGTTGCTGATGTTTCTTTACAATTCTCACAATGATTCTGTCATCAACTGTGATGTTTTCCTTTGTCGACCAGTTTGAAGTCTGTTGCTCAGTAAACCAGTGCTCTCTTTCTTCTTAAGGACATTCTAAATGGTTGTACTGGCTATGGCCAATGTTTGTGCAACGGCTCTGATAGATTTTCCATCTTCTCTCAGTTTCAAAATGGCTTGCTTTTCTCCCGTAGGCAGCTCTCTAGTCTTCATGTTGGTTACACCGTTTTGACTTTAAATGCAGTCTGCACAGGCAAACCCAAAGCTAAAATTGAGAGTCGACATGCAGTGCTATTTCTTTTTTAGCCCTTCATCCCAGCCCTATCTTATGGTACTGAGATGGATACGATACATGATTATTAATGTTGATTGAATATTTATCTGACACACAACAGCTGTCAAATCAAGACCTTTGCAAACTGTACTCACAGAGTAGAGGTTCCTTATCATGAGTTCATTATCTTTTGAGTTATGTGACTTTGTTCTGCTTAGGGGCACAGTCCGTTTATTTATAGTTGTTAACTACAATACTTGTATAACACTACTCACTATTGAAAATAAATGAATAATTAATTCGATTTTTCTTTGTCAGTGTCAATAGAGAAATTGGTTAATAAAGCTAATGTATAAACAAAACAAATACATGGGGAAAAGGACATTTTGTTGACATTTGTAGTTTGTAAAGACAAAAAACATTTTGTACCAAAAAAGCATTTACCATTTCTTTTTTTGCATAAATGTAATTTTTTGGGGGAAACATGTGACGTTTTTCTTTAGCATGTTGGTCGACAGTTCTTTCGAACAGTGAAATCCCAGCATTTTCAGCCGGTGATTCCTCTGAATACCATTCCCATACATTTTAATAAACGAAATGGTAATCCAGTCCAAAGTAGGGCTTGTCAGTACCTTAACGTTTATCCTTCATACAACACGCACAGCTGTTCCCAGTTGCTCAGGTTAGCACATTAAAAGAATAGTCACATTATCAGGACTAATAGATGCCTGGTTAACATTTTTACTCAATCCTTTCTTTTTCAGTAGAAATATAATTTCATGTTTTTTTAAGAAAACACTAAAATATAAAGCAAATTCGTTGGTATTTCCTTCAAAACATTACTATAGTTTGAAGTTTTAGAACATACCACAGCTCCAGAAGTGTATCCATGAGAGTGAAGTCACACAGAATGCAAGCCTCCACGGTGGCAGGTTAATATTTAGATTCTCTTGTATTGCCATATGCTGTACATCTTTTTTGACTTTGATTTTTGTTTTGTTGCCCCCGCAGATTGCTGCTCTGCAGAAAGGAGGAGACAGCTTCCCCCTCACAGCCGCCTCGGGCAAAGTGCTTGGAAAGGTGCGTCAAAGGACACACACACACACACACACACACACGCACACGCACACACACACACGCACACACACACACACATACACATACACATACACACACACACACACACACAGACACAGACACACACACACACACACAGACACACACACACACACACACACAGACACACACAAACAAACTTTTAAACAAAGGTGCTGTTTTGTTGCTGCTGACTTCAAAGAGCACCCACCCTGCTAGAAGTCATACACCGTATATATTAGGGTCATACTGAATTACATTCCTCTGCCTATCAGTTACAAGAGACATTTATTTTTCCGTCCAGGCCTTGCGAAGCTGCAACAAAAGCTCTAAGCCGGTGTACGTGTCCGTTGGCCACAGGATCAGTTTGGACACAGCTGTACGCCTCACACACTCCTGCTGCCGCTACCGAGTCCCAGAGCCCATCAGACAGGTATACACACACACACACACACACACACACACACACACACACACACACACACACACACACACACACACACACACACGACTACATTAAGCGCCCCCCCCCCCGCAAACAATATAAACATACATACGTATGCATACTTTTTTTGACAGCTATTCAATTAAACGAGTCACAGGTCCAAACTGCACCACTAGAAAAAACACCCAATAAGTCTGAACTGCATGTCCTCGAGATTGTACATGTTCTCTTGTCCTTCACAAGGTGCACAATTCTTTGTGCATGCTATTTACAGAACATTTCTAACAAATTATGCTAATGCAAATGTTGCATTGGGGCAGTGGTTCTCAAACTTTTTCTGTCAGGCCCCCCCTTTGGAGAAAAAAAAAAGTCGGGCCCCCCCAACACAAATAGTCACGTAATGGGTCAAGTTAACATTTATTAAAATACATCAATATGAACGTGAGCATTCCTTTCAAAAAAATTAAAAAATCACTTTGCTAGAACAGTGATAATAAAACAATGCTCCATAATTCTGTGTGGTAAAAAAAAAAAAATACATAATACAATTGTGCAATCCCTTTGCTAGAACAATAAGTTATAATACTTTGCCACTTTGAAATCTGTGCAAGAAAATGCTGATATTTGGCAAAAAAGTGTGTCTTATCATTAGTGGCTGCAATGAGCCTGTGTTGCACTGCACATTTCTTCAAAACGGGGTTGCAGGCTCAGTGGCGGCGCCAGAGATATCTTTTGGGGGTGCTGTGGGGTAGCTTGACGTTTCATAGAGGGTGCTCAAACATGTAGGGTTTCCCATTAATGTACCGGTCAAATACACAGTACACCCGCGACTGTTACAATGAAGGCTCGATAATCAGCTCACGGCATATAGGTGTAAGCAGGGGTAAAGTGCTATTTTTATAGGTGGTGTGTAGACCTCACATTTTTTTTAAATATTGAAGTTAAATGCATCAATCTGGTGCACTTTGAGAGCAAAATGAAGAGATCTATGGATACATTTCTCAACATCCATATGAAACAGAACTGTAAACAGATTTACTTTTTCTTTATGGATATTTTACAAATCACCCTTTTAAACTTTATTCTTTTTTTACTGTCATATAGTATTTCATACCTGTTTTTCATTTATTCTCTTATTTTTTTATAACTATAATGATCATGACTAAAGTTAACCATCTAAACACTCAGAGAGTCCTTTAGTTCACTGAGCTGACGTTGTCTGAGCCTCTCAGTCTGACAGGAGAGGACTCTCCTCCACCTTGTTGTTGAAAAAGCTCCCTATATCCGTTAGCGTAGCTCGCTAGCACCAGAAGCTAACAACAACGATCTCCGGTACCGGTGCGCTCTCTCTCTCTCTCGCTCGCGCACGCACACAAAATGGCTCGTTCCACACACACACAGAGCCGAGCTTGAATGAAACACAGAGACCCAGACGTAATTGTACTGTACTGTATCATATTATCTTCGAATCAATAATTGTTCAAATTATGATTTTTCTTTTTTTTAAAAACCATTTTTCCTCCTGGTCTCTCGCGTCCCCCCTGTCATGCCTCTGTGCCCCCCAGGGGGGGCGCGCCCCCCACTTTGAGAAACACTGCATTAGGGTAATTGTGTCGGGGACATTTCCCCAGTATAAATGACGCCTATGGTGACAGCAAACATTTTGTAGCTCCAAGGCAGACAGACAATCCTTTTTTTCGTGCCCTGGAGCAACAAATCTGTGGCTTTTATACTAAAATACCTTTGCACAGACAACATGACGTAGGTGTGTCATTTACTGTCATTCTGCAACAAAGGATTGCAAAAGGAAATGCTGTTGAAGTTCATTTATTGGTTATTATTCCTACATCTGAGTGACAAGCTGATGACTAAGTATCACAAACTGGTGTCATTTATCAAACTGCTCACTGACCTTTACGCTTCATTTGTATTTTTGCGTTTTTATTTGTTCTGACAATTAAAACAAAAATTGCTTGTGTTTACGGTTGTAACCGGCAGTGTCAGCGACTTATCTTGTAAGTCTGTGTGTGTCGTCAGTCATGTCAAAATGTGCCTAAAAACCTTTTTTGTCTGTCGTTTGACAGATTTAGCCTCTCCAATAGTGTCACAAATGTACAAGTTGCAGTTACACACTTTTACAGATGTGTAGTCAAGCTCAAAATGAAAGCTATGTTTAAAAATGGCTCTGGTGCGATCTAGCCCTGGCTGATGTGGTTGCATCAGAAGATGGTGTCCTTTTTTTATTTGAGAAGTTTAAAAAAAAAAAACCTACATGCGTGTAGATTATGCCTTAGAGCGTTTCTGAATCACATGTGTAGGGAGGGAGAACAAAGTTAAAAGAGATTTAGGATAAAAATACAAAAATGTTAACAACCCAACTGCAAGATAAAAGTACTTTAAATTGAGGAAAAGTGTGAACAGAAAAATGTTCAGGTTAAGGAGAGTAGTTTTGACAAGATCTAAAAAAGTTTTGTCTCAAACATGGATAGTTATTTTAAAGGCAGTTATAAACGGATCCCTCGTCCTGCCTCAGGCTCTTTGTCTTCCTGCCACTAGGCTGTGCTGTGCTTCTGCTGCTCACTGTGCTTTAACCCAATGCACAGAAAACACATGCACACACGCATCTCAAAATCATTTTTTTGCCAGTGGAGCTGCAATATCAATGGCTAGCTCATCCCCTCCAGTGTGTGTGTTTATTTCATCAAAGTGTATGTGTGATGTGTTTAGCTGGTGGGAGGAGGAGGGACTCAGAGTGGACATCAGAGAGAACCACGCACACTCTCACCTTCTCTGACCACTCTCTGCCACCTCTGTCTTTATTTCTCTCTCTGTTCAACAGTTTCCCTTCCTCTCCCTGACTTCCACTTTATCCTTTTTTCTCTCCATCTTCCACTTTTGCCCTGTGTTCTTTCCCTCTCTGCCACAGATATTTTATATTCTCTTTATTGCTGACATCACAGAAAAACTCTCACAGATCGGGGTTCTTGCGAGTGTCATGTTCAGAGCTGAACTCTGAGTTGCTCTTTCGTGGGCAAGACTCATGTCCCAAAAGGCTCGAGAAACCTCAGTTGCAGCTTTTTGGGGAGAAAAAAATCAAAAAGCTGTCAATCTGAGAGGATCACTGAGTGACGTAACGGCTACGTTTTTGAAGTTTGAAGTAGAGAAGAGAAGCTGCAGTATTCTGCCCCTCTGTCCAGACTCTTATCATGGCTAACTGAGGGCAAACACATGCAGACCTACTAATACAAGTCCAAAGAAGGCAAGAACTCCACAGATAAAGGCTGACAGTGTGTTGTGTCAAGTTATAGTTCTCGTCCAACCATAGACTGTACAGTGACTTTGAAAGCACCATTGGTTTGTTGATTACGGTTTTGAAGCATCAAGTTTGGCATTTTGCCTGTTGCCATCTTGTTTTTTTGGATTAAAGGTCCCATGTCATGGCCATTTCTACTGATGCTAATTCCATTGTTGAGGTCTACTAGAATAGATGTATATTGTGCAATGTTCCAAACTCACATTGGTTTCTCATACAGCATCTCTGTATAGTATGTGTATTCACTCTCTGTCCTAAACGCCTTGTTGGAGCTCCTGCCCCCCCCTCCCTATGAGCCCAGTGTGCTCTGATTGGTCAGCTCGCCCACTCTGTTCTGATGAGTCCACCACCGTTACAGCGGAACATCAGTGATTATGTGTTACAATGGCGTTTGTTAGCAACCAGAAAATGACACCAGTAATGACAAACAGATGAGAATGCTGCGTGGGGTCTGGGTGCCGTGTTGGCGGGACGTTGCGAGGCTCGCTGCTCCGTCCTTTGAGGCTCGAGGAGTGGACAGTGTGAGCTGGGTTACTGGTGTCGTTTCCTGGTTGCTGTGTGGGGTCTGCGAGACAGCGAGACACCGCGGAACCCAGCCCGAAACCAGCCCGAACACACACACACCCGCAGCCTGGCTGTGAGTCTGTGTGTGTGCTCACACACAGACTCACAGCCTCGCCGCGTCCCGCCGTCTCAGGCTGAGAAATGTGTGTGCTGTGTGTGTGTGTGTGTGAGAAAGTCCGCGGATTGGTCCATTTGGACCAATTGGTCCATTTGGGTATGGTTACGTCACCATACCCAGGAAGAACAAAATGGAAAAAGAGAAATCTCCAACGGGGCGTTCTGGGGCAGCATAGACAGGTCTTTTCTGTGTTTAGAGTTTTACTCGCTACAGGGTGTACTTTGAGGGTTTGTGACTCTGCAGACCGTTTACATCCAGAAAAAGCTACATAACACACAAGGGGACAGGTAATAACCGGAAAAGCATGTCATGGGACCTTTAAGCAAGTGTGTCGAGTCAAGTATAACACTGAGCAAATAATTTAAGGCAACCAAATAGTTCAAATGAACTTTTTTGTAATGCAAACACAGGGTCAAAGAGTTAAAGTTCTAAATCAAAAACAAAGAGTGCCAAAACCAAGCTTGTAGCCAACTGTCAATCACAAGGGAAGCCCCGCCCGAAAGCAGCCTGATTACACATCAATTTTAATCTAAATAGGACCTTAATTTACAAAATGATCAGCATGCTGTATTGAAGAATACAAAAAATGTGCAATTGAGAATATAATCTATGAGAATATTAATTTAGTCAATAAATCAAACGAGAAGTACTGGACCTTTTCTCGTAGACTTCTATACAATCGGCATGTAAACAACACATTGATAATTTCGAGTTGTTTATCTAACGTAACAGGTCTTTCACAAGGATTTTCCCATGAAGGCCACAGTTTATGGCAGCATTTTCTTAATCATCAACCATTCAGTGAGCCCTCATACCCTGAAAGGAATCTGCATTCTTAGTTTCTCCACTGATCTAAAGGTAGGGTAGGTAAGTTTGAGAAACCGGCTCGAGATCGCTAGAATTTGAAAATACACAACCGGAGAAAATCTGCCACTTCCTTATAGAGCCCCTCCTCCAACACACACGAACGCGCACATGACCAATGAGGGCACGAGATAAGTTTGTGCACAGATGGAAGGCTGACAGGCAGGTAGGCCATCCAGTTATTTTAGCCGGGCCGGCTAAAATGATTGGTCGTGCTTTTTACAGTACTACAGCTTCCACAGATGACATTTTTTTATGGATTTTTTGTCAAAGCACTTAAGATATTCATTGCTATCGGGATGTTAAGAGCATTCCATGGAATATAACAAAAAGTGTATCTCGAGCCGGTTTCTCAAACTTACCTACCCTACCTTTAAGTTTTAAAAATTATTTAAAATAAATGAAGTTATAGTTAATTTTATGGTGACCTCCTTGTGTGAAATTTCTTTTTTTCTTTCATTTTCTAGTATTTTCTAGTTATTTTGTCACTGTAAATGACTTTGATAAATTCCTACCTTGAGACCTGAATATTTTCATTTATTTTTTCGTTTTAAAAACGTACTGCTTGTTGGGATTTCGCCATGATTTGAAGGTCAAAGACGTATTTGGGTAAATCATGGGAGCCCTCCCGGGGAACTCTACTGATTTGGTACATGAAGGTCAGGTCAGTCAGAGTGCTACGACACAAAGTCTGCTTTACAAACTGTGGGCATGGAGTTTGGAAGACATGAGTATTCACAAGCACAAGGGTCTCATTAAGATATACTGTACTGGATGCATTTATCCCTGGGGTTTATGATCTGACACTGACATAACCCCCCTGCCCGAGCAGCCCTTCCCTCTCCTTGGTAAGAAAATGCTTCATTTTGCAACTTCAAGTGCTTTAACTGCCCCCCCGAGCGGTCAGACACTGCTGCAGCTGTTACTGCTCTTCTGACTGCTAGAGGGCCAACTGAGCAGCCACACTACAATAACTAACTTTTAGTATCAGAACACTGCATGCTGCTGTCCCTGTCTCCGCACTCAATATCCACAGCTGGGAGAAGTACTCAGATCTTGTACTTGAGTAAGTACCAGAGTGTAGGAATACTCTGTTACAAGTAAAAGTCCCGCATTAAAATGTTACTCAAGTGAAAGTACAAAAGTATTAGCATCAACATATACTTAAAGTACCAAAAGTAAAAGTACTCGTTATGCAGATTGGTCCATTTCAGAACAATATATATGATGTGTTTTATAATGATTGATCATTAAAGTGTTCTCAAAGCTGGTAAAGGTGCAGCTAGTTTGAATGACTTTGTATACTGCAGGGTAGCTTGAGAATTTACTCCAGGTGGAACTAAAGTCTGATTTAACACTTGATTATATTTCACATTATTGATCCAGATCTGTAAAGTAACTAAAGTTATTAAATACATGTAGTGGAGTAGACATTTACTGATGGTGCAATGACCTAATGACTGTATAAAAAAACATTTGTACTGACAAGACCTTTATTAAGCAATTTGCATAATGTTTTTATATGTATAAGCAGTGCTTTTCTGTCTATATGAAGACATGTACGATTTGAAGAAGCAGCAAACTTTATGTCAATCCTATATTTCAGAAGCTGAAGAAGGATAACAAACAGGTTTATTCATCAACGCTGTTTCATTGATCAGTTTTCTGTCGAAAAATCAATCGTCAGTAGCTCAGTCTATGGGGACTTGGTAGATGGAGGGGTGCCTGTACGCCTGGCTCATGGGCACTCCCACCGTCACACACTGCTCCCTGAGGGTGTGTGGAGCTGGCTCAGGAGGGAGAGCAGTCATCCAACAATCAGAGCTCAGCTTTGAGCCCCAGCCCTGCAGCTGACATGTCGAATGTCGTGCGGCAAATGACTGAACCCTGTGTGAATGTTAGCCTGATGAGCAGGGGTCTCCTTGTATGGAATCCTTCGCTTCTGTTTGATGGAAAGTGTATATGAGGCTTGCTGTAAATGTTTGAATACTCGGATTTGTAACGTGACCTGCTGCTTCTTCAGAGTATCAGCACACTGGTGTTCTTTTTCTAAAACTCTAATTGCAAATGAACCCTTTACTCTTTTTCTCTTCCCCTTCTTCTCGTCCTCTCTCTTCACCATCTTAAGAGATCCTCTCACTTTACATCATGCCTGAAACGAACCCCTCCTTCCACAGCTGAGATATTCACAGAGAAAGATGAAAGGAAAAGATGACATCATGGTTGGATTCTGCAGTGAAGGCTCATGTGTGAAAGCACTGCAGCAGAATCTCATATATTCCACAAAGCTAAAACACATGCACATACAGACACACGCACGCACAGGTTCAAATCAAAGTTTATTTTTAAAGGTTCAGACTAATTCACGCCCCATCTCAGCCGGGCTCCCTCACACCATTAAATTCTCACACTGTCTATGTCCCACCTGCGTGTGAAGGGAGTAGAAGGAGCTGACACCTGTCTGCATTCATCTCCGGTCAGTGTGACATCAATAGAGTGACAATTTGAGGTCAGAGAGAGGAAGCTGACGCATCAGACGGATGTTGCATTAGCGGCCACTCTGATCCCTCTAGCAGTACATTGTGGCTGCGGCTCATCGTCTCTGTCCACAGAAACTCATTCCTCAGAGCTCGGCAGCATCTCATTGTGTTTCACTGGCACACTGCCATCATCAGAGCTGGAGCTGACTCTTCTGTTGATGCTTATTAGCAGAGTTGAATCCAGTTATGAAACAGTGTTGTGATACATCATCTTTTATTTGCAGATTTATTGGAGCTACAAGTCTCAAAGTGAAGAAAGACCTGTAGCTAAGTGTATGAAATTGTGTTTCAGTAACAAACCAAGTTGCGGTACTGTTTTTTACTTCCGTAACATCATCATCATCATCATCATCACTATGTAACACTTGCGCTTCTATTGGCTAGCGCTTCAACACATTGCACGTGATAGGATCAGGACATCTGTAAGCGGTTGACCAATCAGAACAGATCCGGCCAGCTAACCAATCAGAGCAGACCGGGCTCTGGTTTCAGACAGAGGATGAAAAGAGGAGCAAAGCATGCAAAATTATATAATTATATAATATAATTATGAAATATCATTTCCAATTTTAACGGTATGATCTCTAGATCTGGGTCTAAATAGAGCAAGTTCCTGTTCCTTCCTTCCTGTCTTTCGGCCGTCAATTAAAATCCTCTAATGGACAGCAGTAGAAGTGAAACCTAATTTTGTGAGCTCTGAGCTAATGTTCTCTGACAAACACACTGGTACTGTGTCAGTGGTTCTTAGTGGAATTAGCTGGCCTGTATCTTTAGCAAACTGATACAAAAAAAGAAGGAATAAGAATGGTTGTAATGGATGGCATTAAGTTTGCACAATAATTATAATATCTTTAGACATTGCACGATGAAAAATTGAAGTAAACAGTAATAGCAAGATAGCTGATTGCATTGGTTATCTGCAAGCTTCTGTTATGTTATGCAGAACAAAAATAATGGGCTGAGCAACTAATAAATATAAGAAGATGTAAAGGACCATTACCGAAGACTCAGTCCTCTCATTCCAACTTCTAGAACATGACACGCCACTCAAGTTGTCAAAGTTCACATTGGCTTTGTCTTCATTTTAGTTTGCGACCAACTTTTCTGGTGATGTGAATAATGTGAAAACTAGCTTATAGCTAACTTTAGACGGACTGAAATGAATCATTGTTACAGCCATAAGAAATAAAACATTTGTGCCTGAATTTGTTATCCGCAACATAAAATAAGAGCACTGAACCCAAGAGTCTGTTTAGAAATATTCAGGAAATATTGGCCAGCCACACCAGGGGGCCTTAGAACCTTCAGCCCCTCCTCAAACTATAAAGAAACATGGCATAAATTAAACTTACTGTAACACCAAAAACATAAAACCTAGCCTTCCAGGTCTTCCATCCTAAAAAATAAACAAAAAGTAAACAGGGACAAAATAAACACACAATCACCTGAACTGAGGTGAGCTGAGGACTGCAAACAAAAGCCTCCTTCTCCTCCAGCCTTCCTAATATATGGCAGCCGAGAGCAGATCAGGTGCACCTGAGCAAAAGGAACAAAGAGGAGAGGAGAGAGAATACAAGAAGGAGGGAGCCACAACACTTGTTTACAACACTTTTACCACTGCCACTGTTTCACTATGTTTTAGCGCCTCACACACAAATATTTCAGTGGTTGTACATTGTACATCACCAAGACAACGTTTTGTTGATCTTGGTCTCTCTGCCTTTGTCTTAGAAACATCTGATTAAAGAGATTGTCGGAAAACAAAAGGGACCAACCACCATGACACCACATAACACGTAAATTGCACAGTCCCATGCTGTGGGTGTTTCTCAATCGCGAGTAAAGCTGCTCCAGAGCCACTATTTCAAGCATACTACGTCATCGAGTGCCGCCGAAGTACTGTTCCAATCTCCAGCATACTTGGAAATCTACCGAGCCCGGCGTACTCCGTTTGGAGAAATATCGAGGCTGCACATGAGTAGACTCCGCGGTCTTAAAATCCCCACAATGCTTTGCGCACGGACCAATTTCCCCAAATCTGTGGCGGAAGATGTAAGGCGGGGCCTCTCATATGACGCACACCTGCACACTTGCTAGCGTGTTCCACTCTTCGTTTTCCGAATGCCAGGAAGTATTCTTGACTCGCTTCTGAAGCAAGATGCTCGGCAGACATGTGCTACCAAGCAAGCGTACTCGCGATTGAGAAACACCCTGTGTCTCAAACCGCGTACTTCTGCACTTACATTTGCTGTTTTATGTGCGTCCTAATTCAAGGTACGGACAAATGCAGTTCACTGATGATGGGCTCATTACTGTAAAAGGGAATGTTTTCACCCTTAAAGACCGGCATCTGGGCTACGTAACCCAAGTTGCGGGACCAGCAACGATTGCGTTTGCTCTGGTAAACACAGCTACAATAATTGGATATATATACACAATTTATTAAACGTACCACTACACTGTGTTTAAAAGAAGCCACCATTCAATGAGTTTGGTTAATTGAGCATTTTGCTACAGTGAACGATAACCTTTCTAGCTAGCTGGTTAGCTAGCAGTGATTGTCACTTACTGTGAGGACACAGCCGCCATGTGTTTTCGAGACAACACTTGTTCACACACTGCACAAGTCTTTACAGTGTACAACATGGTTTGCTAAGGAAAGTATCCAAATTGAGAAAGAAAAGTGTCCTCATGTTTCCTTTCACTCCTCACATCCAGGCAAACATCAATCCAGTGGACTGATCTGTTTCAACACGTTGGTTTATGTTGCCGTGTCACGTGTGTTGTCCTGGGCTACTTTGGTCCATTGGTCATTAACTCAGGATGAAATCCATTAGTCCCCAGTCCCCCCTCTTCCTCCTCCTCCTCCTCCTCCTCCTCCGCACACACTGATGGGAAGGCATCCACATGTAATGGGACTCGGAGGAGCAGCCTGAGACGAACAGTAACAGTTTCCTGACTTCCCTCTGTCTGAGAGCTTTGCTCTGAGCGGAACTCACTAATTATGTTCCCTCCTCTTCTGAAGTCACCTTTACACTGTGTTGTCAAGTTGTGTACTCACCTTATACCAAATGTTTCCAACAATTTTCTAACCCAGATAAAAGTGGCGTGTTGCATTTGTGTGCCAGTAATGGAATTGTATCCCCTGAGCATGTATTACCTTTTGTTGTCCGCCAGAAATCATTGTAAATGTGCTCTATAATTCCGATTTAAGCCTGATTTGTATGATATTGGAAGATTTTACCATATCATCTTTTAACCGTCTGAAGGACTTTAGTCATACTTTGGACGTCTGATTTTATGTTATCAGAGAAACGTTAGCCTTTATCACGTAGCACCTCCTTCATGTGTTCACCATACAAACTCAGATTTTTGATGTGCTTTATTTAGTGTTTTTACTGGTTTTACTTACAGAAGTGTACGAGACATCTGCGTTAATTCCAGTAAAAAGCTCCTGATGAACAATGTATTAATCCTCAACGACACCAAACCCCTGGTTGTCGATATTGTTGGGATTCAAAGCCCCCTAGTGTCAGAAAATGACAAATTGTATATTCAAAGTTTGTCTTGCTAAGTACAGGTCTATGAGCTTTCTGTGTAGCTGACGTTCACCCATGGCAGCATTAAAGCCCCGCAGAGCAACCAATGACGGAAAGACTCTTTGGATATTGAATGTGTACAGTTTCCCCACTAAGAGGTAATAAATGTGGCTCCACGCCTCTGTCTGCATTTCGGGTTTCCATACACCCCCCCCCCCCCCCCCCCCCCCCCCCCTCCCCTGTGCAGGAAGACAGAAAATGTAAAAGCTGCACTCCCAGATTGCAAAAACAGATGGAATTTCAATGTGAGTGATAGGCAATGGGGAGCCTGCTTGCATTGGGTATAAGGGGAGAAGAAGAAGAGGAGGAGGCGTGCAGTGTGTTTGTGTGTGTGAGCGCCTCAGATTTATATTGCTGATGTGTGTTTTTTGTGCAGTTATTGAACACCAGTATATATTTGTATCTGCGAAGCAGGATTTTTTGTTTGTTTGTTTGTTTTAGCGCTGCAGTCTGCGGATGCAACAATTCATTGTGCACCCTGCAGGCCATAACAAAGTGGATATCTTTGTGTGTGTGTGTGTGTGTGTGTGTGTGTGTGTGTGTGTGTGTGTGTGTGTGTGTGTGTGTGTGTGTGTGTGTGTGTGTGTGTTCTCTCTCATGTCACCACATCCAGCCTGTGTGTGTGTGTGTGTGGTTCGCTTTTGATGAGTCCCAGCTTTTTAAACTTCCCCTCACCTTATTGTTCTCCTCGACTTTGTTCGTCCTCACTGTACTGTTTTCCTCTTCTGTCGGCATCTCTCATCCATCCATCTATCTCCACCCCCGCTGCTCCGTCTCCACCCTCTGAATAATTCAGGCCTTCAGAGCTGGTGTATTTTTGGTTGTTGTCACCTCTGCAGTAACACAAACACGGCCCATATAAGCAAACACATACACACTTAGACAGGCAGCTTTGCCACAATGAACACACACACATACCGATTCACATGCTGCCAACTGCAACAAAAAAGTACCTGGCGTTGTGAGACCGTTGAGACTCGCGAACTGGGAAGAATTATTCTTACAGGGATTTCACACCATCACTGTGCTCCACCCTGTATCAGCACTGCTATTCCAGCAATGAATACTAATATACACTTTCCTGTACACAAAGTTTGACTGTAAAGTAGTGTGACTAGAAACTTATGGTGCTTGTTTTTTGGTTTTGTGAATACTTCTCCTTATCAGTTTTCTTGTATACGCTGAGTTTTGTGTTTTGTGCGGAATAAATAAGATGGTGTTTTGAACTTTTTAACTAAAAAGATGAAGACAGCAGCACATTATACAGACACCATTTTTTTCAAATTTTGAATCCATAAACAAAATAAATGCCAGAAATTGTAGTAAATTGAAATTTGAAAAACCTTGAAAATTGAAAAATTGAAAAAATGTACATATTATCTCGTTTTAAGCCTAATTTTAAAGATACACTTTTTAGAGATTGGCAAATTCACCCCAACATGTTTTCACCATGTAAAGGAGACTCCTGTACACTGAGTTGTTGAGTTGTGTATTCACATTGTCCCAAATGTTACAAATCATTTTTAAAGCTTGAAAAAACAATGCGTTTTATTTGTGCGCCAGAAATGACGTTGTATCCCCTTGCTTGCATTAGTTTTGTGTTGGAAGCCAGAAGTCACCGTAAATGTACTTTTTATACAACTTTAAGCCTTATCTTTATCATACACTTTTTAGAGATTGGAAGATTTCATTATTTTGAGACCATATGAAGGGTTTTTCTTGTCTTTTATGCATCTTGATGTCAAGTTATTAAAGAAACATTAGACTTAAGCTCGTAGCCCCTCCGTACTGTGTTCACCGGAGGATTTTCAACGCGCTTTATTCAGTGTTTGTACCAGTTTTACTCACAGGAGAGAAAGAGACCTCTGCGATAACTGCAGTAGAAATACCCTGAACGATGAACAACATATTAATCCTAGGAGATGCTTGATCATAAATGATTGTTCGGTAACCACTAACCTAACAGGATGAAGACAGCAGCACTTTTAAATACAACTTAAAGGCCCATTTTAAATCTGTAGTCAAGGAACATGTCAGTATGTAAGTTCCCAAACCTCCTGTACCTACACTGGCCATCAAGCTAACAAACGCTCTTTTAAAGCTACAGTTATTGATTTTTCAAAAACAGTTTCTTATCTACACATTTAATAGACACTATACACTACAACAATATCAGCATTGATTTGGATTTGTCTACACTGGTCACAATTGTTTCCACAACTCTTGAGAATTCTTTTTTTCTAATCCATTATGTTCCCCCGTTAGTTCTTAGAATGCTGTGGCAGCCAATGGGTGAATCAGAGCACTTTTCTGAAAGCAGAGGCTTCAAAGTGCAGAAGATTAACCAAACCAATGAATGAACTAAAAGCATTTAGTGAAAATATTGATCAGTGCCGCTTTAAAAATCAATACAAAGTTTTCAGAAAATAACTGAGATTGACAATTGTGATGACCTGTCAATGGGAGGGAGCGGAAACGCTGCCGTCACCAAAAAAGTTAAAGCCAAATAGTAAAAAAGACAGAAATCAGGACAGCTTAGCTGGGAGAGGGAGCGGAAACACTGCCATCACCGACCAAGCCGACACCAACCTGTCCGTCGAAGTTTTCCGCGTAGCCGGCCACAGCTCCTGGGGGACGGGTAGCCCGTAGCCCCGACTGGAATAGTCGCAAAACTACACACAGCCGGCTGTATGCGGGGAAATCCTTAGATCTAACGTTCCAACGAATGCTGTAGGTTACAAAAATGCAACCACGGTACTCTCGCGAAGCGAGAAGATGAAAAGGAACCAATCTGCTAATGACGCCGGCCTATGTAGCCGTCGTCACGTGGGTCACAGGTGACTTTGTTGTTATTAGGTACTCGAACTGCGCATGCGTGCGATGGATATATCCAGTGCTAAAGCACCGCCTCTGGCGGTCAGTAGGGACGAAATAGAACTGTGGCCGTTTCTCAATCGCGAGGATGCTGGCTTGGTAGTCGTGTACTTCCAAGTCACTTCCTTCAGAAACGAAGCAAGTATGCTTCCAAGCCTCGGAAAACAAAGAATGGAACAGGCGAGCAAGTGTGCAGGTGTGCGTCATATGAGAGGCCCCGCCTTACATTTTCCGCCACAGATTTGGGGAAATTGGTCCGTGCGCAAAGCATTGTGGGGATTTTAAGGACGCGAAGTCTACCCATGTGCAGCCTCGAAATTTCCCCCAAACCAAGGACACGGCCTCGGTGGAATTCCAAGTATGCTGGACATTGGAACGGTCCTGCTGCGCCACTTGATGACGTAGCATCCATGAAATATTGGCTTGGAAGCCAATATCCTTGCGATTGAGAAACGGCCCGAGTGACTTCACACAATCAGGCCTATAGAGAGGCGAAGTCCCGCCCATCTACTTCCGACCCATGGGACCTTATTTCGGAAAAATTATGCATTGAAGTCAATGGGGAGAGAAAGATTATCTTTCGAACCCGTTTGAATTGTGCCACAAATTACACATATGATGTTTGTCAATCTTAAAAAATCATTTCCATGTCAAAAAAGTCACAGTTTGTTGTAAAACTGTTGAAATATAAGACTATGAAAAATACGCAACTAGAAAGACTACAAATCCCAGAGTCCCGGTCCCGCATGCTGGCTCTTATGGAACCGACTAACTCCCCTTGTGTGTATGTACAGCTCTCAACATGCCCAGAATTGTAGTGATTTTCACCTCTTTTAATACTTTTCGCCTCATTCTGAAAGAAAGAAGTGAAATGTGCCAACGTGACTTGGAGATGTAGGTCATTGAGCGGTTCACACAAAAAAAAGTGTTACTTCACAGTTTTACGACACATTTTAATTTTTTTTACTTGTAAAATTATCTTTTAAATTGACAAACATCATATGTGTAATTCGTGGCACAATTCAAACGGGATCGAAAGATAATCTTTCCCTCTCCATTGACTTCAATGCATAACTTTTCCGAAATAAGGTCCCATGGAGCACAACCGGAAGGGGAGGGACTTCGCGTCTCTATTGTAATGCACTTTTTACAGACAAATGTCAGAATAAACCCTTGTTACAGAGGTTTTAAGTTAACCCTACTACAATTACCCCTAGTAAAGCCCTTAGTATTTGTACAATTGTTTAAAGGGGACCTATCATGCAAAATGCACTTTTGTACGTCTTTTATACATGAATATGTGTCCCCGGTGTTCCAGGGAACTCACCAAGTGTCAGAAAACACAACCCTCTCTATTTTCCTCCATACCCAAATCTCTAAAAAAGGGGCTGCAACGGATCTGATAAAAACGTATCCAGATTTGAACACTGTCCTGACGTCAGGACAGTGGTGCTACGGCTATTGGGCCAACTCTCCACCTATCAGGAGGAGACAGCCACGGCCATTGCCGTTCGAAAGCGCTGGAGACGCTGTAGTACATATGCCAGGCCTGTAAGTGGCGCTGTAGTCTGCCACAAAAGCAGCGAAGAAGACTTGGTTACCATGGTTACCCTTCTGTTTATTCTCCGCTGTGGCTTTCTTTCTCCCTCCCCGAGGCAAGCGTTTGCTCCCGCTGCTTTAATTCAATGCAATCCCTCCCCGTCGAGGCAAGCACTGTAATTCTCTCCGGTTAGTCCACCAGCAGATGACAAACACCCACCTCTCCGCCTCTTCCAAGGAACGAGGGGACCGTGCGGCAGAGTTTCAGTTTCAGTTTGTTTTCGCCGGTCAAGATGTCCGTTAAAGTTTAAATCTTCCGGACAAAATTAGAAAACAAATGAATAACGACTCTATAGGCCTATAATAACACGGAGGACGGAGATCTCTTTTTCTCCCCCTCTTCTGACAGCCCAGCAGCTGATCAGAGCACGGCTCTCCTCTCCTGCAGGGGGGCGTGGTCAGCTGCAGCTCACAAAATCAGACCCGTAGACAGCAAACAGCACATAGAGTGAAATGAGGCATGGCTAAAATGCATGATCTGTTTGGTATTTTGAAAACAGAAACGTATAAATATACCTTATATAGGTATGGCCCTACAATATATAATTTCAATATAGCATGATAGGTTTCCTTTAATCAAAGTGAACCCTAACAAGCAAATGGTTCAGTTTTAAGATTTCTGAAAAAATAAGTTACCCAGATTTCTGCCTGAAAAACAGGTATTTTAGCTGTTCTGAGATTTCAAAACACAATTTTAGCCAGAATAACTACAGAACAATTATACAGAGTAGAATGAATGAAACAGAGAGGTCTAGAAACAAAAATAGAACTTACACAGGTTTCTGAATCAGCAGTGAGTCCTATCTGGTCGAGATTGCACACATATCATATTTATTATCATACAAATAAAAGATGATAAGTTATCTGCTTATTGATTAAAATATCAATGTCTATCATGTCGAAGCAACAATTAGAAGTGTACAGTCACGCTAGAAGCACTTAACTAAATGCTACCGTTTGCTTTGCTACATGCTCACAATGACAATGTAAACAATATATAATCATGTTCAGTATTTTAGTATACCGGTAAGCAGGCTCAAAATGTGTAATCATCAATAAACATAATTTACAGTTTAGGATGATGGGAATATTTTTAGTTTAGCAAGTATCAGGTCATAAAGTGTTGGACAAACCTTTAGTTTAAATGGAGGAGGTAGTGGAAAGATCTGGAGATGTCCTACGTCATTAGGATTCATGTTCTGGGGACCAAATGTGATAGCAATTCATCCAATATTTATGGAAATATTTTAGTAAGAACCATGGTGGGATCGACCGTTTGACAGACTGACATTGCCCCAGCCTCTCACATGTGAGCAATGACTGTTCTTCCCTTTTTATTTCACGGTAAATGAAATACTTTTGGTTTTCGGACTGAGGAAAAACAAAGAATCCAAAGATGTCCCTCTGGGTTTGGGTTAAAGTGACAGATGTTTCTAACTGCTCACATTGCAAAGACAATTAATCAAATAATGAATCTGATTAATCAATATTGAAAACGGTTCCATCTGCACTGATAGCACCATACAGTTCCCTGCTTGTTCTTTTCCAACCAGATTGTCTGTGGATAAGTTAGAACATCACATTGGCTTGACAGTGATGGCAGCAAATACAATGTGTTTAAGCGGTATTGGAGGGGAACGGACAAGTCTTAGTGGAAATAGTCAGAGAAAGAGAAGCCTACACAGCCATAAAACAGTCACTCCGGACAACTGACGGGGTGAAACATCCATGAAGATTGACACCAGTGCTCCGCTGGTGTGGACATTTTCTGAACTCGCAAAAAAATATGGGACATGTTTAAAGTGGAGCTCCCCTTAGGAACCTAGGCTGTCTAAATGTTAATATATGTCTGTCTGACATTCTGGTGCTTCAGCCACTGGACTCTGGACCTCCACAGAGAGTTTGGAGGGTTGGAGAGAGACGAAAGAGCAGCTCTGTGGTGGATATGTGAGAGAAAGAGGGGAGGGGTGGGAGGTGTGAGTGGGAAACATAGAGATCTTTAGGAGAAAGTTGAATGATTAGAGTGATAAAAAGGATTTGATGTGAAAACAGTAAGTGAAGGGAGGAGAATTCCAGGGAGAAGGAGAAATTATAGAAATGATTTGGAAAAGGAAGGTAGGATTTAGAAAGCAGGAAGTGGTAGAGCAGCCTGGAGTTGCTGCAGGGCTTAACAGCCTTTGGGGGGGCTGGATGTTAAAAATGTGCCGCAGGCCACTGGACCAGAGCCAGGACTCAGACACCTCTTCGTGTGTGTGTGACCCGAATGTACCAAAAGGCCCTGCAGAGAGCCAGCAGTGCACATCTGTTCACCTGTGCATATCCATCTTGCCTGCCAGAGGAAAACGCTTCTGAACTGATCAGACTTCAGTTTTTTTTGCTCTGCAGCAACAACCCGTCAACTTCTTTTCATTAAAAAGTTAGAGTTTTCCCCTTCATTTAATCTTTGTCAGGTACTGTACAGAGATATAATTAACCGTGATCTAAATCAGAGTTTTTTTTAATGTTCGCACTTACTAATTAGATCTGACATTTAGGTTTTCAAATGTGTTTTTTATTAGTAGTGGCTGCCTCAGTGATGTTCCCTCTTGCTTTAAACAATGAGTTTGATATGTTTGGAATTAGTCATCTTCGTTATCGGCGTATTTCTCCTGCCAGGCATTCTCAACCGAGTCAAGGAAAGTCTTGCTGAACAACAGACCCTCATACAGTATGAACACTAGACTATGTTACTTTAATTGAACAGGAGCCACTGTAGCTATATAAAATAAAGATATTATATTAGTTACATAAATAATAACATACATCGATTAGTTGTTTGTGTTGCGTTCATCTTTATGCAGACGATACTGTCCTACCTTGTAAAACTAATCTCTTACAAATTGAATTGCAGTCTTACACAATTTTTGCTACTTTTCAATGATTTAATCCAAATCTAAAGCTTTTCATTTGTCATTGCCTGATTTGATGGTAAACAACTGCACACACAATTTCTGGGCCTATGAATTGTCTCTAAACTTAATTTTAAAGCCAAATTAAGTTTAGATTATTTTATTTACAGTTTCAGAAACTGCTTTTTATTTACTGATACAAAACTGGTGAAAACCACCCAAAACATCTTTGGTTCCCAGGCCCCTGACATCGCTGACCTCCAGCCTAGGAATAACAACAAATACAATCCACTCTAGTGTAGGCTGTGTCTGGGGGACTGTTGCCCTCCTCCCAACAGGTACCTGATCCACCAGCAGCCTCAGAAACAGTTTTTCTTCACAACACCGTAACCTGCTGAACCCTCAAACCATGCACTAGCCCATTCCCCCTACCCAGTCATGACCTTCAAACTACAGCACGAGCCCACCACCACAGTCCCATTCATACTCACGGGGCTTCCACCCACAGTTCCTCACACTCATGGACCTTGTTGGGGAAATATTTTCCTGGGCCCATAACTTTGACCCAGTTTATCAGTTTGTTCTGCCCTCACTGAGGACTGCACCTTGGGTGCTGTGCTCTCAGTGTTTTGTCTCCCTGTTCCTGCCTGTTGGCGTCAGCTGATAGAGGTGTTATGGTTTTATCTTGTTATGCACAATGTTTATTATTCTCTCAGAGCCAGCTAAATACATGGGTCTGGGATAGAGATCTTCAGAATTGGTTTGGCAACCGCTGTGTCACCTCGTGGCTGCAGCACATGTCTTGTGAATTTTCCGGCCGAAGCTCCAAATAAACCATCAGTGTTTGTAGCTCCCTCCAGTAAATGACACAAGGCTGAGGTCTTGATTTAAAATATGGGGTTTATTTCGTGGGACCTATTCCAACTCGTGAGAACTAGGTTATAAGACCAGTGGCGCCAGGGTATGGCTGGGGTAGGCTACAGCCATACCAAGAAATGGCTTAGCCCCACCATGAAAAATTATGTTAAAGTAAGCAAATTAAATTAAATAATAAGCAAAATGCTAAATGTTGAGAACACGGATTGCGAAAATGTACGGGTCGTGTCCATAACACACAAACTGATCCTGCTGTAACAACAAGTGCACGTTACTGATGCAATATGGTTGAGACCATTCGGGCTTATGCTAGAAGAGGGGTGCAAGGAATAGTCTAAGTAGTGGGGGAGTTTTATACACTAAAGGTGTGGAAATTCTCTGGCGTTATAATATCAGCACGGCCGCGGTCAGATCAAAATGCCTCCGAATGCAATTTGAATAGACCTACAGCCAATCAGAGCAACGCAACGTTGGGTCTGCGTCATGCCTTACTGATTGAGATCAGTCGGAACCGCCATTCAGTATCCCCATTGGATCTTCAACGTGTACTATCATACGTCACGTTCACAGTGATCCCTTTTACTACAAGACAAATGTGCCGTTTTATTTCATACAGTTCCATTTTGATTGAGACAGGGAAATAATCTAAACCTCACGCGTGGTGTTTCACTGTCAAGGGGGGCGATATAGCGCAGTGTTTCCCCTACCATTGTCTTGGAGGGGCGCTGCGCCCCGCCAACGGAGCCCCGCGCCCCCCCTGAAATTCGAGGTGTTTAAAAAAAAAAAGAAGAAAATTATCATTTTGTTTTTTTTTATTAATTTTTTATTTTAACATATATATATAACACCAAATTGCAACTAATCAAACTGTCACTTTTCACATTGAACATGTGCTCTTTTATTAAATTAAACGCTTTCATTTTAAGTTGTGAGTTTAGTGTTTTTGACCCTAAGAAACACTGATGCATTAATCAATAACAATAATCGCCATTTAACTTATATTTCACTAAACCCTGCACCTTATCAGTATATGCTTCAACCTTTGCATCCTATCTGTAAATAGGTATTTCATATTTACAAACTTGTAACCTAACCTAACATAGTTAACGGCAATCCATCCAATCGTTGTTGGGATCATAGCGCAGTGGACCAATCAGCCGACGGAACAAAATTGTTGCTAGCATGGCTAAAAGCTGAATGATCATGAATACTATAGCGACATACACTTTATGGTGGTTTTGCTGACTCAGCTCATCCTGTCTGGGTTTATGTCTCTGCAGGGGGGTGGGGGGGGGGGGGGGGGGGTGGGGTGGGGTGGGGTATCTGATGTTGTTGTATCTGATGTGTTTGTGTTTGTGTGTCTACATGCAAGCCCAGCTCAAGCGGTGATGGGGCCCCGCGGATCATTTTTCTTTATGGCACTATGTAAATAAGCGTTCTCAAACCTGCTGTTCTGTTCCGTTCTGTTATGAGGCTTCCAACATTTTAACATTTTACCCATCTGGCACAGAGCTGCAATCTGTGCAGAGAAAGGAAACAGTACAGCAGGTTGTGAAAGCCACTGTAGGTTAAACACTGTTTGCTACACTCATTCTGACACTACAGACAATTCATATGAACAAACATAATGAGATACAACAGTGAAGAGTTGATTGTCAGTGTTTGTTATGGGAGAACATCACACACACACACACACACACACACACACACACACACACACACACACACACACACACACACACACACACACACACACAGGTCATGCCAACAGTTGATATCTAAATGGCAAACCATCATCATGACTGTAGAGCTGTTGGATCAGAAAACACCAGGTTTATGAAATCAAACAGTTTCACTGAATCAAAGTGTGGATGAAAAGACAGTGTTTGAAAACCTGACAGTTGAATTTGGCAAAATATAGTCTAACTTAGGCTTTATTTATTTCTATCTTTTACCATTAAGACAATTATGACCTTCAGTTTGGAGAGAGATTTGATTTATTGATATGTTGCTCTAAAAAACCCACAAATCAAAGAGATAACCTTTTGCAAAAAAAAAATGTCTAACATGGTCTGGAGGTGTTAAAAGACAGACATTTTATTTAAAAAATCCCTTTGCTTCTTTTCTTTTCTTTATTTGGATGAAAAGTCTCAGTGTCTGAGTAAACAAAAAGAGCCCTTGACTATAAAATACACTTTAGGCATTATAAATAAGAGAGTGATGCCGTTTCCTCTTTTTTTTAGTACTGCATCTTTACTGCTCCTGTCGGTTGAAGTTTAGTATTCTGACATTTCAAAAAGTACAATTTAAATCCTGATAATGCCCAAACTTTAGTACAGCAATTACTGGGATTTGGAGGACTACAAAGACACACCTGCACAAATGAAATCTGTATATTTTGATAACCAGGTTCCGAGTTGATGTCTGGCCTAGGAAACCACAACAAAGGTCCAGAAACAGCTATAAACAAAACATGCATTTTTAAACATGGTCCACTTTTAAAACTATCATTTCCTTTTGCTTTAATTGAGCTACTTACCGTCATATTGTGAAGGATTTGGAGAGAGTTACAATGGGTGTTGGAAAAAAAATCAATACGGCCCAGGATGACAATATAGTATAGCAATATAACATTGATTTATTGGAAGTATTAATGTTTTATTAGAAAATAATGAATATGGCAAATACAAATCTAATCAAAAGTCAGCCAGATAGACAAGTTAGTCAAAACAAAGATGGAAGATTACTCTTTTGCATTTGAAAAAAAAGATCGAAACATATGCTAATGCAATGTTTAAAATTGCAAAACAATCTGATTGTATTGTGATAATGGTTAGAGGGTAATGGGGTCTTGGGTTTTACAACAACAAAAAGTAACCACATTGAAACTTTCATAATAAATGGAGAATATTCTTCTTTTATCGAGCTACAAAGAAGCTTATAAAATTAGTGCTCAGATGTTGGTACACTATGTTCAGACTCCTAGTGATGATAACAAGGCCATCTTGCCTCAGTAACATTTGCACAAAGATCCCACTGTGTCACAGCTTTACTTTGTTTGTCAGCAAACAGAAGAGCTCGGTTTGCTTCATGTAAAGTTAGCATCAAGGCACTTCATTTTAATCTCAAACTTCAGAAGAACGTGTTCAGTGTGCGTTCGTGCTCGCCTCTGATCACAGCTAAGAAACACTTTGTGAGAACTTGTTAAATGTGGAATCTCTCCCTCTTTTTTTAACTTTCTATAATTTCCTTTCTCTCACTTTCTTTCTCACAGGCCGACTGTCTCTCCAGAGAATACCTTCGCAAACACTTCCCAGCAGCAGATACATGATGCAAAGAATGAGGTAAGTGATAAAATGCACTAAACACACTTTGATGCACACACTCACGCACACAGATATCTTGTCGTCTATGTGTGCTACCTCTGGGAGAGAGGAGTGATTTACACAGGCTTAAAATAGGCTTTAGCAAGTGACTCATCCAGGAATTTCCCCAAATCCTTAAGCAAAGCCAAGTTTGTTGATAGAAAGCCTAATCATTCTCATCTAATTTGCTCTTTAAATTATGCAAATTACTTGTAGAAGCAGGATAAACCCCTAAAAAAACTGAAGATTGTTTAAGATTTGTCTCTAAAATTCTTCTTTTAGCTGGAGCACAATAGGTGCAGAGAGACAGTAAAACAGAAGAATAGTTCAAATGTATGGAATTAAACAAATACAATACACTGTAATCTGCATAGTGGTGGTTCGAAGACCAGAGCAGGCGTCCTGTTTCAGTGACTCTCTTACTTCGAGCTGCAGCACAGGGTGAACTTAAAGACTTTAAGAGCCTTTGACAAGTTCTCTGCATTTTCGGAGGGGTGTGGAAGGGGCAGAGGTGAGCCGAGGACGCCCGAGGTTAAGCAGACATAGAAGCAGAAAGCGAGATGGAATGGTGAGGAGAGAAAAAGCCTTTGATCCTGTGATTCTCATCTGAAATAACAGGCAGCGCCGCTCAGTTCGGCCCTACACCTTCCTCATTACTGATCAAAGCCGCGGACTGCTTGACACTTAGATGCTGCGAAAACTCAATCAGCAATCCCTCTTACCCCGCGAAGACAAGTATTTCCAAACGTGCACAGAATGCAACACTCCGGACCCAGAGTGCAGCAGCTCACACTCACAGGTTTTGCTCACACGCAGGCCCACGAGGCCGTGTGCACTCTCACATCCCTCACCCTACCCCACTGGGAAACATAATGGGATGTCCGTGTTCATCCACCCAGAGGCTCCCTGACGTGGAGAATCCTCAGAGCGTGCTCCGCTCTTTGATCATCCTCTCTACAAAGAGACGGAGACAGGGAGAGATGCTTTGTGCTGAGTATGCAGAGCTGCAGCAGGTTCCTATACGCCTCGACCCAGCTCTACCCTCTCACTCAGTCAACAGGCTGCTGCAGGCACCGTCCATCAGAGACTACACCTCTGCAGCTAGTGAGCCACACACTTCAGGCTTGGCATCTCTTCATTTACATTGTAGCAGGTCTAAATCACCAAGACAGATTGCTTGGGGGGGTAAATGACTTACAGTAGCAGGATGTCCCAAAACTACTTTGAGGACATCATAATCTAATTTTCCTGTTCATATTTGTATTTTCTGCCTCTATTGTAACATGTTTCCGTGCTTTAAACCACTTAGGGATGTCACACCCCTTAGCCTATCACACATTGGAGCGCTAACCAATACAAGTGTGAGTGTTATATGGTTTATATGTCATTTAGCTTACAGAGATAAACAAAGGAGTTCAATGGAGGTGGGTGGGGGTAGTGTGTGGGAGCCTTTGCAGACCATTTACATGCACAAAAACTACATAACACAGGGGGATAATGCGCTGATCTAGCAGTCGATGGGTCAGTGTTTAGATACCCTGCAGCCAACATTTCAGTCACTTTGGATAAAAGCTTCAGCTAAATAACATAATATAATGTTAATACAAATTCAGTGTGAAGTAAGGACACCAGCTTGGTTTGGCTGCTATCTATTTTCATACATTCCTGACATTTCAACCATTGTATATATACTCACCGGCCACTTTATTAGGTACACCTTGCTAGTAACGGGTCGGACCCCCATTCTTTTATTCTTCATGGCATAGTCTAAGTTGCTGGAAACATTCCTCAGAGATTTTGGTCCATATTGACATGATAGCATCACACAGTCGCTGCAGATTTGTCGGCTGCACATCCATGATGTGAATCTCTGGTTCCACCACATCCCAAAGGTGATCTATAGGATTTAGATCTGGTGACTGTGGAGGCCATTTGAGTGACAGTGAACTCATCATCATGTTCAAGAAACCAGTTTGAGATCATTTGAGCTTTGTGACATGGTGCGTTATCCTGCTGGAAGTAACCATCAGAAGATAGGTACACTGTGGTCATAAAGGGATGGACATGGTCAGCAACAACACTCAGGTAGGCTGTGGCGTTTAAACCATGCTCAATTGGTACCAGGGGGCCCAAACTATGCCAAGAAAATATCCCCCACACCATTACCCCACCCTCCACCCGCCTGAACTGTTGATACCAGGCAGGACAGATCCATGCTTTCATGTTTATGCCAAATTCTGACCCCACTGTTCAAATGTCGCATCAGAAATCCAGACTCATCAGACCAGGCAACATTTTTCCAATCTTCTATTATCCAGTTTTGGTGAGCCCGTGTGAATTGTAGCCTCAGTTTCCTGTTCCTAGCTGACAGGAACCCGGTGTGGGCTTCTGCTGCTGTAGAACCATCTGCTTCAAGGTTCCACGTGTTGTGCACTCATACCCCTTTCACACCGGCGCTTTTCCAGCTCCTGCTGGGAGCTAGAGCCTGAAAAGCGCCGGTTTTTCCTGTTCACACCGCAGCGGCGGCGCGTCATAGCTCCGGAATGCGGTTCACTTCCAGCTCCAAAAAATTGTCGGTCCAGAGGCAAGAGCTTCGGAGCTATGACGCGGCGTCGCTTACGTCTCTTACGTCGAGGCGTGCAGGAAACCTTACTTTGACCATCCGTTCGCTGTTATTGATCCTTGTGGAGATACATGGGCTATACAGGTTGTCATGTCCGACTATCAGAAGTAGAATCATAATGAAAAATACGCCGGTAAAATGTGCCTGTAGAAAACGGCTTAGCAAGTAGTCAGTTTAGCTTCGGTTGCTATGCTAACATCACCCATGTTATACCAGAGAAACTTTCATAACAGCGTTGTGATGCCAAACAGTGTCAATTCAGACTGACACACATTCACTTAAGGGGAACTGGGGATATGTATCAGCTGCTTGTGTGACAGTCAGACAGTGAATACTTTAGAGCCGTGTGAACTAACCCGGAGCTAACGGGAGAATACACTCCCGTTGAAGAGCAGCCGGCCAGCACTGCAGCGGTCGGTAAATGCCGCTGAAACACATTAATAAACAATGAACCACGGCACTCTGGAGAAAAGTATAAGGTTGGAGAAGTCGTTATTTAATTTAATCTGGCTTCGTATGATTAAAAGCAACACGATCATCGACCCGATGCAGTCCCCGGCCCGTTGTTGTTGTGGGAGAAAATCAGCGACGTAAACTGTGACGTCATGACGCAGCAGCGGCAGCTCTGGGCAGTGTGAACAGAGCGGGAGCTGAAAAGGGAAACGGGAGCTGAACCAGAAAAGCTCTCGCTAGGAGCTAGAAAGTGAAAAGCGCCGGTGTGAAAGCCGCATCAGAGAGGGTCTTATGCAGAACTTGGTTGTAACTAATGGTTCTTTGAGTTACTGTTGCCTTTCTATCATCTTGAACCAGTCTGGCCTTTCTCCTCTGACCTCTGGCATCTTTGGCTCAGAGAACTGCCGCTTACTGGATATTTACCCTTTTTCGGACCATTCTCTGTAAACCCTAGAGATGGCTGTGCGTGAAAATCCCAGTCGATCAGCAGTTTCTGAAATACTCAGACCAGCACGCCTGGCACCAACAACCATGCCACGTTCAAAGTCACTTAAATCACTTTTCTACCCCGTTCTGATGCTCTGTTTGAACTTCACCAGGTCCTCTTCACCATGTCTACTGCACATGCCTAAATGCATTGAGTTGCTGATTAGATATCTGCGTTAACGAGCAGTTGAACAGGTGTACCTGATAAAGTGGCCAGTGAGTGTATTGTAGTGTATAGCCAGTGTATGACGATATTTGTGTAAAGATAAAAAACGAGAAATCCATGCAATTGTTCCTTTGGCTTGTAACTAGGTCGGCCTTAAGGCTCAGTCCCCCTTAAGTGATCCTGGACTTTACACTGCTTCTTTCTAGGGTTGGGGGATATGAAGATTATTTTGACTAAATACCTCAATATCAATATTGTGAAAATAATGTTAGGGTAAATATGTTATGAACCAGACTGACCGACATGTATTTTGTTACAAATAGTTTTTCTTCAGTTTTATTTTTATGAGAATATGAAGGCCTAATGCTGTGCTAAAGTGTGAAGAGTTACGGCGTAGGATTGCGTAATATTGATAATATTATAAAGAATGTTGCGCTTTGCACAAGTTCTATCTACGGGACTTTATTTTACACAGCCTACTTGTTAATAAAAATAAAAATCTATATGCCTTATTGATGTCATTCTTTATATAGCCTTCCTATGATAACATTTGACCAGAATTTCCCCCAATTGTGCGGGACATTACAATCTTCTGGGACATTAAAATCTTCCTGGACTTGTAAAGGCTTTAGACCCGAGACATCCACGTAGGACTCAGGTGGAACCAACAGTTTTGTCTCTCACTTTGGATCTTCCTCACGGGCCCTTTATGTGTGCAATGCTTTGGGACATGCTGATTGAATCATTCTACGCTTCAGCAGCGAGCCCTTAACTAACAGGCTGAACTGGTTCTAGTGTTCACCCGCAGATGGTCTGGGGGAACGAGCGGCCCCACAGCGTACCGTGGGTTGTGTCCCTGGGTGGCGGAGGAAGAGAAATAGAATTTTCTGTCTTTGTCAAAGAGAGAGGAGAGAGACATGAAAGACAAGCAGCAGGAGAGGAGATGAAGAGATCTGAACAGAGGAGGGAAACAACAGGGGTGTGTAGGGAGGGAGGGGAAGAGTGTGGAAAAATCAATGTCTGTACAATAAAGGACGGCAAGAGGATCAAAACTTCTCAGGGATTCCAGTGACGGAGCGATATGCTGCTTGTTTCTAGATTTAACCTTCTCTCCGGCCCTTGATTGCTTTTATTACTGACCAGTCATGAGAATTTACCGATGCCTAAACTGTGGCTATAGCCCCGATTTCTTTTGACTTCTTCCTCTTTACTTCTACCCCGCTTTCGACTGTTTCCATTATATGATTTGTCCATCTAAACAGCAGAAACAACTGCTTGAAAACTAATGTTGGACCAAATCCATAATATTTACATAGGCCATCATGCATTTCTTTGGCATTGCACTCACTGTGCTTCTCTTTTAGCCTCCCACTATAGTGTTATATTTTATAATCAATCTCTTGTGCGGGAAATTATTATCACTATGGAAGCCGGCGACAACGTTACCATCGTTGGCTTTTCGACTGTTAGTTGGCCTGCGGTTGGACTTGGGCTCTGTTGGGAGCAGATGCTCTCATTAAATAGTGATAGTGGTACAAGGACACTGCTTGTTGCTGCAGATGATATTCAGCTCAGTATTAACTGGAGGACTGAGCTGCTGAATGCTTCATCGCTCTTCTCCTCCCGTTCTTCCTTCACTTCTATGTAAAATAGTGTCCTTTGAGTCGTATTGGGCAGTGCAGATATCACCTTCATTCAGCATTATGTTAATTGGTTTCGTAACCAGGGTTTTGTTGCGATACTATGATTGTGATTATTATACTTTAAACGTAGCTTTTAACACACACAGCAACTGTGGCAATCCTGCGCTGCTGGTCAATGCTTGTAGCATGTAGCTTACGGTATACAATTAGAGGGCAAAGAGAGGTGTGTGTGTGTGTGTGTGTGTGTGTGTGTGTGTGTGTGTGTGTGTGTGTGTGTGTGTGTGTGTGTGTGTGTGTGTGTGTGTGTGTGTGTGTGTGTGTGTGTGTGTGTGTGTGTGTGTGTGTGTGTGTGTGTGTGTGTGTGTGTGTGTGTGTGTGTGTGTGTGTGTGTGTGTGGTGTGTGTGTGTGTGTGTGTGTGTGTGTGTGTGTTGTGTGTGTGTGTGTGTGTGTGTGTGTGTGTGTGTGTGTGTGTGTGTGTGTGTGTGTGTGTGTGTGTGTGTGTGTGTGTGTCCGTCCTGAAGGTGTAGCCTGTGGAAGTTTGTGTCAGGCCCAGAATGTGGAGCAAACAGTTCTGATGCCAGTTCTCTCTCTGAGGGTCAGTAAATAAAACATGTTCAGGTGACCAAGACTCAAAGCTTTAATGATACTTTTTCCTCATTGGCCGTAGTCCCTGTATCTACTCTTTCCCTCACACACATACAAATTGAATCACAGTTCATGTAGATTAGACAAAAGAAAAGGTTGGTAAATCTTCAAGTCTTAAAAAGTTAAATGGACTTTCCTAAAAGCAAAACAATGTTATCAGACAGGCTCAAAGCTCCTCACAGGACACATAGGGCCAGTCGAAACAAAGCGAAGTGAATTATTACCTGTTTTAGATCAAGTTAAACAACTGAAACATAAAAGGGGGAATTGTAAGAATAGCAAATGAACATGGTTGGAAGCCCATGTACTGTAAGAAATGTTTGTATCTACTGGGATCTCCTTATGGAACAACTTACCCCTGCGTATAAAACAAAGTAACCAATAGGCATGAAGTTATTTTTGTCATGCTTTAATGTTCTATCCCCGGCCTAGACGTTCTGCCATTATAGTCTTTTTTTAGTCTTGATCTTTTTAATCGCATATAAAAATCCAATTAAAACTCAAAGAAATGAACGTACAGAAAACTGTCACTTAGCTCTGTAATCCCCTCAGGTCGTCTGGGCCTCTTAGCCTGTTTTAGAATACTGTTTGGTTCAATGGCCTACATCTTTACACCATTGAATACTTGGTTTAAGTTAATCCCTCTCACCATTCCTGTTTCTAGCATCAGGCAGTGAATTTATTAGCTCCAAAAGATAATATGTCAAATGTGTGTGATTTTTAGCTTGTTGTGCAAAACACTGAATATATACATTCTGTAATGCTGCTTTAACATATATATTTAAAATAGTACATTTAAGCTATTGAAGACTGTTTTTCTATCATGTTTTTTTTGTTGTTTTTTTGTTTAGAGACCATTTATTACTGGCTATATCCAATCAACCCGTTTTATATACATGCTGTTTTATACTTTATGTACTGTACAAACTGAAGCCAAGCAGCCCAGCATGTTGTGAGAAGATGGGCTTTGCTTTTTCTGACAATACCCTTTAATCACTGCGTCAAAAACATTTTATCACAGACATCTGAGTCCACTTGTTTATCCCTTCATCATAGCCCTTTGCTGAGCTGTTCTTCTTGTTCTGACTCTCTTCCAGAATGCATGAACATAAAACTGAAAAATGCTCATTGTTTAATTTGATGTCAAAATTGAAGCTGGAGTTATGATGAAGCCATTCTTCTCTTTTCGGGTTTCCTTTTCTTATTGGTCCTGTTTTTACCTTCCCCACTTATTGTTCCCTCATTTGTCCCAGTTTCACAGGCTCAGCTTCTTCCTAATGTGTTTGTGCTTCGTACATATTCAGCCCTCTCTAATCTGGACTGTGACTCCCTTCTCTGGCAGGAAGATTAAATCATGAGCACATTCTGCTGTTTGTTGAGATACTAACAGATGGATTCATGAGTAGTTTTGAACTATGAAGGACAACGTTCTGCCAAGAGTTTTTTTTTAATATAAATGATCTCTCTGCCAGGAGAAAAGTGCTGCATTTTCAAAAAGTATGCAAACAACACATGCAAATTAAGAAACATCTATACCAACTTGACCAAACATGCGCAATAAAAAAACAAACCTGCAAGAAGCAACAGAAACAGGGACACTAAAAAGTGCTAAATGGACTGTATTTATACTGTAGCACTTTATCTGTCAGGGTTTTGGTATGAAGGCAGGACCCAATCGCAGTACAAAAAGGGAATCAAGGAGTCTTAACAAAAAGTGAGCTTTAATTAAAAAAAAAGCCGATGACAAAGAAAAACAAGGAACAACTTAACATGACCAGGTATCACAAGGAAGGATCAGGACAAAAACCGACATGAACAAACATGGAGGGGACAAGAAAGACGACAAGGAACCGTCAAGGAACACAAGAGCCGTTTCTCAAAGTCGAGGACGCTTCCTTGGTAGGATGTCCTTCCGAGTCAAGTCCTTCAGAGGCTCGGCAAGAATCCTTCCTAGCATTCGGAGAATGAAGAATGGAACAGGCTAGCAAGTGTGCAGGTGTGCATCATATGCAAGGCCCCGCCTTAAATTGAACTTTCACAGAACCCATTTATGGTGATAACAAATTGAACAAAGTAACATATTTACCAACACATTTACTACGCCACTGAACATACTTACATTTAAATGCACGGATTCAGCCATTTTCCGCCAACGATTTTGGAAATTGGTCCGTGTGCAAAGAATTGTGGGTCATTTAAGACCGCCGAGGATACACATAAGCAGCCTTGACATTTTCTGCAACGAAGGATTCAGTCCTCTGTAGAATTCCAAGGATCCTGTACATTGGAACAGTCCTTATTGCGGGATTCGATGACGTAGCATCCTTGAAATAGAGGCTCTGAAGGATTCTTCCTTGCCATTGAGAAGCAGCTATGGAAAAGCAAGACTAAATACACAAGGGTAATCACAAGACAACACACAGCTGGAACACAGGGGCAGCAGGTGGACACAATCACACAAATGAGGGAGGAGGGAAAACACAGCAAGGAAGACAAGACACAAGGAGAAAATACATTTTTAAAAAAACAGGAAAAATAAACAGACCGTGACATCATCCAGTCTTTACTGTTGGGGAAATATTTTCCTAGGCCCATAACTTTGACCCAGTTTGTTCTGCCCTCACTGAGGACAGGCCTGCACCTTGGGGTGCTGTGCTCTCAGTGTTTTGTCTCCCTGTTCCTGCCTGTTGGCGTCAGCTGATAGAGGTGTTATTGTGCTTTGCCTGTTTTATCTTGTTATGCAGCATGTTGATTATTCTCTCAGAACCAGCTAAATACAGGGGTCTGGGGTAGAGATCTTCAGAATTGGTTTGGCCACCGCTGTGTCACCTCATGGCACACGACATGTCTTGTGAATTCTCCGGCCGAAGCTCCAAATAAACCGTCAGTGTTTGCCATCAAAGTTCCTGCTCTCCTCGTGTCTCTCAGAGTTTCGTCTCCATTGCTTCAGAAGTTTCCATCACAATTACGACCCCTTAAAACGCTTTACATACTACAATTCATCATTCACCCAATTGCACATCATTCGATCAGAACAGTGCCACTTTGCTCAAGGAATCTAACATTCATATACCTTTGGCCATGCCATCAGGAGCAACTGGGGGTTAAGTGTCTTGCCCAAGGATACATGGACATGATGACAGCACATTGAAGGGGTGGGGTGGGTGTGTGCACATGTGTGCGCGTGTGTGTGCACAAAAATATATGGTTTTATAGTTAAAGGGTGGGTGGGAGCGATGGAGAGAGTTGACACAGCATCATTGGACTTTGAAAGAGTTTCATTCCCCGTATCGGCATCCTGTCATCTGTTTCCACGCCAACAGAGATACAAATTACTCAGAAAAGAGAAAAAAGGGGAGAGTGAAAAAAGTGTGTGAGTGTAAGACTGACTCCTTGGGATGTGAGGAGGAGTGTGGAGGGATATTTAAAACGATTCAGCCTTTTCAGCACATGATGGGAAACTTTCAACTTTTTCAAAATATTGTATACTTTTTTAAATATTCAGCTTTTTAAACTCTTTTTTTAACATGTAACTCAATGGGAGGAACCTTCAAATCCTCTTTTACCTACACCTTGCGCCAAATGCTACTCCTTCCACATACATTCAGCTACAGACTTCATTACAACTTTAAAATGATCACAAGACATTCAGCTATAAAACGTATTCTTCAGATTTTTCATATCTTTTACACTTTTTCTCAAAGTGCACCAGATTGATGCATTTAACTTCAATATTTAAAAAGAAATCTTCCCTGGGGAGCATCAAGTTAGTTCAATAGTTTGCAGTTCAAATATTCTGCTGCTTTTCCAAGCTTTTTTACTTTCTTTTCTCTTCTTAATACACATTCATCTACTACTCCTTACATCTGATATGTAACTCCTTCAGCCTACTTTCAGCTGCAGAAACCATTCAACTATTAACTTATTCAGCTATTTCAGGACATTGAGGCTATACATGTTGTTGTTTACTGTATACCTTTTTTAAAACCTTTTCTTTTAAATATTAAGCTTCTTCACTATTTTTCCTACTCTTCCAGTTTAACATTTCACTTTCAAGTTTTCAACAAAGTCATTGCAATGCATTTGAGCTGTAACAATTTGATTCAAATCATTTCACTTTTCTGCATTTCTCCGCTAAGTTCAGCAACACAATGGTCTCTGTAGCTAAAAGCAGCTACAGAGACCATTCAGCTAATAACATATTCAGCTTTTTCTGCATTTTCAGCTAAATTCAGCCACAAATGTTCACAGTTTACAGCATTCACACGCATTTTCTGCAGGAAATGCATTTTCTAGTTTCACATAACTATTAGGTTAGTTGAAAGCAATAATATTAAGTTTAACCTTTTATTTTTTAATTGAACTTAATATCATTGCTTTCAACTGACCTAATATAGTTTTGTTAAATCCGTCGACACAATACATTTAATAAAAGTCAACGTTTCAGTTTTTTCGGTGTAGCTGAGTGAGAACAGCCAGTGCTTGATGTGGAAGCCTGCAGATAGAGGAAAGACCCTCCCCTCCCCTCTCTTCACCCCTCCCCTCCCTTATCTCCCTTTCCCTCTTCATCCATCTTCCCTACTGTCTTTCTGAGGCAGCGATGGAGAAACTGCATCCATTCCATCACACCCGGCCTCACGCAGGAACACCCTGAGCGTCGTTTTTTGCGCGGCTTCGCCTCCCTCTGCCAGGACCCGCCGCTCCAGTGTTGATAAATTGCCACCACCTGCCTCGTTTTTCTCCAGCGCCGCCTCACCGTCAAACACATACCCACTGACACCAAACCCCCGTGCACTCCTCAGCGATAACAAGAACAATCGCTGAGCCCCCAGGAATGAGAGATGGGAAGACAGGGGGGGAGAAACATGGGCGGGTAGATGAGCAGTGTTGGGGTAGTGACTCACAAAAAGTAATGCATTACACATGACTTCATGTAAAAAAATAAGTAACCTTACCTTACTAAATGACTCGCTGCTGGAAGTAAATAGTTACACTACTAGTTACATAACTTTTGGATTGCTCTTAACATCCCCTGAGATGCACCTTAAATCAAATGACAAAAAACAACATAAAGTTAAAAGTAAAAAAATGTTCAGCACACATCCTTAATCTAATAAATACATTACTGTACAGAGACTCCTGTTTCTGCTCTTTGTTTGCACATCAGCCATGTTTTCTGTAGCTCAGTTTCCATAACCCTGGTCCAGGTAGCTTCAAACGTTTTCCTGTCTGATGGCGGCCGCCTGTCACCTGTATCGTGTTCAATGTGTTTCGGAAAGCAGCCCATTCCACGTGGAAACGGGCAACATTTCCTTCCTCTTCCCTCCAACAATAGAAAAAAGATATAAAGTATCCACGGAATACACAATATGAAGAATACTGAATAAATTATGCTGTATAATAGACACATTTACAATTTACATAATCATATATTTAAATCATTTTAACATGATGCTGAGGAATGTTAGCCTTGGTGTACATGTTGCATTCTTAAACACAGTCAAAGAACATACATTGTAAAATAAAAAGGACAATAAAAAAGAAAGAAAATTAATAAACTATTTCATTAAAACTACATGAACTACATACTGTAGCGACCTGGTATAAGGTGCTCTGTGGGTCACTCAAGCATCCCCCGTCTCTCTGCCAATCACAGAGCTGCACAGTAATGCTGGTCGGTGTGCGGGCCTGTGGTTGGGGGAGCAGAGGGGGGAGGGCTGGAGAGTGGTGACGTTGACCCTGCTGTGTGTGTGTGAGTTAGGGAGTGGAGTACTGAGTGATGTTGAACCTGCGACCTGTAACCTGTGACCTATGAACCTATATCTGTATGCTATCAAAGGAGTTATTAAACCTAAGAACTTGAGGCCTGTTTCCGACTCCTATTGTGGAACGTTACAATACTATACATACTATATAGATGAAATATAGATATACCTGTAAAAATCAAATAGAATAAAATGAATTCAAATATGTGCAAGTTTTTTTCAAGCAGGATTGTTTGAATAACGTTTATAATCCATTTAAACGTGTACTTCCCCCCCCAAAAAAAACACCCGTCACAACGCTGCCGTCATTCCCAGCAGCCTTGAGGGTAAATCACACCCCGAGACATGTGTCAGAGGGTGAGTCACGCCATAGATAGATTCATGCTGCATTCTACTGCGTTGATACGGACATCAAGACCTCAGGGCATACTTGCCAACCTTGAGAGACCTCAGAAATCGGGAGCATTTCAAAACCACCGCGGGGGGGGGGGGATGCTAGAGGTTCGCCGGAGCTGTAGGTTCACATTAACATGCTTATTGTAGTTGTAAGTGCAATGCCTTGCGGCCTGTAGCACCATCCTTGATGGAGCATATGTGTGGGCTGGACCTCTATTTTACAGGAAAGGAGTGAGCTGAGGGTAGAGTTGTCGTTCTTGTTCAGTTTTGATTATCTTCCTCACCCTCTCAGACTTTCAGTTGCGCGCGCTACTAAAGAGACGCGCTACCATGGAAACCAAACAATGGTGTAGCTGTATTAAAGTCCGAGTGGAAACAGTAGTGAGTAAATCTGATTTTGTCAGAAATCTGGAGAAATGCGGGAGAAATATAACCCCGGGAGGAAACCGGGAGAGGGCAATGAAATCGGGAATCTCCCGCTAAAATCGGGAGGGTTGGCAAGTATGCCTCAGGGGTGACTTAAAGCTGCAGGAAGACAGTTAATCAATAGAGTTCATTTTGTCCGCTTCCATGTGCTGCCATCCAGGGACGTGCACAGACATTTTGGGGGGCGGGTGCTCAAGTGAGAAAAAGGGCACTTCCCATAATCATTTCACAAATAAAAATGTAAAACAAAAAGTTAAATATAGTTGCACATCTCTGACTTACTGACCAATTTATTTTAATACCCTCACACTCACACAATTGTTTAATACTCAACAGAATTCTACAAAAATAATCAGCTAACACAGAGAGAATGGTCTTCAACAGGAGGGCGGGGGGAGCCTCGCTGCGGGGAAGCTGTGGACCTCTTTCGCCTGTCAGCGCAACTTACATGATGCCGTTTAAACAAATGTAAATAAAGGGCGGTGCCGGCCGTCAGCGAACCGAGCCGGTCGTCATCGGCCCGCTAACGACTGGCCGTTCTGTGATTCTCCAGAACACACAGATGACCAGTCTGCCCCTGTGTAGCATATTATTTTCGATGACAGATGAGCAGATCGCCACTGGGCTTTCAACTAAAGACACAGCCACGCAAAAACTGCGGCATGTGTACAGCTCCTTACCCCTCGATTCCACCGGGTCCGTCTGCGTCGCGTCACGGCCGCGTCACGGCCGCGTCACGGCCGCGTTACGGCGACTCTAGTCAATGGGTGCTATTCCACCAGACGCGCCGCGTTACGGCTCAGAAGCGTCCCAGAAGCGTCTCGGCGCTGGGCTCCGCAAAAAATAGGATGCAAGTCTGAAACGCTTCTGAAACGCTTCTGAAACACGCCCGGTAGGTTATGACGCTGGAGGAGGTCGGACCAAAACCGCCGCGCAGCTGTGACGCCGCGCAGACGGACCCGGTGGAATCAAGGATATGGGTACTGCAATTTGTGAAGTGCCGGAGCGGCGTTCCGGTGCGCTCCGGCAGCACTACACTCCTGATCGTTTCACCACGGAGGAAAGCAGCAGAAAGTCAACTGGAGTTAAAGAGAGCGGGGCCTAGTTATCCTTCTGCGCTGCGTTGCGTGCATGGCTTCCTTCTGCAGGTAACGAGACGCGCTCTGGTGGGGTCTCGTTCAGGATCCGAAAACAAAATTTAAATATTTTGCACACTTATTCCACTTATTCCTAGTGTGCCACTGGTTACGGTACGCGTGCCTAGGGTTGCCGACCCCTGCACTACAGTCACACTACGGTACCTGCTTCTGCTCACTGTGCTGTAGACAAATCATTCACATCATGCTACTCATCTCTATTACTGTACAAACCTCCACTCTGCGCAGTGTAAAGAATAAAGAATCCAGCCATTATAGCATGACAATCCTGTCTGTCTGTAACCATAGCAGCTGACAAAATCATTAATAAAACATCGACAACATGTTAGGTGTGAAGCAGCAGTGATATGCTTCAGAGTTACAGTACTGCTTCATTATGTCATCCTGTCACCTCTTATTGTCAATATTTGTATAGTAGTGTAGCTAATGGAAACACATAGATTCAATTTGAACTAACACATTTTTTTTCAATCTGATTAAAACCTGCATGCACAAGCATGTTAATGTCAGTTTGATTTTATTCATGCACTGGATACATATGTGTTACTATTTTTGTACAGAAGTATTTATGGTAATTCATTAATGTATTGTTTTGCTTCACTGCCTGAAACATTGGATTTGCATTTTATTTTAATACACTACATTTCATGTTGCACAAAACAAGTGTATATGTAGTGATATAAATAACATTATATTGACTTATTAACACATCATTATGTTAATAAACATCTTATAAGGACCTAATTACCTAACACTTGTTACAAGGATCTTACGTGTTACCTTTTTTATTTAGCTTTATCATTCATTTCATGTTAACAAGTTATATGTTAAAGGTCTGTTTCTGTAAATTGGAGTGGCAATCCACCATATTCACACATGCAGGTCAGTTCTCACCAAGTAAACCCTCAGTATTATAATGTTCCCTGTGGCTCTGGACTGTCTTAAAATAATTTTAAGCTGGCCTTGAGAAATCCTGTGTTTATAAATTAGGTGCATAATTGGAAAGATGAGGACACTTAAGAGCAGGGCAAGGTCTAATAAAAGTTTCTAGTTGGAAATACAGAACCAGTGTTTTGGAGTTTTCCTGGATGTTAATTATTTCAGTATTCAACAAACTGACTGTGATTATCTCTCCGTCCTTCACTTTACCTTCCGTGCTGACATACTGTCATAAAAGGTCAACTGTGTACAGAAAGAGTTCAGTGTTTGAATAAGGCTTAGCCTGTATTCATCCACTTCCATCGGAACAGAAGTGCTGTGTGTCTTCTGTGTTTTGGTTTCTCTGTTCACTCTGAAACAGACAGACCGTGTCCCTTCGGCCTTGTACCATATCTCAACCAGTGTCAGCAGCGTCTTGTTCTGTTGTGGCATCATGACATGTGTGATTGATGGATGAGCGCACGGACACCGTCCGGCTCTGAGTTATAACGACAGTGAGCTGCTGCAGAACCAGACAAATGGCCTTGTTTATCTCCAATAGAAACCCTGGCACAAGTCTTCCCACACACACACACACTCACACATACCTGTGTATCCATACCCATGCAGCCTCTCATGCATACACAAAGCCACCCAGGTGTCTTGCCATCCTCTTTGCCACAAACTTGCCCCTGCTGTAAACCAGAAAATCAATGGGCCCTTTGTTTCCCAGAGGCTTCTAAAGACAAATCAATTGAGACCGATCTATTGTAATAAGGACGCGTCAGCCTTGTACGAGGCGGAGGAGATGCAGCGAACATCGGTTATTAGATTTTCGGCAAGGGGAAGAGAGTCTCAGCAGACTGGGCCACGGCTATAGTTTTCATTGAGTGGCTGTTATGTAAAGTCCCCCCCTGCTCTTGTTCTCCAGCGCCGCTGCCAGCAGGCCCCCTGCGCCCCGGCTCCGGTGCTTCAGTCAGCAGCGATGCTAGGTTCTGTAAGGAGAGGGATTAACGCTCTCAGAAGCCTTTCCCACTGACTGGAGCCCAATAATAAGATTCCCACCTTAGCTTTGTTGTGTAATGTCAACTGTGTGTAAAGCTATTTAAGGGATCTTTGCCAAATATTGAGGGAATCCATGATCCGAAAGTTAATATGGTCTTCGTAAGAATTAATAGCATGTACGGTTTAGCAAAATCTAACTACTGTTGGTCCAGCCGTTTGTTGAGTCTTTAAACCCAAAAAGGTTTGTGTATTACAATAAAGTATAAATTTGATCCGGTTAATAAAGGTATTGTTCATCTGGGGATCTTAGCTCCTTCTTTGATTAAAGTAAGGTCAAATCTACTTTCTTCTCGGAATTACATATTTTTGAGTGAATTGACCTCCCAAAATTCTACATTAGTTTTAGGCAAAAAGGGATTATTTCTTTATGCCTTAGTATTTTTTTCAGGTTGTGCATCAGTTTGTTTGTACATCTGTCCTATTCTTGTTAAAGGGGCCCTATTGTGCTTTTGGGGTCTTTCCCTTTCCTTTAGTGTGTTCTATAGGTTTTTATGCATGTCAATGGTCTGCAAAGCCTATAATCCATGTGTTGCACCCAGAGGGAGTTTCTCTCCCACAACCCCCACCCTGCCTGAAACACCCATTAGACTCATTTTTATTTTCTTCTGTAACATAGTGACATCAGTATGTAACACTAACGCTTCTATTGGCTAGCGCTCCAACACATTGTACAGTACGTGAAATGCTAAGAGGCGGGACATCTCAAAGCGGTTGACCAATCAAATCAAATCAAATCAAGTTTAATTTATAAAGCACATTTAAAAGCGACTTTTGGTCGAGCCAAAGTGCTGTACATGTAATAAAAACACATTACTACAATCACAATAAAAGACAATAAATTACAACAGATATATATAAAAAACACAGGGAAAAGTCAGGTGTCATGCTCCGCTCTGACTAGAAGGCCAGAGAGAAGAAGTGTGTTTTTAGTGTAGATTTAAAAACCCCTAGGGTCTGGGCCGACCTCACATGGAGGGGCAGAGTGTTCCAGAGCCTAGGGCCAGCTGCTGCGAAGGCTCGGTGCCCTCGGGTTTTAAGCCTGGTCTTGGGCACTATCAGCAACAGCTGGTCAGCAGACCTTAAAGCTCTGGCTGGGGTGTAGCGATGGAGGAGTTCAGCTATATAGGCCGGAGCCAGCCCATTTAGGGCTTTGAAAACAAATAAAAGGATTTTAAAATCAATTCTGAACCGAACTGGAAGCCAGTGTAGTGAGGCCAGAATTGGGGTGATGTGGTCACACTTTTTGTGGCCAGTCAGCAAACGTGCAGCTGCGTTTTGGACTAGCTGTAGGCGTTTAATTGAGGCCTGGTCCATACCCACATACAGAGCGTTGCAATAGTCCAGTCTCGAGGTAACAAAGGCGTTAATAACCCTTTCTAAGTCTTTAAAAGATAAATACGACTTGGTTTTGGCCAATAGTCTTATTTTAAAAAAGCAGGTCTTGACTACGGTGCTGACCTGCTTGTCAAATTTAAAAGTGCTAGTGAAGGTCACTCCAAGGTTCATGACAGAGGGGAGGATGTTTTTATTGAGAGAGCCCAGAATATCAACCGGGGAGACTGGAGGTTGGGATCCAAATAAGATGACCTCAGTCTTGCTCTCGTTGAGGTTGAGAACGTTTTTGCTCAGCCAGGATTTTATCTCTGTTAAGCAGTCCATCAGCTGCTGTAGTGAGTGTTTGACATTTGCTTTGAGAGGCAGATATATCTGTACATCGTCGGCGTAGCAGTGTAAGGGAATATTGTGTTTAGTGAGAATTGAACCTAGGGGCAGTATGTACAGTAGAAAAATGATGGGGCCCAGAATCGAGCCTTGGGGAACCCCACAGGTAAGAGGGGCTTTGGCAGAGGAGAAGGCACCTAGCTGTACCGAGAAGCTACGGTCTGTCAGGTAGGACCTGAACCATGCAAGGGCAGAGCCTGTGATGCCAGCGGACTGTTCAAGCCGTGACAGCAGGATGCTATGGTCCACAGTGTCAAAGGCAGCTGTCAGGTCTAACAGCACCAAGACAGCTGGGCTACCTGAGTCGGCGGCTAGGAGCAGATCATGAAAAACTCTTAAAAGGGCTGTTTCAGTGCTATGCATGGGTTTAAAGCCAGACTGAAACTTTTCATGGATTCCATGCATGGTTAAAAAAGACTGCAGCTGGGCGTAGACTACTCGCTCCAGGGCTTTTGATAAAAAAGGTAGCTGGGAGATGGGCCTAAAATTTGCGAGAATGGAGGGGTCGAGATTTTTCTTTTTAAGTAGTGGCTTAACCACGGCATGTTTGAAGGCAGCTGGGACACATCCTGAGCTAAGAGAGGTGTTGAAAAGTAATAAAATACTTGCTCCAACTGAATCAAAAACATCTCTGAGAAGGCGAGAGGGAATGCTGTCTGAGGTGCAGTTTGTCGGCCGCAGGTGCTTGACTACATCCGAGAGAGAAGAGAGGGATACAGGGTCAAAGTGGTCGAGGACAGCAGGGCACACAAAAGGAGCAGGATCTGGGGTAGCACTAGTGTGGGCTAGCCTAAGAGCAGATACTTTTTCAATACAAAATGTAAGAAACTTATCACAGAGAGTAGTCGATGGCACAATAGAAGAAACATCACAGGGATTAATGATAGAGTTGAGGACATTAAAAAGAACCTGAGGTTTATGGCTGTTTTTGGAGATTAACAGAGAAATGTGCTCTGTTTTGGCTGCTTTGACTGCCGTCTGGTAGTCAGAAAGGCAAGCACGAAGGATTTCTAGGGAGACATGGAGTTTATCCTTTTTCCATTTTCTCTCTGCACGCCTGCAAGCGCGTCTGAGATCACGAGTACAGTCATTGAGCCACGGCTCTGATAGAACTTTGGTGCGTCTAAGCGTAAAAGGAGCAACTGAATCCAGTATTAGGGTACATGTCGAGTCAAACATGGAGATAAGCTCATCAGCACTAAAAACACAGTTCACCTCTAATTTACAGATCGGAGAAGCATTAAAAACATCAGAAAACTGTGAGGCAGTCAAGGGGTTAATCGAACGCAGACGACGGGCACGTGATTCGACTCCTGCGGAAGGGATTGAGGTTGTAAACAGAACCGGTAAATGGTCTGGGATACGCGTTGCTGCACATATTTCATCCACAGATACAGACAGTCCAAACGATAATACTAAGTCCAAGGTGTGTCCTTTTACGTGTGTTGGGCCAGCCACGGACTGAACGAGACCAAAAGAATCAAGGAGATTTAAAAAGTCCCTAACCAGAGGTTTGGACTCGCAACACACATGGACATTGAAGTCTCCGGAGATCAAAACACGATCATATTTCACCATGATCCCGGACAGAAAGTCAGAAAAGTCATTTATGAAATCCTTATTGCACTTTGGCGGACGATACACGACTGCGCAGAGTATAGGCGAGGCCGGGTTCAGTTCAAAAAGCTGCAACTCAAAGCTAGCATAGCTAGTTACAGGGTGAAGCAATCGGCATTGGAGGCTAGCTCTAAACACGGGGGGAGCTGAAGAATGTACAGTCAGGAGGAAGAAGTTCAGAGAACGGTGTATACTCGCCAGCGTGGACCCAGGTCTCCGTCAGAAACATAAAATCCAGTTCACAAGAGGTGAAGAAGTCATTTAGCAGGAACGTTGTGTTTGCTATCGACCTAGCATTTAGCAAAGCCATGCAAAGTTTTCGCTCCGGGCTTGCCGAAGGTGTAGTGCGTCTCAACTGACGAAGATGTGCGTGTTGAACGCCGCGCGGGCCGGGAGCAGTCAGTCGGGCAGGAGGAGCTGCCAGCGGGCCCAGCAGAGGCCGCAGCTCCGGAAAAACAGGGCGAATCCATCGATCCCTCACATGGCGTGCAGCGGGAGGGCCATGACATCCGAGGCGTGGATAATTCACAGAAGAAGCCGTCAGGTATGCCTTAAGATGGACCAGTGCACCACCACGCTTTCCCCGTCGTCTAAAGCGCTTTCGGCGAGGCAGGATGCAGGGCAACCGGCGTAGGTGGGATATCCGACAGTAGAGGGGGGGGGGGACGATTTATGGTTGCCAGATGTAGGTTTGGGCAGCAATATAAACTCCAGTGAGGGTCTGAGGTGGAGGAGAGCTTGGCGATCGTAGACGAGCAGAGCAGAGACATTCTGACAAACATAAAACAAAAACAGGATAGCTAAAGGCAGAGAGCTGAGGGAGCGGCGAGCCGACACAGGCGCCATCTTCCCACACACTGGTCACAGCTGTGGCAACGAGCCCTACGTCCAAACTGTCAATTTCTCAGGAGCTACAGTCTTGGAGGAATCCAAGACCAATGACAACAGAGCCGGCCAGCTAACCAATCAGAGCAGACTGGGCTCTGGTTTCAGACAGAGGGTGAAAAGAGGTGCTGCAGCACAGGCAGGCATACAAGTAAAGAGCTTTTTGAACACTAAAGCATGGAGACATTTAACCGCTAAGTGAATGGATACGTTTTTCTTTTAATTGTATAATGTTTTGTTATCTGATGAGAAGGGGGGTGGTCATTGGTGGTATACCCATGACCTCTGTATTTCTTTGTTACGTCCCTGATAGCAGTGTGTTTAGCTATTTCACTATCTGTGGTTCTTGTCATCTAGCTTTCTACCTGAATATCATATTTATATTTTCTTCTCTGCACACTTTCCCTTGTCCTATTAAATATACAGTACACACGTGTATGGCCTCTTACACTCATCATAACCCCTGAGGAAATAAAATAATGGATGCAGCTCAGGTTCAAGCCCTGGAATAATGACATACTGATGTGCAGCATCCGCCTCTCATCTCAGCGCTCCCATCAGCAGCTGGAGAGTCGTTAACCTGTTAACATGTGTGCTCATATACTCACATTTCATTCCGTGCCGTACCCCCACTCTCTGCATGTTTGTACTCACGGGTCTTTTTCTTTACACAATACACCGTCACGTTTACTCATTACTGTGGGAAAACCAGCGACTCCTACGCACAAGCCCCTCCCCTCTCTCATTCCCATCATTACTCACTATAAAGGACCCGCACCCCTCTGGGCTGTGGCACCGCAGCCCACCGTAATGCCTGCTCTCTCAGGCCATTCATACGCTGTAATGTGCATGTGAATGTGTGGAAGCAGATCAACACGAGCGGGTGGAGGCTTGTATCGCCTGCGCGTTTCCGGAAGATACTGCATCCAATTCCATGCATCACATCCACCACGGCTCATTCGCATCAGAGTAATGTGCTGTTTTACTACAGGCGAGGCAGGAGTGTGATTTGCTGGCGAGATGAGCAGTGAATCAATGATGTTGATATTTGAATTCAAACTCAAATGTCACACAAATGTGTAAACATGTGCCCTGTTCATAAATGTATGAACGACGCCCTGGCATAATGCTACATAGTTATGGAGCATGTTACATACTGTACGCAGTGGTGCATCTGGGCTGTTGAGAAGCCAGCGGTGCACAGATTGTAATATCCGTTATGCCTCTTCACTGACGGGGTTTAACAGTGGGTCTCTTCATCTCCGCTCCTCCTCATCCTACCCTTCAGTGTCAGGGCTCAGATGCCTTATAAAGCCGATGCTTTAATGTCAGGCAGCTTCAAACATCCTTTCGTTCTCTTTGTACATTTCTTTCTCACTTTTTCTCTCTCTGCCTTTCTCTTTTCTAAACACCTTGTTTCTCTTCTTTATTTTCCCTTTTCTCCGCTTTTGTTCACACCCTTGCCTTTAACCCCTCTCTTTTCCCGTCACTCCTGTCCTGGCCTTCTTGTCTAACTCTACCTCCCTATCACCTTCTCACTCTGGTACACAGCTGTCAGATATGGCGCTGAATCGTATCACACTGACCCAATCAGAATTCAGTATGAGAGGGCCTCTCTTCACAGTGTTGTGACTATCGGGGAGCAGCTGCTCTGAAGCAGAGACCAGGGAGAGACAGACAGACTAAAGAAGATTCAACTTCTATGTCCACCAGTTTTTCTCTGCTTAGATTTTAGTCAGTACTTCTCTTGGATGCCTGTTCATGTAACTTTGGTTAGCTGGTCGTACAAACCCCAGGAAGAAATGTTCGGCAATTGGTTGATTTTGGTGAAACTGGATTATTTTTTAAAAGTTTATTACCTCTGAAATCTTCCGGCTGCCCTGCCTGGTTCTCTGATGGACAGCAATCTTTACATGTTGCAACAAAAAAAAAAAATATATATAAGCAACATTTTTTACATATCAAAAATGTTGCTTTAAGTTAAATAATCATCATCAAAATGTACTAATCAAGCAGAAAGTCCACCTAATCTATTATAAATCATATTATTGATTGCATTTTTCATGCATATTTTACATACAGTTATTAATATTTTGTCCACCCTTTTTAGATGAATGAGGGTTGACTGAATTCTAGAAACAGCTCACAGTAACTTGTTCAGAGCCACAAACTGCAGTCGAATCAACACCTTCCTAAACTCTTTCAACAGGAACTGAACATTATAAACTTGATGAGGGTAGGATTTACTGCAGTATTGTTTTATTATAGTTATCAGACTGAATAACGTTAAGCTAGACTTTCTATATCAACCAGCAATTGGTTGCATAAGCAGCATTTTCATACCGAGGCTGGAGCTACTTTTACTACTCTATATATATTGTTGGATAATGAAATACATAATACTTTATTATCTTATAAAATGCCTTGTACCGTGGTGTAGTTGTTCTTCATTACTTGAGTAAATGCACTTACATCTACTGCTACCACTGTTATTACTGCCACTTTAAATGTCCGTCATAAATATTAAGTATAAGTGTCAACTCCTATAAAATGTGCAGTGGATGTCACTTTGAATCATGAAGGCACAAGTTTATAAAATGTCACCCTCTGATCTTGACTTGCAGCCTGTCACCACGCCGCAGATGTTGGCCATAAATATTGGTGTTTCTCTTAAATGTTAGTCTTCAAGTGGCTCAGCGGCTTGTGTTTGTAGCAGCGTCTCCTCCAGCTCCATGGTGTCTCTGTCTGTCCCTCTGTCATGTCCCCATCAGTCAGGTCTCTGCTAACGTCACACAGGACTCATGATACTGCATCTGAATACATTTCATCACAGCTCATATCTCTGTAGTCTTTGTTTAACCTTTGTGTGGTCTTCCCATCAACTGTGCAACTTCTGTCCTGCTTTGACTGTGGAGCATAAAGTATAAATCCTCACCACATTGTTCTAGTCTTTTCGGAATTTATGGTCAAGAGACCTATTTTCCACAAAATTAAACCCATTTTTTAAATGAAAAGGGCAACATTTTTATATTGATTATCACAGAGTAATATATTTCATATTCATGTTCATGCAGAATACATTTTGAAACCATTTCAATGTTTTTAAGGGCAACACACTATCACATTAGATGCTTTTAATTTAAAGAGGACATACAATGCTCATTTTCCGGTTCATATTTGTATTTAGTGTCTCTCCTGGGACATGTCTCCATGCTTTAATGTTCAAAAAGCTCTTTATTTGTCTAATCCTGCCTGTGCTGCAGCACCTCTTTTCACCCTCTGTCTGAAACCAGAGCCCAGTCTGCTCTGATTGGTTAGCTGGCCAGCTCTGTTGTCATGGGCCCACTGCTTAGAGATGTCCCACCCCTTAGCCTATTACCACCAATGTGTTGGAGCGCTAGACAATAGAAGCATGAGTGATAGTGATGTCACCATGTCACAGAAGTAAACAAACTCCCTCTGGAGGAAACACAGGGATGTTTGCCTTTGCAGACCATTTACATGCACAAAACCCTTTATATAATACAATACAGGAAAGGGGAAACCCCAAAAGGGATAATAGGATGTCTTTTGAAGAACATAGTTTAAAACCAGTTTATTTGTGTGGCAATGAGATGAAATAACCCCTTATCCGGACATGAACACGTTTAGAAACAGGGGAAGGGGACAACAGGGAGGCTAACCTGCATGCATAGTTATTTTGAATATTTGACCAATCAAGAGTTTGCCATACTCTCTTCATACATCCATGATTTACATGATACCTAATACAGTATGTTTAATGTGGTAAGGTGGAAAGTTAGACTGATGAGGTTATAAATAAGAATGAAAAGGTGTGAATATGAGCCCAAACCAGCCGTCGGAATTCTCATGAGATTCTGTTTCATCAGACGCCTCTCAGATAAAGACATTACAGAATATTGAGCAGAGAAGGGAGTTAGTTTAATTCATTACATTTGATTGGTTTATGGTTAGAAGAAAAAAAAGGTGAACTTTGGTGAAATCCACAAGGTTTTGTGAAAGTAATTGCATCTGCATATTTTGGAAAGGTCTTTCACCAATGCACACACACTAATGTCACAAGAAAATTGTTTGCAGTACACACAATATCGTTTTAACCACAGGTAAAAAATTAGCCTGGTTGCACTTTGACATAAGTGTAAATTAAAGCATTTTATATTCTGAAATGCAGCAGAGCCACGGTCTGGCTTGCACACCATATCAATTATCTAATGTAGTTAAAAAGTAATTCTGTTTGAGCAAAGTGAAGACAATAGTAATAATGTTGATTGATATTAAATGTGGAACTCACAGAGGAAGTTTAAAGTTCCAATCTCCAGGAATCCAAATTGGTCTTTTAATCACTTTATATGAGGAACATTAGAACACATGCATCTATATCTTAGGCTTTTTAATACTTCTATTAAGCAATAGTTTGACAGCATTTCAGACACAGTAAGGATTCATTTACTTACCCAACGATAGATTAGAAGATTAATCCCACTCTCATGTTTCCTCATTAAACTGTCCAAAGGTAACAGAATCTGTGTGGCATCACTAATATCTGATAACAGCAAAGTGAATGGGGGTGTGTTCAAAATCCAAACTATTTCTTAACAGTTGTAAAAATATTATAAAGTTTTGGTCATGGTTGATTTGGTCTCCTGTGTGTTTATCAGCACGTAAAAGGTATATAATGAAGCATTTTCCAAAAACAAAAGACTCAAACTAAAATGATCCCTCTTTCACAGTTTTTTTTTTTCTCTTGGCATTGACCTCAGAGCCTTTGGGCCCCACATCTGCGTGTTGTTATTTGCTTAGGCTCTTTGGCTGCATTCATTCAAAATCCGGCACCTTTCTGCCGGGTTGTGAGGAGTTGTGTGTGTGTGTGTTTAATTGTGCTTTAAGCTGTCTTCACTTTACTGGCGGCTATAACAACTCTGCGCTGACGCAGTTGTGTTCCAAAGAGAGCGGTGCCGCCAAACAAGGTGGAAGTGCTACCCTCGGTGTTGCGCACTGCTCGAAATTGCTGCTAAGCGCTGCACTCAAAGTTCAAATTATTTCAACTTTGGCCTGACATTTCAACTCCCAACCAATAAATTGACAGGTCTGCCAAGCAGTGCAAGCTAGCACGGCAGGTAACCATGAAAATGAAACTTCACTTGCTGTTTCACCGCTAGGCTCTGTGTCCTACCTCGCAGTAAACAAAGAGCAAATTGCGTATCATGTGAATGCAGCGTAAGAAGCTAAATAATCGCTAAGCACTTTGCTCAAAATTCCAATTTATTTAAACTTAGACCTATATTGCTGCTAACCCCTTGGCTCGCAACCTATAATATATCAGCTGTATGAAGCGGTGAAGGATAGCAGAGGAGGTAACCATAAAAACAAAACTTAACTGGCTGTTTTAACCTCTGCGTACTATCCTTCTCTTCAAGCAGCCGGAGGGAGGATGCCACTTCTGATGGTATGGTTTTACATGCAACCTAGTACTATATTAAAGAGTAATACTGGATGTGTGTGCTGCACCACTTTCTGTGAATCTGTTCTGCATGTGCATTGGCGGGCTGTGAAAGATAGAAAGATAATTATGGCTATTACTAAAAAATACACAGCTGATGAATAGTATCAGAAAAAGGGTTTATGAAAATCATAATAATATAACTTAATCTACTTCCGACTGATTCTATTCCCAAGATATAGTTAATTTAAATGTTTAAGGAATTTTGTTGCTTAGGGTTGCAAAAACCCAGAAATGCACGCTGACAACAAAATATACCGAAATGTAAAGTTGATTTTGTGAGCAGTCAGCTAAACTCTTGGCGTTTATTTGAAGATATCATTCTGAAAGACAGGCATATTTGTCTTATGACTCCAAACTTTAGTTGAGTAAAATTATATTTTCACACAGGGTCTTATCTCCCTTACAAGAAATATTTGCTTTTGCCTAAAAAATGTTTCAAATCTGTTTATCAAACAAAAGAGTATGTTTTTGCGATGTTCCTTCACCTTTTACTCGTACATAAAGCTCAGACACCCTCATCTGCATCACTGAAGACAGCGCTGCACCTCAGTGTCTGCTGACAATGTCAGAAAAATATCTTTGGCCTCTCTGCGCTCCTGATTTTTCACACAAACACACCCAAGGCCCATAAAAGCTAGCCTTCGTATAGCACATCAGGGCCCCCCTTCCCTCTCTCACACACAGTGACACCCTCCACCATGATTCATCTCCCTGGCAGTGTGAAGTGTAAAGCAGATTATTACCAGTGAAGGGCTTGGCCCCCCCGAAGATCTACTGCTCTCCCATCCACCCTGCAGAGAAAATGGGAAAATATTGCTAATGATTACCGGCCTGTGAGTGTGTGTGGGTTCATGTTATGTGCACTAGTAATGCATGAAGCCTGACTAGCATGGCTAAGCAGTTCCCAGGCTTGTTTACCGTCTAGAAATGTGCTGACTTCAGGGGGTTTTGTGTGCAAATATTTCAGCATGCATGCGTTTGCAGAAGTACCTGTGTGTGTGTGTGTGTGTGTGTGTGTGTGTGTGTGTGTGTGTGTGTGTGTGTGTGTGTGTGTGTGTGTGTGTGTGTGTGTGTGTGTGTGTGTGTGTGTGTGTGTGTGTGTGTGTGTGTGTGTGTGTTGTGTGGTGTGTGTGTGTGTGTGTGTGTGTGTGTGTGTGTGTGGTGTGTGTGTGTGTGTGTGTGTGTGTGTGTGTGTGTGTGTGTGTGTGTGTGTGTGTGTGTGTGTGTGGCCTTGGGTGTGTCCTGATGTGTACATTTAGTTTTTGCACATCAATAAACCCAGAAGCCATCTGTTGTTAAAGCCTGTTCACTATGTTGTAGAGTTTCTTCTTTCTCTGTTTGATGGCCCCACATTTGCTATTCTGATGTGAAATGACCTAAGTGATGCTGAAGCGGTAACTGTGCTCAGGGAGTAAAGCTGACTAATATGCTAATTTGAATGGAAGCCTATTTGCACATATCATGTAAATTATACTGTAGGCCACTCTCATTACTTCTTAATGAGTTTTAGGGTATGAGCATCTATATATCGAGACTGCGCTCATTTCACAGAGAAGCATAAAGATTTTGCAGAAGTACTCAAAACAGTTGCTATAAATTCCCTGTAGGGGGGGCAAGGAGGTATGAGATGACATCTAAGGCATTAAACAAGTGCAAGTTGCCCTCGCTATGAGCACACCATTACCATCCAGTACACAGAACGTCACACCAGACTTTTGATGATTCAGAAGAAACCAACAACATTTCAATCACACAGGTACTCATCAGTACCTACAGTACAACCGTATGAAATATTGACGTAGTCTCTGAGACGCCCCGTCGTTTCTGAAGGGTATTTGTTTCTAACACTAACCCTAACCCGAACCACCTCAACTGGCTCCTTTCTATTTAAAGGAGCAGCTGCTATTTTCCAAGTCTTTCACAGATGACTGAAATTCGGCCACTCGTATCCGTGATCTCGTTTTTTCGGTCATGACCTACCTTTCATGACCAGGTGAGAGTAGGATTGAAGGCAGACTGGTAGATTAAGAGCGTTGCCTCCTGGCTCAGCTCTCTTCATCACAACCACACGGTAAAAAGACTGTTGTACCGCTCTTGCTTCTCCAATTCTCCGGCCCATCTAACGCTCCATTTTCCCGTCACTTGTGAATAAGTTCCAGAGACCTCCTTTACTTGGGGGTCAGGACTCATTCCCTATTTGGAGTAGATGGTCTATTGTTTTTTCTCGTGAAAACCGTGTCCTCAGATTTATACGTGCTAATCCTCATCACAGTTGCTTCACACTGGGTTTTGAACCAATCCAAAGTCGCAGGCCGATGATGCGATCCACATCATCTGCAAAAGAAGCGATCTAATCCTCAACCCACTGAACTGCAGCCCCCGTCTCGCGCAAATATGCCTTGAGATCCTGTCAATGAATATCAACATTATATGTGACACTGCCCTGGCGATAGCACACTCCCACTGGAAACAAGTCAGACTACTGCAAAGGACCTAGACACATCTCTTTCTTCGGCGTACAGAGATTGAACCAGAACCAACTGGTAATTCCCGACTCCTGCACAAGCTCTTGCTCCTTTCCTCACAGAGGGTTGACATTCCAGGTCCACAAAACCAGCCTCTGCTGCTCGGGTCTGGTCTGTCAATGTCCTTCACCTTAACTGCCTTTCTCGCAGCAGCCTTGATCTTCCAGTAGGTGATGGACTCGCAGGACAAGGGGAGTTGATGGTTTCCTTGATGCTTTTTGATGCCCGGCCAGGCTCCGTGGCAAGCCCGGCCAACAGGCGCTTGCCGACAGGTCCTCATTCTGAGCCTGGTTCCAACCGGGGAACCTGGGCTTCATACAGGCTGGGTAACTCCCTTTTGACCTTGTTTCTTCATAGGTTCTTTTCGTGAAACATTCTTAGTCTGGCTCCCACCTGAGACCAATGTGCCATGGGAGATCCTACCAAGTTCGCAAGGTTCTGGAAAACACAGCCCCAAAGTTCATAGGAACACATAACTTCCTCCAGCAAGCTAATCTAAAATGGGCATTGTTGTAGTAATTGTGGTAGGCCTGGGTGACGCAACAGAGCAGACTGCAAGTTGTTAACCAGTTAAGCCCCATGCCCCCGGTACCGGGGGCAGAACGCAACTTCTTGCAAGAAACAGCGTCTGAGGGCTTCTTAACATTTAACAAACTATGAATGTGTCATACACACTTAACGGGAAGAAACTCAGCTATCAGACAATATTAACCATTTTTAACGAAACACAAGGGTAATGACAAAGGCTCTGAATTAGCCCTGAGCGAAAACATTCTAACGCACTTAGCACAGAACTCACGGTAAAATACCCTTATTACTTATCGGATCTGCACAAACAATATATCGATTAGCAAGCTGAGATTCCACAGATTCCAGAAATATAAGTATCATCACTGAGCGATCAAAACAGGGGAAGCAAACACAGACATCACACCACGTAGCTTTACATCAAACCACGTAGCTTTACGGAGCAAACACGGCCAATTTGTCTTACCTTTTGCTGTTTCTGATCAAAAGTTGTGTTCAATGGCATTAAAACGATAAAAACAGTGCTGAAGGTTAATCCATAGGTTAATCCAATGTGTCTGAAATGATTACTGATAATCCATCTTCATATTTATGTCAATAACGGAGGGTTTTTTTGGAGGCGTGTGGCGCAGTGGATAGAGCGTTGGTGTTCGGATCAAGGGAGCACAGGTTCAAACCCCACTGCAGTCAGCATGTCGTTGTGTCCCTGAGACACTTCACCCCAAATTGCTCCTGATGGGATTGCCCACAGTATTGAGTATGTAAGTCGCTTTGGATAAAAGCGTCTAACAAGTGACATATAACATGTAATGTTTTAATATATAGCTGCTATGATAGCCTCTACCAGAAGCTGCTATGCTTCTATCATAGCAGCTTCCGGTTTTGGGCATTCTGGCTACGCATCACTCATTCACCAGTGGGTAATGTTTAGATGGATTTTAGGAACTTCCCCTAGATTATATTGGCTCTAACGGTTAAAAAGAGGTGTCAATCATCAAAATCGACCGAGGGGGGCCAGAGATATGGAAAATCCACCCAAATTACCCCAGAAGTGGGTTCCTCTCTAAAAAGGTCAAACGTCACTTGTTTTGCATCAATCTTGATACAGGGTACTTATTATATATCTTATAGTTTGGATTCCTAAAGCTTTTAGTCTACTATCCCATTATTCAAGGGTGGTTTTCACTATAAGTAATTTTTTTTTTTGGACGGACACTATAATTAAAAATGTTTTACTATGTTCAATCTGAATTTACTTTAAAATAAAAAAGATTCTATATTGATCCTGACTTTTCTACATCCAACTCACAGGTTTATCATTGCTTTGAGAAAAAAGATGATTAATTTACCCCTTTTAGAAGTGAAGATATATAGTCAATTGTTCTGGGAATGTCATTTTCGAGCCTTAGGCCTGAAAAACCAACACAGTCTCACTCCCTGATAGTCCAATAGCGACGCTTGGTCAGGGTCCTTTGGCGTGCAGTTGTGACGCGCCGAGTCTCCTTCAGCTTCATAAACGGACGCAAAGAGCTTTCAACTGATTGCAATGTATTCCCATCGGCGGCGGTATTTGACGCTCAGGGAAGCACCGCATCGGTCCATGTCGGCGGAAGTTAAAGGCAATGTGAGCGTCCATTCCCATTGGATAACGGAGAATTTACACCTGGAAGTAAGTATTCTCCTTACTGTCGATTGATTTTACAGTGATATCTGCACTACTCATCAACTCAAAAACACCAGATTATCCTTGTTAATTACACAACATTGATTGGTTTAAATTGTGTGCAATGCTTTTGTGTTTTTCCTCTTCGATTCGGAGAAACAAATATTTTTTCGGATTTTAGGATGGCAGAAGAAACTACACTACCCATAATCCTCAGCTATCGTTTAGGACTACACCGTGCGCTTTGCTTGACAAACCCCGTGGTTAGTCCTCAAGCTCTGTGATTGGATGTTGGAGTGGCAGTGCGCAAAGTTTACGCCGAGCGCCAAACAGCACTTTGAAATGGAATGAAACCCATCGACGGCACACTATCCAAAACAGGACTCGAACGTGTCCTACCCCCCCACCCCCAGAACTACACATGCTGGCTATATGTGTGTTTCACAACATGTTCTATGGCGCGTCTCTACTGGGAATTGTAGTTTTAAAAGACGTTTTCTTATAATTAGAAGTTGCCAGTATTAAACTGTATACATCCCCTAGAGGTAAAAATATAATCTATAAATGGGTGAAAATTGCTTGTGTCCATAATGGGCAGCATTAACATGACAGCTCAGGTCAGAAGAGCTTTATTTAATAGCTGGTCTTATGTCTGTGACCCCTCCTGTTGTTAATTGATAAGCCTTGAAACATGCACTTGTCGCGGTTCAGAGGCTAATTTTGCAAATATGGCAGTAGCCATCGATCATCTTCAGATAAGATAAGATCCCAAGTTGGGAAACATTTTTGTTACAGCAGCATGTAAAACATGCAATTTATTGTTACTTTGTAATTCTACTCAAGGTTCAAGGCTTTTATTGGTCATGCGTACATAGCTACAGTGTAGTTATGACGATGAAAATCTTTGGTCACAGGCTCCTCCAACAGTGCAACACAATAAAACAGATACACAGAAAAAATAGTGCAAGTAAATACAAAAAGAAAAATAGTAAAATAGTGAAATAGTGCAATAAGAGTCTATATACAAGTGATTGGAATATGATATATTAGATAAATAATTTCTAAGTAGCAGCCAGATGAATGTTATGGATGTTGTTTCAAAGTTCAGGTGTTTAATAGTCTTATGGCCTGTGGGATGAAGCTGTCCCTGAGTCTGGTGGTTTAGTCCGGATGCTGCGGTACTGCCTGCCAGACGGCAGCAGACAGAACAGTTTGTGGCTGGGGTGATGGGGGTCTTTTATAATCCGGAGGGATTTCTTTAAGGTTAACCTGGTATTTTTACTCCACTACATTTATTTAGTTACTTTACAGATTTGGATTGACGATGTGAAATATAAACAACCCTTAAATCAGACTTTAGTTATACCTGAGTCAAATTCAGTGAAGGTGATTGTCAAGTGCCAACAATCAGGCGAGATATTTGATAGTTGGTGCTTGAGAAGACTAAAAATGTATCTGCAGATCCCTATAAAGCATATTCATTACTCGTTATTCTCTAATCCTTCATTAAAAACTGTTTTTAATGGCTATTTTGCACATCCCTTTAAAGATTGCAAGATTTTCAAAGGTTTATTCACATCATATACACAACTACGGTGTAGTTATGCAATGAATGGAAAACTTGGGTTGCAGGTTCCTCAACAGTGCATTACAAGACATCTATCAATATGTGTGTATACCTCCACCATTATACTGTCGTATTCTGCACATTTCATATTCTATCTACATACATCTTATAAGAGTATAATAAATATGTATAATATCGGTTAAAATAAGTGCTTCAACATAGAAGGAAAGTTGATTGTCAAGTCCCAAAACAAACCATGCAATTTATTAGACTTTAAGTACTTTGTCAGGCTTAATATTTATCTGTAGATACCCCCAAAGCTTTTTGCTTACATGTATTTAAAAGAAGACCTTAACCTAAAGTATTATTTAATGTTTTAAAGGACAGGTGTCATGGCCATTTCCACTGATCATAATTACATTGTTGAGGTATACTAAAATAGATTTATACTGTGCAATTTTCCAAACTCACATTGATTTCGCATACAGCATCTCTGTAAAGTATGTGTATTCAGCAGTATTCACTCTCTCCACTAAACGGCTCGTTGGAGCTCTTGCCCCCCCTATCTGTGAGCCTAGTGTGCTCCGATTGGTCAGCTCGGCCACTCTGTTCTGATTAGTCAACCACCAGAGAGGCTCCGCCCATGTCTAACAGTGCTTTTTTCGGCTCGCTCAGCGGAACAACAGTCTTATAATGGCCTCGGTGCAGCCGTATATTTTATACGCTAACTAACCGAACTGTACCTACAACTGTTGTTATAGAAGAGTAAGTTATTTTTACCTGTAATAAACTACTACTGTTTGATGAGAAATCAAATCATGGTTTGCTATATATGAATGATATGTTATAGGAGCAAATAATTCAGGGAAGAAAAGATAGGCCTACTAAGTATTTCCATCAAACTTTATTTTTAGAAATGTACAAAATGAACATGCGTAAATATACATATATACACTGTATATCATCCATTCCTCCCCTTATAGGTGTTTTCGGCATCTTGCCTATCGCAGCTTTGTAAGCGGCTGCCGGGGCTTTTTAGGACGAGGCATCAGAGTGGGTCATCCCGTGTGTGTGTTGTCCGCCAGATACGCCAGGAGTTTCCTGATCTGGCTGACGAAATCAAATGCAAATCACAAAATATTAGAGAAACTTAGTTGTTTTAGATTCGTTAGTAGTAGTTGTGGTAGGAGTGTGTATCTATCTAATCTATCTATCTAATCAACACAGTTAGCTTGCCAGCTAATATGCTAACCTAGTTTGCTAGTTGTTCAGTGTAATATGCTATAGGCTACTATACTATGAACAACAGATAGTGGTTCATATTAGGCTATCAAGAACATGTTTACAATTGCAATCTTATACGGGTAGTCTGCTACATTCATTGTAGCTGGCAATGTTTTCCTGAGCAAACTAATTTCTAGCTCCGTTTTTTTAGCTCGGTAGCATACACGCTAGGAACGCCAGCTATAATGTAATTACGTTTCGCGACTGACCGTACGGTAAATCACCCGGAGTATACTGTCTATGAGTATTTCGTGTGTGAATGCAGACATTCTCCTGCTATGAGATACATGTATGTAAGGCCATCTGCTAATATTAGAGTTGATATATGGAAATGCTAGCAACTTAGTTAGCACAGTTAGCACTGTGTCAATGGCTTAGCAGTCCGACACACGTTTACACATTTAAACAGTCGTGGTAGATACCTTGTTTGGGAGACATTCCTAACGAAATGAAGTGCCAATCACAAAATATTATTGAAACTTAGTCGTTTTATGTTCGTCAGCTTGCCAGCTGGATTACAATGCTAACCTACGTTTGCTAGTTGTTCAGTGTAATATGCTATAGGCTACTATACTATACTATACTATACTATGAACATCAGATAGTGGTTCATATTAGGCTATCAAGAACATGTTTACAATTGCAATCTTATACGGATAGTCTGCTACATTCATTGTAGCTGGCATAACAACAATGTTTTCCCGAGCAAACTCATGTCTAGCTCCATTGTTTAGCTCGGTAGCATACACGCTAGGAACGCCAGCTATAATGTAATTACGTTTCCCGACTGACCGTACGGTAAATCACCCGGAGTATACTGTCTATGAGTATTTCGTGTGTGAATGCAGACATTCTCCTGCTATGAGATACATGTATGTAAGGCCATCTGCTGATATTAGAGTTGATATATGGAAACGCTAGCAACTTAGTTAGCACAGTTAGCACTGTGTCAATGGCTTAGCAGTCCGACACAACTGAAACTGAAACTCTGCCGCACGGTCCCCTCGTTCCTTGGAAGAGGCGGAGAGGTGGGTGTTTGTCATCTGCTGGTGGACTAACCGGAGAGAATTACAGTGCTTGCCTCGACGGGGAGGGATTGCATTGAATTAAAGCAGCAGAAGGAGCAAACGCTTGCCTCGGGGATGGAGAAAGAAAGCCACAGCGGAGAATAAACAGAAGGGTAACCATGGTAACCAAGTCTTCTTCGCTGCTTTTGTGGCAGACTACAGCGCCACTTACAGGCCTGGCATATGTACTACAGCGTCTCCAGCGCTTTCGAGCGGCAATGGCCGGCCGTGGCCCAACCCCACATTCCCCTGATAGGTGGAGAGTTGGCCCAATAGCCGTAGCGCCACTTTCCTGACGTCAGTAAAGTGTTCAAATCTGGATCAGTTTTTATCAGATCCGTTGCAGCCCCTTTTTTAGAGATTTGGGTATGGAGGAAAATAGAGAGGGTTGTGTTTTCTGACACTTGGTGAGTTCCCTGGAACACCGGGGACACATATTCATGTATAAAAGACGTACAAAAGTGCATTTTGCATGATAGGTCCCCTTTAATAAAAAACAATAATATCAAAACAAAATATTACTACTAACTTTATTGTGAAATTAAAACAGAACGGTAAAAGAATAGTTTCCGGTCTATTCTGAGGCCCAATCTCTGTAGATAAATAAAGAACTACGACAGATGTGTAATATTTAATGCAGCCGAACTATTTATTACAATGCATTAATGTGATGACTTTCAAAGAGTAAAGCAAGCACTGCTGAATAAAGTATGATTTTATCTTTTATGAAACGTTTTTTTCATATGAAATACAGTTGGAGGTCAACCAATCACAGAGCTTGAAGACTAATCACGGGGTTTGTCGAGCAAAGCGGAACGATAGCTGAGGATTATGGGTAGTGTAGTGTCTTCGGCCATCCTAAACTCCGATACAACTATTTGTTTCTCAGAATCGAAGGGGAAAAACACAAAAGCATTGTACACAATTTAAACCAATCAATGTTGTGTAATTAACAAGGATAATCTGGTGTTTTTGAGTTGATGAGTGGTGCAGATATCACTGTAAAATCAATCGACAGTAAGGAGAATACTTACTTCCGGGTGTAAAATCCTCCGTTATCCAATGCGAATGGACGCTCACATTGCCTTTAACTTCCGCCGACATGGACCGATGCGGTGCTTCCCTGAGCGTCAAATACCGCCGCCGATGGGAATACATTGCAATCAGTTGAAAGCTCTTTGCGTCTGTTTATGAAGCTGAAAGAGACTCGGCGCGTCACAACTGCACGCCTCGGGACCCTGACCAAGCGTCGCTATTGGACTATCAGGGAGTGAGACTGTGTTGGAAAAACAGGCTCGGGGCTCAACTGGTTAAGGGACTTGAATCGACACCCAATCAAAAGTCCCCAAGCTCCAAATAATGCGTTATATCATTAAAACCTCAAGTGGCTTTTTTAGGAACCGCACTTTTTTGCACTTCTGCATGAGCTTTCACTGCTCAGCCCTGAGTTTGTTGCTTGGTTACTACCAACCACTGGTTGACATTTCAGTCTGGACAAAAGTGGTTTACCCACAGACAATGCCATCATTTGAGCCACTCTTAAAGACAAATTAAGGAGAAAATATTTATAAACAACAAATGAAAATGTTCAACTGTAGTCTGTGAGTTTTAGTTGCATATAAAGCCCATTAGCTTTCACTAATACACAGATCCTTGCTGGCTGCCTCTGAGTTGCTCTAACTTTCTATTAGTCCATTTTGTTTGACAGTTGGAATGTGGCAGGCCGATAAAAGCAGATCTGGCCTTGGCTATTCAAGCGCAGACACCCGGGTCAGACATTTCAGCAGAGATGATGATGCACCTGGCTGCTGAAGGTCCAAGGTCAACTCTTTCATGGTGCTCTCAGCTTCCACATGCCTCCGCTCTGCTTAATGAAAGTTAGCTTTAGTCCTCCAAGTGCCAACAAGTCTGACAGCACCAATTTGACTAAGTTTAAACTACATTTGATAATAATAACAACGTATTAAAACAATTTAAGGAGAAAAGGAGAAGAGAACCACCAAGAGCAAAGAAAATATATATTCAAGGTCAACAGTTCTTACGGTAGTTTGGGAGATCAATATGAATAAAATGGTTGATTTAATGGTAAATGAACTTAACTTCAACATAAGACAAATTAAATGCATACTGTGCATAAAAGCCTATTCATTTTTAAATCTCTATCCTCAGGGGAGAAGCTTAAACTATTTAAAGGAGGATTCAAAAGGGTGCTCTTAGAAAAATGTGAGCCTTCAATATTAATTTCTTGGTGCAAATGTGAGAGACGTAGGTTTACAAAATTAGTGAAAGTCACTATGTATTTTCAATACACAAGGCCTTTCTTCACTTGTGGATAAAGTTCTGTGTACTAACTGCAGATACAAAGTGCTGAAATGGAGCCAGGATCATGTTTTGCCCCAAGGATACACAAAATGTCAGAATATACACATTCTCAGAGTTCATTGTGTCATGCCTGGTAATGACTGTGTTTCTTGTATTTGCAACCATAATTACAAAAGTATTAACAGATGAAAGTCTTTGGGGTGCTTGCCACTCACATCACATGTACAAAACAAAAACTTTAAAGTGTTTTTCAAAAGGATGTTTTTTTCAGTATAGTATAAGATTATTGGACGTGGTTCAAGTAAAGGATCCCTGTTAGACTCCAAAATAATATGAATCTCAGGCATTAAACCAGTGCAAATGGAAGTCACCAAGTGTGATGATAAAGTTCTAGTTCTCTGTGACTGGCCAAGCCACACACAGTATAGTATTCAACATACTTATCTCATCTTATTCTCCTTCTTCCGCCATACATTTTGTCATGCTACTCGTCCGGCAGCGTTGACACGAAACACACAAAAAACACATCAAAACGTGCGGAATGACCGGGATCGGGTTGCTATGTCTTTTATAAGAGATTCGCCTAGCCGTTTTCCCATAGGAATGAATGGGAAATCCATTTGAACAGAGCTCAAAAACACCCCACTTTGACCCCATACAGATTCCGCATACTTTAACGTAGAACAAAAGTTACACGTTTAAACGGTTCTCGAGACTATGGACTTTATTAGACTAATTGGATATTTTTTGATAGCTAGTACGGTTCTCACGTAGTCGCAGCTTAGGTTTTGTGAAAATGTCACACTGTTTCACATTTTATAATGGGTGTGTATGGGAGAGCTGGTTAAGACTTAGAGTGGGTGACATCACGGCTAGAAGGGAGAGGAACTGGAAAATCTGAAGAGTTTTTTTCCAACTATTGCTCGGCTGGCCACAATTTTCACTCTTCATACATCATTTTGTGATCATAATGTAGGGAAATCTGTCACGGCCGCACCGATATGCTCATTTAATCAAACAGACTTCCACATATAGCAAACACAGATTCATCAGGTGGTCATCTGGTATCCTAAATACTCTGGGTAGGATACTTAGCTGATTGGAGTTACAGTTTTTTACTTAAAAGCAATAATGCAGCACAATATTGTCAATACATTCTCTGACAGGCTGTCTCTCGTTCACTGGCAGGGCGTTGCCGTGGAAACGCTTTAATCTTTGAACACACCTGTCGGTCGTTAACTAAATCCAGTGGTAATCTAAAGATGTTCAGAAACGATGCAGGAATGTGCTACAAGAATGCAAAGATGTAATAGATAAACAGTTAAAATAGTCAGCTAAATGTGAGCTAAAATTAATGGATATTCTTTGTTGTACCTTAACAATACAACTAATGATATTAATACTTACTCAGCGGGGGTAATGTTAGCATCGGGACGCGCACCCAAGTTTCATTCACACAGTCAACATTTCTCTGAATTTTCTAGTTCAAGATTCAATGGTATTGGCCACTTTCAAGCAACGTTTTACTGTAAATAAGAACAAATAAAGTCTATTTTATTTAACTTTTCAATTTGAAAAAGTTAAATAAAGGGCTGTTGGTGATTCGGTTTTTTGGATTTATTTAGGCAAAGCATATTTTGGGACTGTACTTTGTTTCTCTTATTTTTAGAATAGTTAGTTTTTAGATGAGCAGATTTAGAGTGATTTACGTATTAAAGGTAGGGTAATTCACTTCAGAAACACTTTTTGTTATATTCCATGGAATGCTCTTAACATCCCAATAGCAATGAATAAATTAAATGCTTTGACAATAAATATATACAAATATTTCATCTGTGGAAGCCGTGGCGCTGTAAAAAGCAAGTCCAAGTATCTGCCTCGGCCCGCGGCAGATAATTGGATGGCCTACCTGCCTGTCAGCCTTCCATCTCGTGCAGAAACTTATCTCGTGTCCTCATTGGTCATGTGCACGTTCGTGTGTGTTGGAGGAGGGGCTCTGTAAGGAAGTCTGAAGGAAGGGGAGATTGTTTTCGGTTGTGTACTTTCAAATTCTAGCGCACTCAAGCTGGTTTCTCCATTCTTACCTACCCTACCTTTAAGAGGAGCTCTGCCAGGACAATGTCCTTCAGCTTGGTTTCTTTCTATCACTAGCTTATTTTGAGTTTCAGATGTTACCTGTTGCTCCAACATCAATCATTTGGGACTCAAAGGATTTCCTCTTCCAATATCCTTTGCTTTCCTTTTTGAAGAATGGTTCAATACGGCTTGATACATACTGTAGCTCCTCTTGTGACAGTAGAGCAAGGAGGACCAGAACAGAAAAAAACTGAATTCAAAAAGAGCCTGCCACGCACCACAAAGCATTCATTCACTATTGGCTGCAGCCCATTATTATGGCTGAAAAAACTGCACTAACTAACATTTGTGTATGTGTTGGTAAATACATAATCCTTAAATATATTAATAGACATGTAAATGTCCCTCTGTTTATAATTGGAGCTGCATCCCTGTTATACCCCCCTCATGTATCATCATGTCTTTCACCTAATTAGAAAACATGCATAATAGCCTATTATATCCCACTCCCCAAGTCTTAAGTGCCTGAGTCATAAGCAGTCAAAGCCCACTGCACACTTTAAAGAAGGTGTTGGTAAAAGACTCATCGTTTATCTTTTATTAACAATAAGCCGCAATGTCAAAATGTGTCGCTGAAAGCTAGTGTGTAAAGGCCACACAGTCGTATTTAAAATTGGTTACTTTTTGAACAAAAACAATTCAATCTGACATCACCTGTGCTTCACATAAACAGCAATGATCTGCAATATTGCCTGTCTGAGCAGATTGATACTGAGTTCAAAACCTGAAATGCAGTTCTTAAAAGCACCGATCAAACTAAAAGTATCCCTTTTCGGTGATCTACCTTTTTTCCAGATTCATATTTCACAGTGTAAGATCAGAAAATGAAACTCTTTATTCCTCCACCTCCTGCATTTCATCAGACCAGCTGCAGTTTCTTCATTCTGCAAGTTTTGACTGTAAAACAGAAATTCACCTCATTACTTATTCATAACAGAGGAGTGTATGTTGTTTGGAGATCTTTGCCATTTGCTCAGGGTTTCTGAACCATTCCTGACTACTAAGGCCTTAAAGGATAATTCTGCAACTTAGATATTACTCTTGAAGTTTTGATTATTGTTTTACCGGTTAACAAATGTTGTTGTGAACACCAACCGCTTGATTTAGCAATTGATTCAGTTTCATGGACACAAATGTTTTTCTCCTGCTCACCTGACTTCTGAAGTCCTCTTGCTGTCCTTTCTACTGTTCCTGGGAGTTCACTTTGGTCACCCTCTCAATCGTGTACACACCAATACAAGCAGTTGCATGATTAGTGCAGCAGTAGCTTATTTCGTAACTGGTTCAATTTAAATTTCACTGTGTACACATGTGACGCTTTTATGTACATTTTGTTGGAATTCTAAATTTCCATGATTTATTTTGAAAAAATACATTTAGTCTTTTTCCGCTCTCATAAATGCCCAGCAATTAGTTGGCCTGCACAAAACAAAACAAGTTTGTTATAAATAAGAAAGTATTTAAAACAAACTTATTTTAAGCCACATAACTACTTTGTTAGGTTTAGGAAAGGATCCTGGTTTGGGTTCAAATAACTAAGAAAGTATCATTGCTTCAGTTTGGATGTATATCAAAAATGGTCAACGCTGACTTCAAACTGGACACCTTTTTCGACCTACAATCCCCCCAGACTTCCTCCCGATTTGGACTTGACTTTGTCATATACACAAGCAAGTCTTACAATAGCACCAATAACACCTCTCTATAATCACCACATATTACATAGTATCTAATACCTAATTTTGGTTATGGACACCCTCTGGCTGCTTTGGACTTGTCGGGGCCTCGTCTTCTCTCCTCTAACACTGACCCTGAGTCAGCCTTATGTAATGTCCACTCTCTTGCCATTACAACTCTATTACGTTGTCCCTTTATTGCCCATTCCGCACCTTGACCGCCTGTAACATGAAAACGGCTCACCATTTCTGCTGGTTTTATCCTTCTTTCTCACGCTGCTGTGATTCTAGTTATATCTCACACAGGCTCCGCCCTCTACTGGACTCTATGGGTACTACTCTCAACCATGCTATGCGAGCATTCACATACTGAGTTGCATAAACGTAGCCGGCCAATCGGGGCGAGCCTACCTGAATGCGCGCGCAGGCCCACAGTATATAAGGCGGCTACGCCTCCCGACTGTCATCCTTTTTCTCTTCAGCGAGCAGGACAAACAACTGACAGAAATAAACGTGAGAAGACGAAAGAATAAGAAGGAAAAAGTTACCCACTCTGGGCCAACCTCTCCAGGCTTGGCTCCTGAGAGGGACAGGCTGAGACAGGGGGGAGTGTCTGACAAAGTTATTCAGTCTATCCAGGCAGCTAGAGCAGAATCCACCACAGCCTGTTACAGGCCAAAGTGGTTGGGATTCCAGCGATGGCGTGAAGAAAGGAGTCTCGAGCCTCTATCTTGTACGCTGGGCTCTATTCTGTCCTACTTACAGATACTGGTGGACAGGGGGCTTGCTCATTCCACAATTAAAGTGTATGCAGCAGCCATTTCGTCCTGCCATGAGGGATTTGGCGGCAGGTCAGCCTTCAGTCAGCCGCTTATGACGCGGTTTTTGCAGGGGGTCAGGAGGCAGCGCCCAGTGGTGCATGCCTCCTCCCCGCAATGGGATCTGCCGTTGGTGCTTGAGGCTAGGGATGGGTATCGTTAAGGTTTTAACGGTAGGCCTACGACTACTTTTATCGATACCGCTTATCGGTCCGGTCTTTTAACGGTACTCTTATCGGTTCTTTTGGAGAATAAAATAAGGTAAACTAACTAAACAAATTGTGAATAAAACTAACATTGCTTTTTATTTAAATTAAATACATAATATTTCACATCAAAAGAAACAACAATGTTTTAACAAATCGTATTAAATAATCTGATGACAGAACTGTAAACAGAATAGCTGAAACTTTAACAAAATAACTTACTCAGTTACCTCTAATCATTAACCCATGTTTGTATACAGTAATTGAGCTAGCATACATAAAACCTGACGTGGAAACGTTACTCGTGGATGGGGCTACAGAGCTACTAGAAAGACATTCGAACCCGGTGCATTTCTCCGTCTGAATGTGGAGCACTTTTGCTAAATGTTTCGACAAATTGCTCGTGTTACCGCCCTTACATGCTAAACTCTTATTGCACTTTTGGTAACGAGCATTGTCCACATGGAGACGGGTAAAGTTTAACCACACCTCGGAGCGCGTTCTCTCCGCCATCTCCTCCGTGTGTGTGTGTGTGTGTTGCTGCATGTAGCAGCTGCGTGTGTGTAAACTGCCCCGTCCCCTCGCACACAGGCGGGGGAGAGAGATCTCTCGTCTGGATTGGAAAGATCGAAAATACAAAAAATAATCATAGACGCATTTTGCTGTCTTTTTGCATATTAGAAACGGAGTTGGCGACACTAAAACTGCAATATAATGTTTGTGTAGCAATAATACATATGACATATATTTTTTACATGTCTCCAGTAAGCCTACCGATAAAAAGACCGATAACGTCGGAGCTTAACGGTACCACGGTCTTTAATAATTCAGCCCCGGGGCCCGTTTAATACCGGGGCTCGGTACCCATCCCTACTCAAGGCTCTGGTCACAGAACCATTTGAGCCTCTGGAGCTCTCCTACCTGAAGGCACTGTCATTGAAAACAGCTTTGCTGCTTGCCTTGACTTCGGCCAAGAGAGTGTCCGAGCTGACCGCTCTGTCGGTGCACCCGAGTTGCCTTTTGATCCGGGGTGACTGTAGCGGGGCGACACGCAGACGGACCCCTCCTTTGTTCCCATGAACCTAAGGAGTTCGTTCAGGTCGAGGGCTATACAGTTAGACGGCTTTAGTCTTCCACCCCATATTGGGGACAGGGAGGCTAAATTGCACCTTCTCTGCCCGGTGCGTGCGCTGGCATGTTATGTAGGGCGCACGACTTCCATTAGGCGCACTGAACAGCTGTTTGTGTGCTTTGGGGATGGTGTGGTCGGTAAAGCTCTGTCCAAGAAACGCCTGACAGGATGGCTCTGCGAGTGCATTTCACATGCCTATGGACAGGCGGGGAGAGCCTTCCCCACTGGGGTCCGTGCACACTCTACACGTGGTACTGGTATGGCTGTGTCAACAGCCTTGTTCAACGGCGTGAGTGTGGAGGACATATGCACGGCGGTGTCTTGGTCTACGCCAGGCCCCTTCATATGGTTTTACCTCTTGGACATGTCTGGCTCCTTCTCATCGTCTGTGCTTGCTGGGGCAACACACGACTGGCGAGGGGGAGGGGGGGTGCTGTGTCCCTGGGACATAGTGCACTTATGTTTTCCCGTGCTCCTTAGGGACCCGGGAGGCGTGGTGCGCAGTAAGCCCCGTACAGGGCTGGAGGACTCTCCCACAGGCAGGCGGGGAGAGCCTTCCTCACTATTTTCCATGCACACTCTACACGAGGTAAGCGTGTGTGAGTGTGGGGGACATGGTGCACTTGCGTTCTCCCCATGCTCTTTAGGGACCTGGGGGAACGTAGTGCGCAGTGTTAGTCACTTGCGCTGGCACCTGCAGGGTGGAGCTATGGGCTTGTTCAGACCAATTTGGCTCTACCCAGCCAAGTAAGCTGCGGCCCCGACTTCTCCACGGTCACAACCGGATGAGAGGAAGTTGGGGTGCGGTGGCTGTTAACCAAAGGCCGGTCAGGGGCAGTGTGATGGGTCGATGTTGTTGGACGACAGGGCGTTTATCCATTAGGGCTCCACCCACTGTTCCCATAGAATCCAGTAGAGGCCGGAGCCTGTGTGAGATATAACGGGGGGTTACGTATTGTAACCCTGGTTATATAAGCACAGGCGGAGCCCTCTACCTAGGGGCCCTGTCTTTCCTATGCCGCTCACTGAAGAGGGTGTAGGATGACAGTCAGGAGACATTGCCGCCTTATATACTGTGGGCCTGCGTGCGCATTCAGGTAGGGTCGCCCCGATTGGCCGGCTACGTTTATGCAACTCAGTATGTGAATGCTCGCATAGCATGGTTGAGAGTAGAACCCATAGAGTCCAGTAGAGGGCGCCGCCTGTGCTTATATAACTAGGGTTACAATACGTAACCCCCCGTTTCTCCCCGCTGCTCTGTCACTCTCTTTCCGTTTACTTGCTGGGGCTGATTACCTCTGTACTGCAGTGAAACGACCTGGGTGGCTATTCAGCGCAAATGGCATTGTGTTGTGTTGCTCTAGGGTCCAAGCTAACTGGACAGGCTCTGGCCTCCACACTCTGGGGGAGAATAATAACAGAGGCTGCTTATGAGCCTCTCTGCTAAGGGGGACCAAAGTCTATCAGTAGTCAATTTTTAAGCTTTCATATTGACAGTCAAGCCCCTTGTTGTGAACTCACCTCTAAGTAAGAAAAAATATTCTACACCATCAGATCTCAATGCTTTCCTTTATAGGGGACCTATCATGCAAAATGCACTTTGTGATGTCTTTTATACATAAATATGTGTCCCCGGTGCGTCTCACGCAGCGTCAGAAAATAAAACCCTCTCTCTTTTCCTCCGTACCCAAATCTTTTAAAAACGGGTGTACAACGAGCGGATACAGATTCCATCCGATCTGACATCAAATCGGCGGCGGACCCACAGAAAGTTGCTATCAGAAACAATGTCTGACGTGTTTTGGACGTCTTTGTTTACATTAGCAAGCCTCGCTAACACTCAGAGCTAACCTGTACTGTAGAGCACATGTGTTTAAAAAGCAGGAAATAAAAAAGGAACTCACCTTGTGATAAACCTGCAAGAGAAAAAGCATTTGAGCTCTATACTATTTCAGAAATAATCCTTGACGTGGTTTAAACAGGATGGCGAAATATCACAACCGAATTTAACTTTATCTCCGGTAGAATTCTGATCAGGCATTAGCTCCGCCTCCTCTTATTTATTTTTTTCAAGCTAAGGACCCAAAATCTGCATTTCTCTAACAGGGCTTCAAAAGAGGGGTTTGAGCCGTATGAGGCATGGCTACAATGGGTGATCTGTTTGGTATTTTGAAAAAAAAACTTCACAGACATGTTTTATATAGGTATGGCCCCACAATATATTTTTCAAATATAGCATGATAGGTCCACTTTAAACTAGGGCTGTCAACATTAACTATTAATCTGGAAACCTTAACACAATAACAACGTAAATAAATCACATTACCAACATTGAGCAATACTTCCTTCCGTAATTCCAAGTCAGGCGTTCCATGTACCATCAATTTTATAGCAGTGAAAATGCAAAGAACAGCAGAGAAAAGAGACATTCACTGCACTGACTTGAGACCAGTGGACATCAGTTAGAACCATCATTACCTCGTTGTTTCAGCACACTTGATCAATGACAAATGTCCAGCACCCACAAGTGTGGGGAAGATAGAGGAAAGGCATTTTGCTGAAGCATCTGCCCGTTTCCTGACCTTGCACAGGATTGTGAGATAGGGTCACCACTGTAGGAACATATAGCAAGTGGTGGAGGTAACCATAGAAACAAAACCACTTAGCACAATAATCTATTCCCTTTCTCGCATTAAGAAAAATAAAAAATAAATTCTTAACTCCTGTACCTCTTGATATGTCAGGAGGTCACATTGTATTGCGGCTAGGGCTCTCAGTCGATTCAAATATTTAATCGCGATTAATCGCATGATATCCATAGTTAATTGCAATTAATCGCAAATTAATCGCACATTTTTTATCTGTTCTAAATGTACCTTAGAGGAATATTTTTCAAGTTTTTAATACTCTTATCAACATATGAGTGGACAAATGTGCTTTATGCAAATGTTTGTTTATTATCATTGGAACAATGACAAATATTCTCCTGAATATTTGTCTCTCTCTCTCTTACACTCTCTCCCAACCCTGTCTACTTCTTTGCACTGAGCCAGTTGCTCAAACAGACAAGCCTGTTTACAGTTGTCGGCGAAATGCCGCTCCTCTGTCTTCATCTTCAGTAAAAGCATGAGACTGAAGTTTGTAGATCTGTGCTAGTTCTCTCGCGTCCAGGAAGAAGTTTAAAGAATAAGAGACAATGGAGTCTCTGAAAAGGGTCAAATTGGTTACTTTAATTAAGTAGCGTGGTAATGAAACAAACAGAGGTGTAGTGGGACTAAAACAGCTGTGAGTCCCGATAGTGCAGCGATGAAGAGAGAGCGAGAACACGTCAGTTCTCTGACTGTATCTCATTCAGAGCTCCTCCTCTTCAATGGCGGCCGGTGACGGGGGTCCTCCCACCACTTTCTTCTATGTCCGATATCGCGTAAAACAGAGGATTTAGACGTTGTGTATTCATTGCATAACTCCACACGCCTTTTCTCCTCATAGTCCATTCATGAATTTTTATTTAATGCATTTTAACGGCTGTAATCGTTGTTAACGTAATACCGGAAGTTAACGTCACTGTTGATATCCGGAGACTTCTTCCAGTAAAGCTTTTCAAAATAAACTTTAGCAACAACGTTAGCCACAGACGAATGCTAACCGGAAATGTTTTCAGAATAAAACAGTTTTAAGCTTACTGTATGTTTAAACTAAATTACGTCATTAAACATTGATTTCATTCAAGTTCCCACTGTGGGTCAAAATAATGCGCTGTGATGTGCAGTCGACACGTTGGATGCGATCCGAATTATCTAACGCAGCCCCTCGTCCTCCACAATGTAAAGCTGTAGCCACCCATTTAGCTATCGCTGTTGTTGTCCAGGCGTCTCCCCGGCAAACTTTCAAGCGTGGTCTGCCGCAAGCGAGCGGCAGGAGCGTGGCTGTCAGCATCAGCTGTGAGCTTGGCTTGCTGTTTAAAACACCTTTTTTTGTATCCATAACTCTCGCTAGAATCTCCCACCATCCAACTAACAACAACAACAACAGCGTCAAGCCTTTGGGCTCTGAAACTACGGGGCGGGCCGAGGACAAATACACATGCGTTAATCGCACGTTAAAATAATTAGTGGCGTTAAAATAATTAGTGGCGTTAAAAAAATGTTGCGTTATTAACGCGTTAACTTGACAGCCCTAATTGCGGCAAATATTCTCTGAGAGAATCTGTTGTGGGAATGCTTGATGAAAAGAGGCTTATTGAGAGATCATCTGAATACAACCAAATAAAATCCAAGGTTTTGTGCAGGATTTAGTGGAGGACACATGCTGTCCTTGCAGAAATCCATGTCCTCACAATGTTGGAAATGCTATTTCAACCATTTTGGCGATGGCCACTATATTTGTAGCTTTGTTACAACAAGTAAAATATTTGTATAGGGCTAATATACTGGTACTGATATTGTTTAATTAGGTTGTATCAAATAATAGGGCTATAATATTTGAGCTACATGTAGAGGATGCATCGTTACAATATACAGTCACATTGTTACGGTGCATTTCCTAAGTCACAATACAGAAGTATCTAATATTCCTCTCATGTAGGGCTCCTTTAAATACAAAGGGTGAATTTAAAAGTGGATTGGACAGTGAAAGAGTGTTTTTAGCAGCATTGATATAAAAGCTGCGAAACCTCGTGGATAGATGGGACATCAGGGTGAAAAGAGGTGCTGCAGCACAGGCAGTATGAGACAAATAAAGAGCTTTTTTATCATTAAAGCATGGAGACATGTCACAGTAGAGACTCTAAATACAAATATGAACCTAAAGATGCACATAAAAGGACCCCTTTAAGCTAGGGAATCTTGTTATTTCTTGTTTTTGGAGATACTGTAGGCAGTAATACATATTGTAATTGTATTTTTGTCTTTTCTTCTCTTGTTTCAGGTTTTAATAATGATGGGAACATTTCAAGAACAGTGAAGACCAGCAACTACAGGAGACAAACAGAAAGTGTGTTGTTCAGAAAGAGTTTGTGCTGTAACTTTTACTATTTTTATAAGCCCAGCTGATTTAGTGAGGGCTAAGGTACTGTCAGTATCTTTTTATGTACTCACCCCATATTCTAAACTGGATATGGGTCAGACTCTTTTTATACTCTGTTCTCATTACTTTTTTGGGTCGCTCAGCCTTTTACACCGGGAGCCTCGTGAATAAATTATAAATGTCCCTGGTCCGCTTCAGAGTGCTTGTCGTTTGTCAATATCTGTTGGTCAATTGTGCTTTATCTTACATTTAACGGTGAAAGCAAAACATACACAGTCACATTGTGGCCATGTTTAATGTGTCGTCACTGACTCCGTACATGTGTCAGATTCAGCAGACGGCAGCCTAATGCCAGGCGGGTCCCAGCAAGGAGAGCGGAAAAGAAGGGCAGTGGGGGCGGGGGCTGACTCTGCAGGGAGTGCGGCCTGAAATAGCAGTGGTCAGATGGGGCAGGAGTGACCAGCAGGCGGGGACCGCAGACCCACGTCAGAGGGGTGTACACCGGACATATATTTTAGATGCAATATGGACAGAGGATATTACAAGCTGCCGCTTCAAAAACAATGCAAATTAAAAAAACACAAATGTGCCAAAACACATGTAAACACACCAAACATGGGCAGTGTTAAAGGTCCCATGACATGCTTTTCCGGTTATTACCCCTCCCCTTGTGTGTTATGTAGCTTTTTATGCATGTAAACAGTCTGCAAAGTCACAAACCCTCAAAGTACACCCTGTAGCGAGTAAAACTCTAACACAGAAAATACCTGTCTATGCTGCCCCAGAACGCCTCGTTGGAGATTTCTCTTTTTCCATTTTTTTCTTCCTGGTCCTAGTGACGTAACGCCGACCAAATGGACCAATCCGCGGAGCTCCGCACACACACACACTCACTCAGCCTTATCTTTTCTCAGCACACACAGTGTTAAGTAAATGAATAGAAAAAATAGTATACACCCAAATTCAATACTACTTTTCAAGTAACAATCTGACAACGAACTACCAACATGCCTATAGAGATGGTCACTCTACAAGTACAGCACTTGCACAAATGACCGACGACTGGTTAAAGAGCATGGATGATAAGAGGCTTGTGGGAGCTGTCATGTTAGACTTTAGAGCAGCTTTCGATGTAATCGATCACAGTCTGCTGCTGAACAAACTCAAATGCTATGGCTTTGGTTCTGTTGCTATGTGTTGGATGGAGAGCTACTGTACCTGACTAGGAGAAGGCAGCGAGTCTTTTTCAATGGGAGCTTTTCTGAAAGTAAGGTGTTGCAGTGTGGGGTCCCACAGGGGAGTTCGCTTGGGCCTTTGTTGTATTCTATATTCACAAATGACCTTCCTTACTGTACGTATTAAATAAGTCCAGTGTAATAATGTATGCTGATGATTCCACAATGTACAGTACAGCATCAACATGCAGTGAGTTAAACTATCTACTTAAAATAGAGATTAAAGCCATAGCAGACTGGGTCAACGGGAAACGGGGTTCAGGGGGAGTGGCTGCACCCGTAGGATAGAAAAGGGGGAAGTGACGTCTGACTCAGAGGTCGCGCGGCTGTGGAGAAGAACGTGTTGCCCACATTCTGTTACCGAGTTTAGGCTAGTTAGCTAGCAGGTTTATTGTTTTGGGTGCACTCACTTTTGCCCCCACTTGCTGTTCAAATAAATGTTGAAAGAAAAAGTAAATCTGTTTACAGTTCTGTTTCATATGGGTGTTGAGAGATGTATCCATAGATTTAGTCCCTAATGTTGCTCTCAAAGTGCACCAGATTGATGCATTTAACTTCAACATTTAAAAAAAAAAAATCTTCCCGGGGGAGCATTCCCCCGGACCCCCCTAAAGGAGGTGAGGTCCACCACCTGCCCACGCCCCCTGTCAAATTGTCTCACCCACATTGAGGATGCTTCCTACACCCATGTTTTATTCTAGTGTCAAGTCAGGCAAATTGGGTCCAAATGTTATTGCATCAATGATCTGTTAACATTAAAATCATCGCGGTAAATATATGCTGTAACTATTTTGCTCAAGGCAACTCAAGGGCTCAGGTAATGTGATTACTATATGAATAATGGTCCAAAATAACATAAAATGCATAGGGTTTTTTGTCAAGTAACATACTTTCGTTGCCGGCCGGCCAATACATGCCGCGCATTAAGTGGGCCTGTCTGTCAATTAATCCCCGGGCCACTTTTTCCCCCCAGTCCGCCCCTGGACTAGACAAGCTACATCAGGCCATCTACTGGCACCTAAACCCAGGACAAATCTTCTGAAATCTTCTGTATATTATAGAGCTATAAAGGAATTGCCAAATTACCATTGCATTGCCAAACTACCTTGCTGAAATAGAGTCCAGAGCCTCTTTCAAGAAGAGATTGAAGGGCCATCTACTAATGACCATGTACCCTTGTGAGCTGTGAACCCTAATTTAATTTTATCTCATGCTTTGTACTGGTGGGTGTCTTGTGCACTCATCCTTGGCTGAGATTGATATTGAAAGTGGATGAGATTGTTGATGATATTGGTGATGTTGTTAATGATGTCAGGAGTTATGTCTTGAATGTTGTTGTATTATTGTTGTATTATTGTTGTATTGTTTTAAGTGTCGGACCCCAGGAAGAGTAGCTTTTGTCAAGAGCAAAAGCTAATGGGGATCCTAAATAAACATAAACATAAACACACACACACTCACAGCCGGGCTGTGAGTGAGTGTGTGTGTTTATGCTCAGGCTGAGTTCCGCGATGTCTCGCTGTCTCGCAGACCCCACGCAGCAACCAGGAAACGACACCAGTAACCCAGCTCACACTGTCCGCTCCTCGAGCCTCAAAGCGCGGAGTAGCGAGCCCCGCAACGTCCCGCCAACACGGCACCCAGACCCCACGCAGCATTCTCATCTGTTTGTCATTACTGGTGTCATTCTCTGGTTGCTAACAAACGCCATTGTAACACATAATCACTGATGTTCAGCTGTAACGGTGGTTGACCAATCAGAGCACAGTGGGCTCATAGGGAGGGGGGCGATAAAACGCTGCAAGAAGCTCAAAACACAACAGAAACGGGGACACTAAAAAGTGACGCACACCGCTGGGATCGGAGCGCTTGTTGATGCTCAGGATGCCATCATCCTTTTGGACCTGTCTGCTGCATTCGACATGGTGAATCATCAGATCCTCCTTCGCACTCTCCAATAATTTGGAGTTTCAGGCTCTGCACTTTCCCTCCTCACCTCATACCTCAAAGACCGTACCTACAGGGTAACTTGGAGAGGGTCCGAGTCCGAGCCTTGTCAATTAACTACAGGGGTCCCTCAGGGCTCTGTTCTTGGTCCCCTCCTCTTCTCCTTGTACACAAACTCGCTCGGATCTGTCATTAGCCCGCATGGTTTTTCATACCACTGCTACGCTGACGACACCCAATTAATTCTGTCCTTTCCCCGCTCAGAGACCCAGGTCGTCGCACGCATCTCTGCTTGTCTAGCTGACATCTCTCAGTGGATGTCTGCTCACCACCTCAAGCTCAACCTTGAAAAGACTGAACTGCTTTTCCTTCCGAGAAAAGATTGTCCCACTCTTGACCTAACAATCAACATCGGCACCTCTACTGTTTCCCCGACTCAGACTGCAAGGAATCGGGGTGTGACCCTAGATAACAAACTGTCCTTCACTGCAAACATCGCTGCTACAACCCGCTGCTGCAGATACACTCTTTACAACATCAGGAGGATACGTCCCCTCCTGACCCAGAAAGCGACGCAACTTCTGGCCCAGGCTCTCGTCATCTCACACCTAGACTACTGCAACTCCCTCCTGGCTGGTCTACCTGCATGTGCCATCCGACCTCTGCAGCTCATCCAGAATGCAGCGGCTCGTCTGGTCTTCAACCTTCCAACATTTTCTCACACCACGCCGCTCCTCCGCTCCCTTCACTGGCTTCCAGTAACTGCTAGAATCCACTTCAAGACAATGGTACTTGCGTACCATGCTGCGAATGGATCTGGCCCTTCCTACATCCAGGACATGGTTAAACTCTACACCCCAGCACGTGTACTCCGCTCTGCATCGGCCAAACGGCTCGCCGCACCAGCACTGCGAGGGGGACCCAAGTTCCCATCAGCAAAAACATGTGGGTTTGCTATCCTGGCTCCAAAATGGTGGAATGAGCTCCCCATTGACATCAGGACAGCAGATAGCTTACACATCTTCCGGCGCAGACTGAAAACTCATCTCTTTCGACTCCACTTGGAGCGATAGAATTACTAACAAAGAATTGCCAACAAAGCACTTATATACTAATAAAGGACTGGCTTATCTAAAGCCAGTTGAGTAGCACTTGAAATGTTTTGGCTCTATGAAACCTGAGTACTTATATGATTCTGTTTTCTTCAAGTTTGTATCTTCTTGGTCGAATGCACTTATTGTAAGTCGCTTTGGATAAAAGCGTCAGCTAAATGCAATGTAAAGTAATGTAATGTATAAAGTTGGCCAACTGTGAAGTTGATGAAGATGTTTCTTCATGTGTTTTGGCACATTTGCATCACTTTCAAAAGTGTAGCGCACATTTCCTAAAGGAAGTGTTTTGGGCTGTCGTAGTCACCGTGTGATAGCAAGTCAAATGTTTCATTATTGCAGTAGTGGAAAACATTTCATTGTAGTATTTTAAACGCCCCACTGTTAAAAAGAAAACCATTATCCTAATAATAAGTAGACTTAGTCAACATGAGTTCACCCACTGGTTTGTTTACTATGGCTTTGAAGCCTTGGGTTTAGCAACATTTTATAATACAATGTTATGAAATTCTAAAACTGTGAAGTTACCAAAACCACCATTAATGAACAATTGAGCATTTCTCACAAGTCATTCAATGCTAATGACTTACGCTACAGGGTTCTTCCTCACTGGCAGATCTTCTTCTTCCTCCTCGGCTGGTTTCTGTTCGCACCACAGTGTTACCATCTGGAAACCCTCACTGTCTGGGTTTCAGTTGAAAAATGGGTCGCCATCTTTGCCTTTTTGTTATTTTGAGCCTAAAGACTCAGAGGGCAGTGATCCTGCGCTCCTCTGACAGCTCTGCCACCGCTCTCCCAGCAGCCTCTCTGTGACCTCCTTTTATCTTCTTCTTTAAATGTTTCTCTAACTTTATAATTGCCCTGTCTTTCAACCAGGTTTCATTTAGGGTTGAAAGAAATTCACAGTTTTACAAGGCTTTGCCTACGACCCCTGTAAAATAGATTACTCTTTTTTTAATACTTTATGCTTCAAAATAACTGGTTGGATTTTTTAGTTTTATCCTTGTTTGAACTCTTACCTGTCCTATCCTGTGTCTTATTCCTGTTGATGCTGAATTTCCTTACAGGATCATTAAAGGTTTATCTTATCGTAGAGCAAGAAAGAGAACATAAGGGAGACATTGTAGGGATCAGTGCACTGAACCAATAATGTTCCTAACATGGTGAGTCGTGACATATCCCTGTGCGTCATGAGAGAAAGAGTATTTGAAAGCCTGGAACAAGAATAAAAAACATGCTTAAGAAATCAATATGTTAAACTGTGCAAGCTCTAACCAGGAGAAATGACATTATGCTGAGAAGCAGGGCTGCCCTTGAGACATTTTTCTCTGAAGATTCGCAGCAGAGCCAAACAAAGGAAGAGTCCACGGCCTCCAGAGATGGACGGGGACGGAGGCGTCTGCAGCATTAAGAATGTCTGCAGCTCTTAACTTAGTACAAAAAAGCAGAAATAAAATCAGCGCTCACAGAAAATGCTCCGTTTTAGTTACACACAGTTAAGCTCACACACACTATTTTATGAACATATAGGTTCACCAACAGAACAAATGAAGCAAAGAAAGTGAAAACCATAAAGCAGATTCAGGCAGTAGGCGTATAGATTCACACTTAAAGTATTAGCCTATACAGAACAGTACAGTTTACAGAGAAGAGATAACATCTGATCCTTTTACAACAAACGCGATATGCTTTTTTTTAGGTTTTTACTGTGATTGTATTCCTGCTAATAATCCACAATTTGAAATGTAACAGTAATCCGATTGCATATTTTTATGTAACTAAGGGAATACAGGTGCCATTTTTTGTATCCTGATAATGTAATCCCGTTACATGTAATCTGACACCTCACACTTGTATAAAAAACAAATTACTTGAGACTTGACTGTGGATTTTTTCTTTTTTGAACTTTTCTTGAAGGATTTGAGACTAGACTTAAAGTTGAGATGATTGTCTTGAAACCAAACTTAATTAGATTGTCTGATGTCTGAATGTGTCCTAATGACAGGAAAATAGATTCACAAAGAAAACAAATCTAATTTGAAGATTTCACAATACCTTTTGTGATGGCTGTGTCTCTCTTAACCTGTTAAGCCCTGAGCCTGTTTTTCAGGTCTCAGGCTCGAAAATGACATTCCCAGAACAAATGACCATATCTTCCCTTCTAAAAGGGTTAAATTAATAATCTTTTTTCTCAAAGTAATGATACACCTGTGAGTTGGATGTAGAAAAGTCAGAATCAATATAGATGTTTTTTATTTTAAAGAAAATTCAGATTTTACATAGTAAAAAACTGTAAATTATAGTGTCCGTCCAAAAATTATTTTTTACTTATAGTGAAAACCACCCTTGGATGATGGGTTAGTATACTAAAAGCTTTAGGAATCCAAAGTACAACATATAAGTACCCTGTATCAAGATTGATGCAAAACAAGTGACATTTGACCTTTTTAGAGAGGTTTAGCAAAAAGAAACCACTTCTGGGGTCATTTGGGTGGATTTTCCATATCTCTGGCCCCCCTTGCTCGATTTTGATGGTTGACACCTCTTTCTGACCATTAGAGCCAATAGAATCGAAGGGGGAGTCCCCCACACACACACGTTGTGAAGAGAAAAGGTGGGGGCTTCGTGCATGTAATTTTGCATCAGAGTGGACCTATCTCTAGCTTTGACATCTGGAAACGGAAAAGCAGTTTTAATGCTAATGGTTTATCAGAAATCATTTCAAAGGGACACAGACACATTAGATTAACCTATGGATTAACTTCAGCAGCGTTTTTATCGTTTTAATGCCATTGAAGACCACTTTGGAGAGACTACAGAGCCAAGGTAAAAATGTTAGCATTTTTAGCTACCTCGCGTCACCTGTTTTGATGTCCGTTTTTGCTTATAACGTCGCAAATACGTATAATTCAATGTCGGTGTCAAAAGATTCTGTGTCACCTCACGATGTGAATCGATGTGTTGGATGTGGTGAAAAGATAAATAATAAGGTTTTGTGAGTGATTTTCGGTGCAGTAAGGTGTTAGCATTTTTCGCTCGTTGCTAATTCAGAGGCTCAGTGTTAGCATTGTGGGTTTTCTTTTGAAATAAAAATGATCAGTTAGATGAGTTTCTTCCCGTTACATGGATATAAAACATTCATAGTTTTATTAAATGAACATGCCCTCAGACACTGTTTCCTGCAAGATGTTGCGGCAGTACCCCGGTACCGCGGTCTCTCGGGCTTAACAGGTTAAGAGTTTAGTCAACTTTTGCATTTTTTGAGTTGGTGAAACGTACATTTTTTGGTTTTCCTCTACTCAAGAACGTGTTACTTTGCTAAAACTTAAAAACAATGTGTCAACAGTTTCCAAGCAATTTTAGGAGTTGGGTAAACTCACTAATGTGATTTTTTTGGTTTCATGGTTATATCTCTCACAGGCTCCGCCCTCTACTGGACTCTATGGGTACTACCTTATCATGCAAGCATTCACCTACTGAGATTTCTATAGACGTAGCCGGCCCCGGGGCGGGCCTACCTGAATGCGTGCGCATCTCACTTCCGTATAAAAGGAGGCCTCGCCTCCTGACCACCATCCTTTACTCTTCAGCGAGCGGAGGCGATAGCCTAGCACTGAGTCCGAGACGTACTATTGAGAGAAAGGAAGAAAGCGAATATTTTTTTAAATGGAGCCTCTCCTGGAGCATCGTAATTGCCCGTCGTGCCCTGGCCTGATTGCGGGAGCAGATCTGCATCGTCAGTGTTTTTCCAGTGCCTGGGACAGGATCATGCCGAGCAGGGAGTGGGCCAGACACCGGCCTGCGTTGCCTGCCGTTGGATCCCGATGCTGAACCGCCGGCATCGTGCGGAGCACTTCTTGAGGAAGCTCGGCCCGCAGGTGCACGGAGAGGAAGAGGATGTGGACCTCGAGGTGGTCGACTTCGCGGAGGAAGATGACGACATCTCCTTGTCCGACACCCCCCGTTCCGACGGCCAGGAGGGCCCAGCACTCAGGTCTGCGCGACTGGACTTCCCAGTGGTGATGACCCAGGCAGCGTGTAGGCTTACCGCTCCCCCCACCGCTGCCACCTTAGGCAGGGGTTTTACGGCCCGGTGCTTCCAGCGCAGCCGGCCTTCGTCTCGCCCCCGTTGCCAGACATCTGGCAGTGTGTGGAGGCGACATGGCGGCGTCCATTGAAGACGAAGGCCGCAATAGCATCTATGTCGGGCATTGTCAGGGTGCAGGGCCGATCAGACACGGTGTGTTCTGGCGTGCCCCCCCTCGATGAGAGCCTGGCAGCCCATCTGTTGCCGCGATCAGCTGGTTGGGCGGAGGGGAAGAAACCTCTGCCCCCGCTGCCCGCGGGGACCGGGAGGCCTTGGAATATTTAGACAAAATGTTCAGGCTCGGTGCACAGATGGCGGCTGCGGCCAATAATCTAGGTGTGTTGGGCGTCTCCTTGATTTCTCCTCAAGCAGACACCCCCGCTCTCCCGTCTCAGGACGGGAATGATTATCCAGACCGCTGCATAGGTCAGATGAACAATCTGATCCATGGAGTGGCCGCCGCAGCCGGGCGGGTGATGTCCTTAGCCACAGTGGCGTCACGTCATGTGTGGCTGGGACTCACCGCGCTGTCGAGAAAGGACCGAGTAGATCTCCTTGGAGCCCCTGTTTCCACGGAAGGGCTCTTTGGGTCGATGGCCTCGGTCACTCAACGTTTCAGCCGTCTGGAGGAGGAGAGGGTGCAGCTTAGCCGTATGCTACCGCTAGCTTCTCCTCAGACATCGCAGCGCGCTCCTCCGCGGACGGCGGAGCGCAGCGCAACGGCGAGACGGAGGGAGAGGCGCCGGTACACAAGTCCTGTATCTGTAGCGCCCCCCACTTCTTCGGCCCACCCCGCGGGACCGGCGTACCGGCACTCACGGGGACGCCAGGGTGAATCCCACCTCCTCCCTGTATGATGCCCAGATCCCTGTTGTTTCCATAAATAAATAGGTTGATCTGTATCCAAGTCTGAGTGCCGTTTGTTTTCACAATCCTGCACTCACACACATTGTTGACTATACATATTCCCCACTCGCTACTGCAGCTGTTGCTCCTGTAAGGGAGATAGCTAGTGGGCATGCGCAGATGAGAGAGATAAACCGCAGGAAGTGCTATCAAAGCACTATGCGGGTACACAGTAGCGTGGCGTGGGGAAAAAATTAGGGGAAGCCAGTAATACGTCCTTTTTTTTTTGGGGTGGGGGGGGTGTGTGGTGGTCAATGTAACGCTGCAACCAGATGAGTGATTACAGCGCCCGGTATCATTTTACACACATTTGTATCATACAGATGCAGGACTTACACACGCCTGTTATCTAACCGACAGGTCCGCACACACTCTCCAGCCGAAACTCTAATAAGCATTCATTCACAAACTAAATCAGGAGACCTTTAACGTTTTACGTCCGATTCGCTCCTTTTTTTCTCGCTGCACACAGCTCCAGTTTGGGCATTGGCCTGTCATCAGATTTAATTTTAGTTGCTGCTGCAGCGGAAGTTTAGTACAATTATTTTTTATTAAAGTGGACCTATCATGCTATATTTAAATGATATATTGTAGGGCCATACCTATATAAGGTATATTTATACGTTTCTGTTTTCAAAATACCAAACAGATCATGCATTTTAGCCATGCCTCATTCGCTCTATGTGCTGTTTGCTGTCTACGGGTCTGATTCTGCTGACCACGCCCCCCTGCAGGAGAGGTGAGCCGTGCTCTGATCAGCTGCTGGGCTGTCAGAAGAGGGGGAGAAAAAAGAGATCTCCGTCCTCCGTGTTTTATTATATAGAGTCGTTATTCATTTGTTTTAAAGCTCAATAAATAACAAAGAAGACCTTTGACCGGCACTTTTCTAATTTTGTCCGGAAGATTTAAACTTTAACGGACATCTTGACCGGCGAAACAAACTGAAACTGAAACTCTGCCGCACGGTCCCCTCGTTCCTTGGAAGAGGCGGAGAGGTGGGTGTGTGTCATCTGCTGGTGGACTAACCGGAGAGAATTACAGTGCTTGCCTCGACGGGGAGGGATTGCATTGAATTAAAGCAGCGGGAGCAAACGCTTGCCTCGGGGAGGGAGAAAAAAAGCCACAGCGGAGAATAAACAGAAGGGTAACCATCGTAACCATGCGCGGGAAGTCTTCTTCGCTGCTTTTGTGGCAGACTACAGCGCCACTTACAGGCCTGGCATATGTACTACAGCGTCTCCAGCGCTTTCGAGCGGCAATGGCCGGCCTTGGCCCAACCCCACATTCCCCTGATAGGTGGAGAGTTGGCCCAATAGCCGTAGCGCCACCGTCCTGACGTCAGGACAGTGTTCAAATCTGGATCAGTTTTTATCAGATCCGTTGCAGCCCCTTTTTTAGAGATTTGGGTATGGAGGAAAATAGAGAGGGTTGTGTTTTCTGACACTTGGTGAGTTCCCTGGAACACCGGGGACACATATTCATGTATAAAAGACGTACAAAAGTGCATTTTGCATGATAGGTCCCCTTTAAATACTCCAAATCTCCATCCTCCATAATTGCACTTGCTTCAGTTGCTTGCTACTTTCTAACGGCGGTGAGAGTGGTGCAGTGACGCTATGCAACGTATAACTTCATGCTGTGCATCACGAGCCTGTTGCACTTCGACCTCTGCTGTTCCCTGTATATACAAACGAAACACTAAATTGAGTACAAATCAGGACACACCATGTGTTTTCCTCAACAACAAAAATCAAATCCGTCTTGAAATCATAACGAGACAGTTTACATTAGCTGTTAACAGACGGTAACAGAGGTGCTATTCACATGCATTACAAGGGGTTTAAGCCATCAAAAAAAAGGCTGGTTTGCAAGAAAATGAGCCAAATAGTCATGATATTGATATAGTTCATAAAATGTCCAACTACTTATTTTTAACCCAACCTCATGCTCAGAGATTTATATAAAGTGGCACATGGGTCCTAGAATAAATAAGAACAGATGATTATTTCAACTTTTATCTTGATAAGTGAGAGCGCAGGCCAGTCTCCATGAATGCAGGGCAAGGCAAGGTTCCATGAAGGAGTCGATAATGTTTTAAAATATCACTTTGAGTGGTGACACTAGTGCTGCATAGTTTACATCTTCATCCCATCTGTGATTCAAAAAATAGAAATGGGTACGTTTACCTGATGCTCATTATATTAGTATGTAAACACGTCTTGAATTAACCTCTGAAAACAACAACTTTAGTCTGACACACTCAAGGGCTTACCTAATGTGAACCTGAAGTCGATAGCAGGAGGCAAAATGTCTTCAAGAGGAGGTGTGACTGTTTTCTGGTGAGGCAAATAAAATAACAAAATAGTTACAATGAGAATGATGAGAGTGAACCAAAACAAAACCATTTGATCTCTTGTAAACTTTAAAAAATCTTGGTTATAGCAGCATTGAAGTTTGGCTAGGAAAAAAGCAGACCTTTTTGACAGCAGCATTGTAGATTTGTCTCAGCAAGAGAAGCTCACCTCCTATTAATGGTGGCTCAGTTGCATTCATATTATTAATTACATCTGTGGTTACCCTGCTTTTCCAATTGAAATGGTCTACTGTGAAAAAGCCTATCATGAATATTATAATTAGTACTGTCTTACTTTTTAATTAAAAACAGTTTCTCTTTCTTAGTGATCACAATAAGTGTATGCCAAAAGAAAACTTCCCGCTGAAAACATTCCTAGAACAGTGAATGGTAACATTCTCAGAATGTTTTTAGAACCAAACATTTCTAGCTGGGAAGTCCTCACTCCGAATTCTTTACAAGACTAAGTAGGTGTTGAATGGTGAATACCTTCATAGGGTGACTCCTTTGCTTTTCGTCGATGTGAAGGTCAGCTCTCGGCCCGGCTAAGTGGAACAGGCAGTAGAAGAGATTCTTAGAAGTCCCTGAGGAGAGATGGGCACATGATAAAAGAGCAGAAGAAATATTAAAGGAATCTCAGAGCTACCTGTGTGTGGTCGGAGGGAGGCGAGGGACCTTTGCAGTGTGCAGAGGGCTCAGGTTGTCTTTCTTTGGCACATCAATGCAATAATTGGCAAGGGGGTCCGGGAGGAACCGGGGAAGGGTCGGCCTTGACCCCACATGGAGCTGTCTCTGGTGAACAAGATCATATTCTGTTTCAGAGCATCAAAACACTTCTTTCTCCCCTAAAGGACGATTGTAACATGACTGGATGATTTTTGCTTGTTTTCAGGGTTTTTAAGGTTTTTAGTCCAATTCGATTGATCTGATTTCAATCTAAAATCTATTCGTCTTTTCCATCCAAATCCAGTTAGAGATATTTATAAACCTGTGTTGGGATGCCACATATCGGGACACTAAAACAGACATGGGGCTTCAAATGCGTGGGCGAATCGTGGTTCACGCTGTTTCCAGGAGAACACTTTGCCTTGATGACACACACAGATTCAAGCTGAAAACAACATCAACGTGCTGTTGCGACTGGTTATCATTTGTGTGATACTGCAAACAAATCTTTATTTATGTTACTCTACATTGCTGTTCATAAAGAGCTGAGAGTTTTCTTTGGCAACGTTGAAATGCAACATTAAAATTATACTCTGGACTTTTCACATATCTTACATACATACATTCACAATTATATTTTAATGCTCTGATCAACAGCATCCAGAGTCATTGTGGCTACGAGGGTTCCTATAATCTGTAGGACATCTCTACTAAAGCCTTTCATACTGCTATTACGAGTGGATAGACCTACCTTTACTGGAATAAAGAAAACATTTACCAATGGAATATGACCTAAAGGTCTCTCAGGACCCTCTGAGGGATCAGGGGAGTCCTGCCAATGTCAGTCTGCAACGTCAATATGTCAACCAATGGCAAGCGATGCAACAGGCATACCAAAGTAACAAGCCACTACCAGCTATCCCAGATAGAAATGTTTGGTTCTAAAAACATTCTGAGAATGTTACCATTCACTGTTCTAGGAATGTTTTCAGCGGGAAGTTTTATTTTAGTTCCCAGAATGTTCTTCTGAAAGGTAGGATAACGTTCTCTAAAAACATTCTTAAAATGTTTTTGATAACCTTAAGATGTTTTTGATAACATTGTTAGAACATTATGCCCTACTGTTCTTAAAACGTTTTCAGCAGGACGTTTTCTTTTGGTTCCCAGAATGTTCTTCTAAAAGGTAGAATAACTTTCTCTAAAAACATTCTTAAAATGCTTGGTAATAACCTTTTTTAAATGTTTTTGATAACATTGTTAGAACATTATGCCCTACTATTCTTAAAACGTTTTCAGCTGCAAGTTAGATTTTTCTATGTTGCCAGAATGTTATTATTTTAGAGTAGGATAACGTGCTTTATCGTTCCGATTTATCAGAAGTCTTTCTTTCTTTTTTGAAATGGGACCAGCAGCTAGTACAAGTCACTGTCGGTGTCACGTGTACTGGAGGGGAACCAGAATCAGAATCGGAATCAGCTGGTGAAAGTAACATTTGTTTATTAGAAAAGGGGAGCTGGGAGTGGAGGTTGGTTATGGCAGCAGTGGGAAACAGTTGTTCCAGGGTGGGTAGAGAGGCCTGGCTGGTCTTGGGAGTGTGGAAGGCCTTGGATTCCTCCTGGGAGAGACATAAAAATGAGTGTGAGGCAAAAGCAGGCAAAGTTGTCAAAGAATATGCTAGCAAAAAGCTAGAGCGGCACGCAACAAACCGTTCACGGCAACAATCCGTCAGGGAATGAGTGCAGGCTGCAGGCTTTCATAGTGTGGCTGATGAGCAGGCTTGCAGGTGTGGTTGATTGGAGATTGCTCCCAGCCGTGTAGAGCAGACCAGCAGGCAGGGTACATACAAACACTAACAGGGGTTTCAGGGACGGGCAGTGACAGTCGGTCCGTTCTTCTATATGTCTGTCGGTCTCAAATCTAAAGGGTGCAATAACGATTTTTATCCAATATGCATAAACAGCGGACACTGTTTATACGCAGCCCTCACAAACCACACACGGCCAGATAGCTTATCTAACAGTTAGAACCTACATACGAGACACAACCTTTATAGTCAGAAAAAAGTGTGATTATTTTCTGATATTTTACACATATGATATTATGGATACTGTGGGCCTACATACCTTAGTGTGATTATAAGTGCATGTGAGTGAATTGGCATGCATAAATTCGTTTTTATACGTCCTATTCATTGTCTCAATGCACTCATACATCTTAAGAAAGCTATCACCAAACATGTTAAGAATGTTTTTAGAGAACGTTATCCTACCTTTCAGAAGAACATTCTGGGAACCAAAAGAAAACGTCCCGCTGAAAACATTCCTAGAACAACGAATGGTAACAAACATTTCTAGCTGGGAACTCACACATGCCACCGCAAACATGCAATATCTGCTTACAGCTTATCGTGAATTACGTGCTTGTTTGTTTTTTTCAAAAGGAAAATGTGGTGACATCAGATTTTTTAAAACATCCTTTTCAAACAAATGCAACAAGTTTGTTTTTTAAAGCGCTCTAGAAATAAATCTGACGTTGACCATGACCGTGTTAATATTTGCCATCACAGGAACATTTTATTAAAAAAGAATAACCTCCTGAAAACATTATCTGAATGTTTCTTGGAAAATGTTCTTCTTTGGTTATCATGTAACATTGAGGGAACGTTTTATAAAGAACATCTTTAATGTGTTACCCAACAACATCCAAAACACATCCTTAGAATGTTGCAGGCAAAACGTTCCACCTTTGTTAACATATCACATTAAAGGAACGTTTTATAAAAAACTTTCTGTCATCTCAGGCCCCAATAACATCCTCAAAACATCCTCTGAATGTTGCACCTTAAACCTAGGAACATTATTTGAAATAATAAACATCCTAAAAAGGTTCTTTGAACATCAGATTAAAACGTTTCTTTAAAACATTATTAGAACCTGTAGGTAACGTTAGCCAAAGTTGTGAGAACGTTCCCTGCAAGCTGGGGGTTCATTAAATTGGTATATCAAAGGAAAAGTCTGCTGTTATTCAAATGTTTTCTTATTTTCAACCACTATCCATTAACAGACATGAACCAAGGGCCATCTCAAGGTTTTGCGGTTGGGAAGCTTACATTGTCTGCAGCATCCTTGGCGGGGTCAGGACGAAAACCTAACGAACATAATAGTCCAATAAAATGTTACCATTACTCAAGCAAGAGTTAGGTGCCTTTGCAGACTTATTTCAGACGTGGATAAATAAACATTTGGTGAGCTACCAACTATTACAGCAGCAGGAGAGTGTGTGGGATTGACTCATAATACAGCAGAGCCTGTCCGTATGAAGACGATAGGACAGGCCTGTCATTTCTCTCAAAATTCCCCCACAGCTTGAAAAGGGTTTCACAACATTCTCAGTGTTTTTCTTAAATGCAGGTAATATAGTCTGGGCAACGTCATGAATAATGGCGTGTGTTTTGCCCTGAGATTGTGTCACAAATATCTGTTATCACAGTGAAAATAATTTAGTTCGCTTGAGCTTGAAATTGCTTTAAAAATAAAATATTGTGTTTTTTAATTGGTTATAAACTGCTACAGTGGTTCAGGCCTGGGTTGGACTTGGACAGAAACTGTGCTGGTTCTTGTAGAGTCGGGTGATTTTCTAGGCACAATCACAGCTCTGAACTACAGAGCAAAATCTTTATCATAATGAAAAAACCCTATGGCAACGGTGTGACAATGAAACTCGATGGCAGCGAGGAAAACCTTATCAGACTTAGAGAGGGAATACGTGTCGGTTAGATACGGTTGTTACAGTGGATACCTGAGTGCTCAGGCTACTTTAAAAAATATATACTGTAGTTAAAGCAATGTACTATAATCACCTGTTACTATTTCCCTCTCCTTCACAAGACTGATGGTTGTTTGGTGCCTTTCTCAGCCTGAACCAATTGTCATCCATCTCACAGTGCCCAGGTGAACAGAGCATTTTAGAAACGCATTGTTCTCCATCTTTAACATCACTCTTTTCTTCCACGTCCACACTATCAGCATCTATCAGGAGAGAACCCGGGTCCTTTCGCTCCTGACTTCTTAAAAAGTCTCTTCTGTCTTTGCCTTGTCATTGTGAGCTTCACAGCCACATGCCTTCTGCTTGGCTTTCATTCAGTTTGCTGAATCATCACATTGATTCCCTTATTTCTGTCTGTTTCCCTCTATCATCCGCCAGCTCTCTCTCCCCAGCCACTGATCCAAGAAAAAGTTGCTGCTTATGTAATTCAAACTTATTTATATGTTGTGTTATGTAATGCTTTGCTGCAGTAGCAACACTCCAAACATGATCCTTGCCAATAAGGCTTATTGCAGAGATGAATCATGTGCAGCGAGCAGTCCTCACTACTAATGAGTAATCACTAATGCGCTTGTTATGACCACAAGGGCATTAGTTAGCATTATAACCACATTGGTGGGCTAGCTAGCTCACTTGGCTCAGATTAATCTTTCTAGTATGCTGCCAGCATTTCAGTAAAGCTCATTTAGCGGCACAGATTTTGCTTTAATTTCCCTAATTGTTGGCTTTACATTATCATTTAAATACAGCAGATGTCTGATTTAGAGCTACATCTGCAGTGTTTGTGTCGCTGTGCTCTTTAATGCAGCACCTTCTGTTCAGTGTAGGTGCCTAAACCGCTTTTAGAAGTACACTTCTGAGGAAATAACAAGTATGGGATAACCTGATGATCACCAGGGTATCTTAACACGGGTCCTGAAGAGATGCAGTGTGTATTCAGAGACAGCCTGGTACCCAAACAGTACATCTTCTACCACTTGACAACTTTACTGTTATTTCTCTTCTCCTCTGCTCAAATGGCTGTCTGCTCTGAGTGCATCTACCTTCTGTCTCTTTCTCTCATTCTCACTCAGCAATACATTCAGCATCAGAGTGGTGCAGGAGCCCTATAACCCCAAAGTACTAAGCATTGTAGCTCTTCCGTTTCCCTTGTCTAAGTTAATGTTTTTATGAATTGGGTTGTAGTAAGTAGCCTGAAATAATATCTTTGGGTAACACAAGCTCATCATATTTTATTTTTATGTTTTTCATAAAATATGTCAGTAAACACGTCACTGGTGAAAGTCTGAAGCGCCATTGTGTCATAAAAACAGCTGTTGCTAACAAGTGAATGAATGAGACCACTAAACGTCCTCACACCGACCTGAGTCCACCTTTAGCTTAGCGCGGTGAAGCCCGCCCAGCCACCATGATGTAGTTCGCCTAACTTTAGTACAGTAATAATCCATTTTCTCTCTGCTGGTAAAGTAACGTGTTTGTCTTCTATTGTAAGAGGGATCAGTAAGGTAAGGCTACCGTGACGGTTTGATTCAGAAGGAGTTTAATAAGATCCCTGATGTTAAGGTACCCAGAATGTTTATTTCCACTGTGTACAACATGTTATAAGGGACCCACTTCTATCTTTATGCAAGGGAGCGAGGCGTCTCTATGGGGAAAAGAACACCTGAATCTACATCCCTCTGCAGGTGGTACTTTAACTATATTTTGATGCTAATACTTTTCTACTTCTACTTATAGACTTTTTTATTTTAACCGAGTATTCCTACACTCTGGTACTTTTACTCAAGAACAAGATCTGAACTTCTCCCACCTCTGGCAATAAATCCTGAGTGGTTACCAAAATAAAAACCCTGCTCTGAAGGTTATTTTCATTTTACAAATCCTGCACTCAGCTTTGCTTTCTCCAATATCATTGAAATGCAGCCAGATGCTGCTTCTTTTTTCGGTTTTCGCTAATTTTCTTGACTTTTTCTGACGTTCTAGCATTTAAATCCGGCTCTCCGTCTCTCTGACGCTCTGTGTAGCTGGCCTGTACCACTACACCTGCTGTCTTTGGAGCGTCTGCCCCCCACCCTTCTTTCACATAATGGTATGATCCTAGTTTGTCCTTGCATATGATTGGCCGCATGGTGGCCCAGCAAAATAAAGTCCCGCCCCTGCCTGCATGGATTTTCAGCAGCAAGAGTTGGACCGGCTGAAGATTCTGCTCTCCCCGACGGGAGTCTGCTCTTCTACCGGCAGCTCGCGATCGGCGTGTTGGAGACCTCTGAATTAAAGTATCAAGTCACCTCAAGTCAGAAGGCTCAAGTCCAAGTCAAGTCCTGAGTCATTGGTGTTCAAGTCCAAGTCGAGTCGCAAGTGTTTTGTGATTTTGTCAAGTCGAGTCCAAATTGATGACTCGAGTCTGACTCGAGTCCAAGTCATGTGAATCGAGTCCGCACCTCTGGATCCTAGAGGCCTCTTTTGGTTGGAGGTTCGGCTTTTAGGTTTGGATCGTGTTCTGGGGAAGTTTCACTAATGGGGCGAAGCCTGCGAGCTAGTTCAGGCAGTCAACTCGAGCACCAATGATACATTAACACGTGACGCACCTCGTCCCTCTTACAACCAACCAACGCATTCTCCTAAACATGCCACTCTATTTAAGCTGCCAGGTCGTCCTGCCTCTGCCTCGCTATGCTGCTGCTGCCACTGCTGTGTTCACTTGCTACTGCTACGTTCATGTTCATGCTGCTGTGTTTCACGTTGCTGCTGCTCGCCTGCCCCACCACCACCCCAGCTTCCACCCCAGCTCCACCTGTAGGCTCGGGGGGATAGTAATCATCACTCAATGTTCTTTGTAAATCTGTGGAGTGATGAGGCCCGAGTCTAGACGCCAAACTCAAACTTTATGCTGCTATAATAAACATATTAAAGAAACACGTGAGTTGTCTGACTGAACTACAATTTTGGTTCAGATTCAACTGAAAAGTCTGAATCCCTACCCGGATAATTTACCGGATTGATATTTCCGGCTAAACATCCACCAGCTTTTTTGTAGGGTTGGCAACATAACATTTTTTAGTACCAAATTCTTTGATGAGATTGCCTATACATCCTAAATGTACACACCACACTTTAGACATGAAATGTTGCAGAATACACAGGCAGACCCTACGATTGTAAGAACCATTTTTTTTATATATTATTTATCAGAATTGTTCTAACTTTGGTATTGCTCTCAACAAACACCACCCGCAGGTTAGAGGTATTATTTATCCAGTAAACTCTCAACATATTACATTAATTTGCACAGAATTTGGTACAGACCTTTACAATTCCCCGACGATGAAGTCTTGTGATTTTTTTTGATTCTCAGATTTTATTTGATGCTCAGATTTTCCTCAATGCCAAATGAGGTGGCCTTTTTTATTCTAGTGAATTTCAAAAACTACTTGATGGATTGATATTCAATTTGGTTCAGACATTAATGTTCCCCACAGGAAGAATTGTAAGAACCTTTCATCAAGCACCATCATTATGTCGAAATCATTTGTCCAGTTTGGTTTATGACCAAGTATCTGCAAAACTAATGACATTCATTTGTCTCAGCTTTACTGTGTGCTAAGAATTAATAAGCAAATGTCATTATGCTCACAGGTAAAACTAAGATGATAAACTGCTGAACATCAATACGTTAGCATTATCGGTATTTCTCTAGAAAAATGCTAACATGGACTTAAAATTATATGTGTTTCTATTTTCACTGCATGATCGTTTCGCTTTTATTTCAGTGAACATATATGATTCTTGTACATTTTTTTTTAAATATTACCCTCCGCCCTCAGCTACGTAATTTATCTATTACCTGCAATATCATAATGTGTTAAAATGTATGGTTCAAAGGTTCAAAAGGTTTTATTGTCATATGCTACAGTGTAGATATGCAGTATAAAACGTAAGTGACATGCAGCTGACATGTTATGTAATAAAGGAGTGTTTGTATGCATGTGAATATGAATGAAATAATTCATAGTTGACCTAATTACTTTGCACGTCCGTTGGTATTGTTCCCAGATGGAGCTGAGGCGTGTGGGCAGGTGTGTGTGATTGTGTGTGTGATAGAGAGAGTGCTAGAATAATACGTCACTTATGTTGCCTCTCTCCCAGGAGGGCACATGGAGGGACGAGGAACCTGCTGTAGAGAGTGGCAGATTTGGGCCAATTAAGCCGGAACTAGAGCATATATCCACAAGTTCAGACACCCACACACACAGAGACACCCACACACACAGAGACACCCACACACACAGAGACACCCACACACACAGAGACACCCACACACACAGAGACACCCACACACACAGAGACACCCACACACACAGAGATACCCACACACACAGAGACACCCACATACACAGAGATACTCACACACACAGAGACACCCACACACACAGAGACACCCACACACACTCTGTAACTGTAGCTCTGGCCCGACCTGACAACACCCAGTGGACGCACCCTTCTGCTCTTTCATACACACAGACAAGATTCCCTTCTGTTCCTTATCTCACAGGCACTTAAGCAGGTACCTGTTTTCTGTCCACACAAACACATCAAAACAGATCCATGCACACACACACACACACACACACACACACACACACACACACACACACACAAACACCACACACACACACACACACACACACACACACACACACACACACACACACACACACACACACACACACAGAACGCCTGTCTTCCTCTCACAATAGTACATTTCTAAAATAAAATCCTCTCAGATAACGGGTTGATCCGATCCTGCACGGATTCCCCTCCGGTTAAAATCTTCTTGGGAATATCTCTCTGCCTCTCACACTCCACACGTCAGCTCAATGTCACGCAGTACAAGGCTGAGAAATGCTCCGGTACATCTGTAGCTGAATATTCAGTGTGTGTGTGTGTGTGTGTGTGTGTGTGTGTGTGTGTGTGTGTGTGTGTGTGTGTGTGTGTGTGTGTGTGTGTGTGTGTGTGTGTGTGTGTGTGTGTGTGTGTGTGTGTGTGTGTGTGTGTGTGTGTGTGTGTGTGTGTGTGTGTGTGTGTGTGTTTAAAAGGGTGAATCCTGTCATGCTGCTCCCAATCATTGGTGCTCACAGTTCCTAAACACAGGTATGTGTGTTTATTTAAGTGTATTCTCACTTCTCTGCTGAAGCAAACAGGGAAGTCAGGGATCATGTTTGTGTGTTTTTGTATTATGGTGTTGTCATGAAGCCCGCCTGCTGCACCAGCAGACTCGACCGCAACAGAAATTCTCAATCCCGTTTCAGGCTCATTCAATTATTCATACTGCTATTGCGGTGCTCTGGCAGAGAGAGAGGGAGAAAAGGAGGAAAGAGGGGAGAAGCTGCGTTGGACGGAAGGGAGGGTGAGGAATGAAGAGGAGGGGGGGGGGGGTATTGGTGTTTCCTAAGAAAGGCAGCTCTACAGATGGAATATGTATGTGTACCCAGTGGCAGCTTCCACTCGTTTCACTGTCGTCAGCCTCTCATAACCTCCCCCATCTCTTCTTACTTTCCCTCCCTCTGTCTTTTTTTCTGCCTCACTTTGCTCCATTTGATCTGTCTTCCCCTTTCACATCTTCTTGTTCTCTCTCCATTCATTTCCTTACATCCTCTTCCCTGTTCACCGCATCTGTCGCTCTCTATCTACTTATTTAGAGTAATCTGTTCTTCTGTGACACACTACCTCTGTCCCTGCTCAGGGCTCTGATCACAGGACCAGCACTAACATCAGTTCAGAGTCGGGATCCCTGCAAATATGGGAACACAGATGATTTAAGCGAAAGAAGCATCATTTCACATTTTGAGTCCTTAAATGTGACCCCTCAATATTGTAACAAAAAGGGCATCTCAAGTCTTAAAGGTCCCATGTCATGGCCATTTCTACTGATCATATTTCCATTGTTGAGGTCTACTAGAATAGATTTACATTGTTCAATGTTCCAAACTCACATTGGTTTCTCATACAGCATCTCCGTATAGTATGTGTATTCACTCTCTGTCCTACACGGCTTGTTGGAGCTCCTGCCCCCCCCCCTCCCTGTGAGCCCAGTGTGCTCTGATTGGTCGGGACGTTGAGAGGCTCGTTGCTGCGAGGAGCATTATGTGAAAGAAGGGTGGGGGGTCCCGACCTCTCGGCGATACAGCTAGAACAAGCGAAACTCATCCTGAGCACACACAAACACTCACAGCCGAAGTAAAAACAATAAGTGTGGCTTGATATTGAGTAAGAAAAAGGTTTATAACGCTGTGAGAATGGGTCTGCGGAGAGCATTTCTCCGCCATCCCAACGTAGTAGCCCGAAAAACGTTTACCCATTTAAACAGTCGTGGCAGATACCTTGTTTGTTTTAAACATCATAAATACACAAACAACAATGAATACTTACAGGTTGTGTACCCGAATCTCCCGCTGGTCCAAACAAAGTAGGAACAGCATCGTTCTTTAGTGCCCTACGCTGTACATATCCGGCATGAATCGCTGAGAGGTTTGGGAAGCTTTGTTTCGTGAAAGGCTGGCAGAGGGTGTGGCCTCGGGTATCCCCACGTCAGAGTACCCAGGAAGTAAATGAGAAATCTCCAACGAGGCGTTTTGGGCCAGCATAGACAGGTCTTTTCTGTGTTAAGGCCCCTACACACCAGGCCGATATCGGCCGTCTTGCGTTGTTTGGCGACAACGGGTTCCTTGTCGCCCAAAGTCAATTTGGTGTGTCCCGAACCCTCGGCCGTGACACGCCTTATTTGGCCTTTCACGGTCGACACCCGGCCGATTCAACATGTTGAATCGGCCGGGTGTCGGACACAAGCTATCGGGCCAAGAAACCACTCTGATCAGCTGTTCAGCTAACAAATGAGAAGCGAAACGGAAGTGAGGGACGTAAACAAACGATTAAAGAAGGCACAGGACAGCAGCTAAACCCCAGCAGGTGATACTTAAAGACATCAAACATAGCCCTTAAATGTCCTCTCTTACCTCCCACACATAGCAGGGACATCTCTGATATCGGCGGGAGCGTCCCCGGCTGTCCTCTGCTGAGAGCTCCGTGATTTGTTTGGTCAAGTCCGGTTTTTCATCTCATCGTAAATTTAGCAAGAAGTGGCCATTATTACATTACATACATTACTACATTGCTGACTCAATAAACTACACACCCGCCAGAACACTGCGATCATCAGATGCAGGTCTATTAACTGTGATTTTATAGTATGTCTGCACTTTATGTGCTCATTTCATCATTCATGTATTTTTATATTCTAAAACATGTTTTCGATGGACGAGAGTGAAAATGGAACGCACACGCTATTTGTTTGTTTATATCAGTCTGTTCTTCTTCTCTGTCTTCCGGTTGTTGCCTATTTTGAATGACGAATACACACTACCGCCGCCTGCTGGTAAGGAGAGTTATTGCCACTCACGCATGCGCAGTTCGTACGTGCTCGGCTGAAGTCTTTGCGGTGTGTTCCAGTGCGACACACGGCCAAGACGCAGGAGAACTCGTCGATGGAACTGTCGGTGTCGGGTGTCGGCGAGTTCTCTGGTGACTGCCTGGTGTGTCAGGGCCTTTAGAGTTTTACTCCCTACAGGGTGTACTTTGAGGGTTTTTGACTCTGCAGACCGTTTACATGCATAAAAACCTTCATAACACACAAGGGGACGGGTAATTAAGCAAGGGTTATGCTCGCTGTAGGACGAGGGTGAGCGAGGCAAAAGTTACTGATAGCCAGGGTTGGGTTGTAACGGAATACATGTAACGGCGTTACGTAATCAGAATACAAAAAAGTAACTGTATTCAGCTCGCGTTACATTTGAAAAACGACTAATCTGATTACAGTTACTTTCGTAAACCTGAAGTGAATACATTTTGGATTACTTATTGGAATTATTGGTGGAAAGATTTCCTCACAATATTTAATATTCATTACTAAAGGTACAGCCGAATCATCACAGCGCACAAAACCTATTACCGCCGCAGATGGACCAAAAAAGGGAGCGTTTGAAAAAAATGTGCGGGTCCGCTCAGTGAAACAATAACAACGAAACATGGAGGAACAAAAGTCTGCATTTAAATCGTGTGTGTGTGTGTGTGTAGAGGTGTGTGTGGTTAAAACACATCAGCCTGCGGTCGCTCTTTAGCCTTTCTAATGATTCTGAAGGTAAACACAGTGAAGGCGGTGCGTGAAAGGCACTGCACGCTCCTCTTCTCAGAGACTGAGTTAACCCTCCCGCTGCCTCCTGATGCCGCAGAGATTTCATGAAGTGAAGGAGGTTTTCCTTCTATAAAGCAGCTGTGGGCAGCAGATACTGTGAGTGTCACGGACATGAATTCATAGATCAAGGCAGACTGGTGCACACACTCTCCTGTTTTGCCAATCCGGTGCTTAAACAAATATAGCTCTACACCCCTGGCCGAAATGTCCTTAAAATGAAGTCTGAGTTCGACATTTTAATTCATGTCCTGCCAACACCGTTCTAAGCCGTGTCCCTCACTCCTCACATCCCAAGCTGCATCCCCAAAACGTGTATTATGTTGTTACATCGTTTCAGATGTTATGTTTCAGTTGTGCTCTTGATAAGCCATTAAAACAGTAAAAACACGTTCAGTTTCCTTTTGCTTTTTGTGTCTCCTGTTCACCAAAACATACCCATCTGTGATGGAAAAAGAAAGTAATCCAAAAGTATTCTAAAAGTAATCTGATTACGTTACTTTTTTAAGACACGTAACTGTAACTGTATTCGGATTACTTTCAGAGCCATGTATTCAGTAATCAGTAACTGATTACATTTACAAAGTAACCCTCCCAACCCTGCTGATAGCATATCTTGCGTAAAGCACCAAGGGTCGGATCATGGTCACAATGTTTGGTCATGCATCTCCGATTTCACCTGAGAACATTTGATGTTACAAATGGAGCTGCTGTGATGCAAGAAAATGTCAGACTTGATCTGACAATAAAGTAATATCGTAAACGCTTGCTAGACAAGCAGGGCTTTACAAACATGACAAAAATACTGATAAAAGCAAACCTAAATGAAGAAGCACAATAATGGATATATTTTTAGGTTAGTGTGAAGATTTTTAGCTTTGTCCCTGAAAATATATCTTAAAGGGCCCTTTTATGCTCTTTGGGGGTTTCCTTTTCCTGTACTGTGTTCTATAGGTTTCTGTGCATGTAAATGGTCTGCAAAGGCTAAAATCCCAGTGTTCCCTCCAGAGGGAGTTTCTCTCCCACAACCCCGTGCCTGAAACCCCTCCATTGGTCTCCTTTTGTTTACTTCTGTTACACAGTGACATCACTATGTAACACTTGTGCTTCTATTGGCTAGCGCTCTAACACATGATACGTGATAGCAGTAAGCAGTTGACCAATCACAACGGAGCCGGCCAGCTAACCAATCAGAGCAGACTGGGCTCTGGTTTCAGACAGAGGGTGAAAAGAGGTCCAGGCAGTATGAGAAGAATAAAGAGCTTTGTGAACATTAAAGCATGGAGACATGTCCCATAGAGACACTACATACTGATATGAAACCTGAAGATGTCAAACCTGTTCACCTGTACCGGTATTATTTTGTCACCTTGCTTTTACCTTTTATCTCCTCATGATCTTCCTGTCCACAACTTTTTTTCTCAATGCAGCAGACCGATGTAAGCCCCCTCCCCTGCCTCTCCGTTATGGAAATCACTGGCCTCCATTTCTCTGAGAGAGGATATAACTGGCTCCCCAAAGACATGGAGAGAGAGAGAAGGCAGTGAGGGAGGGAACATGAGAGACAGAACGAGAGTAAAAGGAATGTGGGAGGCTGAGCATTTGGGAGGGCAAAATAAAGAAAAAGCATACGCCTGCTGAGTTGGGTTCACTGTGAGAGAAATAAAGATGATGAAGGGGGAGAGAATATGAGAGAGAGGACTCGAGGGAGGAAACGGGGGTTGTAAAGTGTGAAAGTGCACAACATATTTGGAGGAACAGCACTCGTTAAACTCTGCATCTCTATGAACTGTTTAGAGGTTATGTCAAATAACGGCTTTCTTATGTGTTTATAAATCACTTAGAAGTTATTAAAGCTCCTGAAAATGTAGCTTTAAATATGAGATAACATGAAAGATTCATGACTAAATGAGCAACAACAACAGAAGATAATCCTCTTTAGGTGTTTTTTGATTGAGACTTTAACATTCACAATATGCTGATCAGGGCTAGCTTGATAAGATTGATTGGCAGTGACAGTCACCAACAAAAATATTTTGATGTCATTTGGACACACCCTTTGAACGACCCACCCACCATTAACACACACAATCTATTCATTTATTATTGATTTTAAAGTCATTTATTAACATTGCAAAAGCACTTTATATATTATTGTTGTTATTGATAATACTACAGATATGGTTTCTAATTAGAAATGTAACCTTACCTGTTATTAATGACATTTGGATTGTTTAGTAACTGCATTTTATATCCTGTATTATAAATTATCGTATCACATTATAAAGCTGTTATAACTTATCATTATGAGGTCACTAGTTACTTTTTCTTGAAAACCTACAGTATGTCTATGATAAGTTTTGAAAAAAAGTATTACAAATTAATAATAATAAATGCATTAAGATATGATTGATACAATTGTCATTGAGTTAATAACAGTTATGACGTATTATAATGTGTTGTGATTATTGACATTAAGCTTTTTGCAAATGTATGAGTGCTTAAAAATATAATTATACAGTGGTATAAGCTGATTATTATTTATCTGCCTCCTAGATTCATTTTCCCATGGGGGAGTTCACCTGAGGCGACCTTCTGAATGAGATCAGGCCTCCTGCGATGGCGACTCCTCCCTTTCACCTTCCTCACTGTTCCTCCAGCTCCCTCTCTGACATCCTGTCGTTGTGCGTCAACCATACATATTTCATCAAGGATTCAGTGAGGGGTAGGTGGCAGTAGGTTATGGCTAAGCGCATTAATAAATCAAAGCAGAACGGAAGTGGCACGGTGGGATTTCGTACAGGGTTGGTGCTGTCATGTGCTGCAGTCATGATGTTTTCCTTTTTGCTTCAACGGAAAAAGCAATCATGTATGATGGTTACATGACCCATGAACAACTTCATCTAAAACTAATGACTTAATCAGGTGGAATATAAACACCTATTGATGTAAAACAGTGACTGAAGGAAACCCGGTGTTACCTGGGGGAGACTCATCACAGGACATAGGAAACACCTGAGAGCCCAGAACACAGGCAGGAGCATCCGTCTGTGGAGAGTTGGCTTAACACTCGGCAGGGTTTCAGATCAAACGCACACTTCAAAAGGCGTCCGCATCTCAAAGCAGGGTCTGAATTGTCAGGATTGTCCAGACTTATTTGGAATCAAGACAAGCTCACGTACTTTAGATACTGATATATCAGAGACGGTTTTTTTTCTCATTAAGAGTTTGCTTGTAAATATGAGAGGCCACACTCACCCCTAGCAGCAGTATGAACATATGCAGCTTGATGCAATATTATGAGGTGTAAAGTTCAATGGCATTAATGATTAAATGCTCGGACCAGGGTATAATAATAATGATGGCAGGCAGGGCAACAACAGTAAATCTGTGGCCGTTTCTCAATGTCGAGTATACCGGCTGCAGAGCCACTATTTCAAGTATACTACGTCATCGAGTGGCGCCGAATGCTGGGCATTTAACATGCATTTAAACAGTCCTTCGGCGCCACTCGATGACGTAGTATACTTGAAATAGTGGCCCTGCAGCAGGTTTACTCGACATTGAGAAACGGCCCGTGTGTCGCTACAATGCTCTTGAATGTGCTCCAAAATTAACTTCTTTTACATTTTAATTGAAAATGTTAAATGTTGAAGAGGAGTCGGAATGCACCATATCGACTTACTATCACAGCCAGAACAACAGCTATATTTGGTTATAGTTGCAAAATGGTGTCTTTCATTGTTTGTATCTGCATTTGGTTTGGTACATATGGTGTATAGTCTGGAAAGTTTGGCAACATCTTAGATGGCTCATTACTTCGGCTAGGCTACTATCCAATGCTAATGTTGCTAGCTAGCATGTATGTTTCCTTCCTGCAGTTTTATTCTCAGGCTCATTAATACATTTTTGGGGGTATTCAGAATTACGAACATCTGCTGTTCTGGAACTTAGCTGAATCAGTTTTTATATTATAATCCTATAATCATATCATTACAATAATGTGGAAAAAAGTGTGTCTCTTTTAGCTCATTGCTTAAAGGGGACCTATCATGCAAAATGCACTTTTGTACGTCTTTTATACATGAATATGTGTCCCCGGTGTTCCAGGGAACTCACCAAGTGTCAGAAAACACAACCCTCTCTATTTTCCTCCATACCCAAATCTCTAAAAAAGGGGCTGCAACGGATCTGATAAAAACTGATCCAGATTTGAACACTGTCCTGACGTCAGGCCGGTGGCGCTACGGCTATTGGGCCAACTCCACCAATCAGGAGGAGACAGCCACGGCCATTGCCGTTCGAAAGCGCTGGAGACGCTGTAGTACATATGCCAGGCCTGTAGGTGGTGCTGTTCTCGCAGAATCAGCCCTTGCAAAAACAGAGCTAACATTTTTCAAATTGAGCGAAATGAGGCATGGCTAAAATGTTTGGTATTTTGAAAAAAAAAAAGTATAAATATGCCTTATATAGGTATGGTCCTACACTATATTATTCAAATATAGCATGATAGGTCCACTTTAAGATAACAGTGCACACCTTTCTCTTATTGAAAAGCCTTTGAATCCACTGTAGCAAGTAGTTTGTGTAGCAGTTGGATACAATGCTACACACAGACTGAACACACCTCCTGATGATCTGATTGTACTCCACCACTTTACATTTCAAATAAATGTTCTTCTTTGGGTGTTGAAGAGTCAGAGTTAGATTTTCTAGCACCAATTCGAGCTAAATGAAAAGACGTTACCAAGCTAACTACAACAATCTGGGATTTACTGTCACACCACAAGATCATAAGGCAATATTTGCAAAATTGTATATTTCATTGTTGGTATCTGCATCGGGTATTTAGCAAAACTGATTCATGGTGTATGGTTCGAAAAGTTTGGTCATTACTTCCTATTTTGTGCTAATGTCGCTAGCATCAGGTATTTTTCCTTCTAGCAGGTTTTTTAACAGCTCTTTTATAAAAAAGATATTTGTATTTTAAATCTGGAAATGTATTGTGCTGAATCTGTTTTTATATAATAGAGCTAGGATCAAAACATTCAAAAACAATGATGTGTAAAAGGGCGCTCCTATAGTAATGAACCCTTTAGCTAAATATGTCTCTTTTCATAAGCTCATTGCTTGAGTTTAATGATTTTAGTGGGAAATGCTCTTAAATCTTAAATTAAGCAGTTCAGTATTTCCCTCCAACCCAGTCTCACGGCATTTCGTGTTATAGTCACGACATTTAATATATTGATTCGTGTTCACCAACACGATTTTCCCCTTTTTTTTCGTGTCACACAGAACGATTTTAAAAACGGAGCTAAAAGAGTGAACACAGTGAATAACCCTTATAGACTTCAGGTAATCAGAATTATGTTGCTTCATACTTACCTGATGTTTCAATAATCAATTGTTTGCTAACCAATTTCTAAGCCATTTTAACACAAAAGGTGCCGATTTAGCAGCTTTGTTTATGTTTTTTTTCCACTGTTAAAAACATTTATATGCAGGTTTAAGTAGATCAGGAACTTCCTTGCACAAAGTCATAACATTTTGCTGGCTGAATAAGATAACCTTATTTGCTCTCACAGCTGCAGGAAACAAGTTATACTGTATTTAGCCATTCCATAGCTACACTTTTAAACGAGCTCGGGGATTTAGTGTGGTTTAAAATTGAATCTAGTGTTAATAATAATGCTGCATTTTGGTCTCAAAGAATAGCTCTCTGATTCTGCCCTGCACAGAAATATATGGTAAAATAATGAATGACAAAAATGAATGTTAAAGACACTTGATTTTATTAGATTTCATTTGTATTTCCCTTTCGTGCACAGTAACCTACGTAATCCTGCTGTATAAACATTTTTACATCTTCCCAACAGCACCTGCTTCATTCATGGAGGACATTTCTCTCTTGGACTTGCTTCTCCCAGGAGATCTCACGTTCTCTCACATGTGCTAAGGTTTTTAGAGGGACATTATTTTCCTTGTCGTGTAGGGCTGGTTCGTGAACTGCTGATGCTGCCCATGAAGCCCACTGAGACATATGTGTGATATTCAGGCTATATATAGAGAGGATAATGACACCTTCCTTGTTCAAAGTAACTTCCTGTAAAATAATCGGGCCCTCTCCGTATGGCTTTTAAGACGTCATCGTTTAGTGGAGAGTTTTTTCCCACAGTGAGTCCTGACCAGTCGAGCAGCCTCCATTCACCTTGATCCCAGCCTGCCTGGGAAGCCTCATTATCCTCCCTGTATCCTTCCTGGAAGCCTCTGCTGATCCGTAAATGCCACAAGTTCCACTCCCTGCTGTCTGTGGGAGCCCTCGCCAGAAAGGAGAGGAGAGGAGAAGGATGATAGGACTCTTTCTTTCCTTCTTTGCCACCCTTATGAGCAGAGAGCTTGATGTTGGCCCTCCACTTTAAGGCGTATGCTGTGAGTCAAATTAGACCAATTGAAGTCTTACAGCTCAGTAAAACCGCTCCAGTGACATAATTAATAAGACTGTCAATTGTCCAAAGGCTTCGCTACGTTACGGCACTTTAAAGGAGCGCACGCTCTTTCAGCAGGCGTTTTCCTAAGTTGTATTTGTTTAGAGTGGCAACCCCCAAACTCTCATTACACGGTGCTGCTTTGTCACCACAATGTTAACAAGAGAAATTGCTGCAGTTCTGAACTGAAGCATTATTCCTGTCTTGCCTCTGCCACCGGGGACAGCTTATGAATTAATGAGATGTCAGCAGAGATGTTGTGTCTTTATCCACTCAATCTCTCCAAGAGAAAAAAACAGCCACCGTGGAGGAAGTGATATAACGTAGCAACATGATTCTTGTCTGTCTCTAGTGGCTTGACTCACGGGGCCTCATCTTTAAAAAAGCTCTCTCCTTCTGTTTTGTTATGGCAGATTTACATCCTCCATTACACGACAACAGGAATAAATCAGTGGATTCCACTTACTTTGGTAACGGAATCAAATAAATCAGACAGTGTGTAACTGTGTGGTTGTTTGGGGATTGCATCTCTTTCTTTCTATTTGGTTAACCTTCATAAGTCCATAATAGACCTGCTGTGTTTGCTCTTTACCCAATGTTAGGCTATTTAACATCTTCCAGTGACTTTCTTAGTTTAAACAGTTACGGTTTTATGGCTGATATTTAACAAGAATATATGGTCAACAAAAGTTTGACATTTTGAAAAATAGGCATATTTGAGAGCTTAAGAGCTAGATTAGAATATTGATTGGTACTTCTCATTATCTGTTTGCTGAATATGAAGCTCCAGCCATAAGTAAGCTTAGAAGGTAAGCTGCCTACAAGCACTGCTAAAGATCCTTCAACATGTTCAACTAAATAGAAATGAGAAATTGGAGGATGAAACCCTCTTTAATGGTCACACATGTTCATGCAGACAGCACACAGTGACATGTTGTCTCTGCTTTTTACCCATAGTACTATGTCATGTTTTATGTTTTATATATAATGTAAAATACAATATTTAATTTGTTGTATTTATCTTTAGCTTGATCTTTCTGTCTTAAATATATCAAGCTTAAGGCTGCCTGGATCTATTGTAGTCCATCTGCTTTGGCACAAATGCATTTGTACTGCACAACATGACTCTGAATGTAGAAAGCAGACCTCGTGATTAGAACTGTGTGTCCATTGTCTGTATGAGGCAGGATTAACAACAGTGGGTGAAGAAGCACTCAGATCTTTAAAGAGGCCCTATTATGCTTTCTGGGGTTTTCCCTCTCCTGTGTTGTATAGGATGTTGTGCATGTAAAGTTAAAGAAAAACTCCTTTCGTTGAGATTTAGATGCTTAAAGTTGAGATGCCAGTTGTAGTTAATCAAAGTAGTTTCAACATGTCATGATCCTGATGGGATTGTCTTGTTTACTTCCTGTCTGTGTTTTCCCGCTTTTTGTGATTGTCCGCCCTGATTCTATCCACCTGTGTCTGAGTGCCTGCTGCCCTTGTGTCTTTGCCCTCTCCACCTGTGTCAGTGTGATTAGTCCTGTGTGTATACAGTGTATGCCTGTCTACCTGTTTGTTCTCTGTGGGTTTGTGGTCGATTTTCCCTTGCTGTGTTCTGCTTGCCATAGTTCCTGGTTTCCTGTCTCTGTCTGAATCTTGATTTTTCTTGTGTGGCCTCCTGCTTTTGCTTCTCGTGTTCGTCAAGTCTTTTTTGGTTTGTTCCTCGTTTTGTTTTGCTGTTTTCCTTTTGTTTTTTTGGACAAGCTTTATTCTAATTAAGCTCGCTTTTTGTTATAAGTACCAGCCTCCTTCTTTGTATCGGTGTGGGTTCTGCCCTCCTTACCCACCCTGTGACACTATCCTGTTTGAACCAAACAAACTCCACTTCAAGGTCCACCTTAAGAGGACATAAAGCAGTTGAAGTGTAAATAAAGTCTACCTGTTCAAGCTTTAGACAAAAGAGACATGAAAAAGAAAGCCTTCAAGGACCTACGTCTTAATCTTTCCCCAGAAATATTTCAGTCAAGGCTCAATGCATTTATTCATAAGCAGAACACGCAGGAGTTGCACCTCTTTAGATTAATCAGAATGGGAATAAGACAAAATGTTGTGTGTATGAGCAGAAATTACTCAGCACGACATGACGTGATTAACATTTAAGATTTTTTCTTAATGAGGAAAATACGTGTTGAAAAACAAAGATAACTTCAGCTCATCGTGAGGAGCATTTCTGAAATGTTTCATGGTAAAACAAAAAAGGTAGGTCTAATAGCAGAAGATCCAATCGTGTTATTCTGATTCAGAAATGTGTCTTACTCTGACGCTTGAATAAGGTATCTTCATTATTGAAATGTTTGCTGCTACAGCAACAGGTCTGAGTGAACAACTAAAAGTCAAACTTAAAGAGCTGCAGTTTTACGTTAAGCTCTTGAACTTGGCCATTGAAAGGCCGCTATGACAAAGCATTTTTTCCTCTGTGAGCCTCGCTGTGTTTAGTGCAGGCACTGTATCTCACAGCAGCAACAACAAAGCAGTGAGTGAGTTATCTTCTGCAGTCAGCTAAAAAAGAGACAACACACACACACACACACACACACACACACACACACACACACACACACACACACACACTTTCTGTTCTCAAGTGCCCTCTTTGTGACCTTCACTGCCTTCCTTGTCTTTCTGTCAGATGCCCCTTGTTTAAAAAGGTTGTAACTCTCATGCACTCGCTCTACATCACATGTTCCCATGCACATAACCAAAGCCAGGAATCCACTGTGACATTAAGTATCACAATTTTATTACAAAAATTAAATTCTTCATCTCTCAGTTTTGCCATGCTTGGAGCATATAACAATACAGTAAAAAACCCGGACCCAGAGAAGATAGTAAAGCAGATTTCAACAATGCTTTCACAGCACTCGTCATTCATGCTGTTACTATACACACACTGTAACATTCCTTATACAGAGTAGTACAAACACCTGCCAAAACACGTCATGTCAGATAACAAACTGTAATCAAATTACATTTACCAGAGAAACAGGAAACTCAACCCAGCTCAGAAAGGAAAACAGAAACCAATAAAACATTGAATTTGCAACTGAGAACATATTGAATGTGCTGAAGATTTGAACCAGCCCAAGGCACCCAGGCTTTGTAGCAATGTTGGCAAGTTTAACGACATTCTTACAGAAACACTTGAAGCGAACAACGACTACAAATTGACTTGTACCAGAGTCTGACTTTGCAGTGTCCTTCAACATACCCTCCTTCTCCTGGAGTCAGTCACAGTGCAAGTTCCGGAGGGGGCGGGGCCAGTGAAGGAGAAAGGGGGGTCGGGGGTTAGGGTCAGAGAGGGGTTCGCAGGGTGCTGTACCGCACCAGACATCACTTCACAGCGCCAAACACTGACAAGAATTGGATGGACAGCGTAATCTCCCACTTTCCGGAGGGAAGTAGGAGAGGGGGGGGGGGGGGGGGGGGGGGGGGGGGGGGGGGGGGGGGGGGGGGGGGGGGGGGGGGGGGGGGGGGGGGGTGGGGGGGGGGGGGGGGGGGGCGGACGGTTTATGTAATTCCTCTCTTGGATTGTGAATTGTCCGAACATAAGGCGCAGATTGCCAGCTGCCAGTCCAAGTCAGCCAAACGAAAAAGCTTAGGTGTGCTTTCAACTGAACGCCCAAGAAAAAAAGGAGGAACAAAAACCTTCTCACCGAGGCTTCCAAGACGATATTTTTTTTCCTCAAGATGAAAAGTGCACATAAATACCTAAGAATGATAGAAATCCCAGATTTAAGCTTACCAATATAACTGAAATAGTCTCTAACGAATGTCAAATGAAGACAAGAATGACAAAAGCTCAGAAATACAGAGAGGCCTCTCTTGCAGTTCAGTTGAGCGAATGGCACGGCTCGAAGGTCCATTTGGTCGTGCCGCCAAATATTTCGATGTTGCTCTCCGTCCAGGAGAACACGTTGCCGGCCGGTGCTTTGCTGTTGCAGGTCGCCAAGTTGTAGATCTCGGCGATGGAAAGTTTCCTATTCCAGATATTTAGGTTTGCTAGTTCACCAACATAAGCTTGCGTCGCATCAAAGCCTCCGCCCAACGTGTCCTGTGGAGCAACGCAGACAAGTGTTAGTCATCAAAGATACAGTTCAAGTGTTATCTGGTCGGAGAACTGGAGAAAAACTTTTGATCCAGAAAAAAAACCCGATATTGATGCGCATTTGAGCACATATGAAAGATTTACCAATCAGGGGGTCATTTGTTCTATTTCCAGACCCTGCAGTCATGTCCTTGGGTATAAATAAATACATAAAGGGGCCCTATTATGCTAATTTTCAGGTTCATATTTGTATAATAGGGACCCTTTTACCCCAAATTGCTCACGTAGGAATGTCTACAGTATAGAGGTCTATGTACGTGGATTTGGATAAAACAACATGAGATGATTGAGGATTTATCTAAGCAGTGTCATTGGCCAAATGCTCTCTTTATATTGGATATTTCTTCCACAGTGCAACAAGCTAATTTCTGTGTAAAATCTGAAATGTTTCCTTGTCAAACTGCAGGCCAAATTCATGAAGCACTTTTATTTTTGCCAATCCAGGGATGATAAATTACAAACTAATTTTATTGGAAAGCCTTAATTTGCCACCTCTTCAATTTCCAACCAATCTAATTTCCTTCATGAATATTCCTAAATTAAATAGATAACTGTGCAGAATCACTGATTTGAAAATGAATTCACACCTGCTCTTGTCCCAGGACCAGCACCCCCTCTGGTTTGATGGGGTGGTACGGTGCCAGGTTTTCTCCACTTCCCCGCATCACCCCGTCCTGGAAGGCTTCCCACATCCCGTCCCGGGTGGTCCACGTGATGCACAGGTGATGCCATTTCCCGTCGTTGATGAGGAACGGCAGCTTTGCAACCTGCAGCAGAGACACAAAATCATATATTTGTCTCTCGTGAACAATTGTCTCTTTCACACTTTAGTTGCAGAGTCACACTCCGCCTGAAAAACCTGTCGCTTCCACACCTTCTCCTCTTCCTGCTGAATCACTTCCCATCTGAAAAAAAATCCCCGCTGTTGCTCACATGAACACCTATTTTTAACCCATTTCCATTTCTGGAACAGGGGAAGCTGTCATCGAAGCACAAAGTATTATAACTTGTTCCTATTGTTGCACTGTCCATATCCATTAATATATACCTACATTTATATATTCAAACATTCGACTTGTCCTTTTCATGTTAGGAATCATTTGGTCTTAGGTCATTGCCAAGTCACATCAGCCAGATTGTGAAGGACGTCCTTCTTAATCTTTGGGCGGGTATTGCTTCTGCTTTTGGAGTGCAGACATTTTATGACTACTGGCAGATATGTCCTATAGGATGAGTTAAATATGCATGGCAGGGACAATTTCAGAAATGACTGTGTTCTGTTTTGTAGTGACATTGTTTGCCCCTTAGCCTTTAAAATAAACATCCAGTGTTGTAGGACATTAGTTCCAGTGTTCCAGCATCTTCATTTTTTCCCCCAGTCTCCAAAAACGATCTCCATCACAAACATGATACAAGTAAATGCAAAAACCCCGACAACGACATCCTGCAGAATTGTATAAAATAATGTTGTTCTCTTATGATCACTTTTCCCTTACCTTGTCATTGATGAGGATCTCCATGGGGTTGTTCCCCCACTCAATCAGCACCAGCTCGTTGGTCTGGCCTGGCACGGCGTAGGAGAAGGGCGTCCCCACCCCGGGGGAGGCGTTGGACTTGATCCACAGACACACGCTGAAGGAGTACATCTCAGGGAGGCTCCTCTTGGCTTTGGCGTACATGTAGTTGGTTCTCAGGGGGAAGGTGAGCTGAAACTTATCTGTGGGCCTGGTTTCTTTACCTGTGGATGAGATGACAGGAATTTATTATAGATTAGGGCTGCAACTATATCATTTCCATATATGATGAATCTGTTCAGCAATAGTTCAAATCAGCTCCACCGTGACCAACCTTATGTTATTTCTATAGGGAGACTGGGGATGGTTGTAACACTTTTTACTTTTCTCTCAGTTACTCAGAGACTATTTGGTCCAGACCATTCACATTTGTATATATTAAACTAATTAGCCAAATCATTTAAAGATGATTACATATGACATTTGTTTACAATATATACTGAAAAGAAAAAAGTTCGATTATTTTCTTGATTTATCGATAAATTGTTTGCCTTATGAAATGCCAGAAAATGGTATTCACTGGTATTTAGGAGCAAAGAAAAGCATTAAATATTCATATTTAAGTAGAAAATGACTCAAAACAATTAGTCCATTATTTAAGTTGGAAATTACTTTGATATATAACCAAACAGCATATTATTGCAGCCCTACCAGAGAGGGCAGACTTTTGTTAATGAGAACATATTTTTAACGTATGTGAAATCATGGTTAAGATTATAGGATTTATATGATTAAAGTAATGTCAGTTGAGGAAAGATTCGAAAGACCCTACAACCCTAAAATGTTTTTGTTTTTCCTCCAAAATCGTAAAAATACCTATACTCCGGAGTCCGGATTAAATATGATACACCCTTCTGACTATGATTTGCTGTCGTATGCCTCTATCTCCCCCGTCTCTCGCGCATTTGCTATCAGTGTTGAGACGCTGTACCAGTCGCGATATAATTATCGTCCAAAACTCGCCAGTGAGAGGCAAACTTTCCAGCCGGCTCTGACCTCTGCACAGCGGGGAGCTGGGTGTTCAGGTTTAGGGCTTTGGAAACAGAAACTCAGCGAAGCATGAGCTCTAACAGGTCCTGAGATATGCAAAGCATTGCAGCTCTCCTCTCCTCCTTCACACTGTGCGCAGCGAGATGCGGCACTGTGAACGCGTCAACATGACTGGTGCTGTAATACTGATTTCTCACACGTCCTTGCTGTTTTAAAACCATTAAATGACACCTGATCTTGTTTAGAACTCCTCAATGTTTGGAAACCTTTGTACGCGCGCAATACATCCGTTCACCCTGAGAATCCAAACGCACCTTTCTCCAGGTCTGTGATGCGGTGGTGCAGAGTGGTAAGCGTGGACTCCACTCTGTTCCGCTGGTCGGTCTCGTTCCTGACGGTCGGTTTGGTCTCCTCTATCGTGTTGACCCGGGACAGAACCTGCTTCTCCATATCGTCTATCTTGTTCTGGAGCAGGTCTTTGAGGCTGTTCGCCTGCGCGGTGTTGTTCCCTCGGCTGTATTGCTGCATCGGACACAGGGAGACACACTGGGTTAAAGGGGGCACGGGGAATACTTTTGTTAAACTCCCTCAAAGATGGTCCTTTTTACTCTTTGTGAAGCTCCTAGTCTGATTATGTTTGTATGTGCGCCAAATTACTCAAAAATGCGACTTAACTTTACATAATGCTTCTCACTGACTGTCATTTAAACACTAAAACACATGTGGCTCCAAGCAAACAATATTGCAGCAGTGAATTAGAGGCTCAACCCTATTTTCCTATTAATTACCAGGAGGGTCATCTAATTCCCTTTTCGCTCCTCTCCTCACCTCTAGATTCTCCAGTCTCTGTTTGAGCGTCTGTAAAGTCTGCCCCAGCTGGGCCAGGGTGTCCGTGGTGCCCCGGGATACATCCCCCATCGTGTTCTTCACCCCGGGCCGCCTCCCGCCGGGTCCCGCCGCCGGGAGGCTCTGGCTCTCGCAGCGGCTCAACTTGGACGTTAGTTCCCTGATTGTCTCCTTCTGGTTCATGATGGTCTCCTTCTGCTGCAGCACGGTCTCCCGCAGCTGCATGACCGTGGTCTTCAGGTCCTCCGCCGGCCCGCTGTTCTGCATCGTGGCCGCGCACAAGTCCATATCCTTGGGCACCGACGTGCAAATAAACTGCGTCTGTCCGAAGTCTTGCGCCGAGCTCTGCACAACAACCAGGCAAGAAAGTAGAAAAAGTTTCCACGTGAATCCGTCCATGGTTCCAGTCATGTTGCAGAGAGTATGTGAGAGAGTTCAGCACCACGGAACTGTCCACTGGAGCTGTGAGCTCTGCCGGCTGTGTGCACTTTATATAGCGGACATAAGGCAGCGTAGACACCGCATCAGGGAGGGAGAGGCAGGGCGGCTCTGCCCACAGTCCAGCACCTTATTTAAGGTCGTCCGCAGTGTTTGCGCAGCAGCCACTTTACAGTAGCAGAGAGAATACGCTGTGGCTGTGTAGTGAAATGGAAGTGTGAAGGCAAATAAACCTGATGTAGACAGATATGACGTCATTATATCCTTCATCTTGCTCTTTCATTGATGGAGAGGCGTTTAAAGTTGTCTTAATTAATCATCTTTAAATGGTTTAAGTAATAATCAGACAGATGTCAGTTCAATACATAATAATTTGGTCGGTTTAGACCAAAGGGTCTCTTCATAACCAAGAAATATGCAAAAAGTGTTGAACCTGTTACCCCTGATCTTATCTTAAATTAAAGATGCTTACAGAACTGTCAGCAAAATGTACTTAAAAATAGCATTACAGTTCCTTAAATTGGGGACAGTGGAGTACATTTGACTAATTTAACAAATGTAACCGCAAAAAGGTTTCGTTTAAAAGTAACTTCTGTTTATTAGATTCTTAAAAGTCGTACTTTGCTCAAAACACTGATTATAATTTCAATTTGTGGTATCTTGGAGCACAAGGTAATACAAGAAAAGTTGATTTTGGATATAAAATTACCTACATTATGTTCCCCCATTCTTTATGATAGGTTACAATAAAAATGTAATGAAGGACTCCAAACAAAAAATACCTGATAAAAAGATTGATATTGTTACTGAACATTGCAAAATATTCTTAAAGCTGATCCCCCTTTTTGAGAATAAGTTACACAAGTATTTGAAATAGTGAGTTACTAATTTATTAAATCATAATCAACAAGCTATTTGTGATATAGAGAACAGCATATATTTTTAAAGAATGAAACAACACTTTTTTTTGTGCTATGATTGATAAATGTATTTAGTCAATCAAATTCAAGCGTGTGGCAGGGACCATCATGTGACGAAATGATCGATCCACCTTAAATAAATCGGTTTCCCATCTTCTACAGGAGCCTGTCCCACGGTAGGAGTACCCCCACCCCCACCAACCCCCCCCCCCCCTCTCTTTCTCTCGCTTTTTCTCTCGCACGCGCTGACACCACGCATTATCTTCGCGCCAAAAAATGCACAACGGGACAAACTACGACTCCAAAAGCACGTTGTCGATTGTATTTTTCTTTGAATGACCTACTGAGAAACCGTTGTTTTTCCCTTTTAGATGTACATACTGTACGTGTGTTATCTTCCTCTGAGTTCACCAGTTTGAGATAGAGCTGTTAAATGTCGAAGAAGAAGACGAAGACGAAGAAGAAGAAGATTTTTAAAACAACTTTATTTGCGTTTTTTTTTTAACAATACACTTCTTCAAGAAGAAGAAGAAGAAGAAGAAGAAGAAGAAGAAGAAGAAGAAGAAGAAGAAGAAGAAGAAATGTGTAGCAGTGATAGCAGTAGAGATGCTTTGTAGCTAACTATACAAAAGAACCCCACCACTACAAGAGACAGGCGCTGAAATAATATTCAATATTCTTATGTAACTCCCACCGCGACTCTCACATGAATAAATAAGATGCACAGCGATGGAAGGGAGAGGGGGGGGGGGGGGCAACGCTCTTCCTTAGATCATGTTGGGATAACAAATCAGCCATGATGGCCGTGACGTAGGAAGGAGCGACTCAGCTGCGTGGAAACTGCTTCAAGGAAAGTGAACTTCACATGAAATTCAGCTGGATTTCTACCATTTTGCAGGGTAATCTTCTTCACAATAACAAACCTCAGAGAAAAGTTTCCCAAAAATCTATATTAGAAAAGAAACGTCCTATTTCTGCAACAGGTTGTTTCTTTGACCGTCTTTCTTTTTGTTGAATACTTGATAAGTTTACTTCTTCAAGACTGTCAAGACTGCTAAATTAAGCAATGAGAGAAAACAGCACTCCATTGCTCCTATCACCTGTGACAAAGGGTCAATAGATTTAAAGGGTAACACAGAATAAAATCACTATATAAACTACTTCTTCGAAGGTCCATTATTACAGAAAGCGTTATTTCCATGCATTTTTGCATTATAAAGCGGGTTGAAGGGGTATATAATTTTTGATAATATCCAAATATATAAATCAATTTTTTCAGGAGAGCGCTTAAAGAGACAGGCGCTAAAACGGAGCATTTCAGACCAATGGTGAACATGGGTGTTTTTCAGTCAGAACGTATTAGAAAAATGGTGTGTTCTTTGAACATTAGAGCACATAAAAAGGTACTAGTAGAGACCCAAAATGCAAATATGAATCTGAAAATGAGCCAAATATGTCACCTTTAATCTGCAATCTGCCACCCCTCCACGACCTGCATGCCTCCAGGACCCTGAGGCGGGCAGGGAAGATAGTGGCCGACCCCTCCCACCCCGGACACGAACTGTTCGCCCCCCTCCCCTCTGGCAGGAGGCTGCGCTCCATCGGGACCAAAACCTCACGCCACCTGAACAGTTTCTTCCCCTCCGCTACCGGCCTCTTAAAGGGGACCTATCATGCAAAATGCACTTTTGTACGTCTTTTATACATGAATATGTGTCCCCGGTGTTCCAGGGAACTCACCAAGTGTCAGAAAACACAACCCTCTCTATTTTCCTCCATACCCAAATCTCTAAAAAAGGGGCTGCAACGGATCTGATAAAAACTGATCCAGATTTGAACACTGTCCTGACGTCAGGACGGTGGCGCTACGGCTATTGGGCCAACTCCACCAATCAGGAGGAGACAGCCACGGCCATTGCCGTTCGAAAGCGCTGGAGACGTTGTAGTACACATGCCAGGCCTGTAAGTGGCGCTGTAGTCTGCCACAAAAGCAGCGAAGAAGACTTGGTTACCATGGTTACCCTTCTGTTTATTCTCCGCTGTGGCTTTCTTTCTCCCTCCCCGAGGCAAGCGTTTGCTCCCGCTGCTTTAATTCAATGCAATCCCTCCCCGTCGAGGCAAGCACTGTAATTCTCTCCGGTTAGTCCACCAGCAGATGACACACACCCACCTCTCCGCCTCTTCCAAGGAACGAGGGGACCGTGCGGCAGAGTTTCAGTTTCAGTTTGTTTCGCCGGTCAAGATGTCCGTTAAAGTTTAAATCTTCCGGACAAAATTAGAAAAGTGCCGGTCAAAGGTCTTCTTTGTTATTTATTGAGCTTAAAACAAATGAATAACGACTCTATATAATAAAACACGAGGACGGAGATCTCTTTTTCTCCCCCTCTTCTGACAGCCCAGCAGCTGATCAGAGCACGTCTCCCCTCTCCTGCAGGGGGGCGTGGTCAGCAGAATCAGACCCATAGACAGCAAACAGCACATAGAGCGAAATGAGGCATGGCTAAAATGCATGATCTGTTTGGTATTTTGAAAACAGAAACGTATAAATATACCTTATATAGGTATGGCCCTACAATATATCATTTAAATATAGCATGATAGGTTTCCTTTAAACAAGGCCCGGCCTCCCCGCTGATACTTTACCTCTGCCACATTATAGACTATATGCATTACATTAATGCACACAATGTTCCTACTCCTTTCTGCACATATTCTGATTTCACATTTCTTAGTTTATATGCAAAAATTCATTCATAGCATTCTATTTCCCTGCAAACTACTGCTTTATTTATCTTATTGCTATTTAACTGTATTTTATTACGATGTAAAAAAGATTTTGTGTTTTATATTAGATTTCTTGTTTTTTATATTTTATGTATGCACCATGACATCAAGTCAAATTCCTAGTATGTGTGAACCTACAGTACCTGGCAATAAACCTGTTTCTGATTCTGATTCTGATTTCTGATTTAAATTACATTTACATTTTATTAAACACCTGAGCTTGCACAATTTTAATTTGTATTGTTGTTATTTATAAATATTTGTTTATGTCTTAAATTGCACTGTTGAGGAACCTGCGATCCAAGTTTTTCATACATTACATAATTACATCGTAGTTTTTTTATATGTTATGACAATAAACCTTTGAATCTTGAATCTATAGGTGCGATTTGCGAGATAATGTGTGATGTTTTCCCACTTTAACATGCTCAGTTTTCAGGTTTTTAGATCATGTAAAGGTAAAGGGTCCTGAGACAAGAAATAATTTGTGGAATTCTACGAACTTTATCACATTGACCAACTTTTTATTAAAGATTGGAAACTTATTTACACAAGTATATATACAGTAATTCTATATAAAGTAAACTTTAAAAATGTATGTTTTTGCAAAAGAGTTTGGGTTATACTGTAAGTCAGCATTACAATTTGGAGCTCATTCATTTGAAATAGAAAGTAAACGTCTGATCCATTGTCTTTCTCAAAGTAACATTATTGGCTATTTTCAGCAGAAATCTTTATATATATATACAAGTCGGAGTTTTGATGCCAACGAAAGAGTTAATAGAAACATTTAAGCAACCCTTTCTTTTTGTTTTGTCGCAGTGCAAGAGTATTTTTTTAAAGCAGTGCATGATGTCGCTGCTGCCGCTGGCTGAGATGGGATGAAAATGGACCCAGCAGTATGCTTTAATTTGTTTAATTATCGATCCAGCTAGCTGTAATCAGCAAGGTGCCAGGCTGAAGGCGAGACGCAGCGGATGTAACAAATGGTTCACGGCAGAGCCTAATTGCCAGGGCCAAGGACAGGCATGTAACACATTTTCCCCTATCTCAGCACATGACCATTAAAAACGAGAAATACTTACCATTAGTGCTCAACAAGTCATGCTTCATTCGTTATCTTTAGCAGACACCAGCAATACAATGCTTGTTTAGCAAATCGGTGTATATGGATTGTTTTTGAATGCTTTTGATGTGCAGAATGTAATGTTAATGATCAAGCTGAGCACTGCTCCCCACCTCCAATACAGTTAGGGACGTGCAGCTGCCACATACTGTATCTATTCAATATTCATCTACTGATCCCATGCATAAAAAAAGTGCTGCAGCACCATATGTTGAGCCATGTTTTCTCTCATTTTCACCCTATGCCTGCCACTTAGTCTGCTGTATGTCAGTCAGCTTTCACTGAGCTTTCCAAAGTGCAACCAATCCAAGTTGTTGCCAGGAACTTTGGAATATGTTGCAGCCATATTGTTGACTTAATTTGATTACAGACTCATTCTGAAAGCAAAGTATTCTGGTGGGACTTTTTGTAGCCAGATTTTTGTTTCGAAATTCTGCTTTAATGTTTGGTAGAATATACACGCTAATCTGGAACTGACCCGTTTCTTCTTCCACTGCAGCGTTCAGACTGCTGGGTCCCATCCATACGCATGCCTCAGCCCGCAGGCCGAGCTGGACTCCAGAGACCGGTATGGAAAAGGGCTGAAATCCATAATGATCAGTCTCTCAGGCTCACTGAATAATGCAAAGCTGTATAATAGAACCCACTCTCTAATGGCAGAGATAGATAAGAACAATTTCACACACTGGCAGCAAACTGCTTGCTTATTTATCCCGCATCTGAGAGAGATGATGCGATGCTTTGGTTTGTCTTAGCAGCATTTTTTCTCAGAAATATTCACTCCTTTTTTCCCCCTGCTTTTCTTTGATCACAATCCCGTTTTTTTACAGCTCATAGGAACTGCACTTTTAAGCGTTAAAACTATAATCTTGCTCTCTGGGTTAGCTCTGTCCAGGCTCCACAAGGTTTACTTTCCCTCCCCTCTGACCGCTGAGAATCAAGATGTGCTGCCAGGTAACTGAAGCCTCGACAGAGCATCTCCACTGCTTGTGCTGCACTGACGTCTCCATTTCAACCACCCCACAGAGGGGTGGATGAAGGGGGAGTCAGGAGGGGGCTGTCCTGTGGGACGCCTGCACTGTGGAGCGTGCTGCTGCTATGCATGTCCTCCCACTGGGGACAGCATGGGAAGAGAGGAGGAATGGAAAGGAGCAGACAGAGCTGAAGGAGTTTATCCATTTACACATGCACACAGAGTCCTCCAGTCATAGCAGTAGATTCAACTCGTGTAAATCACTTCATCAGGGGCCAATATTTCCCGCAACATGTTTGTATATGAGTCACAGAACTAAATGATTTGGCGTCGACCTTCAACTCTATAATCAATTGCTCATAACTTCTCAGACTGTAACATTTTTTTTATGGATGTCCAAACAAGAGAGTCATTCGCTAACTTATTACCCTCTCATTAAAACCCGATGTGACATAAACAAATACCGGTGGCATTATGTGTTCCACTAGGAGCTAAGCTAACCTCATCATAATTCTCCCAACCTGCACATTAGCGCCTTTGCAACGACAGCGCTGTTCATCAAGCAGCTTGTGTTGGCCTTGTTGGACTCCCTCCAGAAACAACATTTGCCCCATTAGGCCTTCGCCTCAACACGTTTGTGGCCAAAATGTGTCCAAAAGAGGAAGTGGGTTAAGTCGTTAGCTTCAGCCTGAAATGATGATTATGTTTTTCAGAAGGCTTGTGTGAAAGATGTGTGGGAAAATAAGATGTTTTAGTCTCTGGTTGCTCATCGGTTTCCTGTGCTGTATGGTTCTGGGATGAGGAGTGAGCCAGCATGTCTGGCTGATAGATTTGTGTTGTTGTTTATAAGGAAATAGAAACCTAGACTTTACAGAAGTAGGGAGTTGTCTTTGTAAACTAGTAGAGATTATTTTAGTTATTATGATATATGAGCAAAGGAGGAAGTCAGGTGACATCCTGATCAAGGTCATGCTAACCTCTAACTGCTGCTCACAGTAACTGCTCCACTAGTTAGCTGTTAGCTCAGTCAGCCATGTTGCCAGGAGGACAGGGAAAGTGATGGGCTCGGGTTGAATAGTCTTTTTTTGAGCAAAATCAGTATCATATATACGTGAGTTGGCCACAAACCTTATTATCTGCAATATGCCGAAATCCAATGGGGAAATCCCATTTCGCTTTTTGTCAAAGGAGCCCTTGCGTTGCTTACTTCCAGGTTAGCATAGCCATATGCCATCACTACACTACTCGATTTAGTTAGAAGATTGGGGTAGATGGTACCCAAACAAATGTCCTTATTCTCAACCACAATTGCTTCATAAACCTAACCAAGATGTTTATAGGACTGCACAAATTGTTGAATTGTTTGGAAAATCGCAATAATGAGTAGTTCAATATTTGAAGCACCGGACGCACATTAGCCTATTTGGTAAAGGCTAAATGCGTAGGATTATGTATGTTATGAGTTTATGTTCTCATGGTTGATTGCACTATTTGTAGGTCACATTGAATAACAACATTGGCTAAATGAAGTATAATGTAATGTTAAGATCATCCTGTTTTTAAGCTACATCCTCTGAGAGAGAGTCTGTTCCCTTAGGGTAACAAAGGTTACTTTTTTTCTGCCTATGAACATGTCACAGTTTGTCCTGATTATTTGTAGCTCCAAAATACACACACACATTCATAAATCTGAGCCATTTTGTGAGACAACTGCATCATCAGGGACAAAAATAAACATTAAGCCTTCTTAAAATGTTATACATTGCCATAATGGAGCAACAGTTCCCTCAGTGCTCGCGGGCTTAAAGACAAGCCTAAGCACTTATCGTTTAGTGGCAGAGCGCGGCCGCCGCTCTGTGGGAGCAGGTGCGTTTTAGGACTCAATAACGCTGTGAAGATGGAGCCCTGTAAAGCAGGAGGGTCTGGAGTGGAAGAGAGTAATAGGGAGAGTGAGCTCTCTGCACACCCTCTCTTAATTACATCAAGTGACCAAGGCGTCCTTGTAAAATATAACATTCTGCTTTTGTATTCTATTATATTTATCCCACAGGAGAATTGCGTGATTTTGCTGAAACTGGATCACATTTTAAGACAGAAAATGTTTTATGGTTTTCCCTCCTTTTATTTTGGCTGGAGTTTCCCAAGGGACAGTTTTACCTGTTGCTACAGTAACACCAACTGCTGCTCGGAGCAGCTACCATAAGCTAGTTAGCTGTTAGCTCAGTCCGCCAGGAGGACAGGGAAAGTGCTGGGCTTGAGTTGAATAGTCTTTTTTGTTTCCGGAAAGTTCCAAACAGAGCAAAATGACCTGGAAATACCTGAGTGGAAGCCATGATAAGAGCTTTTACATTTTCTGTCAATGCTAAGGAAAAAAGTGAAATGCTTCCTTTACTAAACTTAACACAACAAGTAAGGAAATGTGTGTTTGGTAGATGATTTCTTTGTTGTAACAATGCTTCTTGGCAATACATCTTATACCTTTGGAAAGCCTGTTTTCTTACCTTTCCAATGGTGCCACATTTGTGAGGAACATGCATTGGGATGAGCAGCAGAGCTGAGTATGTGGGTTGCACCCATGGAAGATTTGACAAATCTCCTCTGCCAATGCCAAACAGTTTTTTTTGTGTTAAGTTTATATCCTCAGCAAAGGATACACTGGACTATTATTTACGAAAGGATAGGATATAATGCTCTCCCTCAATGATTAGCACCAGCATTTAAAGCCAGGTATTCGGTTGGTCACAAAAACAACCATTTCTCATCAATGACAAACTCCGAAACTATAAGTTACCGGTGCTTATTAAGCATTTTTCTATCTCATACAATAACAAGCTTAAATGTTTAAACTGTATGTTTTGAAAGTAGTAGTGTACTAAGTAGTGAACTAGTCCTTCTAGGGAACCTTTTTATTTCACCACAGCAGACCAAGGTCATTATTATCCTCTGTCCCATCACAATTACATCGGCTAGTGTAAGTGCAGCTCGATTCTCTTAGCTGCATTGCATTTTTCTAAGTCCTTGTGAATTCTCCTTCATGTCCTTCCTTTTTATAGATCCGCGCGGAGCCCTGGTGTTTATATTACTAGATACGAGTGCTGGTGGCAAGTGGTGCCGTCGCCTTGCTCGAACCTGAGCCGGGCGCAGTGGCGTTTTTATATGTACAAAAGTGGTGGGGCACGAACAACTTAAATGTGTATATATAAGCTTCTGGTGCTTTTTTAAAACACGTAAGGAAATAGCTGTAGGCTATCCATGGTCCCGAGAGAGAGGGGGGGGGTATAAGGAAAACACAGACACTCATCACCGAGGTCACAATATCAATCAATCCAGCAGAGCAATAGCCTATAGGCAAAACACAGAAGATCAACAAAAGATATGACATAAAATGAACTTCCCAAAGCTGCAGTAGATGGTCAACTTCATTCATTTCTTTCCGTTTTACTGATTTGAATCGCTATACGCTGCTCTCTCTCGTCTCCTCTTCACAAACAACTACTATTTTCGCGGCACACGTACTTACAGCCAATCAGCTCTCTGAATTATGAGATGACGTTTGGTAGGTATGTCAGCACAGTGCCCCTATGGTGATTATTTATTTGCCGCACACATTGAATAGAAAAATACTCTGAGCATGCGCAGTGTAGCAGCACCCATTCACTTAGAGTCTTAGACAGTGAGAGAGAGGGGCTAGATCAGGGCTTGACCCACGTCGCTCAAAACGGCTCAATAGGCACACTGTAGACACTAAGTAGAAGAACACAGATTAAAACAGCAATGTACAGACGAATCAGATGATTAAACATGATCTTAAAATATATTTTAAGATGTATTTCTTTGCATTTATTTGCATATTTTTGGAATTATTATTTGAATCATACCTGTCCCTAATGACCAGTCACCACTGGCCGGGCGTGATACCAAACTCAGTTAGTAATGTTAGCTGGCTTGCTATGTGTTGTGTTGTTACTTTACATTACATGTTACTTGTTAGACGCTTTATCCAAAGCGACTTACATACATTCAGTACTGTGGACAATCCCCACAGGAGCAATTTGGGGTGAAGTGTCTTGCCCAGGTACACAACGACATGCTGACTGAAGTGGGACTTGAACTTGCTATCCCCTGATTAGAAGTCCAGCACACTACCCACTGAGCCACAGCCTCCTTGTTGCCATAGATATGTTAGCAAAGTTGCTACTCGCTATAGTTTTGATAATTGGTAATGTTGTGTTACAGCTGTCCATGTTTACAGGGTTGTATATGTGTTAAAGGGGGCCTATCATGCAAAATGCACTTTTTGATGTCTTTTATACATAAATATGTGTCGGGGAACTCACGCAGCGTCAGAAAATAAAACCCTTTCTCTTTTCCTCCGTACCCAAATCTTTTAAAAACGGGGGTACAACGAGCGGTTACAGATTTGCTGCCGATCTGACGTCAAATCGGCAGCGGACCCACAGAAAGTTGCTATCAGAAACAATGCCTGACGTGTTTTGGACGTAATCTTGTCTTTGTTTACATTAGCAAGCCTCGCTAACACTCAGAGCTAACCTGTACTGTGTAGAGCACATGTATTATTATTATTATATATGTATATACATTATCCACGCAGTTCATTAAAGCACAATGTAACCATCATTAACATTTACTTTGGTTTCATTTTCTCCTCAAAGGTCTACATTATTCATAATGTTGAGGCAAAGCTTAGAGATCTTAGTGTTGTACCGCACAGTTTATTCATATGCAACAACAGCGATGAACTGCACATCAATAATACAGATGCAAAGGGTTTCTTGATGAGTGCCAGTGTCATTTCCTTTGGCGTCACAAACCCACCGCTTTATAACCACAATGTTGTGTAAATCTCAGTACTAATAAAAATAGATCTCCAGCTGCTGTTGCTTGCACTTGAATCACACCTCAAAGGGTTGTGTTTTACAAAAATCCTTTTAGACAGTTTACGTACCAATTATAATTCAAGTTTCTTACATTTTACACTTGAGTGCAGCATGATGTCTCTCTGTTTGGTGATATTTTCTGCATGTGTGAGCATTTAAGACCTTGAGTGACGACATCTGAGCCATTTTAATCTGAATTTCAGAAGCAGCTCCTCCACATCAGCCTGAGACACTGCCTTCGTGTACCTTTTCATATCATATTGGAATCATAATTCTCCCTTCTGTGATATTGTCCATAACTCACTGTAGCAGTTTCAAATTGAAATAAGTGGATGGAATGATTGAATAGAGGCTAATAAGGTTGAGTTAGTGTAAGTGAGCTGATGCTTGGTGTGTGCAGATACAGTAAAGCCACAAGCTGCTGTCTGCAGGTACAAAAACCCACGTCTTCTAGAAAATGCCCTTATTTATAAATAATTTGCAGCTGCTTTGGTTTGGTACCTACTGCTCCAACCCAATACATGACAAAATTGTGACTAAATGTAAAGTAAAGTAGCCGTTATAGTTGAAAACAAATGAGGAAAAGCCAGACTGAGCCTCGACTCTCTACCTGACAAAAAGACGTGGTGCAGGCACAAAAGATACTTGCAAATGAAATACATTCTTTTAAAATGTGTTCTTTGTGATTTGTGTACATGAACACAATCAATAGATTAAATGACGTGGCCATTTCACGAACTACCATGAGACTGGGTTGATTATCAAAATGTGACATCTCAAATCAACAAAAGACCATTTCGTTAAATACACCGGTGCTTTTTTTTACAGTCATATCTAAGAGGCCTCTGTCTTTCACCGGTCATACAGCTGTTTCCTCCAGCAGCAGAGCGTTGTTACATTCAATCTGATCAGAAGATGATTCAACACCGGCTGCCCTTTCACAAACCAAAAACCCACCTGAGTCATGTGAAGTGGTCTGTTCTGATCTCTGTCCCCTCTCCACACCGCCCACCTCCTCCTCTCTGTGTGTTTGGGAGGGCGAGGAGTAGCAGCAGCTTTTCATCGTCATGGGAAGTGCTCCTCACACTGCTATTGCGGCCTTGTTGAGATAATGAGTGTGAACACGTGGCTCCAGTCTTCTCCCAGGGACAAAGCCTGAGCGCTGGCCTCGTCACTGGCCTCTGTGTGTGTGTGTGTGTGTGTGTGTGTGTGTGTGTGTGTGTGTGTGTGTGTGTGTGTGTGTGGTGTGTGTGTGTGTGTATGTGTGTGTGTGTGTGTGTGTGTGTGTGTGTGTGTGTGTGTGTGTGTGTCAAAATTGCTTTTTCTACATCTGTGACAAGAGCCGAGTCTGAAGTGTCACAAATCCTTCCAGCCTGTGCCTTGTCAAATAAGAAGTGACATCACCATTATTGAAGTGATCACTTCAAAAGACAAGGTCAAGATCAATCAGTCCTCCTCTCCTCCCCCACTGCCTGTCTGTTGGTTTCTCTCTTCCATGCGTGTTTTCTATTCAGTTAGAATTATTGTTCAGTGGAATCAGAGTTGTTACCCATTATAATTTGTCAGCTGGGTCTCCTAAAAATGACGTAAGTATACAACGAAACAGGATTCACAAATGCGTTCTCTATGGCTCTATTCCAAACAGACCTACACCCTCCCTCTACCCACTTCCAGCATGTTGGCGTGGAGCGTCCACCACATTCAGTCCCGTTCCAAACCAACTAGTAGGGAGTAGGAATTTTTAAACCCTCCAACAGGAAGTCAGCATCAGGCCGTCATGTGTACAGTAGTTCCGTTAACATTGACTTGTTTACTGCTCAAAATAGGAGATATTCTATATTGCCATGCAGATGTGAACAACTTCAAGGTAACATTGCATTTTTTTTTTACTTAAAGTCATACCTGTGAAACGGTAATGTGTGCATTTGATTGTAAAGTTTTGCATATGACTGTTGCAAAAAACAAGCAGCTCATAGACTTCTGATTTCTTTTTTTGGGGGCAACCAGTGCCTTTTTTAAGTGAAGGAGTTTAACGGGGGAGACAGAAAAGATGACATGCAGCAAAAAGTCCCTGTCCATGCAAAGTCCATGTGAGGGGGATGTGTTTTATGGGCCACACAAACACAGGGCTTACAGGTGTCCCATGTGAAACAAAAAGTAAGCTTATCTGAATGTTTATTATCATTATAAAGTCACATATTCAAAATCACTTTTCAAACGTACTTATTCAAACCCAAACCGTGATGTTTTTGTTTTTTGTCAATGTTAAACGTTAACCTGATGTTATTGGGAAAATACGTTCTCCTCGAAACCTAATGCAGTTTAGTTGCACGGGAACAGCATTGTTCAGAAACAGGGTTGAATTGGTAACAACAAAACCTTACAGTAAGTGAAGGAAGGGAGTCTATAACTTAAAAACATATTTTGCCAAAGTAAAACCTCCCTTTCCTACCCTGCTCATGCACATTCATTTTGCTGCAGGGAAGACACACAAAGCAGACACCTACATTCATTCAATTGACTGGGTGTCGTGAATGAACTCATTGATCAAGGCTAAATGGAGACATGTCTGCAGGATGTGTGCTCCATGGTGCCTACACGGTCATGAATGAATAGGTACCTGTGTAAGTGGCTATCGATTATCTTGTCAGGAGAAGCTGCTGGCGATTAAAAAGGAATTGCATGAACACAGGGGTGATTTACATATCTCTCATAGACAATTATTGACAAAGCTGTTAGGTAGGTCTTAATAAGAGTGCGTTTGTCAGAAACAGTTGAGGTTTGAAAAAAAAGTGCATTTCAGTGCTTCTGTATTTCTCTTAAATATTCGACAATGCAAAAGCAAAGTCATCATGTATATAACAATATTACATTACGCTCTTTTAGCTGACGCATTTATCCACAGCAACTTCCAATAAGTGCATTCAACCAGTTGCGAGAATCATTCATCAACTTCAGCAAATGTGCTGAACTGCTGCATTTAGAAACTGGAATGGCACTCGGCTGTCATCCGCTTCTACCTGCAGTCACTTCCTCTAAATTGCAACCTCAGCCTTTGACTGTAGGCACCTTTCAACAACAAAACAATTCTTTACACAACACATATAGGCATTAAGAGAAGATATAGAAGAAACACAAGGCAATATAAATGACACACAACCCTAAGGCCAACCAGCCCCATCTGAACCTCCACATTCAGCCTCAATATCCAACAAATGCAACTAATGGACCTTTCACTCCTACCCTCTAACATCACCCACAGGAGGGTTTCCTAATGGTTGCACTTTCAACGTAATATTACAAAACAAATTTAAACACAAGGTAAACATTGTACAACGGGGGATTTAAAGGTCACCTATCATGCTATTTTTAGACAATAGCATAGGTCTCAGATATAAAAATATATAAAAAACATGTCTATGAAGTGTTTTGCTCAAAATACCAAACAGATCATCCATTCTTTTTGAATTCTCCTATCCACTATTCCTTAACCCTGTGACGTTTCACACAGAGGTCAAGGAATAGTGGATAGGAAAAGACGATAGGAGCTGATTTTTGGACAATTCGACTGCAACCAAAGACCATATTACGTCCAAAACAGTCGGGCATTGATTCTGATAGCGATGTTTCTGATAGGGCCGTGGGTGTAAAGCCAGCCCACATTTCTGATACTATTTCATATCGGCAGCAAATCTGGATCAGCTCCGGGTACGGAGGAAAAGGGAGAGGGTTTTGTTTTCTGACACTTTGTGAGTTCCCTGACACACCGGGGACACATATTTATGTATAACAGACATCAAAAAGTGCATTTTGCATAATAGGTCCCCTTTAAAGAGGCCCTATTTTTTCTTTTTGGGGTTATCCCTGTCCTGTAGTGTGTTCTATAGGTTTGTGTGCATGTAAATGGTCTGCAAAGGCTAAAATCCCTCTGTTCCCTCTGGAGGGAGTTTTTCAAATATGAAACCTTAACATGAACAGAATAGGTCCTCTTGCTTAGGTTTGGAAAAAGATCGTAGTTTGGGTTAAAATAACTGTCATGTGTATGACAGTACATCAACCTTTGGACATGACATTAGCACATCCTTTTATAAACCATTAAGACTACCTGAAAATGTCATTTTTTCTATATATTTTTGGAAAATAAGTTGTTAATTGGCCATTTAAACAAAAATGTACTACTAGCCACCTAAAACACTTGTTGTGACATTTATAATTATAATAAACGTTCTAGATGTTTTGATAGTAGTTAATTCACTTCCACTGTGGAGAGAAAGCTCCAACACCGACTCTCATCTGCAGTGATATTTGCTTTCTGTTTTCTTTCTTTTTTTTAAAGATTTATTTTGGGCCTTTAATTTCAGATGCAGCATTGAAATGGGGAAACAAACATTATATTCAAATGAATCTCATCGCTGTGTTACTACCTACACCTCGGTTTCCTGCAGCCTTATTTCAGAAATTCCAGCCTTAGCCCCCTCTCTTTACTACGAATCCCTGGGACAGACACAGCCCTTGCCTAGAATCTATTTGATAGTCATGTCCATCAGTCTTCACCTACAGCCTCCGGCACTCAGCCCAAACCTGCAGCCATCACAAGTCAGCTGCAGCTTCTGGCATCCAGCCAGTTCACATCCAACGCTAACTGAAACCTGCACTTTCTTTTCAGCTGCAGCCACAGCATCTGCCTGCTGTTGCTGACAGCCAAGAAAATAATTTAATGTATATCTATCTAACCGTCGACCTCCAGTTGATACCATTTAAAGCCCACGCCGCAGCAATCATTGTCTCAAAAATTTCCGTTGGGGACTTGATAGATTTACAATTTATATTCCCAGTCAACCTTGAGTGTGAGTTATGAAGGCTGAGGCTTTGCACTGGAGCTGCTTAGAAAGTAAATACTGATCATCATTATGCAATGAAGAACAAAGCATTAATCACCTCAGCAGTGCTGTTATCGATGCACTGTAAACTTGGCTTGAAAACAGCAAGGGGATGCATGATTGGGGCAGAATACAAAGTCACTCAGAGTAACCTTTTATCTTCCTTGAAACTTTTTCTGAAGAGTTTGTTTTAAGTACTGTATGTTTCACTCATGAAATCAAACTGTAAAACATTCCAATTCTTGTTGAACTTGATTTATGACAGTGCTGATTGAAAATAATTTGCTGAGTGAGATAGTTCCTAACATGTGTCTAAATGAAAAATGAGCGCACAAGAGAACAGGATTAATGCTTCCTCAAAGCTCACAACTCCAGTTTTCTTGTTGAGTCCATGTGCGTGCCATTGAACAATCACTTGATGGAAACTCTTCTTCTCTTGGAACTCTTGTTTCCTTTGATCCATTCATCAATCAATCTTATTGCTCGCTCTTTCTCTTGCTTTGTTGAAATCAATCAAGGATTTTGAGCCTTTTCCTGATTTGGGAGCAGGTCCAGCTTCCAGGATCCAGCCGACTTGATAGTGTTCCCTCCATGAGGAAAAAGTGGAATAATCTTCTCTTTCTTGCCCCCTTGCTTATGTTAGCCATCAGCAATCCCAGGGTCCCAACCTCCATTACGCCTGGGAGATTGGATAGGTTTTCTCGCCCTGTAGTGGACATTGGGACTGGGAACAGATTCAGTTGGATATACCTATGAGTTGCTTTGATGTCCGATTGTTCCTGCGCTGTGAGTGTGGCCAGCCAAGAGGCCACAGCGATGATTGTTGTGCAGGCGAATGCACTGAGAGGGTGATCTATCTGGTGTAGTATTTTCATGTTTTCTGATGAGCTGACAGCCCAATGAGTCATCTCTGCACAGCATTGTCCTTTGTGACTAAGGCTGACCGTGTAATGCTTGATTTAAGTTTGATTAATCGCCCTGGAGCATATCTCTTTGTTGACCAAGAACAAACCGGTAAACATGTTGATTGTACTCTCCCAATTAAACGGCTCTCAGTAATGTCACGCCCGACTGCGACAAACTGAGATTCAAGTCGGGAACAGATGGGACCGCTTCATCTCTTCTTTAAAACACAAACCTTTACTTCCTGCTGTTTGACAGATGAGTGTGAAGTCTGACAGCAAAGGATGTTGAGGACAGATCACTTCAGTACACTTGAGTCATGCTGGTGCTGAGAAAAGCAGGGTTGTACACAGCAAACATCGACATATTGTTGTACCAGAACATATCAAAATCATATTATTCAGGGTATCTATCTTCCATTTATATATTTGTTTATTTTTTTAAATATACTGTACATTTAAAAAAAATATATATTTGTAATAAGGAAATCAAATGACAATAGGAAAACAATGGGATAAAATGAAAGGAGTCACTGATTGTAATGATCCCGGAGATCTGGCTTAAAAACAACTTGCACACCAAACTTCTTGCTCGCAGAAGACAGACCCATTTAGCATTTCAAAACCAAAATAGTGTTCAACAGTACCTTAGTTGTTGCTTTGGCTCGAAATCATAGGAAAACATGTTTTGGTGCTAATGAGCATTCTAGTGTTGACCTCATGATTGCGTGACAGTGTTAGCTGGAGGCTATACAGAGGAATGACTGGAGTCAAACACAAATCACCTCAGAGTTTGATTGAAAATAGAATAAAAAAAAACATTATTCTTAGGTTTTGGTTTTGCAGAAATGCATGTTTAGTTAGCATGCACACTGCTATTAAAATAGGTTCATTAAAAAACACTGGATAGAAAACGTTATAAGACATTTCTATAACAGCACAATACACCATAGCATCTCATTTAAAAAGAGAAGCTGTTCAAGGCTGAAACATTATCAAATAAATAGAATGTAAATAAAATATGAATAAAATCCTTTGGGAAATGAGCTGCATTCAGAAATAAATAATTATGGCTGCCTTTATAATTAAGATAATTAATTGCAAAAAAAGTGATCAATGTGTCAGATGTTGTATTCACGGCTTGTTTCCACCTCACATGTTTAAAAGAATGTAAATAAAACTCCTTTTTGTTAAACAATTGACAAAGTGAACAGTACTATTTTTTAGATTATGAAAATGAAAAAATTCCTTTGTTAATAACAGCACCTGAGTCACCATTGTGAGGGCACATCTTCGCCTCAAATACAGCACAGGCTACTTTTAAAACACTCCCACATGCAGTGAGGGATTTCAGAACAGCTGCTCCCCGGCTATTTTTTATCACACAGAGGCGAGACATTGTGCACCTCTTCACTTGAAAATGAAATCAGCCAGATTCCAGTCGATTGGCACTAATGATACTGCTATTATATGATTAGCAGCAATAATGAAATGTGGAATTAAATCTCTTCTGTGTAAAAATACTACAATATTGTAATATTTCTTGATGATATAACACACTACTGGATATATTTATATGGAGCTTGGAAAGTGACAGTAAACTTTGGCATCCAACGTGAAATTTGGCAAATGATTGACTTGACTGAGGTCCCCTATCATGCAAAATGCACATTATGATGTCTTTTATACATAAATATGTGTCCCCGATGTGTCAGGAGACCAGCGACCTGCAGTTAGGGGAGGCAGGGGAGGCAGAGCCTCACCTGTCATACTCCAATGTAACAGAAAAACAACTAAAGAAAAACTAAATAGTAATAATAATAAAATGTCTCCACTGATCTGTGTTGTAAGTGTGATTTCTGTATGATTCAAATCGCTTTTTATAGTCAAAATCAGCAAATTGGCCGAGCTCCGCTACAACTACATGGGAGTGAGGCAGGGACGAGCTCTGCCTCACGTAAGCCCACAGTAACTGGCTGGAGCGCGGGCACTTATTTTGTGAGCGCGCTCAAGCCAGGCTCATTTGCTTACTGTGGGGTGAGGTGAGGCACAGATGAGCTCCGCCTCACCTCAGAATGCGTCACCCCACAGAAACTGGCTGGAAAGCGGGCCCTAAGCGCATGCCTGTTACCATCTCACTGTATGTCACCAATGTAATGTTTGTAGATCCCTTTATTACATTTATCCTCGCCATCCATAGTCTCTAAATAACTTATTTCACGTATATATGATATTTAGGCTCGCTGGTCTCATCATACAACGGCAATGAAAAAGCACCAGGGGAGGCAGCCATAACCTCTGCCGCACTGAAGGGGGCGCACGTGAGCCCACAGGTTCTTGTTGCTACTGTTATTCTACGCAGAGACGGTAGACGCAAACAACAAACTAGACTTTAGTTTTGAAACTAGAGGGAGATAAGGAGGACTTTTACAAAAAAGTAATAGAGATTGTTGTCCAGAAGGATAGCATGGACTTCATCTTCAAGTCAAGGTAAGACCACAATTGTAATGAACATGGGATCTTACTAAGAAAGAAGAATCCAATATTTAGATTTTGGGTATCCTTTTGTTGAACGGTCTGTTTAAAATGAATCGAAGCATCAGACTAAAAGAGCTTTTGAAAATAACCGAATATTTCGATTAAGGTCAAAATATAATATTTGTAAATCTGACTCTGAAAGAGTCAGTGCCTCACCAGCCACGAACCTCACCGCACGTCACTGCAGGAGACTCACAAAGTGTCCGAAAATACAACCATCTCTCTTTTCCTCCTTACCCACTTCTCTAAAAACGGGGGTTCAACGGAGCTGATCCAGATTTGATGCGGTCATGACGACATATCGGAAATGTGGGCTGGCTTTACACCCACAGCCCTATCAGAAACATTGGTGTATCAGAAACAATGTGCAACGTGCTTTGGAAGTAATATGGTCTGTGTTTACATTAGCAAGCATCGCTAATACTCAGAGCTAAGCTGTACTGCAGAGAGTATGTGTAAAAAAGCAGGATATAAAAAGGTACTCACCTTGTGGTAAACCCGCAAGAGAAAAAGCATTTGAGCTCCATACTGTTTCAGAAATAATCCTTGATGTGGTTTGGAACATAATATGGCGTTTAATCACGACAGCGTATAGCTGAGAATCTGGGTAGAATTCTCCTGCATGAGCTTTTAAAGCTAACCAGAATCAGCACTTCTCTAACAGGGCTGAAATAGAGGGGTATGAGGCATGGATAGAATGGGTGATCTGTTTGGTATTTTGAGAAAAACACTTCAGAGACATGTTTTTTTTTTATATCTGAGACCTATAATATATGCCTAAAAATAGTATAATAGGAGACCTTTAAGGAAACGCTGACATTAAAACAGTTCTATTGGAAAACATTTTACTGCCACTGAAACAAATATTTTTGTAATGCATTCTGGTGTGTTTATCTGTGACTATTTTCAGTTTTTTTCATGTGTCATTGCTTTTTTATTAAAAGTTTTGTTCAGGCTGACAGTTTTTTCAGTGTTAGTGGTTTTAGTTTAACCTTTGGGGGGAGAGAAGAGAGTGATTTACATGTTAATATAATCGGCATACTAATGACAGGATGGCACTCTTCTGACCCGATGTCCACCCGAAAGCCTACAACTTTTATGAAGCTTATGATACATGATTGATAGCAATTATTAAAATATCTAACCTGTAGTTTGGCTGCTGGTTCTGGACAAAATAACAGTAATACCCTGAAATGGTACGTTTTGTAATAGGCCACCAAACTAAATGCTTTAGGTGCGATTAATGCCTCTTTGACAACACAAAGGATTAGACGCTTGTATGGTAAATGCTGACTCTCAAAGAGAACCTCATCATCTGCATAGAGCAGAGACACATTTCTGAGGCCCCGAACTGACTGACTGTCTGCCTTCTGCATCCATGAACATCACCATACATCACCATATTCATGTTCTGTTTCCAACCCTTTAGCTATGGATGTCAATGATGCGATGGAAAATTAAAACATCAACATAAAAAACAAACCTTTGTAGATACAGTTGTTTATATTGAATTGTTTTAAGGTTTTGCATATTCTTTTGAGAAAATGGTAAACATAGTGTTTAAATATTGTGAATAATACAAAAAAAAAACATCCATTTAGAACATTACAGTCTCAAAATAATAATTTGCGCAGTCCTTACATTTAAAGATATGTTTCATATTTAGTTTTTTTACAAGCAGCGCTTGTCTTGTTATGGGCCATATATTCATTTCTTTCTTTAAAAAAATAAGGTATTTTAATATGTAAAATTCACATTTGTAATTGTTCAACGTCATCAAAAAAAGAACTTGATGAGACTATACTTTTTTTCCCGATATCGTGTGTTTGTAGTCGTGTGTAGTGAGTGTGTTTATATTTTGCTGTGACAGGCAGCGGCGGTGACGTCACATGACAGCCTCGCCGCCCCAACAGTGCATTCTGGGTCCAACCCAAGATGGCTGCGCCCTTGCAGTAGTGCTGAAGAAGTGCCTCTCCGGAATATTTCACGAGATTGTGTGTGAATTTAACGAAAACCCTCACACCAAATCAGCTACCGGGGTTGCTGGTTTGCAGAAGAGCACTTCACGGTCCCAGTCATCGATAAGTGTGGCCGGTGCGTGGTGGCTGTGGCAGACTGTCCGCGTGAAGATGGGCCTCATCTCCAGCCCCTTCCCATAGCGAAGCGCCGTGGGGAGAAGAGCCGCAGATTCTCCTGCAAACACGCGCCCGTCCAACTTGGCTTTGACAGCTTTGACATATTGTACAGACTGTGGACGCTGCCCTACAATTTTCTGACAAGGATTGTTTGTGCCACTGTGTCTGTCATCGTCCGGAGACGAAGAGCTTCCCCAGTTCGGGTTGAAATTCCCTCCGCACCAAGGTCTGCACGCTTCTCTGCCACTAATAGCGCCATTTCTACACATATGCTCCGTTTCACTTATGTCTCTACTCATGTTGTTTCGCTTTAAATAGCGCTGCCCGCTCCTCTCTCGCAGTTGACAGCTGAATGTGATAGTTAGAGCCAGCTTCAGGGAGAGCTATCATATTAACCGCGCTAGTGTAGCTAGCACAAAGCTAGCTGGCTGGTTTGTTTGCTAACTGTCCTGCTCGCTAGCAGACAGCCCCGTCATTAAAGTCCAGTTTAACACAGCTGTGCTGCATCAACATAACCCAACTAACTCCTCATGTGTGGCTGCATGAGCCCCACCATGACGTCATCCAGGTGCTGCCCTCTCTGTGTTATAGTAACCTGGATACTATACTGCAAAACTCTTCATTGTCATTATACAGAGTATAAATAAATAAGAAGCCCACTCCTATCCAGTGGAATGAAAATACACCACAAATACAAATCAACTTCAGCACAAAGCAGCCACATAATTTCACTAGAATAACAGTTTCTGCACTTAATTTAACTATTAGACTATATTATTAGTATTAATTGCATTAGAAAAGTGTATTCAATAGATAAGTGTATTTGATAATTAAAGTGTTATTTAAGTAAACACTTTTTGCACTTGAATAATTCTTCATATTCTTATTACAATGTTTTTTTTTTCACCTGGTTAAATCTAATTATTGCAGTAAAATATGAGAATTGATTACATTATAACAAATGTATTCATTGCACTAGTTTGAATACAGTTATTGCACTACAGAAATGTAATTATTGCAAAAAATATGCCTAAAATAAGCCAGTAATTGTCTTTCAGTGAGCTCCAGATGTGAGTGGGTTTGTTTCTGTTGTGGTTTTCACTGAAGCAGGAGATCTGCATAAGTGCATTAAACATGACTCCTAACCATCATCACATGACCTGAGGGAACGCTTTTGGCTCAGGTTCATGAACTCAGCAGCCATTGAGCTTTTTCAGATTCTTAAATGTCAAAAAAGTATTGAATTCAACACTAACTTCCACACTGGTCTTTTGTTCTTACAGCCACTTGGGGAATCCAACATTTCATTAGCAGAGAAAAAGATCTTTGCACAATTAATTTGATTATAAAGCTACTTTTTCCTTCACTGATCATGTTTTTGTTCAGTTTCACGCCACAATTGCCCAGCATGAGGTGACAGAAATCCTTTAAATCTGTGTTACTAACCAGCGCTCTCCCCTGCAGGGCCCTGATGAAAATGGACTCAGACTTGCTTCAGTCGCCGGCCGTGGGCCTCACAGAGGAGGAGGAGGCCGACATGAATGACTGGAAACTTCCCCTGGCCTTCATGAAGAAAAGGCACTCGGAGAAGATTGAGGGCTCCAAGGCGTTAGCTCAGAGCTGGAGGATGAAGGATAGGGTAAGTTTTAAGGTTAAGGATGCTTTTTGTGTCTGTAAAGTTGTCGAAGAAATACACGCATGCAGACTTGTGTAAAAGCTGCTGCATATTTATTTAAAAAATGTCTCACAAGGGATGACATGATTTGGAAATACTTTAACAGCAAATCCGGGACAGTTATTAGAATTGACGATGTATTACACAACTTACCATTTTAGATTTGGTCTTTCGGCAGACAGTCTCCACATATTGACACCACTTTTATAATAGTCGAACCTTGAATGAACACCCATGGAATAAATGGCTAACGATAGGCTTTAAACAGACTACTTCATGGTCGCATGGCTTTATGTCACCACCGCTAGGCTAGAGGTGTATTCCTCTACAATGATTGTAAAGGCCGCTACACACCAACCTGAGACCAAAGAACGCGTACCGAAGGCGTTCCGACTTTTACGTCCGCTACGTCGCCTGCGTCGGCTACGCCGCCCGCCAACGAACACACCGCAAAGACTTCAGTCGACGAGTGGCAATAACTGTCCTTACCAGCAGGCAGCGGTAGTGTGTATTCGTCATTCAAAAGAGGCGACAACCGGAAGACAGACTGCGTTATACACCGAGAGAAGAAGAACAGACTGCGTGATATAAATAAACAACAAATAGCATCTGGGTTCCATTTTCACTCTCTCTCGTCGATCGAAAACATGTAAACATAAAAAAGAAACTCTTGCGTCCGGGTGAGATGAAAATGAAAAAGATTAGCCGTCTGTGTGTGCCTTCTTAATCGTTTGTTTTGGTCCCTCACTTCCGCTTCGCTTCTCATGCACTGATTCGCTAAGCTGAACAGCCAATCAGAGTGATTTCTTTGGCCGACTTTCTTTGGCCAACTGTCACGCCGCGGGAGGTGTGAAAATGTGTGAAAATGTGCCGTAAAGAGACGACGGTGCGGGACACACCAACCTGAGTAGGGCGCCGCGAATGCCCGACTGCCTCTGACGGCCTCTGACTCCCAAAATCGGGTTGGTGTGTCAGGGGCTTTAAGGGAATAGTTAGAGAAGAGTCTTTCTTAGCATAGTCCATAAACAATGCTACTTATTAAAATTGGAATCCATTAAAGAGACAAATCAAATGCACACCTCGCACTGTGCTTTGAGAGAATATCGGTCTTTAAACAGCAGCATATCATTAGCCACCCTAGTCTTTATTATAGTGCCAATTCATTTTATTCTGCTAGAGGCAACCTATACTCGCTTTGACACACCTCAAAGCTTTGCCTCATGAATGGCCGCAGTGTGTTCAGCTCTCATAAAGCTGTCGTTTGATCCACTGCAGTGCTACCAACCCGATTGTTTCATCACCTTGCGGCACTACCATTATAATGATGGCAAATATATTATCATGCATAACCCTCAAAAGCTCTGCACCTATTGTAGAAATTCCCCCAAATGAAAATGTAAGATCCCGCTGCTGTTAGGACATCAGCAGATTACACGGTAGTGCCCGCCAGTGTTGAGCTTCAGGAAAATGTTTAATAAGGCGGCATCATTAAATGTGACTCGAGTATTGATTTAAAAGAGGTAATAGGTGCTGGCTGAAATGGGCATTTCTATCAGAGAGTCGTGCTAAATCAGCTGTGTAACATTTTTCATTGCTCTGAGCGTTTTCAGGGCCATAGACCCTCATTTGTACACTTGTAAGAAGAATGTCTCCTTTCACTTCTCTGTGCTCAGAGAGCTGTAACTAAAGAGAATTTTCTGCTTTTATGGCTTTGAATGTAACTCTGGCCTGGGGTTGAATCCATCCTTTAACATGGCTGTAATTGCAAAATGACGGATATGAAAGCCATCATTTTCATAGTAATCTGTTGTGGAATAATGATTATAGTATATACAGATAGATCAAAATACACACAAGTTATAACCTTAATGAGTGTTCAGTTGTGTTGTCATACTTTTTTAATTGTTGAAGCCAAGCAATTGAATAGAGTCCTAATACTGTCGAGTGTCTGATATGTTTAGAGGTGTGTGTGTGTGTGTGTGGTTACTTTGTAGCCATGGATGTGTAAAGAAATCTGGACCCAGTGTTGGAGGCGGGGCCCCATTTATTGCTATAAAAGTTGCTCAGTGATGCATGAGTTCTGGGCCTATAGAGAGTGTGCGCTTAGGCGCGTTCACACCGGAGTACTTTTCCCCGTACTTTTCCCCGTACTTTTCCCCGTACTTTTCGCGTTTAGTTCCGTTAGTACCCCTTATGTCGCGTTCACACCAAAAAGAGCACTTAATCCCGGGAACTTTTACCCCCATTTTTAGTGCCTGCTGAGAGATGGTACTTTCCTGGGGGAAAAAAGTGCCCCAGTTCTGATTGGCTGGGCGAATTGCAAACCACGGCCCGTGTTTTGTAGAGCCGCCATTTTATTATCCTCGCATTAGCATTATTAGCATTAGTATTCGCCCAGCGCACAAACGCAGAGAGACTAACTTATGGCAACACAAAATAAAACATGTGAGCGGTGGAGATGAGGAGGTGTCGGCGTTCTGGCGATTTACTCTGAAGGCTTCAGTAGAAGCTGCTGGGAGTCCCAGCAGCTTCTACTGTAGCCAGTCCCCAACTCCGGGGACTTCCGGCCGGGGACTCCGGGTGGCAGTATACGCCGTGAAGTTGTTTGCGGCCTGCCAGTAAACCCAAAGCAGAAGAAGACGAAGTGACGTCAGCGGCTCATTTGCGTAATCTTCCCTCAGGGAATTTATTCCGGTGTGAACGCGATCTGTACTAAATGCCCTGGGGTAATAAGTGCCGGGGCACTGAGTGCTGGCACTGAGTACGGCAAAGTACTTGGTGTGAACGCGGCTCTTGAGTTTTTCTTAAGCTCCGCCTCCAATCAGCTTCGTCACAGCGGCATCACGGTTAGTCATGGCTGAAATAAATGAATGGAAGGAAAAATAATTTGTCTGTTAGTGCATTTGCATGACCTAATCAATCAAATAAGGTCAAACTAAAGTGTTTGGCATGGGTCGTTTTTTAAGTAAAGTGAATTCTGTTTAATTACAGACGTCTCTTTCCCAATATCCGTCAATGGGAAAAAAAGATTTTTGGGCATTAGGTTGGCAGCAGATTGATGTCGCACCAGAGCGAGTGTTCTCAGTGCAAAGTCTATCACCCTTTTTTCACCAAAAAAACAACAACCTGCTTCTCTAAATTCTCCTTCCTCTTGTTATCCCCACCTATCCTATTATATACATATTTGCACACATATTTTTACATTTGATATACATTTGTTTTTATATTCGGGATTGCGGGAAACAGTATTTCGATCTCTCTGTCTGTACACACAAACTGGAAGATTGACAATAAAGTTGACTTCTTCCACCTGTGCAAAAAAAGAGGGCAAAGCCAATTTCAAGGTCAGGAAAAAACAGTTGGAGCGCTGCTTGCTCTGCTTGCTCTGCTTGTTCTGCTTGTTCTGTCGACACAAAATAAGACTTACAGCTTTGTACATTTTCCTTCCAGTATCCACAAGTGATCACATAACTGCTTTAAACTCACTGTAATCATGCGAGTTGGTATGCAAACAGTTAAGTGTGCAGCATGAGAGCGTACGAGTGTGCTGTAAATGATGTTCTGCAATCTGATATAAGGTCTTGCTATTGTACACACACTCACACACTCACACTGAGAGTTGTAAAGGCTCATTGGTCAAATTCGCGTTCACTCCCTTGTTAGGACAAATCAAGCTATTCAGTAGTGTATGTGTGTGCAGTTGCAAGTGGGCACAGCTGTTTGGTTTCCTGCTCTGTGTGCAGCATTACCATGTGTACCTTTGCTGCACCTGCCAAGTGGAATCATGATAACAGGCTTCAGATATACTGTGTGAGCACCTATCAGTGTATTACAGTAGAGTCTAATGTCAGGGCTAACTTCAGATTACAAGTGGCACCTTTAAGGAAAACAAGGTGTCTTGATCGTTAATTAAAAAGCCATTAAAATGGCCCAGAACATTGTTTCTGACAGTGAGGAATGGCCTCAGAAGGAATTAAGATCAGAGGTGGAGCTTAAATGATCATGTTTTCTTTATTAAGCTGTCAGACCTGCAGTGTGAAGGTAAGGCCTTCATCAAGACAGGGAGGGAACCATCAGGATTAGGTTTGCATTGATTTTACATTACTTTGATTTGGTCCCTGTTAAGAAACTAAAAGACGATTTAAATTCAGTTAACAGATTTGTGGTAATAAGTGTTTTTTACTTCTCAGACTCACAGTGAACGTATTATATGACTTTTCCAAGACAGCAAAGCATCATGAACCCCGACCTGCTGAGATAAGATGATTGCAGCACAGGCCTTGACCAGTATTGATCCACAGCTGGTACACTTGTTTTTCTTTTGCTGGATACACAACTGACATTGTATGTTGTCACAAAAGCTGCCCTGGTTTTCTTCAGGTTGAAGTCAGTAGCACAAAGTGTATTTTTTGTTATTGGTGATAAAATGATTAAGACTTGTTTAAGGCTGCTGTATCAGTAGCAGCAGTATTGCCCTTTATGATCACTGTTCATGGGGTGTATTGGAAAGTTTTGCAGTGTCGGGCTTGGATTGTGTTTTCCAGTTGTGTCGCTCTGAGGGAATTAAAGTGCAGGTGATCTATCAGGGAAATGCTCCTTTAAACATTTCAGTTATAAAAAGATGCAACACATGACTGTTTACTTATGATCAGCCTTTAGAAAAAACACTATTTTGAAACAAAGTTGTCGGTTAACAATCGATGGTCGATCGTTCGGAGCGGTTTTTTACCTTGATGAGAAAATGTCTTAAGTATACAGGCAAAAGTATGCAAACACTAGTTTTGACTTGTCACATCAGGAAAGAGCAAGGTGTTATTCTGAATGCTGTGTTTCATTCAAAGATGGAATCTCCCCGTTGAAATGTCTGTAATAAGCTGAATAACTTTTGTGCAGAGGACATCACTTTGAGAGATTGTTTACTGCATTTAACTACAGAAAAAACGTGACATATCTTAACATTTATTGATTAAATAATAAACTTTACTTTTAGATGATGTGTGCTTCCATTGTTGTGGGACCTGAGACAACTGCGTCTTCATTAAATTGGGTTAGATGGTCTCTACCGAGTTTACTAGGGTTAGGGTTTATATGGCCTTTATGGAAGTGGTTACTGAAATACCTTTTGCATATTTAAATGTATTTTGCCACAGATGACCAGGGACAAGTTAAGACAAAGCTTTGCACAAAACACATGCATATGCCATTTCCCACACATAAACCAATCTCCAGACCAGGCGTTTGCAGTATTGTAAAAATTACTGCTCGGAATGAATAAAATGTAAGTCTACACAACGTTCTGTTAAATGTCAGTAAATGTCCTTCCTCTTCTTTTTGAAAGTGAAAACTGGGCGTGTGCACATTCGCCTAGTTCTGATTTATATTAAAAAAAAAACACGAATACAAGCATCCCTATTATTTACTTGAAAATAAAGTGAGAGGAAAACAATGCGTGTAAGAAAGAAATATGTTTTATCCATGAATCTACATAGTCAGGGGCGTCTGGCGCCATGCATTAAACATTATTTTGAATAAGTGAACTGCCTCAAAGCTGTTGACTTGATGAGAATTTTCTCTTGGTGCCTACTACGCTTCACAATCCCCTGAGGGTCTTAGCTCTATGACGTCAGAGGGGCATGACACAAACTCTGTGTGCAACCCTTTATAAACCCTGCCAGCATCTCCTGTCAGACATAGGAATCACGCCAAAGAGGCATATTTTAGAACTGTATACGTATGGGCGCTGTTCAGATTTTGAAGCGTGAAGGTGGATCAGAATTGCCAATAGAAAAATGGAAAGGATTTTGCCTCGGTGGCCTTTTTGTTGAGACAGGGAGATGCAAGAGGACAGTGGAGGGAATATAATAAAACTGAGGCAGCAGGAAGTACATCATGGCAGCCAGAAATGTGTCCAACTCTGTACAGTCAATGGAAATGACTAGGACTACTACATTTTTGTGACTGGAAGTAGCTTTGATCTCATTTGAACTTTAGTCTAGCAGACGGTCTACCACAAACATGCTACAGGGTTAATGATCTCGGGCTTGAATGTCTGTGAAGTTCTTAGAGCTGCATAATTAATAGTTCCTAAAATACAAATATTCATGTTGCTCAGTGAACACACTGAAGACACTCAGAAGAAGATGCATGTCAGCTAAAAATTAAATAAAATGCAGGCGAAACACATGGAAGTTTATCTCACAAAGACAATTTAAGGTGCTTAGTATACATAAATCTCACATTTTCAACACTAGAATAAGACACTGTTAATGCAGAACATGGACACTAAACAATTCAAAACTATCATTGTCTTCCATTACTGCCTATTAAATGACTAAATCAAATATATATCTATATCTAAACAATGTGCTGACAAAAAGTGAAAATCTGCGCTGCATCATTTAGATGAAAAAACAATTCTATGTACATGTCATATCATTAAAATGATCAAAGCATAAGATTCAAAACTGCATTATTTTTCTATCGGTTTTTATTGGAAGTAACGTTATCCCACTGAATCACACTGACATAACAAGGCTTTAATATAACTGATTCATCATGTCCTGCATGATATTCTTTTACAATCTTTCAGTTTTCCTCATCAGGCCAGTTGTTCCCTGAGGCCCACAGCAGGGCAGTACTTAACACAGTGATAGCACATTGTTGTTGAAGCACTTGCATCACAGTGTTGAATTGTTAAATTAGTTAAAAGCTTCGTGAAAATGGCCTACAGGTGTTCGCAAACCATTCTGATATTTTCAAGTTTTTCTTAAACTTGTTCTTTCAAAAAGAACTCCAGATTCATGACGAGTCTTTATGTTTTCTCATGTACCGGTTATCTTATAATAATCCCTAGGGATGCTCCGATCGCCAGAATCAGTATCGGCGGATACCGATCTCCGATCGAGTGGGTGGGGCCTATGGGGATCTTCCATTTAAAGTGATGTTTAAAACTCAGTTAATGGGGCTCATTCACTGGCGCTTCCACAAGCAACAACCAACATAATTATTACATTCAAATGAAGTACATTATTCAAGTTTACATTCACTTTGGATAATAACACGAGCGGAAGCGCTCTCTTTCCCTCTCTCCCCCTCTCTCCCCCTCTCTCTCTCTCCTGACAGCCCGTCAGTATCTCCTGCAGCTCACTGATCCAGTAATGAGCGACCCGACAGTGAAGAATAAATATATTTATAACTAGTTTAGCTTGTTCCAGAGGTAGATCAAATAGCTAAGTGTGTTAGGTCTAACTCTTAATGTGTGTTCTGCTCCGCTCACCGGTCCGTCACAGCGGGTGGAGCTGCAGGATTTCTGCTTCACACACACGTTGCATACCGCTATTTTATTGTCTTTTTCGGACACTTAAAATACTGCCAGACTAGTGAAGCCATTTTGGCGAGCTTGTTTTGCCGCGCACAGAGAAAAGTGTCATGTATTTTACGTCATGTGATCGGCTCTTCCGATCGGCATTTATAGAGAGCACCGATCGATCGGCAGAGAGTGAATATCGGCCGATATCGATCGGCGGCCGATCGATCGGAGCATCCAATGTCTTCGTAAATGGAAAATGCATGCAAAGTGAAACTAATTCACAAACACAAACATAAATTAAAAAAGGTGAAAGTGAAATTCTAAAGAGGTTGAAGCACAGGACTTATAAATATACTTTTAAGATGATTATATATGTACAAATATTACTGTTATTCAAATCCTACATTACACAAACATAGAAGTAAAGAAAAATGCAATAATCCATCATTTTGCACAAACATGCTAGGAGCTCTTTTCTTACCAATGAACACATTCAAAACATTGGTAAATGTCAGAGCATTTGTTAAAACTGATTGTATTTGAAGAATACATCTCTTCTTAAGAACAGCGGATGAATGAGACCCAATGTTCTCAACTGGGATTACAAAAATTGTACTTAGAGTTATTTGCCTTTTTTAACTTAGTTTTTCGACAAATCACTCTTGACTCTTGACAAGTTTTGTTATTTTTTGGCTTCTGTTTGAAAAATGATTTGAACTTACCCATAATAAGTTTATGTATGTTTTTTTAATCAGATGGGCATCAAACTACTGTTAATGACCTGTTGCTTGCACTAATCTGGACAGCTGTTGAACATGCACAATGATAATGAAATCTATAAGTCATCAATATCCAATCCCATTGTAAAAATGTGTAAACGAGACAGGAGGTCTGTGCTGCTTCATTGTCTGCATCATTAGTTTAATAGAATCAATGTGCTCAGTTCATTAGGCAGCATATAGACTTTCAGCCATGGGCATGAAAACAAATGCAAGGTCAAATAAATGATTACATGCTAGTGATTTTTAGATCAGGGTTGATTTATTGAACTGTCTTTAGAACAAAAGGCTAAATTAAACAAGCTCTTTAAGCGAGATACAAAAGAAAGGTATGACACTGAAAAGTGGAGATTTTCTTAAATTGAGGCCATTGGGAAACATTTGAATGATCTTCCTTTTGCTCTTTGTATCGGCGTAAAAGAGTGGTGCAGTGATGATTTATTTTTGTAGGCCGACCCAGAATAGACAATGGGATTTTGGAATATTGCAGAAAATAAGATCTGCACAAACACACGTTTATTACACGTTGTTCAGCAGGGTAATCTCAAGATATTGACACCACTTTTAAAATAGCTCAAGTGTAATGTTATCGCAGCAGTAAACACTTTATGTAATGATGTAAAGAATCTGAATCTCTTCCTGTGGACAGACGCATGTTCGATGGGATTTAGCCACTTGTTTAAAATACAATTTTTAAGGCCGATAAATCTTCAGACATTCACCAGTGGGGTATTTACTGACGTATTTAATGTCCTACAGCAAAACGTCAACAATCTTAAAAGTTTGTATTAAACCACGGACCTTTTATTTTGGGAATCTAACCAAAACCTCATTAAAACATTATCAATGTCTGGACAAGGGAACCCAGATGAGCTAAAATGCTAACCCATTTCCAGGTTTAGGATTCATTCCTGCACCACCCTATTAAGGGAAGGATAAGGGCAAAGTTACATGTGTGATAGCAGGTGAATTACCATTGTTTGCCGAGGCGATATTACCTCAGGCCAGTGGCCATTCGTGGCTTGAGCTCCACAGTTTTAACATTGTGATTGGGTCACACACATTGTACACTAAAATATGTTACTAAAAACATATGTGCTTGGCCTGCTAAAGCAACATTTGTGCTGAATGTGGTCAGTACCAAATCGAGTCAACTACGCAAATCTCTGCTCTTGTTCGAGGCTATGATGTGATCGTCAAAGTTCACTAAAGTTGAACTCCATGTGTTTCAAATGTTCTTTCTGTGAAGTGAAGAAAAGGCGACATATGACACTTTTTATTTTGCCGATGTTAATTGTGTTGGATTAATGTGCAGTAACACTCTGTGGCTTCTAGTAGAGATGTTGAAACTTTTGTAAGTGAACACCGTCTACTTAGTTACTTCTGGCTTTTAGGCAATGTCTAATATGGTCAAATGTTTTCTGCACGGTCTAATTATTTGTTTCTTAATGTTATTATTTGATCATAATGTTTTATTGTAGACCGTGTACATTGTCCTGGTTTATCCCTGTCACTTTAAAAGCTTTTTTAAACACAGTTCTATTTTGCTCATGGCTCAGGGGAACAGAACAGGAACCATTAATCCATCACTTCACTTTTTCCCACCAGGCATCGTTTTTTAGATTTGATGAGTCAAGTGCAGAGTTGCCTGGAGCACAGGGGAGATGTTTAAGAGCTTCTATGACGGAACAATCACAGTAAAAGTTTTTGATAATTTGCAAAGTTTTTTTGAGTTGTAATTATGTATTCTAATGGGTGTAACGATGTGAGAAAGGAGAAGTGTTGCCCTAGTTGTCCCTAAGTTTAAATGCTTGTGTAGACAGACGGCAAGTAACTACGTATTCAGTAAAGCGCACCGAAACATGTACACTAATATTTAAATATATCAAATACACACATTAATTGGTGCTTCTCGTACGTTCTGCTTTAGGCATGTTCTTTGTTTTTGTCTTTCGTCTGCAAATACCCAAATAACTAAAGGCAGTTGGAGGTTGCATAAAACAAAAAGTTTGTTGCAAAAAAACTCTTCCGTGATGAAAAAGAAAACAATGTACAATGTTACAATCTAAGCTTAATGAAACTACTGCTACTGATTATGTGATCAATTCCACATCACATATTGTTTTAAATAAACAAAAAAACACTTTCTGGGTTTTCAGCTGAAGTGTCCAATATCTAACCTGTTGCTGCTTGCTAGCTATAATACTCCTCAGAGGAGATCGATGCTCTCCACCTTTTTAATAACCTTCATTCATTGCAGGCCTAACAAATGGAATGGTCAGGGGCCATTGATCGCAGCAGTGAGCGCTGCTGGGGCATTATGGGAGTCTCTGAGGGGAGTAGAGGGGAATAGGCTGGGAAGTCCCCTGGAGTCCTGTGCAGTTATTAATGAGAGGACAGTGGCCACCAATTATATGCACATGCCCTCACAGGAAGACATGCACATACAGTATACGTGTCTCACTCCGTGTCCACTAACCGCCTCATTCTGTCCTCAGTCTATCACTTTTTATCACTGATAAGATTAATAGATTATTGGAAATCCATGTGGTCCAGCATACCGGTTTATAAAATCAGATAATCAGATTACTGCTAGCTGTCAAATTAACAGGCTGCTCTTGATAAAGAGATACTTGTTGTTGCTGAATATATATATATATATATATATATATATATATATATTATATAAACTATTCATTTCATTGATCATTAGCTGTTGAAAGTATGGAAATATATTCAAGTACCAAAGTATCAATTCAGTTTATTTTTTCCTTTCTCTATTTTTATTTTCTGTTTCAGCATATTTTTTTCCCCTTCATATCAGAATAAGAATCACGTACATTGTCAAGTAGGTCTACACATAAGGCATTTGCATTTTCTTATAATGGTGCATGTATAAGATTTGTAAAATAAATAGCATATACAACAACAATATCACATTATACCAGAATTGACGTGGGTTTAAGCAGTTCATTTATTTTGTCTGACAACAACAATAACGCTGTTGTTTTCACAGCTAATTAGCAAGACATGACTTGCAGAAAGTGAAAAGGTTAAGAAAGTTGACGGAGGAGTATAATGCATTTTATTTAGTATAAAACGCGCAACTGTCTTAAAACACTAATATTTGTGTGGGCTGAGAATACATTGACCCGAAGTACAAACTGGACATACTTGGGTCTAAGGTTGTCACAACACTTGATAGTACACATATGTCAGTGTTGTAGTCAAGTCACCAATTCACGAGTGCAAGTCCCTCTCGAGTCCACACTTTCCGAATCCGAGTCCAAGTCCGAGTCACCTAGGGAGAGTCGGAGTCGAGCCCGAGTCCAAGTCCGAGTCACCCAAGGAGTGTCCGAGTCGAGTCCGAGTCATCATTACCTGTGTTCGAGTCCAAGTCTGAGTCACAAGTCTTCATGTATTAATCCTAGTGGATATATGTGTTGAAATGTAGCTGCTCCTCTACATTGCTGTTATCCTGTCATGTTATATTAATCTGTCTATTGAACTGCTGTGAAGCCAGTTTGGCTACAAGTCTTGTATAAAAGGTCCTTTACAAATATAAAGATTATTATTATTATTATTATTATTATTATTATTATTATAGTGAATGTTTAAATTATATCAATACAGATGTATTTATTGATTAGATCACGTTACTCTGATGATAGTGTTCAAGACAGCCTACATGTCTGAACTCGATCCTTAGAGTAATGTGTTACGGTGTTATGTGTTGTCTTCAATCTTTTTTCCACATAACGAGCATTTTGCGCTGCTCTTTTCCAATGTGGAAGCAAAATCTGTGAAAGCACACAGCACGATGCGTGGTGTGTTTCTGGACATCTTTAGACTGGAATAGTGGGGGCGCGCCCAGTACGTGAACTCGCCTCGCAGGTGCACACGCAGGGACAGAGTACATCTCACTCGAGACAAAACTTGCTCGAGTCCAAGTCGGAGCGTCAATGTACAAGTCGAGTCCGAGTCATCGTGAGCGAGAATTAACGAGTCCTAGTTCGAGTCTGCGTCAATCAGTGCAAGAGTCCGAGTCGCGTCACGAGTCCAGGACTGAAGTACTCCATCTCTGATTGCCACCATTCAATAATAATATAAACGTTCTTGTTGTACACTTTTTTACAGTAATGGTTCAAGATAATCTCTCCACCAAACTACCCTTGTATTTCTTTGTGTATTTTATTTGCTGAAAAATAGACTAATTGCACAATAAACAAAGTTCATCAGGATTCTTTTCACATTTTCTGATATCACATTAAAATTGTCGTTGTAAATGCTTTAGGTTGTGATAATCATGTAGTAAATACTCTTATATGGTAAAAGCCCTACTTGGGTCACATGATTAACTCCCTCCGCTGATGTCATCTGCTCGAAAAAGCTAGTAATTGGCATTACATTGATTATTAATAATTAAGTAATTAATTCTTTTTTTAATTAACTATTTAATTATTTAATTATTAGTAATAATTACATTGGCATGCTTTTGCCCCAGTTGTTTTCTGCCTGCTTTCATATCCATTTTTCCATAAGGAAACTTAACAAAAAGGTCTAAGGTCTGAGCGTTTCCCCTAAGGTAGGAACTAATTCATTGCTGTGAGCCATGCACGTTATCCTTTACCAGCATTTGACCTTTTACCCAGCCAGCCTTTTCCAAACCTGGTTGATAGATGGTCTACTTGTTTTTGATTTCAATGTGTGAGGTGATATGTGAAATACACAAGCAGCTCAATCAATGACAATAATGTGGACCACATCTGTGTGCCGTTACGCTCCAACGCCGCGTTGCACTCCGATGAGGCGGAACAGAAAAACACTGTCCCTCATTCATCTGCATCATTCTTATGCAAATTCATATCAAATCCATTATAAATTGCTTCCGTTGGATGCCGCACAGGAACAAATAATATCATCAAGACTGTTTTATATTAGGATGGTATTTGTCCCGCCATCTTGAGCCACTTAATTCTAATCAACACCAACACTAGTATAGCCTCTTTACCACACTTTACCTCAGGTGATTTGGATTTATTTCTACAGCATCTCTGTATGTTGAGTAAAAAAAATATTGACTTGAAGAAATCAATCAATGTTTATTTATATATATATATATATATTTATAAATGAAATGATAGCTTACCATTTCCTCAAGGGAGTCAACAGATTTCTTTGACATTTACCTTACATAACAGTAATGTCTGCCTCTCTGGTCTTTGCATTAAAATGTATCATAAGTGTGCTGTCATTTCAGCTGTTATATTTTAAAGGGCTAACCTTCCCACTTGAGTCTGTGTCTTTGTAGTATTTTTTTCGATATACGTAAATGTATTTTCCGAGGATATTGGTATAGATATTTTGCAACCCCTGCTGAGTTTATAGATAGAAAACAAGCACATTGTCTTTTTATTTTTTTCAAATGACAGATTTTCTTGTGTATTGTGTGCAATACCGAAGTTCTCTTCTGAGTTTACATGGAATAAATACATATGGTTTATCCCAAGTGCTTAACCAGCAGCAGGGCCACCCTTTGCATGCCTAACATCTTCAATCTTCATTGAGTTTTCTGTCACTGAGGTCCTGAGCTGTGTGTCAGGGGACATTAGATCCTTCTTGAAGAAAACCCTCCATTTCTTTGAAGGCTGAAGGAAGGGAAAATCTTTACAGAAGGTCCCATGAAACCTCACTGAGTTTTAGATGTGGGGACTAGGGAGGCCATTGTTGGCGTTTAGCCTATTTCTAAAGTTCATTAAACAACTCCTGAGCCATCATTCGATTTAAAGATATCTTTAGAGATCCATAACTTGGTAAGAGACAGCTGAATCTCAGGCATCCCCTGATTTTGAGTTGATGCGAGGGCTATATCAATTATATGGAGATATTATTCATGTACCTTCATATTGCTTATTGTTTTGGATTCATTGTTTTCACAGGTGTATGTCTTTCTCATACCACATCTTCTTCAGCTGGTTGAGTATGAGCATGTATTCGTTGGATTGCCAAAACATGTAATATGGATGTTCATGTCTCATGATAAATTGTAATAACTTTGGTGATCCCCCCACTTTTCATCTAGGACCACTATAAGGTCATCATACCTTTTTAAGCATCGAAATGTTAACATTGTCATTGTAAGGATGCCGACATCTTTTAGCATAAAAAAGCCCTGCTAGCATCACAGTTGTTTGCGATGTGTGTGTGTGTGTGTGTGTGTGTGTGTGTGTGTGTGTGTGTGTGTGTGTGTGTGTGTGTGTGTGTGTGTGTGTGTGTGTGTGTGTGTGTGTGTGTGTGTGTGTGTGTGTGTGTGTGTGTGTGTGTGTGTGTGTGTGTGTGTGTGTGTGTGTGTGTGTGTGTGTGTGTGTGTGTGTGTGTGTGTGTGTGTGTGTGTGTGTGTGTGTGTGTGTGTGTGTGTGTGTGTGTGTGTGTGTGTGTGTGTGTGTGTGTGTGTGTGTGTGTGTGTGTGTGTGTGTGTGTGTGTGTGTGTGTGTGTGTGTGTGTGTGTGTGTGTGTGTGTGTGTGTGTGTTGTGTGTGTGTGTGTTGTGTGTGTGTGTTTTGACATTATTCAGCACTTTGGGGTTTCATGTTGGCAGTGCAGCTCTAGGGATGGCAATGTTTGTCTGTCTTTCATTTTTGTCAAGAAAGAAACATATTGCAGAACTATTATATTGATTGCCCTTTTTGTGATCTCCTTACCGGTCAAAGGTTTCACTTCGGGAATATATAAACTTGATGGACTAATACAATCATTTTGAACCGGGGCGGTGAGGAGGAACAGAGAGCAGATGATGGTGATCGCTGTAGTTTTCCTGCTGCCTTCACAATCTTTACACAATTATTTATCGTCTTCATATAGCGAGAAGGCGTTCATACTCTGCAATCCAAGACTTCATTTTTTAATCCACCAAAAACCTGACATGACGCTAACGCAAGTTTTTCTAAAACATAGATCCATGTGTGTCTCTGAGCCGCAGCGACACCAGACTGATTCAGAGCGGGTCATTCTATCTTCTGATTCTGGGACTGGTGTTGCTTGTGTTGGTGGATAGACTGCTCAGTTTTTGGTGTCGCTCTGCCGCTGTCACATCTGTTCCTTGATCTCTGTGTCACCGACCAATTTGCTTTTTTGTGTGACAGACTTTACACACAGCGTGCGTCTAGTCCAGTCCGTGCTTCCCATTGAGTTCTTAAAATCCATAATGTGCCCAGAGGTCCGCTTTCAAAATACTACGTGCGTTCTTTATTACTTGTTGTTGATTTTCGCCTCCCTCCACCATATTTGTGCTAGCCCCGGTTTCCCACAATTTAATGCAACGTTGCTACCAGGAAGTTATTTTTGAACTATAGAACTTTATTGTAAAGCCCTCAGTTTTTGAATTAAGGAATGAACCTTGATGTTTATGTGCCTTGTTATAATGTATTAATATAATTGTTCAATAAAGTAAAAAAAGAAAACGTTATTGTCCAGCTGCGGCCGGAAAATCAAGAAGCAACGTTACTACGCTATAATCAATTATCTTCTGTGACGATATCGATTCAGAATCGTCCTCGTCCACATCGCGATGCATCTTAGAAACTATTAACACCCCTAATAAGTATAGTTCTTTGCATGTCTTTGTAACAAGCAGACATACAGCTATAGTAATGTCTTTATTGACCTTTTTTAACCGAAAATCCTCAAAATTCTATTTAATTAATCATTATTTTCTTTTTATACCACCGTCTGTCCTTTTATTGATCCCTTGATTTGACCAGATTTCGATAAAACTGTTACCAAAGAGCAGCGAAAACGCATTGAGACCTTTTTAAAGAACCCTGCATGTAGCTGACCTACAGATAATTGGAGCCAAGGGGACATGCAGGGCCTGAAGTTCATCCGTCGGTCTCAGAGTAAACACTACCAGACTTTGATTCACAAATTCACAGTGATGCAACAGTGACGGGTCAGCTCAGGTCAAGCAGTGCCATCAACAAACAGTATCCTGCTGGGGCCAAAAGTGGCAGAGAGGAGAAATTGAGGCACCGGTAATCCACTGAGTTACCTTTTACAACAAACTAAACCAAAAATCTGAACCTAAAGAATATCTCTATACTTTATTACAACATATGTCCTACTTTATTTTAAAGAAAACAATGCTAGAAGACGATATATTGTCACTATTGTACATTTTTGGGTGTTAAGACTCATAGATGTGTTCAGAAAATGTGTTCATGTCTAAATAAGAAATGTCGGGAAATAATTGATTTGACTTTGGAAATATGACATTGACTGTAGGCAGTATGTATTTTAACTCATTCTACAATGGTTTTATTTTATTTTGACTAAACTGAGCGCGATGGCAGTAAAGAAGACTATATAAAGTACAGGGGTTGTTCAGTGATTCTATTTCTAAATGAGTATCTGTATGTAAAATAGGACAAATATAGTTTTTGTTAAAGTACGATCCAGGAAGTCCAGTTTGTGGAGCAAATACTATAATTACTCCAAAGCTGTTTATAATACTCTGAGGCAAGGTTATAAACTCTGGAGAGTTTTCTCAGCAGCAATTATTGTATCCTTTGTTGCGACAATTCCCATGTTTACATTAGAAATACACAGTTCAAATTGCGAAGTACTCTTCGAGGGATTTGGTCTTGTATTTTCAAATCGCCAACCTCGATCTATGCTGGATGATGTCACGTTGTATCAAAGGTTGCGACAGACTTCTGCATGGACACCCACGCCATGTTGCCTAACTGTCCTCATTCAAGTCGCGTGTGTGGTTGTGGTTGTCAGGACTTGCCATATGACTCATAAATTGATGGTTTTATTTCAGATGTAATGTTTGTCCTTCATCCCAGTTTCAGTGGTCTTCTGTGTCATGGGTCATTAACTTGTCTGGTTTTAGTCGGTTATGCTTCTACTCTCTTCATTTTATTTAAAGACAGGACTTTTCTAGGGATGTACAATTAAATAAATATGATCAATTGTGAAATTGACGTTAAAATGCGTAGAAAGCCACCAGGACTTGTACAGTCAATGCATTAAATTGAAGGTGAAGAAGAACCTTATTTAAAGGCTCTCTTTTTTTATCCAAAGATTTCAAACCAACATAAAAGTGAAAGCAGCGATCCGTGTTTTTTTATGTAAAAGTGCAATAAAAATACTTTATAGCTTAAATTAGGGAATAATTGTGATAAATAATTGTGATCTCAATATTAATCCAAACAATCTTAATCATAATTTTCGCTGTAATCGTGCTGCCTGTGACTTCGGTGTAATCTGCAACTTTTTGCGTTAAATTCATATCATCAGGTATTCATACCAGACGCAAATCTGGCCTGCTGTCCCTTTTTATGAACGTCAACTCCTCTGTCTCACTCTTGGAAATCTGTCTCTCTAGAAAAAGTTTGATTGGTTTTGCAAAATGTAATAATACACATATGTAACACAACACATGATAAACAATGCAGGATGATGCAAAAAACCCTTGGGCTTATTTAAAGCCTCTACCTAAATACTGTTAAAAATCACAACACATGATCAATATACTAACACTTGCTTAAATTAAATTAAAATGGCAAAATGGCTATACTGACCAAAACATTTATATTAAAATAGAAATGCCACCAGAGATTCATGCTCGCAGCCTGACAGACTTTTGGACTGCAGGTGAGCCTCCTAATTGGAACAACACCAGCCTCAGTGTTAGACATAATGGCATCTCTGCACCAGATTGGGAAGGGAAGACAGTGACTCCTTTTCTCTGTAACTACTGTTGAGTGTCCCCGAGGCGAGTCACTTGACCTTTTTACGACTCACAGGAGCTTCAGTGGCCAGCAGCAGCAGAGTGTGGTTATACAATGAATACAAGCATGTGTGCTCAGCCTAGTTCCTCAGATGAATAACATATTCAATGTTGTTTTGATACAAATTGAGAATGATTTGATTGGTCTGGAGAGGTGGGAGAAGTACTCAGATCTTGTACTTAAGTAGAAGTACCAGAGTGTAGGAATACTCTGTTATAAGTATTGCTATCAAAAATGTTACTGAAGTAAGAGTACAAAAGTATTAGCATCAAAATATATTTAAAGAAGTAAAAGTAGTCATTGTGCAGATTGGTCCATTTCAGAATAATATGATGTGTTTTATAATGATTGATCATTAAAGTGTTATCAAAGCTGGTAAAGGTGCAGCTAGTTTGAATGACTTTGTATACTGCAGGGTAGCTTGTGGATTTACTCCAGGTGGAACTAAAGTCTGATTTAACACTTGATTATATTTCACATCATTCATCCACATCTGTAAAGTAACAAATGGTATGAAATAAATGTAGTGGAGTAAAAATACCCGATTTACCTTTGAATTGGAGTGGGGTAGAAGTACAAATTATTCAAAAAAATTAAATACTCAAGTAAAGTACAAGTACATTAACATTTTACGTAAGTACGGTACTTGAGTAAAAGTACTTAGTTACTATCCATCACTGCTGGTGTGTTTCTATTAGCTCATAGATGAATGATGTGATGACCATGTTGTGTTTCTCCTCCCTCAGATGAAGACTGTGAGTGTGGCGCTGGTGTTGTGTCTCAACGTGGGAGTGGACCCTCCTGATGTGGTCAAGACCTCCCCCTGCGCCCGGCTGGAGTGCTGGATAGGTGAGCACACACACTCAGCAACATGACATGCCAAGCACTCAAACACAACGCAAAGTGTGAGGGATGATAAAGTGGGTTCTCCTTAAATACGATGTGTACATTCTGTGCTGTCTGATGCCTTTCTCAGGATTTGACACTACATTACATTTTATTGAACTGACTTTTTTTTTTATCCCAGGTGACTCGGAATCTGTACAATTTGCCATGGAGATACAACATCAAAATAGCTTTCAAGTATATGAGCTTTCAATAAGCCAGACCATTTTAAGTGCTAGATACAGAAATTAGAGGTTTGAGTTGCATTTATGATGCAATTGTTATAAGGGAGAATACATAAACTCACTGTAGAAAATCATGTGAAAAGATAGCACCACTTTGTTTAAAAATGTCACAACTCTTATGCTTTACACTCATTGTAGTATCTTCGATGTTCTACATGAGGACGTATACATTCGTACTCAATGATCATCAATCAATTTCATCAGCTGTAACACTGTGCTTGTTGTTGGTTCATTTGTTAATAAATATAGGATTAAAGGAATCTCAATGTGTAGCACTGGCTCCAAGTCAACATTAAACTACTTCCTGTGTCACCCTAGGCATTAGGGAACTGTACTTTTTTAAAAAATTTTTTAGTCAGTTTATTGAACATGCCAGAAACAAAACATACAACAATAATAATAATATATATATATATATCATTTTTTTTCTTGTTTCTTCTAACTCATAATAATTATAACAAAGTACAAAAAAAATAAAAATAATACAAAATAAAAAGATAAAAAAAATAACAATAATTCTCAATTACCACTTGGTGCATTTTTTTTATATGAGTAACAAAATCCACAAATGAACTCTATCCATCATTTTTCTCAATCAACTTTAGTGTGGTGGCTATAGATATGTCCCAGCGATGGTTGGTCCAGTATACTGGTATTGGAACAACTCTATTTTAAAGCCCCACTAGCATTACTGTAGTATCTTATCTTATCTTGTTTGACATCACCCTGAAACACTGAAACACTCGTCTTTGAATGTATACATCAAATCAAATCAAGTTTTATTTATAAAGCACATTTAAAAGCGATTTTTGGTCGAGCCAAAGTGCTGTACATATAATAAAAACACATTACTACAATCACAATAAAAGACAATAAATTACAACAGATATATAAAAAACACAGGGAAAAGTCAGGAGTCGTGCTCCGCTCTGACTAGAAGGCCAGGGAGAAGAAGTGTGTCTTAAGAGTAGATTTAAAAATCTACTCTTAAGAGAGAGAGGGCGCGCATCGGTACCACGGATTGTTGTTTGATTGAGGCTGATAACTACAGCTTTCGGGACTCGTGACTCGACTCGGACTCGACTCGGACTCACGCACTGATTGACGCGACTCGGACTCGTGAATTCTCGCGTACGACGACTTGGACTCCGACTCGTGAATTTTTCTTTCCCCCCACAATGACTCGGACTCGACTTGTACATTGACACTCCGACTTGGACTCGGACTCAATCTAATTGTGGTGTGTAAGAAGGAAAGGCAAAAATGCAACCACTCTCCTTTAGGTGTCTGAGTGGTCCATCTTACCCGAAGGCAGGGCCGGCCCTAGGCGGTCGCCTAGGGCGCCAGATCTGGAGGGGCGCTGCGCTGGGAGATCTTTTTTTTTTTAAATTAAAATTATTATAATTTTTTTTTATTCTGCCTAATTTTCTGCCCTTGATGTAATACATTTACATTAATAATTGAATAAAGTAAACACCCTTTGCACCCCGGGCCGGCAACATTTTGCATTTGCCCTGTACGATGGGCGCTGTAAGTGATGAAAGTGGGGGATGTTGACTTATCAGGTGCCTGCAGCTCACAGCCAAAGTGCGAGCGAGCCTCCGAGCGAGCAAGAGAGAGAGGGCGCGCATCGGTACCGCGGATTGTTGTTGGATTGAGGCTGATAACTACAGCTTCCGTGACTCGACTCGGACTAACGCACTGATTGACGCGACTTGGACTCGGACTCGTGAATTCTCGCGTACGGTGACTTGGACTCGGACTCGTGAATTTTTCCCCCCACAATGACTCGGACTTGACTTGTACATTGACACTCCGACTTGGACTCGGACTCAAGCAAGTTTTCTCTGGAGTCTCATGTCCTCTATCCTGGCGTGTGCACCGGCGAGGCGAGTTCACGTACTGGGCCCCGCTATTCCAGTCTAAAGATGTCTAGAGACACACCCTGCATCGTGCTGTGTGCTTTCACACATTCTGCTTCCACATTGGAAAAGAGCAGCGCAAAATGCTCGTTATGTGGAAAAAAGATTGACGAGAAGGCTCCGTAACACATTACTCTAAACATCGAGTTCAGACATATAGACTGTCTTGAACACTATCGTCAGAGTAACGTGATCTAATCAATAAATAAAGATTTAGCCGATAACACGAAAGCACATGGCTACTTAACATGCAGAATGTCCATTTTGCATGCTAAGTAGCCATGTGCTTTCTGGGGCTTAGTCTTTATTGATAGAATTTATGCATTTACTATAATAATTGTAGTATATGTTAATTTATTCGTCATCTATCCGTCATTATACATGTGTTTACACTGCTCCGTTGCCCATTGACTTCCGGTAAAAGTTCCTTCAAAAATAAGAGTCCCAATCTTATTACTATCAAAATAAAAGTGCAAAACGAAAACTTTACCATAAGAAAATATTGGCATACAAATATAATCACTTCTCTAAAAGGTAACTCATTTTAAATATAGTTGACAAAAAAAAATCTTCACGGGGGTGCATGCCCCCGGACCCCCCTAGAGGAGGTGAGGTCCACCCCCAAATAAAGCAGGTTAAAATAATTAAATTGAATACATTTTCTTTTAGTAAACACTGAAAACGGGTCCCACAGACCCAAACAGCACACAAAGGTTAAAGGTAAGCATATAATAATGTTAAAATGTGCTAAATATATACACTGCAAAAAACAGCTCTCATATAGCTCTCATTCTAAAAAAGGTTGGAGACACCTGTTATAGAATGATACATTTGACAATTTTAAGCTTGGCCTACCATTTTATTGGAGCGATGAGGAACAGTGGGGAATGACAGAAAAAGTTTGAGAACCACTGCTTTAGTCTAAGTTATCTCAGTGGGTCTCAAACGGTTTGGTCACAATTTATGTAAACAAGTATTTCCAAGGCACACCTTTATAATTATTAGGATAAATAACAACAGGTTTGAAATCATTCCAATGTATACTATAGGACAGGCATCCTCAAAGTCCGGACTCCGATCCGGACCGAACCACAACTGTCTCTGGACTCTGAGCAAATTATACTTTTCATATGTATTATCTGTATTATCTGTGTTATCTGCGAGACATCGCCACAACGCAACGAGTCAACGAGTCAACATTCTCCGCTATGTCCACTGCAAACAGCGCTCTGCATGTACGACTGTTCCACTGTCTGTGTGTGTCTGTCAACGCATTGGTCCAATCACATTCAGCATCCCGTCAGCGGTTCTTTCCCCCACCAACAGTCTGCGAATCAGAGGCACAGTAGGGCGGGTCTTCGCGGAATGCGGGTGGGAAAAATGCGTGTGTGTTTAAAAAAAACAAACAGTCAGAGCGAGAGTTAACAGCTCATCTAGTTGCATCTGTACTGTAGCTAGTAGCCTAGTTTCACCTACCGGGGTGGCATGGGGTGGCAACTGCCACCCTAAAAATAGGCCTTGCCACCCCAGTTGGCAGCTTTGTTTTGAAAGAAAAGTTGTGGCTCATCGGACACTGAAGTGATGGAGACCATGTTTGAAGGCAAACAAAAAGAGGAAATAACAGGTCAAATCAAGCAAATCCCCCTCTCAGATTCCACAGCAACCAGAAGAACATAAATACTGGCTGGTGATTTGATTAATCAGCTTTGTGATGGAATAAAAAATGCACAGTGCATTTCCTTAGCTGTGGATGAGTCCACTGACAATGCTCAGTTGCTGGTGTTTGTGAGTTTTTATGATGAGGCAAAGGGGGAGTTTGTTGAAGATGTGTTGTGTTTTTTTGGACCTTTAAGATTTGTATTTGAGTACCCCTGCTATAGGACAATAACCAAAAATATCGTTTAAAACTGGAGATATAAAAAAAAATGCATGAATAAATAAATGTTAACTAGGTAAAATAAGATATGAATGAACAACAAAAATAAAATACGTTACATTTATTTGTTATTGGCTATCTACCATAGCCAATAACAAATAAATGTAACGTATTTTATTTTTGTTTTTTTCCAAATCATAATCTCGCCTAGGGCACCAAAATGTCTAGCACCGGCCCTGCCCGAAGGAAAACAATATCAGGCATGCCAAGTGTCAACATGTAGGGACTGGACCAACAGCCTGTAAGTGTTTAACACAACAGAAAAGCCATGGGTCAAAAGGTAATTACGTAGTGGTAAGCCATACAAGGATAGTGACAACTCCAAAAAGTTTAGCTTTGACTTTGTAGCATTTCATCTTCCTGTCGTCCTCGGGTCCAATTTGACCGTTTCTAAAAAAAAATGTTTAATGTCAGAATAAGGGGCTATTTCATCGAATTCCTTAAAAATAACATGGATAGTTCCACACTACGTTCTTCACAGGAAAAGATTATAATCATTAGATTCAACATTTGAAATGTTTTCACAACAGAATCATGACAACATTTAGACATATACCAGTGATAGTCAAGATATTTTCATCTGATATTTACTATATTTGAATGAAGTCAAGTTATGAATAATTGTCTTTAAAGGAAGTATATTGACCATAAAGTTGGGTTAAAAGGTCAAACCTAAACTGCTGAAACCCCCCCCCCCCCCCCCCCCACCTGAACCAAACCAAATGACACGAACAACAGAAGAAGAAACGTCTCCATCGAGAGCGAACCTCCAAACCATTTCTTAGCTCCGCTGAGACTTCCTGACTGTGTGAAGTGAGGAGAGCACATTAAAGGGAGAACACGGTTAAATACAATTTCTGAAACTTCCTGCCCGGGACACTGACACTGTGCAGACCTGCCACTCAGTTTTTGAGACAGTGTTTTGGAATATTAAAAAGTAAAGGCAGAGTTGAGGTCTTTAAATACAACAGGTGTTTGATGTATGACAATTGCAGCGTCTAGCTGCTTAAAAATGACTGACATCTGCATTTCATTGAGCATGGTGTGTGTGGTGGGCACCTTTCCAATTACACAATAGCCATTTGATTTACAGAACAAAAACTTTGTTGATCCCAAAAACACTTAAATGCTGCATTTCTTTTGGTTTATCTTACTCATTGTACTCCTGTATTTCCTCTGCACTGGCTCCCTATGGAACACAGAATATAATTGAAAGGTCTTCTTCTCGCCTACAAAGTCCTTAATGGCCAGGCACCATCATATCTTAAAGAGCTCATAATATAAGCTCTTTACGCTTACAGTCTCTAAAAGTACAATGGGAGCCAGAGCCAAGCTACCTTTCTGTGGGATCAGCTCCTGGTATGGAGGCAGACACCGTCTCCATATTTAGGAGCAGGCTTAAGACTTTCATAAAACTTATAGTTAGGGCTGGCTCAGGCTTGCTGAGTTGAGTCTTTCACCTCTCTTGTCCTACTTCTGTTTTTCTCTATTGTATACAGTGCTTTCCCATAGATGCATGTTACTCAGCATCCGGGCCGTCATCCCCAGAGTTTTAGTTATTGTAGTTTTTCTGTCTCTCACCTGGCAGGTGACCACTGACCAGTATTCAAGTCTTTATCATGGGGGTGGCTGTGGTAGGTGCCGTGGTCCTCCTGCCGGGTCCATGGGTTTCTGCCCCCACAAACCGGAAGCTGGTCCCACAGAAGAGGAGCTGGAGAGCTGAAGCCTCTGGCTCCCATTGTACTTTTGGAGACTCTAGGAACCACTAATAACCTTGCATAAAGCATATCAGTATCTCCTGCAGGCTTGCAATACATCTTCTCTGCCTGCTGAGCGCAATTGTAGCCGTCTTCAATCTATATTTTGCTATTCTTCATGCCATATTGATTTACTCTAATCAATATTTAAACCTGAGGTGCTGCTGCTTTTTCTTTTCCATACTCTGCTTTTATTATAACAGTAAAATCCTTTGATGCTGCAATCATTACTAACCTCTGCCATTATGCAGGAAAGTGTCTCTGCCTGTGAAATGAATCTGCTTGTTTGGTAGGGATGTGTATTGGTAACATGTGATTTATATCATGATACACGGGTTATCATTTAATTAGTGCTGTCAACCGACAATTAAAATCTATGACTGATCATGATCAATCACAAGTTTGAAATACTAGTATTAACTTGTATTTTAGGGGGAGATAAACATCCTCGCTGCTATTACGGGAACAACCTTTGCTAAAACTTGGTTATGTGATAAATCTGGGTTAATTGAGTAATTTAGGGTTTTCCTTAATCAAATTTAGAAAAGCTGTCATAGTATACAGAACACACACCAATAAGCATTAAATATGAATTACTATTACTTATGCCATCAGTAAATTGGGATCTGCAAATACATTTTTTTGCAGTACATAAAATTGCAGTACTTGAACGCCTATTATTTTTGATTAACGCATTTTATTGGATATTATAGAGAGCCTGTTTAATGTGAATAATAGATTTCCTGGAGATTTTCTTGCTTCAGGTTTGATTTCTGCCTTTCTTGGATGTTCTTAAAACAAAATCCAATGTTCACCACTTAATGATACATACAGTAAAGCAAATACATCAGCAGTATTTTTTAGATCGTTTCAGAGGTTCATCGTTTGTTTCATTTTACCAATACTCTTATATTTCAACATTCGGCTGGTGCAGCAGTATAAAGCTGAATCATTTAGATAAGCTGCAACTTTAATGGCAAAATAAAGCATCACCAAGACCACGCTACTCCTGTAAGCATTTACATCAGAAACAACATGCATCTCTTCCAGGTGTTTGGTTCAGATTGAGTGTGTGACTTTGACCCGTTTGCTTTGTGTGAATTCATGTTTTTACTCTGTGTTTTCTTGCCAGACCCTCTGTCCATGAGTCCACAGAAGGCCCTGGAGACCATAGGGGCCAATCTGCAGAAGCAATATGAAAACTGGCAACCGAGGGTGAGTGGGTTTATTCAATTATTTTGAATGTTCTTATTATGACACAATGACCGCATACTTATTGACACCACCTAAGGATACATACAGAGTCAAAGCAAATAAGCCTTCCAAGAAAAACTAAGAAATTAAATGATATGAATCATTAGCAATCCAACACACTATTAAAGTTTGTTTCTTTGGCATCAATTAAGCCTTTCAATTTAAAAAAAATATATGTTTCAGATTCTTTTGTGTCGATGTTTTCAGATTAGTCAGCGAATGAGTGTGTTTGAGGTTCAAGCCAAGTCCACGAACCATATACATGTTGGACACACTACTACTATAGTAGTAATTAGTTGGGGCTTTTGACACAATGGCATTTATTGATTTTTCCCATGATTTCTCTGGGTATCACTTTCAAGATATCAGTTTCTTCTCTCTGATGGTTTCAAGTTCTGAATGTGAAGAATCTAAAATGTGCATGCCTGGCAGACAAAACATTGTGATGAGACTGAAAGAAAGGACGGTTACTGCAGCTGTCATGGTTACTGTGGCTTTTGGTTATCATGGATATGGGACTTTGGATTTATTATATATATCCCATCGTGTCAGGCCTAATAGACCATCTGTATGCATGTATGCCGACAAAAACACATGCTTTAGAGAGTAATTCATATTTTTGTATGTGTTCTTGTAAATTCAAGTGTTACAAGTTTATGTGCGTACATGCATTCCTATCAGTGCCAGCAGTGGTAGTTCTGGTAGTTCAAATATGTAAATCTGCTCGGCTTCTAGCTGAAAGCAAGCTCAGTGTTTTCCTAGAGGCTCCTCAGTCTGTTGTTCATGAGAAGCACCTCCGGTTTTCCAGCATCAAGCCTTAGGGCTTGAGCATATGGCAAGGGCAGACCCCCACCTTCTTAAAAATACTTGTGTAAGAATTCCCCACCCAAAGATCTGTATGACGTCCACCAAATGTGGTACTCTGAACCTCGTGAGCAAACATTTCCTGAAAGCTAAGATCACGATTGACATGTTTGGTGCAGCTCTAAAGAAACGGTGCAGGCCATGGAAGCGTTTTTAGTTCGTAATAAATGGGTATGTATATATAAAATAGGAATATGTTAGTACTCCAAATGGCCTTATATTTTTTTCTCTGTCATTATGCCTTTGCATTTTCTGAGTGAACTTACACGCTTGCTAGCTTGCTAAATTGTTAGCCTTCGTGGCTTCTAAACCGGCAGAACAATTTGGCCGCGTTATTCTACCGACGTACAACTTGAAGGCCAAGCATGTCGTGTGCACAACTTCCCAATATGTAACAACAAGCTGACAGGTTCCATTGAAAGGCAGCATTAGATGGCACTTTCATTACAAAATCAGATGTCACTGTAACGATGCATCTGGACTAGAGTCAAATGTATGCTAGCAGAATTAAAAAAAAGCGTTTCAGACCTCCATTAATTTGTCTCTTTCATGTCACTGATGTGCTTCGATTTCAAGATTGAACAGACACTGCAGCAGGTGCAACAATATAAGGCTACTTGATTCAAATAACCTGCCAATTTGACAGCAAATTAAAGCATGAAACGTGTATGTATTTTCAGAGTGCCCACTGTGTTCATTGTGTCACAGTATATGGAGCTCTGCCCTTTAATGTCCACGGACACACCAGCAGCTTCTGCTCTGCCCGCTAATTATTGTCCACTCTTTTACTAAATCAGGACCTGTTCATCTGACTTTTGTTCTTACTTGATGAAACTTGAAATATAATGAAGTTCAATACTTACTTGTATTTTAGGTGATCTTAAGGTGATCTTAAGGTGATCTTATGTTTCTTGTAGGCATTTATAAGTTGGATATCAAATGCACTAGTAGATGAATTTGACGACACTTAATTGTGGTGCATACCATGTTTGACTCGTTCCTATATATCTTTCTGTACTCTTTGCTCTGTGAAATACTGTATGTGTCCTTTGGGAAGTTAAAGAGAAAAAAATAATCAAACACTTGCAATATGATCCGAGGGTTTGGGCTGTGTTGCATTGGCAGATATTGGATTTGAATTGCATTTCAAACCACCTGTGAATACGTCTTGAATCCGGTCAGAAAGCATTGGATGTCTTCTTGTTTTTCCCCTTTTTGTAGCAAATGTCTGTTTCGTATAAGATTAGTCGAAAAAGTAAGATTTCAGCTGTCTGTTAACCTCAGAGTGAAAGTTGAGGAAGATGGACGATTGTTTGTATGCCAGGTGGAGAGGCTAAGCTGAAAGAGACGAGGGGGAAACAAAGAGGACAGCTTGTTGTGTCTCTTAGCCACAAAAAACATCTTTAAATGATGATGTAAAATAAGATGTGGCTGTTGGTGAGATAGTTAACCTGAGGAAAGAGGAGATGGAGGAAGATGTGTCTCTGGAGAGGGCAGCTAAAGGAATGTATGCTCGGCCTCTGGAGGTCAGCAGCAAATGGCGGTAGGAGTGCAGGAGGAGGAGTGGGAGGGTGAGAAAGCTGTTCGTTCTTTTTTCCAACCAGCAGACTCACAGCTCCACACCGCAGAGCAGTGTTCGCCAACACACCTTACATAAACTCATGACAAAGCAATCAATTTCGCGGCGGCTATACACCTGCTTTGTCACTGCGCCATAAATCTTCCAATAAGTTGGTTTCAGATGGGCAGAGTTGGTAAAAATTTGAACTTAAAACAAATCTAAAATCAATGATGTCACATTTCCCTTGTGCTGGTATGCAGTCGAGCTGCCCAGAGAGTTTGTGGCTGCCAACCTGCCGTCACGAATCCATTTCTCTGTTTGCTTCCGTGCTCTTACATTAGCTCTCATGGACGGAGAGAAAAGCAAACACAGTCTTGGCTGCTGCCCACTCACTCTATCCTCCAACACTACATCACTGTAAAAAACTCTTTCTATCTGACCTTTTTCAACATCTTTTCCACATCAGAGTGATCTTTCTTTCAATCAAGGCTCTCGTGCCCATCTGCACTTTGCCTCTTCATGTTTGCACCGATCCTTTTTGCCCGTGTGTATTCAGCTTTGGATAAATGATATTTCGAAGCCTTTCTGCCTCTCGTTGGCTCGGAGCTGAGAACTCTCATGCAGATTATCCAACTAACTGTCCAGCAGCATATGTGATACGACCGGACTTCAGTTAGCGCAGTGAACCAGACACACCTCATCTACATAACACCTCAATATTTGTACCTGTGTTTTGACCTCAGGGAAGTTACATTATTGGTGCAAATCACAGCCTTAGATGGTAATGTTATCAGGCTTTTGGCCATAAAACAATATTAGTACATCAATACATGCTGTATTTGGATATGGAGGTAGATTTGTCTCAATATTACTTGTGTGGACAGATTGTCAATCCGTGTTAACACCTTTACAAATGCAAACTAAAGATTTGTGAAATCAAAAGAATATTATTTACAAGTTAATGAAAAGCATCTGTAAATATCCATAACATTTACATCTTTCGATCAGGTAGTTGTGAATACTTATTTCTACTCTCTAGATTCCATGAGATGTGTTTTCTGTGTTAGCCTAAGCATGCTAGCATAGACAATGGCTGGATGTATTCCCCTTTATATACTCACATCGCATTAGTTTTTAACTTAGGTGTTTGTTGTCTCCTCGTGTTTCTTTTTACATTATGGACTGTTTTAGCTGGAGTGCGTCTGGATTTTCTTCCAGCCTCGGTGTCCGTTTGCCCCATAATGGCCCCCAAATGCATCCAGTGTCTCGTTGATAAACTGATAATAGGCATCATATTCCATTTAAGGGGCAGTGATGTGTACGTGGTTGCATTAGAGTTTCCAAGGTGTGAATTCAGCTGAATGATTTACAACAACAGTAGGATATCACACATGCACTCATTTGTAAAATAACTTGTGATAGACTTTGCCTTGTCTAACATTCATTTTGAGTATATTGAATCTTTCGTTTTTTGTGTCAAACATAGGGGTGTAACGGTTCACAGAATTCACGGTTCGGTACGTATCTCGGTTTGGGGGTCACGGTTCGGTACGGGTTCGGTACAACAAGAAAAAGCAAAAAAAAGTCCCAAATGCATAATTCCAGGTTTGGTGTTATTTATTTTTGAACAGTAGTGCAAGTTTAAGTATACAAATAAGGAACTCTAACATTTTGAATAATTAACTGTATTACACAGTGAAAAACAAACCACAAACAGTAGATGGCCATATTATCTATAATGGCTGATGTCAAACAAAAAGGTTTCATTAAGCTGTAAAACTAAAAAGAATGTTTTGAAAATATTACAAAATAAATAATAAGAAAGTGTTTCCAGGGCGCATTGCCGTCGAAATATGCCAATAGCTTCCGTTATTTATTTTGGTCTCTCGGCTTTCATGTCTATTGGCTTCTTAAAAACAGCGGGGATAAGCTGTTGAACTGCTGTTGTCTTTCGCCGGGCTCCGGTGATTGGCAAATCTGGATGATGCCTTCTGATATGATTTAGCATGTTTGGCGTGTGTTACCATTAGCATACCGCACCGCTGTCAAACAACGCCGACACACCGTCCTCGTCCGATCCACCACCCACACTCCATCGTTATTGTAGTCCACAGGGAACCCGAAATGTTCCAACACAGCTGATTTAAACGAGGCAGGTGGGTCTTCTAGCTCCTGTGTGTTATCTGAAATCACCATACTAACTTTTTTCTTTTCTTGTATTTTGTTTGTTTTGTTGTGTTTTCTTCTTGTTCTTCATATATATCTCTCCGGTTAGTCCACCAGCAGATGAAAAACACCCACCTCTCCGCCTCTTCCAAGGGACGAGGGAACCGTGCGGCAGAGTTTCCGATAACATTTTTTTTCGCCGGTCAAGATGTCCGTTAAAGTTTAAATCTTCCGTACAAAATTAGAAAGTGCCGGTCAGAGGTCTTCTTTGTTATTTATTGAGCTTTATTACATGGCTTAGTTGAATACTCGATTCTGATTGGTCAATTAATGTAAATTCAAATCAATACATACAACTATTTTTTAAATCAATAAAATCATTTTCTAAATCCATAAAAGCATTTCAATTAATATTGGGAGTCATATCGTTACTTTGTTGAGAATGTGGCCATGTAATAAATAATAATAATACATTTTATTTTTAGGCGCCTTTCATGACACCCAAGGACACCGTACAATTAGTTAAAAAATAAATAAAACGCTAATAGGCAACAAAACATGATAAAAACACAAACAGGAAATCATGGAGGAGACAGTCAAGTGGACACAAATGAAACATATAATGGGGAGCACTACAGTGAGTAGGCAGATCTAAACAGGTGGGTTTTTAATTGGGATATGAATATGGTGATTGTGTCTGACTGTCGGATGTGCGGGGGGAGGGAGTTCCAGAGTCTGGGAGCAGTGCAGCTAAAAGCCTGAGCACCCATGGTGACGAGGCGTGGGGTGGGGACGGTTAGCAGACCAGCAGAGGAGGAGCGGAGGGAGCGAGAGGGGGTGTACTCCTGAAGAAGGTCAGCCAGATAGGGGGGGGCAGGTTATGTAGGGCTTTGTAAGTGAGCAGTAGGTTTTTGAAGTTGATGCGGGATTGAACAGGGAGCCAGTGGAGTTGGATGGGGGTGATGTGTTCTGAGGCCTTGGTGCCGGTGATGATCCGGGCTGCAGAGTTCTGTATGATTTGTAGTTTGTTGATGAGCTTGGTGGGTATGCCTGAGAGGATGGCGTTACAGTAGTCGATGCGGGACGTGACAAATGCATTGACCAGGATTTCAGTGTTTGATTGAGAAAGGGATGGGCGGAGTCTGGAGATGTTGCGTATGTGGAAGAAGGCAGTCCGGGTGATGTTATTTATGTGAGGTGAAAATGAGAGGGAGCTGTCCAGGATGACACCAAGGCTCTTAACTTGGCCAGAGAAGGGGATGGAGTAGCCATCAATGATGAGGTTGGAGGCAGGGGAGGATGAGGTTTTGGAGAGGGTGCTTTTGGTGCCAACCAGCAGGGCTTCGGTTTTGCTGCCGTTGAGTTTTAGGAAGTTCCTGCTCATCCAGTTCCTGATGTCCTGGAGGCAGTTGGTGAGAGAGGTTGGGGGGAGGGCAGTGTTGGGTTTGCTGGAAATGTAGACCTGTGTATCATCGGCGTAACAGTGGAAATGGACATTATGATGACGGAGGATAGTGCCAAGGGGGAGTAGGTAGATAATAAACAGGAGTGGACCCAATACTGACCCCTGAGGAACACCATGTGAGACAGTGGAGCAGCTTGACCGGTGGGTGCTGAGACGGACATATTGTTTTCTGTCTGTGAGGTAGGATGAAAACCATGAGAGTGCAGTACCAGTGATCCCAATGTCTGCCAAGCGTTTGATAAGCAGTGGGTGCGAGATGGTGTCAAAGGCAGCTGTGAGGTCAAGGAGGATTAGGATGGTGAGTAGTCCAGAGTCAGCTGCACGGAGGAGGTCGTTGGTGATTTTTTACCAGCGCAGATCAAGATCCCTCCGCTTCGCGTCGGGATCCTGATCTGCCTGTCGGGTGTTCTTTTACCCATAATGACCGCCTCGCTGCACATTATCCATATTAACGACTCTGTATAATAATATAAGAATAATAAACGGAGCCTCTCTTTTCCTCCCCCTCTTCTGACAACCCAGTAGCTAATCTCTGAGCAGGAGACGTGGGGAGAGGGAGGCGGGGCTAATTCATCGTTATCAGAAAATGATCGTATAGAGGCGATTACACGGAGCAGATCTATCCAACTTGGGACCCGTTATCGTTTGCGGGGTCCGTTTCTATCGTTTTGTTACGGCCTTGTGTAAACGAAAGGGCTATACGCAAGAGAAACTAGCGGATACAACCCGTTTCGTCCTCGTGTAAACGGGGTCTTAGGCGCAATACCACCCCCTGGATTATATATAGTGTAATGGATACTGCCCTGAGTGACAGACTTTTTTCCCTTCATAAAAAAAGGTGTATTCGTCGTGTGACTGCATGTGCCGAACCGTGACGTCCGTACCGTGACGGTTCGGGACGGATACCGTTACACCCCTAGTCAAACATATTGAGTATATAATACTGTATGCAATATTTGCATTTCTTGTCAGACCTACAAATCTACTATTGTGCATATCACCATTAAAACACTCATTTTAAATAAAGAAAATAGCTAGCAAACACCAGCAAATTCAGTACAAACACTGTTAAATTTGGATTTTATATGATGACATTTATCAATTGTGGTTTAATATAGTTTAAAAGTTAAAACCATAAAAGCACTTATCTCCTTTCCTTTAGTAAAGGATGATATCCTGCGCTTGGGGAGATAATAGAGGAAGCTGTAAGCTCCTTTTACATTTCACTTAGAGAATTCAAACAGCTCTTATCATGGATGACACTATATTCTTCCGGGTTATTTCACGCAGTTTGGAATCTTCCTGTAGACAAAAAAGACTCTGAGCACAACCTTAATCACTTTATTAGTTCCTTGTGCTGTACAATACCTTTAGTAAGTATGTGTAAATCCCTACCCAACTTTTTCAGTCTTTTTTGTTGATCCTAACAAAAAACAGCAAATTCTCCCGTCTGTTTTTATTGAGTGTGACTCTTTTGTAATTACAGTCTAGACAAGATTCAAGGCTTTTTCTGTTGACACAGGCACAGTAAGAGACCAGAAGTTATCGAGATGCCTCACTTAGCTTTCAGTTTCATTGTTGCTTTTCTTCTCAAAATGCCTTCTCTGCTTTCAAATTCTCTTTTCAGCTGGTTTTCTTTTCTTCTCTCTGCATTAGGGTTGCAAAGGGGCGGAAAGTTTCCGGTAGATTTCCGGAAAGTTTCCATGGGAAGTTAAGCTGGGGAATTTTGGAAATATTCGATGCAAAATTAAACAAAAAAACATGACATTTCAACAGATTTAACAAGTTTTAATTATTTTATTGAACAATTATTTGTTTCATTGAAGAACAAAAACAGGAATGTTGAGTTAAATGTTACTCATCCCCCCAACCCCACTGATTAAAAAATGAACAAAAATGCACCCCCCATCCGAAAATCCCCACAAAGTCCCATTGAAAATGTTAAATGAAAAGAGCCCTTCTCCCTCATAAAAGTCCCATTAAACATGCAAATCTTCCTTCAAGCGATCCTCTGCATTTTTGCTAAACCCTTTCAGTCAATGGGCTCTTGGCCTCATCAACATCCAACTCTGAGTCTTCCTCTTCAGTGTCACTGTCCAGTCTTGTTGAGGATGGCTCTGTGTCAGGCTCAAAGAGCCTTAGGTTTGCCCGAATGCCAACCAGTTTTTCCACTCTCACATTGGTGAGCCTGTTGCGAACCTTTGTGTGGTCTCAATAGCCATGCAGTAAGCAGTGTGCTATGGAATGGATATTCAAGTGTACTTGAATGGCATCTGTTTGTTTTAGTCAAGATTATGCTAAAATATACTTTCCCCAACTATATTTAAGTTCCCTATGAAGAGCCAACCTTCAATTTTGAAAATTCCCAGTTTATTCCCATAAATTCCCGTTTATTCCCGTTAATTCCCGTGGAAAGTTTCCATCTTTGAAAATTCCCGGAATTTTGCAACCCTACTCTGCATGCTACACTTTTTTGTTGTCTCTTTCGGTTATATGTTTGGGAATCTAGTTTAAAAGTCTGCCTTCTGGACTTGCTGGATGTTTGTTAGTCATTGAGATGAAAAGCTGCGGGCCTGTCTTGTCAAATTGTCTTTTCAAAGTCCTGCAGTACTTGCTGAACATGTTGCAGCTGCCAAACAGCTTTACACCACATCTCTGGCCAGCATAAGAGTCATTTCTTCTTCTTTGTTTTTTTCTCTATCTTTGCGTGTCCTCCGTCTCTCTCTGTATGTACTTCCCCATTCCTCACTGCAGCCTGTGAACCCCTGCTGTCCACTCCTCTAACTGTCCCTGCATTATGTATCAGTGAGCTGCAGCTCACACACATTGCTACTTATTAGCTTTGAGGTGTTTTCTCATCACCGTGGAAACACCACACTTCATAGCGGAGGACGAGTGAAGAGATTTGGTGTAGTGTCTAACAATGCAATGCATGTTTAATGCTTGTGTAATGCAGCATTTTTGTATTAGGATACTCAGATGTCATGACAACACTTTTCTTTATCCCTTAATAATGAGATGATGAACAAAGGTCTGTGGGCCAGTTGATCCATCATAAGTAAATTGACCGATTTTTAAGTACAAATGTTTTCAATCGGCTAATGCAAAAATGATTATGCTTTTTTGGGGTTTTCCCCTTCGTGTAGGTTTTTGTGCATGTAAATGGTCTACAAAGGCTAAAATCCCATAGTTTCTCTCCCAGCTTCTGGTCCAGGTTCTGAGACTCCTCCACTCTACCTCCATGCAACACCTTCACATATTTGTTCTGTTTCCCTGTATGAAAGGACTTCAATTTGCATGTATGTGTTTAACCAACCAACCAACCAATAGTGATATCGATACATCCATGTGACGAGTCTAGTCTAGTAGAGTTAGTAAAACTGCCGTCACCACTGTTCTGTCTTTTGGTATTGTGTAATGTCCAGTTTTTTATCACTTAGAAAAAAGAATTTACAATGAACTGGGTGTAGATGAAAGGGTGTCAAGTGTGCAATATTTGTATTTTTAAAAGATACTCTGGCAACGATGATATTTTAATTTCTAAATCTTGCATGCATGGTTTTGTATGAAGGAGTGTTCTCTTGTTGTGAGTTGCAACAGTTTAACAACCGAAACATTTCCCATGCCTGACAGAGATATTAATCATAGTATATGAGGTGAAAAATAAGATCTGAGGATAATAATGTTTAGTCTTATGCAGTTTATGTGTTGCTAGCATTTGGTTTGGTCTCATCTAGAGTAGGACTCAATCCCAACATTGTAATCAAATAAATTTTTCGACAGTAACAAATATTGATTATAAACATAGAGATTATTTTTCTGTCAATCGACTAATCGATGGAGAACATAAAATAACATTAATTGGTTTTCTCAGGTAAAATAAGTCGATGTTTCCTGGCATTGGTGGTTATAAAGTATCACACTTGCAACTCGATAACCAACACCACACCATCCACTACATTATTCCCAATGGGGGACCCCTCACAGCTGCCAATCCACTTCAATCCAATCTGAGTTTAATTGACGACCAGCGTGTGCAGGAAGCTGCAGAGTGAATAACGTGAAACCATCTTAATGGTCTCCCCTCGACACTCCTCATGCACTCAGTCCAACAGGGGCCACACAGGAAACCATTAGCCCACTGGAAGACTTATGGACATCGCACCAGTTCATCTACAAACAACATGCTCCTGACGAGGGCTACCTGTCATGGCGGTAAAACGCTTGTGGGCTATGGGAGAGGCCTTATTGATCTGCTCTGTCACTGCTGCTGATCACCTCGTGAATGTCCCACTAAGCTATAGTTTATAGTCTCAAGCCATCTTGTGTTGATGGTTAGAACAACTCCAGTTTGTGCTGAGGCGTTGCAGAATGGTCATTGTTCTTCTCAGCAGTAGTAGAGGTTAATGCTCTACTAAGCTAATGGTTTGAACCATAGACTGTATAAAATATGGACGTTGTCTTTTTTAAACATCCTATGTGTTTAACCATTGTGATGCTCAATGTGGACGACTCTAGCCATCGCTATCTTGTAACTCATTGGCTAATCCACCAGGCTTTAAACATATTCATTTCTTTGGTAAAGTTGGGCATTTTAACATGGGGTATATCGAGTTCAAGGGCCCATTATATGAACTGCAGCTTTTGGCCCTTCAGTGCTTAGCTTAAAGGTCAGCACTTGGATAGGACCCCAAATGGGCCCCAGGTTTGTGGAAAACGGGTTTTCATGCGTGTTGAACAGCAATTTGCTTTATTGATTAAGTAACGGCTTTCCCATAAATTAATTGGATCAATTGTTGACACATTGATTAGTGTTGCTTTAACCAAATATTAAAAGCATGTTGCATCTGCTTGGAGAAGGGAACACTGGTGAAAAACATCAAATTCATCTGGCATGAATTCAGAATCAAGTCAAATATCCAAAGTGTATCTGCTAGCTTTAGTAATGATTTTATATTATTGAGGAGAGCCGGTTCCAGGGCCTTGCTGCTGTGCATGAAGCGGGGTAATGAATCGCTCTCTGTGCGCACCATGACTCACCTCTCTGTGCCTGCACTCGTGGAGAGTCTGCTGCTCTCAGAGACTAATGGCCTCTGTGTCTATTATTATTATATCCTGACGCTGTGAGTGTGTGTTTTGAAACCTTATTATGTGCATGTGTTGGCACAAACCTGGTGAGGAGGATGCAGAGCAGGAGGGGACAACACGGGAGGCCAGGATCTGTCTCAGCGGACAGAGATTAAAGATGCACCACCCACCATTCACTTTGCTTTTTTTTAATTCTAGTGATGTGTAAAAATGTGACTGCATATGCCCGCCCATCCAACAAGCTGCATGTTGAGCAGAGTGTGGGCACCGGTGCAGTGGTGTGTTGAAGGACAATGGTGCAAATTGGATGCGGATCCAATCGGAGTCTGACTTTCTGAATTTAAACTGTGAAAAAAGCTGCCTGTCCCTGAAGACATTTGGGTGTTCCTTCACTTCCTGTCACCCAGCTTTTCCTCTCTGCACTGATAATCCAGAGCTTATGTATGGTCTGCATGCTTCTGTTCTTTATTATTAAAATGACTCTACCCTACCAGCAGTAACTAACATTTGACATTCAAATGCTCTTTTCTTCTGTGCTTTGATTTAAAACATCTCTCAAAACTCTCCAGACAAGGGAAAGTGTATATCCCCCCCCCCCCCCTTCATTCATACAGATTTGTCACAGCTTTTCTTTGAGAAGGATTATGGAAAGTACATCTGTCATACAGTGGAATATTGAACTCTTGGTAAAGTCAGTGTGTTGCCTCTGCACAATGAATATAAAGGAAACACTGCAGTAGATGAAAGTCACATTAGCATTTATCTAGCCTTTGCAACATTTTTGTTCAAAAAGCTGCAGCGCAACAGTATGTTCCCATTAGCAACAAAGCGTCTGCTAATAGGGATTACTGTCCTTGCTGCAGTTGCACTCATATACAAGAATCTGGCATTACTTATTAAGAAAAGTTCCCTCTGAGTTGCTATGGGAAAGAATTGTTTTCAGCTCTGAATAGTGAGACTAATACATTGTAAATACTGAGCTTTTTGTCTGTAAGCTTGATGATGTAGATGTGGTGTTTTTTTTATAGCTGTCAATACAGCAATTGTGCAAAGGGCTCCTTGTTCTTCTTACAATTAAAATGATCAGATTGCACAGTCAAATACCCTCTTACATCTTTCTTTTAAATAGTAGCTTCAAAAGTTCTTCCAATATCGTGCCCAGCAGATTGTGATTTCAGTCCCTGGTCTCATTAGCACAGAATAAAATGCCTTTACATTGAGATATAGCCACTCATGTTCCTGCCACCCATAATCCTTCACTCCATTGTCCTTCACGTTGGCCCTTTTTGCTTGTGAATGCGGGGACCTGCCCCTTTAACTCCACACTAATTAACAGGATGGCAGTCTCATAGATCATTAGTTTCCCCCTGTCTTCATCATATGGCCCCCTGCCACCCCCTCCCTCTCTAATGGCCTGCTCTCCTCTCGTGCCTTATCTCCCAAGGCAGTGTGGGATATCTGTATCAAGGACCTGACCAGCAGTGGCCTTTTAACAGGCTCGTTTCCAAACATCATTTCTGCCTCGCTGTACATCTTTAAATGTAATCACACTTAACCCTGACATATAAAAGAGGCTTTTTATTCGATGGCAGATGGCCACGGCTTGTTAGGCGGATCCAAAGATGATGTGACGAAGATTTCATTACCTATTCTACCAGGGTAATCAAACACACATCTGGGAAATATTGGATTAATTGAAGAGTCTTGCTTGTGTAGGCTGATGCTCTAAGCATTTAGGTTTTAATTCACCAGTAATAGGCTTTATTGTGCTTTTTTTAGGTTTTCCCTTTCCCGTAGTGGTATATAGTTTTATGTTTATGTAAATGGTTTGCAAATGCTAAAAGTTCCCTCCAGTGGGACCTTCTCCCACACTCTCCCCAGTCTGAAACGCCTCCATTGGACTCCTTTGTTTACTTCTGTGACAAACTGGTTCCAGAATCTTTGGACTACAATTAGAAAAAGCTGATTGATTCTGTAGTATTTCAATATGATATTTAAGCTTTATGGAGCGTTATTTCTTGATCTTTGAAAAAAGCAAATGCATGGTTGTGAACTATACAAAAGTAAAAAACAGCAAATCCATCCATCCTTCTTTTTATACAGGCTCTGACTCACCGGCTTGTTTTGACTGAATAATACACAGTGTGAAAAGCTTTACTTGAGTCTTTGTTCTTTCTGTAATACTGTCATGCATGGCCTTGATTCTCCAGCCGCCACACAGTAGCTGATCTCAGCCTTGATATTCTCCATGATAGCATTCATGTTATGCCAGCACTGAATATTTTGCTGATTTTGTACAGCATAAAACATATTCACATAAGGGATGCATTGCTACACAGAAGACACGCTTCGGTTTTTACCGTTTTTAGGGAATGTTGCGAGTTCAGTACAGCAAAAACACCCCCAATGCTCAAAGATCAGTGTTTTCTTTCAGTTATGTCAAACTGACTGTAGTGGAAGTGTCTAAGAACAAGACAATTCTCTTGCTTTGTATTGAAGTTGCATTTTGCACACTGGCAACTTTAGCAAACACTACAAGGCAACAAGTCATATTACGCTTCAAACCTAAGAAAACATAACCATTTGAAAATACTAAAAATGCATTCAATAATACAAAATGTGTGCATTATATAGCCAAGTTATTTCTACCTTGGCTATATTTAAACATTCATAGCCAAACGTGTATCTTCCCTTTTAATCAGCTCATCGGTAGAGGCCGTTCTACGGTCAGTGTTACATTAGTCATTTTGTGACTGACTGACTGACGCACCAATCAGCTTGCTGTAGTTACTTCACCATGTTTTGTGGTCGAGCTTGAACTTTGGTTACAAGTGACGCTTATCAATTTATGGACGGTACACTGCGATATCTCCAGCGAAAACATGACCTGTTACAGCCCATAGTCTTCACGCCACATCCCCTGCTGAAAACTACTACCGAAGTTTGAGCCATGGAAAGAAATAGCAAAGCGCTAAAGTGCCCAACCATTGAAAGTCTGTGAACCATACTACTGCTTGTTCTAACATAGAGTCAGGAAAATCCTCCAAAAACCATAAAGCCCAGCCATGCGGAGTGTGACTGGGTTTCTTTTTTCTTCCCTGTCCCGCGGCATCATTAAAGAGAACGGAGAGTGTTTTCAGGATAACAGGGGTTTATAGAGAGCCACTGGCTGTGGACAACGGATCATTATACATGTTCTCTGCCCTCTACTACTGCACCTTCACATCCTCGCTCTTCTTTTCTCATTGTGCTTTTCTTTTAGGCCAGTTACACACTAAAACTCTCTCACTTCTTCAATTTGTTGTTATTGTACCATCTTTTCCTTTCTCCACAATACAGGGTCAGGGCTTTGAAAATAACTATTTGTAAAGCAACACATGGAGCTCAAAAGAAGAAGACAAAAGAACATAATGCAGAGTCGTGTGAGGCAGCGTTTGGTTCGACCCAAACAATCCAACTAAAGACCAGATTTGTTTATCATGTCGATATTTCATAGAGATAGTGATAAGCGGGGTTGTGTAGGCGACAGTTTCAAACACCAAAACAGTTCTAGTTAAGCATGCTCACTTATAAAATAAATAAAACTGAATTCAATTGTGAGTTCCCTACTAACTCAGAACCCCATGCTGAAATATAAATCAATAATCTCTCCCAAACAAGAAATGTATTACAAATCTATCCGAACACAAGCGGGCAAATGAAATGAGCGGGCAAATAAGGAGCATATACAAATTGAACTCTTATCACATTGAGCCCTTACACTAGATCACTACTTACTTTCAATCTGGGGCTGCCCACCCTTACAATTTTTTTTGAAATAAATAACTTAAACGTACTTCGTACGTCCAGGGAAAAAAGACTGATGGCTTTCAGAGGTCTAAAACAAGTTGCAACTTCTATATAAGCTCTATGGTTTTTAGGTGGGTGGGCCTAGAATTGTTCATCCATTTTCAAGACTTAAGCCTAAATCAATTTAACGTGGTAAAGTTTTCGTCAAAGTCACCAGTTTTATCCTTTCAACTTTCTCAACATGTCATCTTTAGTGTAATATCACATTATCAGAATTTTACTCCAGAAGTTCTAAAAGAATGTGCAAACACAACTTCTTTCTCTCGTCTGCCCATTTAGGCCTTTCTGTCTTACCTGGTTTACATCTTTGACCCAAGCAGCTAATTGACGCGGCCCAGAACTTCTATTTTGTCTTGGTATATGAGGGCAATCTAGACCCTGAACTGGCAACACATCAAGGGGGCCCAGTGAGGCTGCAAGATAAATCATCACTCTTACCCTTTGACCAGTTCCTTACCTCTTAAACCATCCTTGTATGAGCAAAGACACAGTGGCCACAATTAGAGATGTCCCGATCCGATCACGTGATCGGGGATCGGAGCCGATCACGTGATTTTCAAAAGATCGGAATCGGGAGAAAAAAATCGGGGATCGGAATTATTATTTATTTATTTATTTTTTTTAATATTTTTTTTTTAATTATTTTATTTAATGTTACAAAACAAAAATGACCATGTTCACATCTTAAAGTCATCCTGAGGCCTTAGTTTTGGTTTAAAATTACACAACATCATGTATGTGTTGCTTCTTTTGGGCTTGTTTTCATAGACCTGGTTGCTTATTTCTCTCAAATCTGGCAACAGAGTGGGCGCAGTGTCTAATAGTAGCAGTAAGCTAACAAGAGGCTACGTTCAGCTGGTGCCTCGGGAGTCGGGACAGAGAAAATGTCAGGAGTTTGGAAGTATTATAAAATTGAAAGCGAAGGCAGTGTAACAGCCAGATGCAATGTTTGCAAGGCGGAGGTTCCGCGTGGTGGAAAGAACAGAGCTACGTTCAACACGACCAATCTAATATAAACACCAACAACAACACGACGAGTACACAGCGGCCACTCAGGTAACGGCACTGAAACAACCGACACTTTCAGAGACTTTTAAAAGGAAAGAGAAACTGCCCCAGAACAGTGAAAAGGCCAAAAAAATAACAGCCAAGATAGCTGAATTCATCGCGTTGGATGACCAGCCGTTATCTGTTACCTTTTTTTTCTCTTAATGCATTGCATAAAGATCGGATCGGGAAAATCGGTATCGGCAGATTGTCAAAATCAAATGATCGGAATCGGATCGGGAGCAAAAAAAGGTGATCGGGACATCCCTAGCCACAATAGATGCACTCATGCCCCTGGATTCAGAAGGAGAACCAGACATGGAGGTGTTGAAGTGTTACCAAGACAGACATGAGTCACTTGACCAGTAAGGTGACAGGATAGTTTGTTTCTAGGACACTTCCCATAACTCATGTTGTCTCGGGGCACTGACAGAACCGAGGCAGAGCTGGTCAGTGGCACCAAACAAGACAAGTATAAATGTTTAACTACACAATAACTTTTATTTTATACTGACAGTAGAAGGGGTTGGTTTTTACCAGACCTCACGTGTTAAAGGGCCCATGTCATGGCCATTTCCACTGATCATAATTCCATTGTTGAGGTATACTAAAATAGATTTATATTGTGCATTTTTCCAAACTCACATTGGTTTCTCATACAGCATCTCTGTACTACGTGTATTCACTGAATTTCACTCTCTGCCTTTAACGGCTCGTTGTAGCTCCAATAGCTCCAGCCCCCACCCTCCCTGTGAGCACAGTGTGCTCTGATTGGTCGGGACGTTGTGAATCGCGCTGAGCTCCGTGGAGGTGTTGCTTCCTTGTTTAGGATACATAGCGAAACACAGCCAAACTCATCCTGAGCACACACAAACTCACATCCGAAGTAAAAACAATAAGTGTGGCTTGATATTGAGTAAGAAAAAGGTTGATAAACGCTGTGAGAATGGGTCTGCAGAGAGAATTTTGCCGCGATCCCAACTGTCTGTTATCAGCCTGCAGCCAGGGAGGAGAAATCAGCTCCGCGGACGTAACGTAAAGGCTCCACGAAATGGAAGAATCAAATGGACAATGACGTATCTCCAACGAGGCGTTTTGGGGAGGTATTTTCTGTGTTAGAGTTTTACTCGCTACAGGGTGTACTTTGAGGGTTTTGACTCTGCACACCGTTTACATGCAGAAAAACCTTTTAAAAGCCTTTTTTTTTTTTATGAGTGGGAAAAAAGTCTGTCACTGACTCAGGGCAGTATCCATTACACTATATATAATCCAGGGGGCGGTATTGTGCCTAAAAGCTGTTTGCCTGCCGCCCTTAAACAACAAATGAAGAACAACAAGAAAACACAACAAAACGAACAAAATACATGAAGAAGAAAAGTTAGTATGGTGATTTCAGATAACACACAGGAGCTAGAAGACCCACCTGCTTCTTTTAAATCAGCTGTGTTGGAACATTTCGGGTTCCCTGTGGACTACAATAACGATGGAGTGTGGGTGGTGGATCGGACGAGGACGGTGTGTCGGCGTTGTTTGACAGCGGTGCGGTATGCTAATGGTAACACACGTCAAACATGCTAAATCATATCAGAAGGCATCACCCAGATTTGCCAATCACCGGAGCCCGGCGAAAGACAACAGCAGTTCAACAGCTTATCCCCGCTGTTTTTAAGAAGCCAATAGACATGCAAGCCGAGAGACCAAAATAAATAACGGAAGCTATTGGCATATTGCAATGGCTATGCACCCTGGAAACACTTTCTTATTATTTTGTAATATTTTCAAGACATTATTTTTAGTTTTACAGCTTAATGAAACCTTTTTGTTTGACATCAGCCATTATAGATAATATGGCCATCTACTGTTTGTGGTTTGTTTTTCACTGTGTAATACAGTTAATTATTCAAAATGTTAGAGTTCCTTATTTGTATACTGAAACTTGCACTACTGTTCAAAAATAAATAACAACAAACCTGGAATTATGTATTTGGGACTTTTTTTTGCTTTTTCTTGTTGTACCGAACCCGTACCGAACCGTGACCCCCAAACCGAGGTACGTACCGAACCGTGAATTATGTGAACCGTTACACCCCTATGACTTTAATGTTCTGAGCTTTGCCAGGCTTTAGGGACAGATATCCATTTACAGACTGCAGTATGTCTTCTCAGATTTTAGACAGGCTCAAGTCAGAATGTGTAATTGGCAGTATCTCATAACTACACTTCTGTGAAAAGTTCAGCCTCAGATATTCCCAAGCCCTGCCACCGTGACTCTAGCAAGTCTCGTTTGTCAAACATGCTCGACATCCGCAAGATGGCTTGTCAACCGTGTCACCCTGGCCAGTGAAATGTTGCCTTGTCTGTCAGCATTGTGAGTGTGCCCAAAATACAAAACCATAACAAGTAAGAACCAGATAGATATAGTTTCTGTTTCTCATCACACCTGAGATTGCTCCAAGATGCATGATATTTGATCAAGCATTTGTCCGAAATACAAGCAACTTCCCATGTGTGCTACCCCCATGTGGGTCCTAACTGCTCTTCAAAAGAGCCTTCTGTTCTGTGTCAAGGTGTAAATTACACTCAGGAAATTGGAAACGGATGAAAAAATGTTATAATGGCGGTTTGATCTAAGAGTCAGGGGGTTTAAAAAAAAAAATGAAATACGTCTCACAACATTTTCTAGAGAACATATTTTGTGAAGAAAAATAAACTCTGGCCATTGTCTGCCAGAAGAATATGGTACATGGCCAACATACTAAACATATTTCACATGTCAGCCAGGTGATCAAAAGGCCCCTGGTAATAGTCTCAGAGCTGTCAAAGAATATACATACAGACACTTCTGTTTGATGGTCATGGAAGAGTGCAATTGTGTTCAGAAGAATGAAAGACAGCAGAAAAACGGCAAAAGGGAGTACAGAGGAAGCCATTTATCACAGCCACGAGCGCAGCCAATATAATGAAGACAGATAGAGGCTCCGGCTGTCAACACGAGAAGTTTATCTCTATATTAAGCAGTTCCACTATTAGGAGCACACTAGGCACGTGTTAGGAGATTGATCTGGAGCATTTAGCGACTGGGTGAACACCTTAATTAGGCTGAAGTGCGACGCCAGGTCTAGTTCTCTCTCCCAGCGGTGGAATGACCTTGTCACTTCAGTCAGAGGAACAGAAATAGTCCTTTATCTCCTGCGGAAAACTCAGGTTTCAAGATCAACTCCTCTCACCTGCCTGAACCGCTTTAAAACTAATCCCTTCTACATTTCTCCTTTCATCTTCTTCACTAAGGACGTCACCATCACAGTCCTTGCTGCTGATTAGATACTTCACCCAATGTATTCACTGTAATTTGCTCCGAATGTTAGCAGAAGCTGTAAATCCAAAACATTTAAGCCTCCTGATGCTTGAGGGAGTGCTCAGATCAGCACAAAGTAAAATCTTGCAGAATTCTCACTCTCATTTCCGAGTGTCCTTGGTGTCATGTGATACTGTATTAACTGACATTACTATTTTGGCCTTTCACAGAGAGGTCAGGGTCAGGTACACAATAGTGTCAGGAATCAAACGTCTGAATGAGGATGATGGAGTTAGGCGAGACGGTTAACGTCTCATGGGCTGAAGAAGATGCACCGGGTGACCCTCTGCTCAGATCTCTCTTCATACGGACAGCAGGGACAGAACTTGTTTTCTTTCGATGAAGACAATAATCAAACAATTAATCATCTTTGTAGTTTATATGCAATTATGTGAGGATGTCCACAAAGGCACAAGTGTCCAAATTGTAAGTCTTTTGTCCACAGCAGAACTTAAGTGGTGCAGTTTCAGAACAAAGCTAGTTACTTTTACGGAATTTCCAAACTTGGGGGATCTTCTTCAGTTAAGTGATTGGGTTACAGTTATTTGTTTTTCTCACCCTCCATTTGTGAAACCCTGGTCTGCAAACAAGAGAATGTTTGAAGACTGTTGCAAGACAAGAGTTGAAGTAGAAAATATCTCTCCTAAAAGATACTCCTTGTAGGGACTTGGCTTCTGAACTCTTTGGTCACCATTGTGAACTGGTACCTGGATGCCAGTGTGCATACTGGACTCTGCCAAAGGCGCTGGACCCCACAACGCTCCCCCTGTATACAGTTCAATTATTGCCGACTGATTATAACACTAGGACGGGTTTAATTAAGAGTCAAAATGTTACTGAATGCGCTGATGAACGTGGGAAAATTAAAAGTTCAATTCAATTCAAACCCTTTATCACCAAGCTTCTAGCACCACCTATTTCACAAGGATGCATAGTAGACTTAAGTGCCACCTTTTGGTACTAAAAGGACATTATCTTTATTTTTGTCATATTTGTTCTTTTGTTGTTACCCTGTAATTCATATCCTTTAAAAGGAAGCTCTTTTGATTCAAATCTCTAATTCCCTGTTGAATTGCCTCAATTGTGTAAAAGCTCAGTATTTAGCTCTCTTCAGAGTGTGTTTAACTAGATAAATGTGAGGCATTTCACATACTTTCAGAGTAGTAACATAATAACTGAACATTGCTGTCTAATGAGCTTTCTGTTATCTAATACGGTTCTGCCTCTCTCCATCCTCCTACTACTCTCCTCTCCCACTGGCTAAATGCATCATCTCATCCATGCAGACTATCAGCTTTCTCCTTCAGGATGTTGGAAGAAGAGGACGATGATTATTGTCTTCCAGTCCCTCCCTCCACCCTTCATTTTCCCCTTCATCTTATAGTTCGCTCTCATCTTTCTCTGTTTTTCACTCATTGTTTTTTTGGCCCTAACATTCTTATTCTGAATGATGGTACGACCAGAATCAAGCACGAAAAAAAAGATGTAAACCAAACAGTAGGGCCAAACAATATAGGGAATCAAAATCCAAATATGGGCTATTTGCAATATCCAAATCCCAGGGGGGGCAATATTTGAAGGTAAATGTTGACACTTTTAAACACTTTAAAAAAAAAATCTTACTCGATGGCTAGTTTAAAGTACTTTTACATTTGTGCATGATGGTCCTATTCGGCTTAAAATAACTGATAAAGCAGGGTATGCTTTAGGAAGGGGGCTATCTTATGATTGACACCTCGCTACCAGAGCTTTTCTTGGTCTAGGTGTCAAAGTTTTTGCCCAACTGCTTCAACCCTCTCATGGATTTTGTTGTTAAAAGCACCGTCGAATAGTCCGTTTAGCTTAGGAACCTTCCTAACGGAGTGAAATGACCCGGAAGTCCCTCAGTGGCAGCCATGATAAGTGCCGTTCAAATTCTCTAAATGAAAGGAAAGGAGGTTTCAAACTTCCTTTATAACCTCCTTTAGCTTAGGAACCACTGGACCTCCCTTGACGAAAGGAGAGGAGAAAATGCTGCCCCACAATGCCTTGCAGCCGCAGCATTTGCCGTCACACAACATTCGGCCGTTCACGGAAACAACCGATTATGACCGAGAAATTATTGATTGTTGACTGTTGCACAAACCATTTTATCACATAAGAAGATTATTGGGCAGGCAGCTTGACAGTGTTTTTTAATCTTGTTTTGTATTTAACAATGTGTGAATTTTATTTTAGCAGATAAAAGATTCCGTTAAATACACAATAATTTTAGGTGTGAATGCAGCATAATGATATTCCTTGCATGGACTTTTGCTTCCACATAGGCTTACCCATAGGCTTTTTTTGTTGTGTTGTAGACCGTGTAATATAGAATCAAACAAACACTCAGAAATTCAGTGATGATGTCGGTCTCCTATAAAATATCAAACAAATACCTGTTATGTACGCATCACGTGCATTTAGTTAATGCCGGTACATTGGCTTTATTGTTTTGATTTTCTTTTTCTCCTATTGGTAATTCAGGTTTCTGTAGCTGGAACTTATATAATACCATATTTCTTGTAAGTGCAACATAACAACCCTGCACATATGGGAAGCCGAACAAGGCGTACCGAGTTATTTGAGAAATGTCCTGTGAATGCTTTTAGTCTACTTCGTCTTTTCCTGATATAACACAATGCCAATCCAATAAAGGCATCTTAAGCCTTTTCCTCTGTCATTATGCTTAATGCAATATAAGAGGAGCCTCTTGTGCAACCACTGCTCCTTTCCACAGAGAGAGATGCTTTCTCACTCATTGTTAAAACACCATGGCTACATCCAAAAAGGCTATTAGATTTGATGATGTGGGAGCTATTTTTAGTAACAGATGGCTCCCTGAGTTTTCCAGGAATGAGGCAGGAGGTCAGGAACTACTCTCCAATTTCCATTTCCCAGAGTGGAGGAGGGGGAGGTGGGTGGAGGTGGATTTGTGTGTGTTTAGTCTTAAGGAACCTGTATACACACACTGGCAGAAGGTCATTTCCATGCATGCTCAATGGGCTTTAAAGGTCCTTACACACGAGACGATTTTCGGCGTCGATAGATGTCGGGCCGTCGATGAGCGTCGTGTCGCCCTACTCAGATTGGTGTGTACTGCACCGTCGTGTCTTTTCGGCCGTGCCGACACCTTCCGCCGCCGTAGGCTGTCGGCCAAAGAAATCACTCTGATTGGCTGTTCAGCTTAGCGAATCAGTGCATGAGAAGCGAAACGGAAGTGAGGGACCCGGACGTGAGGCGACGTGGACATGAGGCGACGTGGACGTGAGGCGACGTTCCGTCGGGACGTGTTCTTTGGTGTCAGTTTGGTGTGTAAGGAGCTTAACGCCCTGAGGCCAGGAAACACGCACACGCACACAGAGGGTAGTTCATTAATCACAGCAAGGGCTCACGTTCACATGCTTGCATCTCTCTTTCATAATACACACACTCATTACTCGCTAAGCAGGCACAAGGCACCTCAATTAGTGGTTTTATTTAACCCAACCCGCTGAATAAGTCGTTTATGTGGCCTTGCTGAGGTGTTTTACTAATGTCATGTGTACAAAGCGTGTGCTGGTAAGGAATATCTTCAGGGTTTTTTGTAATGCTTTGCTTATAGAGAGCTGGTTTTACAATGTAATTATTTTCTACAGGAAATAATTTGCAAATCTGCACGAACACACTAACCTTTACATTTATAGCAAACTGCACGATATCAGCATACAGTTATTGTTCAGTCAAGGAATAGACATTTTATTGATTCATATTTCATTGTCATTAAGCAGGTTTGTAGGACTCTATAACTTACTTGCATTTGTGTATTGGAGGAAGCAGGAAACTATCTACTGTTACAAAGCAAATTATTTATTATTAGTGTTTCTTAATGAGATTAACTTGAATGTACGCACAAATGACCAAAGAAAACTAAGGCTGGGTTATTTACGTAAGGTCGAGATGCATGCATAGCCATTGACATTCGGGGAACAACACATTCAAACACATGCAGGCATAGCAAAGAAAAAAGAGCAACTACCAAATACACACAGATATACACACATTGTAAAACACATGTAGGTAATATGTCACATCCAGCTCTGGCGTGGATATAGATCCATTGATCGTGTTATAAATATGTCTGATGAAACCCCTCAGCGCTCCTGCTGAGTTATTATAGGAAACTGATGACACACATCCTCTGTGTGCGTCAAATAACATACATGTGTTTGTGTGTGTAATGTGCGGTTGGATCCCTGGTGTTGTGTACAAAAGAACCAGCTATTTATAAACTGAGGTGGATCGATGACATCCTCCCCAGGGCTCTGAATGTGTGTCATAGCCATCATTGCCCCACTGCCCAACATTTTAATTTCAGCCGGGAAATATACATTTTGTTGCATAAATATATATATATATATATATATATATATATAAATCTAATTTGATCATGCGGAAATACAGATCGTTGACATCCTGAATTTGACCAAGTCAAGAAAAGACATGGAAAGAACAATAGACAACATATTTGAAATTAAGGAAGACCAACAATCCCTCAACTCTGGTCAAGTATTCTTGTGTGATACATTTCTAATAGCGGCTAAAGCGGCATAGACTCTTTAACCTCAAACAGAGAGGAATATCTGGCTAACGAGGCCTGGCGTGTGACATCACTACAGGCAATTTATCAGACATGACAAAGATTCCTATTGGGGGCCAAAGAAACCTAAAGATATTTCAATTAATACAAAGCAAACCAAAACATATACAAGTTGGTTATCATTTTACATTACATCAAACCAGTTATAGATCCATAAACATAACTTTTTGTATGTACTGTTCTTAGAAGTCACAGAAGGACATCACATATGAAGAGAAATTACATTTGAGTTAAAACAGGCTGTTGACAGGTTGTTATTTCTTTACTTCCGTAGTGAGCAAGCATCCAGCATCACTTGGTTTGAATCCTACTTAAAGGACAGAAACAACTTTGTTTCTATAGGTAAATACACATCTGAGTTGACAAATATGACATGTGGGGTACCTCAAGGCTCCATCTTGGGGCCTCTTCTCTTTAACATCTACATGCTACCACTGGCTCAGATAATGAAGAACAACAAAATAAGTTACCATAGCTATGCGGATGACACACAAATGTATGTAACAATTTCACCAGGAGACTATGCTCCAATTCAAACACTGAGTAAGTGCATTGAACAAATCAATGACTGGATGTGTCAGAACTTTCTCCAATTAAACCAAGATAAAACTGAGGTAATGGTTTTTGGAGCTAAGGCAGAACGTATAAAAGTTAGCGCTGAGCTTCAGTCTGCAATGTTCAAAACAACAGATAAAGCCAGAAATCTAGGTGTAGTCATGGACTCTGACCTGAGTTTCAACAGTCACATTAAAACAGTTACTAAGTCAGCCTACTATCACCTAAAGAACATATCTAGGATTAAAAGACTAATGTCACAGCAGGATTTGGAAAAACTTGTCCATGCTTTTATCTTCAGTAGACTCGACTACTGTAATGGTGTCTTCACAGGTCTCACTAAAAAATCTATTAGAAAGCTTCAGCTGATTCAGAACGCTGCTGCTCGAGTCCTCACTGACACTAAGAAAGTGGATCACATCACTCCTGTTCTGAAGTCTTTACACTGGTTCCTCACTAACACTAAGAAAGTGGATCACATCACTCCAGTTCTGAAGTCTTTACACTGGCTTCCAGTGTGTCAAAGAATAGATTTCAAAATACTGCTGCTGGTTTATAAAGCTTTGAATGGTTTAGGCCCAGAATACATTTCTGACCTACTGCTAAATTATGAACCATCCAGATCTCTCAGGTCTTCAGGGACGGGTCAGCTTTCTGTCCCCAGAGTCAGAACTAAACATGGAGAAGTTCAGTTATTATGCTCCAAACATCTGGAACAAACTCCCAGAAACCTGCAGGTCCGCTGCAACTCTTACTACTTTTAAATCCAGGCTGAAGACTTTTCTTTTTGTCGCCGCTTTTAATTGAACTATTCACATCTTAAACTGCACTGTAACTTTTATCCATGTATTTTTTCTTTTAATGTGTATTATATTATCTTTTCTTTTTAATGACTGATTTTAAATGCCATTTTCTTAATGTCTTTCATTTTTTGTAAAGCACTTTGAATTGCCTTGTGTTGAAAGGTGCTATATAAATAAACTTGCCTTGCCTTGCCTTGCCTTGCCTTGCCTAGAGAAATTATTCCAGAGCATTTTAAAACATACAAATAACTTGTAACTTCACTTTACATTATGATGTGGCGCATTCGCTATAACATTTTAATGATCCCTTCTCAAACACCGTTGCTTATTCATTCTTCCAAGAAGAAATTACTTTATTATGCATCCGGCACAGGCCACTGTAGGATGAGTCCTTTTTGAGATAATTACTCTAGGGGAAAATGAAAAGGTTTTAATAAAAATCCAATTTGATTGGTGGGGAGATTACCCGACTAGAAGTGCACAGACACACAGTGTCAGAACGTCACACAGAGTCGGAGACAGCAGCAGTCCCCAGCTCTGTCTCCAGACTAATGGTTTGTGGCACTCCTGCCTGCTCCAATCCCTCCTCAATCACCAACTGGTGTTACTCTCCCTGCAGGTGGCTGGAAATGAGGGCAGCAGTTGATTAGAGCAGAGGCGAGCACGGTAATAGGCGGCGGGCTGCTCGGATAAGAATAGCTGCCTCAGTGCCTCTGTCGGACCACAGGTTACTGCTGTCTGGCCTTCTTCTACTGTTTTTTAAATGTAATAGTCGGAAAAAGTACAGTACTGAACTCTTCCATAATAGAGCAATACATTGGTTGCCAGCAATCATGGACAGTTTTATTAGGTGCACCTAATTCCTTTTGTGAAAAGGATGTCAGAAATGTCGCCTGACAGGGCTAATTGAGGTTTTCTTCATTTTCTTGCAAGATGTGTAGACTTTCTGCTGTCCTTATATCAATGGGGAGCTTGTTCCACCATTTTGGAGCCAGAATAGCAAGCACTTGTTCCCCCATAGAGTAAAAAATACACACACACACACACACACACACACACACACACACACACACACACACACACACACACACACACACCCCCCTGCTCGGAACTCAGCTTTTAATTGGACTGGTGCTTTAGAGGTCTCTCTGTCCCTTCTCTCACACACATGTACACAACATACACACTCAACACACAGAGCTCTTAATCCAATACAGCCTTTTAAAGCTTCCCCAATCTAAAACTGATTCAGTCACATATGCTCTTTAAGAACACATTTTAGAGGCCTTTGTTTTGGGCTTTTCACCAGTTGTTATGTCTCTTATGACTCTGAATTAAGAGCAACATGTGTTTTTGGAATAAAAAATGTTTTACGTTTGAAAGCATATGTTTACAGAATGTATGTAGAGTCAAGTAAAGGAAGTGAAGTTTGTTACATTCAGAAGACAAAACGTTTTGTTGGTTCCCAGCTCATGTTCTTTGAAGTCAGAACATTGAAGATGTTAGAGAACGGAAGAAACAGTTTGTCCAGTTGAAGCAATTCGTTTTTGAAATCTTTTTTGTATTATGTCACCCTGTTTAACATGTAGTTCACAAGCAAGAACTTCTGCCAGTTACATAACCCATGTCACTTAGTCAGCTGCGGCAGTAGTGTTCAGAACAGATGAAGAAGAAATTAGTGTTTCTGTACCATTACATCTGCCATTTGGAACACGTTATGCCTTTACAAAGTCATCAATACTTAGAGGTCAATTTTATTTCTTGATGCTAAACTTTAGGTGGTTATTTAACTTATCAAAATGTATCTACTGTATGGTGTTTCTGACCAGAACTCCTCAAAAGTACAATCATCCACACCTCCAAATCAGCAGTTGAGGCACTGAGAAATGGCTGAATGGGTAATGTAGTCAGCAGAAGGTGTGTACTGGCAGAAGTAAGGAGACATGTCATCTCTCCCTCTGCTCCATCCGACCCGCTGTGAACTGACTCAGCCCGGACACACTGGCCCCAGCACGACTGCTGTCACTGGGGAAGTGACTACCACCACACAGGCCTGCTATTTATCAAACCGGCTGTACTTTCTCAGCTAAATGTGAATAAGGAGACTTTATCTGCCGCTATAGGAAAATTGTCTCTTCACATCAGACTGAACGCTGAATGTAGATCAGTATTGATTGAATCTAAAGGGTCTTGAGTTATCTTTTCATCCCTTGCTATCAGGAATTATCAACCCAATTATTATCTAAATGACATTGAACAAATGTAAAGAGAGTGTCTTTATCTTCAATAGCCTTGTTGGTCATTCAAATGTTCATTATTGCTTAGTGGTAGAGATGATGTGTTAAAGGATCAGTGACTGATTGAGTCGTACAACAACTGTGTAATTTACCTACACAATGTAATGATTAGTTTCGCTCAGTTGGTCTTGTTGGATTACCAAAACTACACATACAGTAGGGTTGTGTTTCAGAGTGATTTTTCTGTTCCCTCTCAAACAATCTTTGTCAGCTTCACGGGCATTAACCATTTAGCCATCATGGAAACATTCATTAGCTGCAGCGTTAACATTTGGCAAAATTCTGTCAACTGATGAACGAGAATTTTTGGATGTCATGATTGGGTGCTCTTTGTTAACATTATGGCGCTTTTCCACTGCAGCACGGTTGGCCCGGCCCGATTTATTTTGATTTTCCACTAGGGGTAGTTCCGGCTCAGGGCTACTTTTTCACCTTTTTTCTGGCCCTCCAAAATCGAGGTTCTTACCGGGCCAACAACCGGGCTGAATATGCTAAACTAGTGACGTAAACACTCTCGACTGCTGAATGGTCAGAGAGAATCGCTGGCAAGGGGGCTATAACAACATGAACATATTTTACCGTGATTTAATTGTAATACACGTTTCAAAATGATGCCGAAGTAACAACATACTGATACCGGTCGAAAAACCTTTTAAAATGCGTGTTTTCTGAATGGAGATCGGATCGATCAGGCCAAGCTAACGTTGTATATGCTCCGTCCACACTCACAACAACGGCCTATACAGACATAAATAAACCAGCGACTGTATTCACCATGACACAGGCAGTCTGTGGTTTGTACTTGTTTAACTTTTGTCTAGTTTCTGAACATATTTGAGGAGCTGTGAGCTCTGAGTGCTAACAGCTAACGGCTGATGTTTTGGTTTTGTGGTTCGCATTGAAGATGACGTCACGGCAGTTTTACACGGCGTCGCTCCGCCTGCCAAACAGCCAATCGCCCCGCCTACACTGCGTTACTATAGTAACTACCCCAGTTACTAAACTGTAATGGAAACGCAGCTTTTAGCCTGGCCTACCAAGGCCAAACTAAGCTGTGCTAAGCCGTGCTAGGTCCTGCAGTGGAAAAGCGCCATTAGTCTCTTGGTGATGGCCTAGAAAATAATTCATGTCTCCATAGTTTTTACTTCTGTACTTATATGAGCTATTTGAGTGCATATGTGTGTCCCAATGGGAAGTATGGCAAAATGCAGTGCACTATGAATCCGCAGATGGTGCACTCATAACAGCATTGTACGAAAGTTAAACATGTTTCGTTTTTTTCAATATTATTAGACGCACATCATTACTGGTGTTGAAAAGAAGCCATCATTAAATATATTGGGTTATTTAAGCAGTCCTTTTGATTTGCTTTTCTGAAGACTATCTAACAGCGTCGATCGTTACTTTCGGTAAGGACTTTGCAACATTGTGCAATTTGAGGCAACGCTCCCCATTTGAAATTCACACACTGCGTAAGTGCTCATAGTGTCCAAGAAGCAGTGTACTGATGATAGTCAAGATTGAGACACAGCATATATCTTACAAAGATCTTTATTACGTTTTTTCTTAATCCTTATTCCTACATTTGGCCAAACGCTTGCTTGTCTTCAGATGAAATGGTTGGTGTGGACTGTACCTGGGTGCTGCTCTTTGCTTTCTTGGGTTGGTTCCTCTATTGCTGTACCATTAACAAAAGGTCATATATGACATAAAAATACATCTACTGAACCAGAATTCTAGACATGCAAGATCAGGAAGGAGGGGGCGGGGCCACTCACACATGCGCAGTTCGTACGTGCAACTTGGCCGTCGGCTGAAGTCTTTGCGGTGTGTTCCAGTGCGAAACATGGCCAAGACGCAGGAGACGTGAGCCGACGTTCCGTCGGGACGTGTAATTTGGTGTCAGTTTGGTGTGTAAGGAGCTTAACGCCCTGAGGCCAGGAAACACACACACGCACACGCACACGCACACACACGCACACACCTCAGTTCATGGCCCTCCTGCACAGCAATTCAATGCAGAGAAAGCGGTCACCAAGTGGTGGAGTAGTGGCTGCAGGACCAGAAGGCCCCAGTTCCAAGACTAATTAATGTTTCAAGGTCTCCAGTCCTGACTGTGTTACAGACTGTCATCCTGGTTAGTGGTTACTCTGGGTTCTGTCTTCAGGACAGAGTGTTGGATTTTGTGTTCATTGGATGGGACTTGATTGGATTCAATATTAGAGTAACTTTCTTGTTTGTGTGTTTTTTTAAATATATTTGGAGGCTGGTGAAAAAACGACACAATGCTTTGAAACACTTCCTCTTCCTTTGTCCCTTCTTCTTTCTCCTTGTCCTTCATGTTTCCCTCTGTTCCTTTGGTGTACTTTACATCTAAACATGCTCAGTCTTATTTGCATGTTGAGTTGTAATTGAGAGGCCAGAGGTTGACTTCACTCACTTCCTCTCTCTCTGACAACAAGTGGCTGCTGCTCTAAGCAAAGTTAAAATATCCTTTGATCAGTGTTTCCGCCAGACCAGGGCTGAGAGGGCGTCCACCCCGAGAGCAGGGGGTGTGACGTCGCGCTGTGTCACGTGACTTGAATTTTGAATTGAGCTGTCCCTTTATAGATACTATCTCTTTACGTAAGTGATGGGAATTCCGGCTCTTTTAAGTGAGCCGGATCATTTGGCACGGCTCACTAAGAAGAGCCGGCTCTTTCGGCTCCTAAACGGCTCTTCATTTTACCACAATTTACCACGGAGCCTCAGTTTCGGCGCTGCGAGGCTCCGGCGCTCGCAGTTCACGCGCGTGCTCCACTAGCACCCCCCGTCGAGGCTCGCCGGCAGTACACTTTCCGTCACAGGAACACGCTTTGCTGGCGGCGAAAATAATCCCACCAGAATCCTTTGCCCCTCCAACAGAGGGATTTCCTTGTCCTTTTTCCTTTTCGTCATTTCAAGCGATAACAACTCTCGACCTTCTCTCGAATTGTTTATTTTTTTGGACGCCCTCGGCTCGAGTTCAGGGCGTTCCGTCAAATGACGGCAAGACGCCCCCCTGGCGGAAACGCTGCCTTTGATTCATATTTCATCTTTCAACTTGTAAACATTCCTCTTTCACTGAAGTATGAAAGTATTCATTGGATTAAGTTCCATTCCTTTACTGCAAGTCTTTTCAAACACTCATACACATTGATAAAGAAAGGTTTATGACTCTTAATATTATGAATTTTCTTCAAAGTTTTCAATGAGTATCTCCAGTGTTAGGAAGACATATTTCAAAGATGTGCAACAGGTGAATTTGACCTTTCAGAAATAAATCTTAATGGTAGCTTGAAATGTTTCTGGACGTTCTGACTTACATCTAGTTGTTTTTCTGTCACCAAACACTTTTGTTGCATTAAATGCAGCCGGATGTGTGTGACAGCCAGAGAGGCTCCCACTGCACCTTACAGCTTATTTTTAATTGCATCTTGAAGGCATACGGTTCTTTGAAAAGGTTGCCTGTTCCGTTGATGTGACATGATGATAAATGGCGATGGAGCGAGCGCAGAACGCACCTTTTTAAAAAGAATGTGTTTCCTGTGGCAATGATGCCCCTCGTCCTTCATTTAAGGAGATGATTCACAAACACAAGCCTGTTCTTTGAGGGAATTGTCATTGGTATATTTAAATGAACTCTCCTAGGTGTCTTCTCATACATGGGCCATTCTACCGAATTGGACCAAAGTCAGGTTGGAAATGTTTTGAAATTTTGTATGTTTTTTTCCAAAAACTTTGTCCATATATATTTTGTACCATATCTAAATTACACATATCTTGTAAAAGAACCGTACATTTTATATCGTATTTTCAGACTGTATTGGAATGTTCTTCCTCTACCAAAAATGGTCACTACCGAAACATAGTAAATACACTAGTAAAATAGTATTATATTAACCTGTTAAGATTGTTTTACCTTCCCTTCTCTAACTAGTATTTAAAAAAATATTTCTTGAGGGTTTTCACAATTAAATTAATAAAAGTGAATTTTTAATCAAATTTCAAAATTCAATTTATACAATCCATAAAAATCATAATGCAAACTTTCTTTGTAAAATGCATAATACTGATCATATTGATTCCAGAGTTGATGATTGTTGAAATTGAACATACATTAAACCAATCAGTATCATATCATTTTAGTTGATAACTCAATATACTTAATTTTTTACAAAACATCCACTGTTTCGGTAGTGACCACAGTATTTTGTTCTCAAGGTTGTATCATATTCCCTCAACCTTATTGCTTAATCTTGACTCATAGCATGCCTTATGTTGAAGTGTGAATGTTTGAAGCTACTGACCCAGAATCAGCACTTTAGTAACAGGCTGAAATAGAGGGGGATGAGGCTAGAATGCATGATCTGTTTGGTATTTAGAGCAAAACACTTCATAGACATGTTTGTTATATATCTGAGACCTATAATATATGCCTAACAATAGTATAATAAGAGACCTTTAAAGTAACACAATGATTTTCAGACTTTAAAACACATTTATTTCAAAACTATGGGATTTACCTGCTTACCATTCCATTTGGTCACTACCGAAACGATCATGTCAATTACCGAAACGTTACCATATGTTTCGGTAGTGACGATTCTAGCTCAAATTGAGCATAACTAAAGAATGCTAGCAAGTACATGGCTAGCATACACGTTTCTGAAGAGGTTTACACACATAAAAACCTAATACTTTGCTTAAAACCCCGAAAAAGTTTACTTAATTGAAGATAATATATGTTTGGTAGTGACAATTCTTAAGGTTACACGCAGATGTTCAGATTTTGGAACAGATTTATATCAAAAGTATGGGATATAGCTACTTGCCATTCAGCCATGAGGGACAGGGATGCAGAGTCACTGCCTAGTCAAAAATGCAGGGGTGTGGCTAAAAACCATGCTCAGCCATTGGACTAAAACCCCTTGTGTTTCGGTAGTGACATGAAAACTGTGGACATGATTTTTTGAGTATAGTTTTTTTATTAAAAAATGATACCCACAATAAATCTAAATATTCCAACTTCTGTTTGAATCTAATCATAAAGATCTTCCAAATACACCATTGTACAACATTTTAAAAAATGTTTTAAAGGTGGGGTAGGTAAGTTTGAGAAACCGGCTCGAGATACACTTTTTGTTATATTCCATGGAATGCTCTTAACATCCCGATAGCAATGAATATCTTAAGTGCTTTGACAAAAAATCCATAACAAAATGTCATCTGTGGAAGCCGTAGTACTGTAAAAAGCACGACCAATCGTTTTAGCCGGCCCGGCTAAAATAACTGGATGGCCTACCTGCCTGTCAGCCTTCCATCTGTGCACAAACTTATCTCGTGCCCTCATTGGTCATGTGCGCGTTCGTGTGTGTTGGAGGAGGGGCTCTGTAAGGAAGTGGCAGATTTTCTCCGGTTGTGTATTTTCAAATTCTAGCCATCTGGAGCCGGTTTCTCAAACTTACCTACCCTACCTTTAAGTGTTATTTACAGAGATTGAAATGTAGATGTCAGGGTTGGGGACAGCTACTTCCCAATAGAAAGTACCCTATAAATGATGTTTTTGTATATATTAAGCTTAGCTTATCACATCTAATTTAATGCCTTGTGTTTAAATAGACCATAACATATTCTTAGTAAATATCTATGTCTGAATACTTAATTGTTTTGTTAAATAGTTTTTCTTGTTGTGGGACCGCACTTTGTACAAATTCGGTAGAATGCCCCACGAATGTTCTTAATCTCTCCACACCACTTGAATAAAATATTCCTGACTGTCAGGAATGTAAATGAAAAGCTTTGCTAAATCATCTAAACACATTTGGGATTGGTCTGAAGTACAGGCAGGTAAGTGTCAACACTTGTCCCACCTGCCTGTTCCCTGCTCTATTTCCTCATTACATTTGACACACTCTTTCCAAAAGCGTACCTCCCAACCACCCACTTCTTCCCTAGAGCTCTGATTTCAAATGCTATACCTCCATCACTGCAGGCCCCTTCACTAACAGCATTATGCCATTCAGATAGCACTTGATATCACCGGGATGTGTCTCTCGGCATTCAGGCGCTCTGATCTGATTATGCCCAAATTCAATCAGCTTGTCAGCTCTGATATCACACTGCAATTCAAACTCATCCAGATATGGGAGGCTGAAATGTGGCATCTTTGATCAATGTCTGTTCAGTTTGGCCTCTGTAGAGTTTAAACTACAAAAATCATACACTACTGTCAAATAGTCATAAAAGAGCTGGTTTAATTTTGATATAAATTGTAAACTGTCTTAAGATGACGTATGCTGACATCATGCCGTACCCGGAAGAATCAAATGGACAGTGACGTATCTCCAACGAGGCGTTTTGGGGAGGTCTTTTCTGTGTTAGAGTTTTACTCGCTACAGGGTGTACTTTGAGGGTTTTGACTCTGCACACCGTTTACATGCATAAAAACCTTCATAACACACAAGGGGACGGGTAATAACCGGAAAAGCATGACACCTCTCCTTTAAATATGATGAAATGTACTGCTATGAAGGAAGACTGGTCCCCTGTTTAAAACAATTCCGGTTCTTCTTGCATTTGGGATAAAAATAAAGGGGGATATTTTCTTTCTTTGGAGACTTTTTAATGGGATTTGTTTTTATTCCTACGATCAGATTTTGATTCGATGGGTGAACTTTTCTCTCTCCTCAACATTGTTTCGATTTATTTTCTCGATTTTGTGAACGTTTTGCGAAAAGTTGGGCTTAACACATGTCTTCTACTTTGACTCAAAGCCATTTGACAGGAGGCCGGCTGTTAGTGAGGTAACAGCAGGGCCTCGGTGAGTGTGATTATGATTCAGACCGGGCTGCAGGGTGCTTCTCTGTTACATAACCAGCTGACACCTCTATGTCCATCACGCACGCACGCACGCACACACACACACACACACACACACACACACACACACACACACACACACACACACACACACACACACACACACACACACACACACACACACACACACACACCACACACACACACACACACACACACACACACACACACACACACACACACACACACACACACACACACACACACACACACACACACACACACACACACACACCCACACACACACACACACACACACACACACACACACACACACACACACACACACACACACACACACACACACACACACACGAGAGAGAGAGAAATGAAGAACCACAAACAGATGCACACATCCTCTGTCAAATATTCTTTTAGAAATTCTCAAGCAGCTTTTCCACACACTTCTAAAAGCACTGAGACTGGTGATGAATGATCTGAAGTGACAGAGAAAACAATTTGACAGCAGTGCAGCAACGAAGTTGATACTCCTAAAACTTGGTTTGTGTTTGTTTGTATATTGTAGAATATGTGCTTCAAAAGGCACTGAACTGCCTCATTTGTAAAACAGTTTTATACAAGAGGTTTCCAAAACTGCTACAATATTATGTCATATTGTTTACCCTGCCTACTACCAACAGCTTGTTCAAAGTTCACACTTGGAAGTGTAAAGAATGCTTTTTTACCCACAATTTACACTTGCTTATGTAGCTATCCTATAAATGCTCTCAGCTCTTTGGGTTTATGCTTGAAAGCTAAAATCGGTTTCAACACGTGAAAGGCTTTTCGAAAGGTTACGGTTATCTGTTGTTGTTGTATCTTTCAAAGCACAGAGTCTTTCTTCAATGTTATATTGGAGCTTTGCAAACAAAATGTCTCCATCGAGTGTGCCAAATCCTTAGTCACTCCATAACTGAGTCACGTACTTATTTTTGGGCTTCTCAAAACAGAATGCACGAAATATCCCCAAAACTCAGCATACAAATACATTGTAACGATGTAATCCCTTGGGGAAATGTTTGAGGCAATGCCTTTTGTTCAATTGTATTGTTCCCAGTAATTATTTCATAAACATTGAACACGTAAAAAAAAAGGTTGTATATTCGTTGAAAACAAAACCAGACATTACATAAATTCCTCTTTTGTCCTCGAGACAAATTGTCATGTACTTATTTTTGTGCATAATTTAACTGCTTTCCCCCAGTAGGTTCATGGAGTTTTGCGGAAAAGATTTTCAGATGCATTACATTTTTTCTGATTCTGTATATTTGGGTGCTTTGCCTTCAGGAAATGTTTCCTCTAGGGATGCACCGATGATACATTTCTTGGCCGATGCCGATGTTAAGAATAACAATTTGGCCGATGCCGACGTTTTAATGTAATTTTTTTTCCACTGTTATTCCACTTACTGCCAGGAAAAACAAATAATTGTTCTCGCAAAATGGTTTCAGTTTCAAAGGCTGAGCAAGTTGGTTATTATAACATCATAGTACGCTGTTTGTTCGTTGTTATAACATCATAGTTCTTCCTTGTTTTTGAACTTTTCGATGTATTAAGCTAGAAAAAACTCTTCTTTGCCTCTTAACCACACGCAGGTCAACTTGAGAAGTTCTTACTTCAACATCATAATGTACATGTTATTGCTGTGAGATGTCAAACACATGACCATGACCTGAGTCTGCTGCATTCCCCTTAAAGAAAATGTGTCATTTTTTCCCCATTGTCAACCATAGAAATACCTGTAAAATGAGTAGTGTGTTTATGTAAGACCCGGCTGGATCACACAGACTCATTGCAGTCAGTACTGCTCTCACAGAAAGCCTTGTGACGCACACATGAAGAAAAGATATATAGGAAACATGGGGTGATCTACATCTACCCAGCCTAATGTGTCACATTCTGTAGTAGAACACGTCTTTGTTTTCTCACATGCACATCTTTTTCCCCCATGGCTTTGTTTGCTATATGTTACATGCATTTTAAAACCACCAGTACCAGCAGTTATTGCGTCATGTACCATAATGAATAGAGATGTAACGCATGGTCTGCCCTTCTCCCAGCATCCCTTAGGATTTGCAGGCATACTAACTGGCAAATGTGTTGTGTGATTGAGTTTTTCATTAAACCACAGCAATACATATTTACGAGGCATCTTTGTGGCTTGAGCTAAATGGCAACATGTTAGAAAGAATGAAAAAGACTTTACATAATGTCAAGCTTGCAAGATATTTGTTCAGCCAGTAAAAGGTATGTTATGTAGCAGACTCAATAGAAATAATTTACCATTATCTGTGGTTAAACAATAGCAATCATCTTATGTGCCGTGACTGTGATGTAGGCTACAGTAAGATTTGGGCAGTGTCAGTGCGTTGCTATGGTTTTTCAACAGTTCCTTCTTACGTTTTTAGTGAGGGATAATGTGCAATGAGCCGGTCATTCATGTGATGATCAGGATCCCAAGAGCAACGTACATTGAAATGACGGCAGTACTGATGGAGGTTTTTTGTAAAAGTATTTTCAAATTCTCTTTTCCATTAGCAGACTTGAATCACTGCCAGAGCCCACACCGTGTTCCTGTTAGTGTTTACTTCCTGTCTGTTTTCTTCTGTTGATTTCTCTGACGTCCAGCGCTCTTTTATTCTCTTTCCTTCTCTTGTTCTCTTTTTCTTTTCTTTACTGGGGACGGTTTAACCATCATGAATCGTAAATGTGTTTTGTTTTCTCCAAAATATAAAAGTGAATATTCAAAAATGATCCCATGGTCGAGATTGCTATCCACAGCTGACGTTAAAATGATTTCTTTCTGCGTATTGACTGCACATAGTCCCTTGAGCCTCCTTTGCAACGGTCTGTTCTCCTGAGTAGCAGTCTGTTAGCGATAATAAACAACCTCTGACCAACCTTTGACCAATCAGAATTGAGTATTCAACTTAGCTTTGTAAAAAGCTGTGTTAATAAATTACGCACACCTTGTCTAGTCAAAGATAGAAGTTATTTGTCTTTTACAGTTAGATTAAAAATGATCAGCAATTAATCTATCAATCAAATTGTATTTATATAGCCCAAAGTCACAAACTACTCATTTATCTCAGGGGTGTGCAGCATTGGACACTTGTAAAACTCCAAAGAAAACCAACAATTAATGGGGAAAATGGAAGAAACCTCAGGGAGAGCAGCAGAGATCAAATATGATAACAACAAAGACAATCCAAATGACTTCAATGATATTGTGTTAATAAAATAAACGGATCATTGTTATTTCAACAATCTTTCATGCTAAAACCGCCCTCTCTTTTCTCCTGTTTCTCCAGGCGCGTTACAAACAGAGCCTGGACCCCACAGTGGACGAGGTGAAGAAGCTGTGCACGTCGCTGAGACGCAACGCCAAAGAGGAGCGGGTCCTTTTCCACTACAACGGCCACGGGGTGCCGCGGCCCACCGTCAACGGAGAGATCTGGGTCTTCAATAAGGTAACACACACAAACGAGAGCAGTAGCCATTGACATCTAGAACCTAGAAACCCTAATTATCTGTTGCTGAGATCACAAATGCAACTATAATGTGATTAAGGAAATAATCAAATGAAACACTACTCTCATTAGTTTGCCTAGTCATATAAGGAGCTCACATGGAGTGGGAACATCCGGTCTTATGTAATCATTTGTATTTGAAAGGAGTTGATGGCACTTGTAGTTACTTCACTAATGCATGGAGAGCTGTCAAATTATGAAACCATAACAAGGTCAAATCTTACTATTAAGCAATGATTGGTCTGTTTGGGATTAACGGCGTGTTACAAATTACGAAATAGGATCATTAACGGCGTGTTACAAGTTACGAAATAGGATCATGTGAGAACTTGGACAATTAATATGGTGAAATGACTTAACAATGAACATATCATAATCATATTGCAAGTTGAGAGACATTCGACTCCATTTGTCCATGGTTGTTCTGAGAATGTAGCTATCGACCCTTTTGAAGGCTTCAATACAGCAAGATTAAAAATGTGTTCAGATTGGCCATCAAATCTAGACCACCGTTGAATTAGGCCCTCCCTGAGACCTGGGATGTTACCTTATACCTGCTGCAGGGTTTGGGTTACAGACCATATATCTGCTGTAACGTTGGGTGTGTCTTCCAGGATAGATTTTGCACCTTGTGAAGGAGGTTGGTATAGCACCCGTCTAGACGTTGATGGAGCATTGAGGGATCAGGTCTTGGAGCCATAAACAATGATTGCCTCAACGATTGTCCTGATCATATTAACATTTATTGCATTCAGCAGGTCATATCGTCATATTTTGTCCACTTTAATGCTACCGCCCAGGCTTTGGCTTTCTGAGATTGGAAGTCTTTCACATATTCCATGATGTATGATATTGTGATATATAATGTATGTCCCAGGTCTTTGAAATCATTGACCAGTTTGAGAGGGGTTTGTGCCGTTGAGATGAACTTGATGCAGTAAAGCCCCCCCAGCACCACAGCAGCTAACTGCATGCTGTGATGTTCGGGTTGGGACTTGCAAATCAGACATAACATCTTGAGTTTTTCATGTCCCTGTCCTATAAGTAAGCACCCACTCACAATGATGCACCGCCGCTGTCTGGGCTTACCCTACCTCCATGTCCTCAGCACACCCCCGGGCCTGATGTCCTCTTCTCCTCCCTTTCCCTCCATATTTCCCACCTTTATACTTATTTCCTATATAATGTAATCAGTAGGGGATGGATTTGATGTTTGAGCAGTGGTGAAGAATGTCATTTTCCATTAGGTAACGGGTATAACACCTTTAGCACTGTGGCTATTGGATTCCTTTTATACTCATTGGCTCTTTTTGTATCCTCATCATCCTCTCTCACTCTCCCTTATTATAACTTCAACTGTTTCTCTCCCGCTAAGCTCACACTCTTCATCAAACAGATGACTAGTTAATAATTAAACACAGATCTATAAAAGTGAGTTTTCAGCAATAACACCATGCCTCATGTTCCTCTTTTTTTTTCTCCATCAGAACTACACCCAGTACATCCCGCTGTCCATCTACGACCTGCAGACGTGGATGGGGAGCCCGTCCATTTTCGTCTACGACTGCTCCAACGCAGGGATCATCGTCAAGTCCTTTAAACAGTTCGCCCTGCAGAGAGAGCAGGAGCTGGAGGTGGGCAGCACACACACACACACACGCACGCACGCACACACACGCGCACACACACTGGTTTACGACATGTCACTGCACAGCAGCCATGAATTAGTACAGGGGTTGTAATTGGACAAATAAAGATTAGGTGAGTCATACAAACACACACAGCGCGCGTAAGGCAAACAGCGGGAAATAAACCGCTGGTATTTATGAGTTATTAATGGAATAGTCAGAGATTTTTCACCTGCAAACACAACGCGGACACATGTACGCTCGTATTATATTTACGAAGCAGACCCAAGTGGTGTCAGTCATGGCGTGTCGAGTCATGGTTCTCCGCTCTCGGAAAATCCTTCCGTGCAGTGATCCAGCCAATCAAATGGGCAGCTGGCTCTAAATCATTGAGTTTTGGTTTAGTCTTGGGATTACACACACACACACACACACACTCGCAGATACACACCTCCACCAGCCCCAGTGCCTTCAACACTTCATCTTTTTATTACGTTTTCTCTCGCTTTCTCTCTCCAGGCTACGGCATGTTATGTGAATACCTAATGAGACGGCTCTGTCATTCATCTCAATTATTCATGCAGAGGTTTCAGCCAGACTGTAGATTAGCTGGAAAACGAGGGAGAGAGGTAGAGGCTGACAGTACTGAGTTTGGAGACTGGAGGTAGAGCGAGAGTAAGGAGGAGATGGTGTGAACGCTGTGTTACCCGTTACAGTGAGAGGTGAAGGCAGCAGCCAAACTAGTGAGTCGCTGCAGTATTTGACAGTGTCGGTGCTTCCTCTCCTGCTCTTCTTCTCTTGTGTTGTTGTGCAGAGGTCACGTAGGGGCTGCACCATCCACGATAAAATCACTGCTTTGTTTTTGCTAAATATCATCGTTATCTGATTTCAGGAAATTGAATTGATTAATGTTTATTCTGCAACATTAATTATATTTCACTGGTTATGTAAATAATCTTATACACTATCAATGAATAATGTTTTACTGTGTGATTTCTTAAAGGATCTATATCAAGTACTTTTTGTGTGGGAGAGAAACTCCCTCAGTAGGGAACACAGGGATTTTAGCCTTTGCAGACCATTTACATGCACACAAACCTATATGACACACTAAAGGAAGCGTAACACTCAAAAAGGCTCTAGGTTCTTACCTAGAGGTGGCAGAACAACTTTGAATTATTGCTATGCTTCAGAGTTTTGACACATTGACCATTTTTAAAAGCAACACGTTCACAATTTTAAAACTACATTCAAATATACATGCAATACTTTTGGCCAAAGTACTGCATGTTGAAAGTGAACTACCCCCTAACCTTTTCCCTGGAGCGTGTACTTTGACACAAATAGTATGAGTAGCGAGTATAGGTAGGTGGTTTCAAATGGACCCAAGCTGAGGAGGTGATGGTCATTCTTTTGTAACAGGTTGTTGAAGTGTTACGGGCCGTCTCCACGGCAGCGTTAAAAAAATCTTGGAGGTGGGCGTATCTGAGGCTTGGGGATTTTTTTGCGATCAACCAATCACATGAATCTCCCGCCCGCGACATATGAAGCCAAAAAGCCCGAAGTAAACTGGATATAAACTCCCCAAAACAGGCGAAAACCTACCACTGTCTCTGCCACCTCCCTCCATGCCTGGCTCCTCCGGTTTATATCCCGGTAGGTCTGGTCATAAAGCACCGGGTGATTGATTCGCTACCGCTAATTTCTCCTCCACGTTTTGGAATATGAGGAAATGACCTGCGGTATTTCTCTCCCAGCATACACGCCGTTTGATTGGCTAGAGCTTGAACTGTCAGATTTGCGTACACGGGATTTGATTGGCTGACGCTTCCTCCTCAGCTTCAAAAGTTGAACATTGTTCAACTTTGGATCTTGAAAATCCTGAGAATCTCCGCTCGCCTGCCCACAATGCATTTCGGCGAAAGCGAAAAAAAGTGACGTCACCCCATTCAAAGTGAATGGGCAGAAGCGTTTCAAGATTTTTTAACGCTGCCGTGGAGACGGCCCGTTACTTAGTAATGGGCCACTGTCTGTTGTCAGTTAAATCACTGTAGTCTATCCTAAGCCATAAGGCCTGGGAGTAAAGATGGTGAAGTATCTCTGTGTAAGCATAGAAGACCTTTTGGCAATAACTGAATATTTATGAGAATCTCACACAATCTCTATTGATATTTTGAATGGACATGGATGTTAACTGCAACCAGTTTTCATTATGACCAGCAGAAAGTTTGTCCCAAATCTGTGTGTGTGTAAAATGCAAATCCACAAACAGATAATTGAGATCAAAAAATGCATTTTTGATTTACAAACAAAAATTTGATTCACAAATGTCAGTTTGGAAGTTGTCACTACAAGTTATTGTCATTTACTTGAAATCAATTTATACATTTTGAGTTGTTTTGCAAGTGTTTTACATTTACAGATTAAAACATTTCCACAGCAATTGTCGATCAGTTCACACAAATAATAACGACACAAATCGACCTCTTTCCCTCATCGCTGCACAAAAAGATTACATGAAGGTTGGACCTCGAAGCTTCGAGTGTTTTGGGAGGGAAATAAACGGAAGAAGTCCCCTGGTTGAACGTTGCATAACCTCCATAAGCAATTATATTTGTTCTTATACCCGAGTGCCTGCCCTTCTCACAGGAAGTGTATAATGGGTGGAGGTAATGGAAGATAAAGAGAGAGGCGCTGACTTCCGGAGACTTTTTAATAATGCAGGAGATGATCCAAGCAGGGAGTCCCCACGTTTCACACACACACACACACGCGCACGCGCACACGCACACGCACACATGCACATGCACACGATTCCCATAGCACGACAGGCCTGATCGCTACAGGGACTATATTTGTTTGTTGATTCAGAAGATTTAAGATTAGAAAAATGATATGAAGGAGGATGATGATGGCATGATATGAAAAGAGGAGGAGGAAGAGATGGAGGAGGAGGAGGTGGTATTTTCGCACTCCTCCGCCGCACCATACCAACCACCTCCTACAGTTGTGTGTAGATGACGCTCTGAGTGCTCTGTTATAGGGCCACCTGCTTCCTTTTAAATATCTCCTCACTTCCTGCCTGCACTCAGCAAACATGCTCACTGCATTAGCCGCGGGGCTAAAGATATTTGTGTGTGTGTGCCCTGCAGCATTCAGCTAGGACATGCCGGACGCTGTGTGTGAGGTTTGTTTGTGTGCATGTTGTGGCTTAGATGTTAGCGTTTCCAGGATGCTCACATTAAGCCTCCTTCTATCATCTTAATGAATAATGAATGCGAGTGGCTTTAAAATGTATTGCTGGACTAGAGTTGCATTTTGGGAGGACGTGCGTGTGAAGGCGTGACTGTGCTCCTGCTGTGATCAAGTGTCTTTACATCTGAATCCCCCTCCCTGTAGGATTATATCAATTAGCGTCACTCTTTAAAGGGAAAACAAACCGGAATCCTGAGCATTTATATTGTCGCCTGATATTCCCCCTGGAAGAGAAAGAAAGGGAAGCTGTCGTGGTGATTTTCATGGTAATTTGCGAGATTACAGTATGCTAATGTGATAATTACAGGGGATGCTCGGCATTAATCAGCTTCGGCTGGCAATGTCTATCGTCAGGATTACTGCGGCACGCCGGCACCTCCAGATTCCGATCAGGAGACAGTTCTCCTCAGGTTGACACATGGAGAGGCCTCTGAAAAGGCTTTGTTGGTGATGTCTGCCTCTGAGAGTGCGTCGACTTCTCCTCATTAGACCCAGAAGAGGAATGTTGTTCTAGGAAAGATTGGCACAGATCCATCCGCACGACTCCCACTCACGCCTGTGAGCGTTTCAAAGAGAAATAAAATATGCATGTTGATTTAAAAAAAACAAAAAGGAAACGCATGCACAGTTACACACTTTATCACACGCCCCTATTAATTAAGACTATTCTTCTGTATTTTTAATATCATGATGTATTCATGTGTGTGCAGAGCTTCTTATAGAGTGCTCCTGTAAATGCATAATGTCTCACAGAGAGATCTGAGCCTCAGCTGCTGCCGCCTTTTCCCTCCACTTATTATAGAGTCAGCTAATGAGTTATTGGACTAGCAGAGAGCAGGGAGGCTGTGCAGTATATACAAGAGCAGGGAGGCATTACATAAATCTACAGTGCCTCATCACAAGGCACTTCCTGCAGTTTGATTAGTTTAACTGGAAACCGGATTGAGCATGGCGGTCTTATCTATACAAACTGACTTTACTTTCTGTTGCTTTTTTCCAAGTCCTACAGTTAAAAAGCGTATTTTTCAGTTTTGTTTCCCGGGCAGCCTTGTTGGATATATCGTTGTGTTTGTAAGACGAAGGCGTCCCCTCAGTGCTTTCCTCCAGTAATGTGGTTTTACCCCGGCTTGCATCAGATACTCAGCTGCAGCACGCAGTAAGCTGTGAGGCAAAAGAAGACTATCCCTTCAGGAGTCATGCTGTTACTGCTGGGTGTGTGGTTTTGTCTACTGCTGTGATTTTCAACTTTCAACAATTATCTAGCCCCCAGCTTAGGATAACTAATTAGTCGATCAACAGAAAAATAATCGCAAACTGTTAGAATAACTGATAAAAAATTGTCTGAAAAATAGTTTTTTCTGTCTCACAAATGTTGAGCTTTTCTGCTTTTATATCATATCAAAGTCAATATGTTTGCATATTTGGAGACATTTAAAGACATCACTTTGGAGTTTGGAGATCTAGGAACACATTATAAAGAAAAAACTATAAATCAATCTAGATTTAGTCTGCTGATTAATTGATAATGAAAACAATTTTTATCGCGGGCCGTAAGTTGAAAAGGTTAACAAGTGCAACAAAAAGGATGGATCCCCCAGACAGAGGTCCTCCAGACAGAGGCCCCCCAGACAGAGGTCCTCCAGACAGAGGTCCCCCAGACAGAGGTCCCCCAGACAGAGGTCCCCCAGACAGAGGTCCCCCAGACAGAGGTCCCCCCAGACAGAGGTCCCCCAGACAGAGGTCCTCCAGACAGAGGTCCTCCAGACAGAGGTCCTCCAGACAGAGGTCCCCCCAGACAGAGGTCCCCCCAGACAGAGGTCCTCCAGACAGAGGTCCTCCAGACAGAGGTCCCCCCAGACAGAGGTCCTCCAGACAGAGGTCCTCCAGACAGAGGTCCCCCAGACAGAGGTCCCCCAGACAGAGGTCCCCCAGACAGAGGTCCCCCAGACAGAGGTCCCCCAGACAGAGGTCCCCCAGACAGAGGTCCCCCAGACAGAGGTCCTCCAGTAATTGTACCTGTGGCTCCTGCTGTGCAGCAGATGTGAGTGCAGACAGTCAGTGTTGTATAGAGGGACAGATGGCCAGTTCTAACTGATGGTAAATTCTTCAGGATGTCCAAAGTACAGTAGGATCAGACAGTGACATCAGAGGGAGTTTCTGTCACTTTGCAAAAGTAGTCTCTGGGAAAGCCAGTTGACTGTCTCTGCTCTACTGTATATGAAATAACTCATGTTGTGTATGTCTACACATTCTTATATAATTGTTGGTGTCCTTTTTACAGTGTGAGGGCTTTCAGTGTTCTCTACAGTCGGTGCCAGACAGTTGTTTCCCTCTGTCCCTCTGCTCAGCCTGTATGCATGTAGCCCCAGAAGTGTTTGCAAACACAGAAAGAGTTTTAGCACTTGAAGCAACATTTCCCACTGCGCTAAACAGCTGTTCAGGGTCTCTGCAGCTCTTCAACAGGTCTCTGTAACAGCTTGCAGTTAACCGCCGTGCTTATCTTCAGTGAGCTAGGCTAGTAGTATATGATCATAGTATTCTTATACATCCAGCACAAATGTTTCAGAGCAAAATTCAATTGGGAAATTTGTAGGCATTATAAGTATTGAAGACTGGTTGTCTTTTGAAACAAGTTGCACATTTTCCAGCTCAAATCATTCAAGAAAAATCAATAAAAGATGACCAAAATGCTCTCTCACTCTCATATTGAGTCCAGTTTAATTTCAGAACGCCCGTATAATTTAGATATTATTTTATGACAGATAGCCGACTTTGTTCACAGATCATCAACTTTTACTAGAACAGAGTAGTGTAGGCTGCTGCTAAAAACTAAAGGGAGGTGAAATGGAACACCCTAATATCTATCAGAAGCTTAAACTAGAGACCCAGACACAAAACTGAAAGTATTTTTAATCTATACATCTAGAATTAAGAGATACAAATATTTACAACCTTAAAAAAACCCTTACACTAACTAAATAACCTTAAACTAAAGTAATACACCATAACAACTACATTTGTAGTGCCTCTAAAACCAACCAGCTGCTACAGTAACCCCCCGCCCCCCAAAAACATCTTAATCTCTAACTGCCTGCAGCGGTGCATGAAACTGAGTCTCCAGATAGGCAACAGCCACAACGCTGTGTGACCCAAGCCAAGCTCTTTGTCTTGCTTTCCATCTGCTCAATAAAGTGAGGAGGGTTACATTTTATTATATTTCTCTTAGGTGGCACTTTCATCCAAAGCGGCTTACAGGAAGTGCGGTGCAGATAAAAAGTAATAAAATAAATGTTCTCTCAACATGCTAAACCTATAGTGCATTGGCTTCAAGTATCCAAAAATGTCTAAATGCCACGTACAGAAGGGAGTTTGTTTTATATTAGTAACTCAGGCTTGCTTAAAGGGCCACTGTTTAGTATTTTGGCGGTCGATGAAGAGAAAATGGAAAACAAGCATTCGTAATTATGTTTGTATTCGTGTTTAATCATCTAAAACTACGAATTGTGTTTTCGTGTCTTCATAATGAACACTTTTCAACTATACAGGGAGTTCACTATGTTGCACCGCCATGTATCTTCAGTGGCCGAACTGATACACAAAACTCTAGCTCTAGAGCGACTCCCCAGGAGTGAGCCGGGCCATTGAAACACATTTTTGTAGCGGTAGTTTTACGCTTCAGTGTCACCAGTGTGACGTCATTTGGGCCAAAAAAATACTTTTGCATACTTGCATTGGGAAAAAGACATCTGTAAATCAATGAATAAGACATTTTGTGGTAAATCAACTACCAAGGATAGATCGATAATTCCATCTTGGTGACACTGCTGTGATGCAGCAGTTTGGAGGCGGGGCTTGGTGAAACGCAAATGTGCATTCTCTATTGGCCTAGAATCTCAGAGGGTCCGGATATTTTTATACTCACAAGTCAGGCAATTTTGGCTTCATGCGCCAATTAGCAAGTTTCATAGCAATGAACAGGGTCCCGCCTCTAGAGACACTTTGGCTTTGTTACTTTAATCACACTGTAGTTCTCCCAAACGCTTATAATGGTTCATAAAGTAGTGTTACGGTGTAGATTGCCTCTGACAAACAGGACCTATAGACCAGACTAATAACGAGCGTTGGGAGAGCGAAGAGGCTGCCAGTGTTCCGGCGCTGTTGGGGTTGTTAAGAGAGGGTTGGGGTTGCAGTTGGGGGGGTCGCAACTTGCTCAAGGACACCCCGGCCGTGCCAGTAGTAGCGCTTATCGAGCTACCAGTCAACACTCCATATTTTTGATCCGATCGGGACTTGAACTGCTGACCATTCAGTTCCCAAGGCACGTCCCTACAGACTGAGCTTCTGTAAGTATACCTTTTAAGGTGGACCAGCTTTCCTAATAATAAAGAGCGCTTCCTCGGAGTTATGCAATTTAGAAAAAATGATAACTGAAAATCTCCACTTTTATCAAAATAATGGTTGAGACTGTTTTAAAGAAAGAGGCAATACAAGCAATGATATTACTCTAATCTCTCTCCCTAATCTGTTTCTAAGTCAGTCAGTGATGTGAAAGGGAAGTCTTGCTGCCTTTATCATTAAAGTGTACTTACCAAAAGACACTCCATATCGAACTCCTAGAAAACAAATCCATAGTACAATAGCACAATGATCTCCAAATAGAACTCATCATATTCATCCCTCCTCCATTTTTCACATTTGCAAGTATTGACTGAGCCGTCGCTCTGTGTGGAAATAACCACTCATTCTGTTTTAAGAATAGACAAGAGGCTTTACCACTAAAGACCGCCTGCTAAAGGGGGAAGCAAGAGGAACATTTCCTCACTGGGATCGATAAAACATAACATTATCATAATGTTCTCAAAATGTGTCACGCTGAGCATCAGTTATTCGTTTTTTTTGTGAAAGAACAAGGTGGCAGACGTGCAAAAACTCTAATTTGTATTTTCTGAAATCACATCTTCCTACTGTTTTAATGCACCAGAGAGAACATCCCTTAAAAACAACTCTCATTACTTATTCCATGCTGTTCATAACTGTACCAGAAAGGAGTTTAACTCTTAGTGAGATTTCAATTTTAAATGGTTTTCAATTTTCTACGTGGTAAACACAACACAGCGGCTTCTACGTGGAGAAAAACATCTCCGTTCATAGTAAACACTTTCAAATGAGAATGAGCTCACCCTGGGAACAATGTATACATTCCTGTTCTCAGTGAAGACTGTTGCCTGAAGTGCTCAAATGAATATCAGATTTGCCTTTGTAGAAAAGTTTCTGAGTGTGATGATTTGATGGCAAATCTGAGAAGCACAAACAGCTTGGGGAAATGATGACAACAGCTAGAGCAGGATGGTGTAGGTGTAGCAGGGGGCTGATGCCTTCACCTGTTGCCTTATGGGACATGTGCACACTGAGACTCGAGATTAGTTTTTACTAAGTATGGAGGTCTTCTTTCTACTCCGACCTCTTTCTCTTTCTGTCCTGAACTTGTGTTCAAATCCTGAACTTGTGTTCAAATGTCTTACCTGGTCTCCAGTTCATCATTCTGTCTTCTTCTGTTGTCCTCTCACCTTGCACCCATTGCAGTGTCTAAAGTCCAACTTCCTCCAACACAGTGGTGCAGTGATTACATATTTTTGTAGGGCCACCTTGAAGTTAGCATGGCAAGGGCTCCCTCAACAAAAAGCAATGGGATTTTCCCAGTGGATTTCCATATATTGCAGAATACACGTTCATGATAATGCCACGTTTTGTTCAGCAGGATAAACTCCACATATCACCACCTTTATGATTTATAAAGCCTAAATCCTTCCCATGGCTGCTCATAAACACCACAAAGCTAAAGGTGGCTGATGTTTGGCATAATGACGTTCAGTAGTCTCATTCAGCTACTAATTAGCAACTGCCATACTTTGTCGTAGAACTAAATGTGAAAATATCTTCAGCTTGTGTTAACCTGAGACCTTATTATAGGCACCTATCTATACGGCGCTGATCTAACCAAAATCCTGTTAAACATTGACGGGTCAAATGCAAACTTTTTTTGAGGACTCATTCCTGCACTACTCTATAACGCCACAATGTTGCAATGTGGCACAATGTTGTGGCACAATGTTATGACTATTCTTATTTGTAGTTATATCTAATACACTCCCAGAGCAAACAAGAGAAAAGCAATCTGCACGGTAGAGGGGAACCACATCCACATTTTGCTCAAACACATTTTTACCATAAATGTGTTTGAGCAAAATGGGATGTCACAAAGGGAAGTGTTGGTTGGCTCTGACAGACTTAAAAACTGTCCACAAACGAGTTTCCCTTCTTTAAAGTCTCCTTGTCTGTCCCACAGCTCCTCTTCCCTCTGATCCCTCTGTCATTTATTCCCATGACCAAATGTCTGGATCTAGAGGATTGAAAACACTGATTATGGATAGTTTCCTTAAACAACCCCACTTCAAAAAAATCTGAACTATCCCTTTAATGTTTTGGTCTGAAAACCAGATTCATAGTGAGATCACTTTCTGTGATTGCTGCAGTTTTAAAAGAACAGCTGATATTTCAACCCTTATTCTTTTACATGGACATATTTTGGGTAATAGCTCAGTCTGAAGGGACTTAACTTGGGAAGGGTTGCTGGTTCAAGTCCCAGAATGGACCAAGTACACAGAGTAAACTGGTACTTTTATAGGCCTGTTCACCAAGGCACCAGACCCCCACACTGCTCCCAGGGCTGTATAATAGCTGCCCACTGCTACTAATACTAGGATGGGGTAAATGCAGAGACTTAGTTTTACTGCGAGTACGATGCTGTGTCCATGATGATTTTAACAGAATCGCATTCATTCACTTAAAGGTGGGGTAGGTAAGTTTGAGAAACCGGCTCGAGATACACTTTTTGTTATATTCCATGGAATGCTCTTAACATCCCGATAGCAATGAATATCTTAAGTGCTTTGACAAAAAATCCATAAAAAATGTCATCTGTGGAAGCCGTAGTACTGTAAAAAGCACGACCAATCATTTTAGCCGGCCCGGCTAAAATGATTGGATGGCCTACCTGCCTGTCAGCCTTCCATCTGTGCACAAACTTATTACGTATTTTCAAATTCTAGAGCATTCGAGCTGGTTTCTCCAAAATGATCTACCCCACCTTTAACCTAGGGATCATTCCTTAGTGTAACTCAGGTGGTAACTGTCATGTTTTCTGTGTTCAGGTGGCAGCCATCAACCCCAGCCACCCGCTGGCTCAGATGCCCCTGCCTCCCTCCATGAAGAACTGCATCCAGCTGGCGGCCTGCGAGGCCAGCGAGCTGCTACCCATGAACCCTGACCTCCCAGCCGACCTCTTCACCTCCTGCCTCACCACGCCCATCAAGATCGCCCTCCGATGGTAACGTTATCTCCAACTCTTTCCCTTCTCTCTGCAGCACAGTTTATCACTAAGTATTTACATTTCCAACATTCCAGATGGTACATTCACGATATGGCCTTACATTTATGCTGAAGTAAGGAAGAGCTGGGGTTTTTGTCACCGAACTGTTAACATTTAAGCAGTGTTTTCCAATAATGAGCCCAAACAGGCTTTAAACAGCGAGAGGAGGAACTGGTTATGGTCTCTCTCAGCGGGTAAGACATTTTAAAAGAAAGTTTTCAATATGGATAATTTGAATAACTTTTATCCCCACGATCCCTTCAGTCCTGCTGTGGCTAGCCTATCCTTTATTAATGTCTCTCAACCAAAAATACTTCCACAGAGGAACATTTAAAGGCTATCCCATATATAATGAACTTATTTTTAAAGTTGGAATACTCTTTATTTTACCGTTGTGGATTAATGATCTGCTTGATAATGCTATATTTCTCTGTAGCTTCATACATAAACACACATGTCCCCCTTCACACCAGTACCGCCCTGCTTCTTAAGGTCCTTACACACCGAGCCGATTTTCGGCGTCGATAGATGTCGGGTCGTCAATGAGCGTCGTGTCGCCCTACTCAGATTTCGGCCGTGCCGACACCTTCCGCCGCCGATTCGACATGTTGAATCGGTCGGCCAAAGGCCGTAGGCCAAAGAAATCACTCTGATTGGCTGTTCAGCTTAGCGAATCAGTGCATGAGAAGCGAAACGGAAGTGAGGGACCCAAACAAACTATTAAGAAGGCAAATCTGAGATTTCATTTAACTCCAGCTCTCAACACAGGTTGGGGAAAGCCCCATGAGCTTCTGGCTGTAGAGTGAAAATGGAACGCACACGCTATTTGTTGTTTGTTTATATCACGCAGTCTGTTCTTCTCTCTCGGTGTATCACACAGTCTGTCTTCCGGTTGTTGCCTCTTTTGAATGACGAATACACACTACCGCCGCCTGCTGGTAAGGAGAGTTATTGCCGCTCACGCATGCGCAGTTCGTACGTGCAACTTGGCCGTCGGCTGAAGTCTTTGCGACGTGAGGCGACGTGAGGCGACGTGAGGCGACGTGAGGCGACGTGAGGCGACGTGAGGCGACGTGAGGCGACGTGAGGCGACGTGAGGCGACGTGAGGCGACGTTCCGTCGGGACGTGTTCTTTGGTGTCAGCTTGGTGTGTCCGGGCCTTTAGGGGTACTGTTTTCTCTAAATCCCACGCCCAGAAACCTCTGTTATCCTTGTGTTTGCGCTGATGGGCACTTAACACCTCGTCTGTGTTTTTCTCTTGTGAGGATTTGCCAACATTTCTATTTGTAGAGATAGAATGCAACCCCCACAAACCGTACACAATCGAATACGTATCCAAACAAAACTAGTATATAGCTATATGTAATGTGCTATTTCCATAAGCTATCTGTTTTTAGAAAATGATTTTCACACTGCTAACCAATGCAGTTTTAGTCCATGGCAAAGCAACCGTACCGTAGCATATGGAAGATGAACAGATATTATAGTTTGAATAAATATAAATAGTTCAGACTGAATCTTGATTATCTGAGCTATCTGATTCTGTTTTGAGCCAATTATCTGTTAACCTGCAGTATATAAAAACAGAGGCATTAAACAACTTCCTCCTGAATAAATAAAACAACAAATTGTAATCAAAATGTAAAAGAAATGTAATCACAAATGATGGTGCAAAGTGCAATACTGTCACCGTAGAAACATGTCGTTAAGTTCAAAATGCACCAAAAAAACTTGTCATGCACATGGACCTATCAAAATAACACAATCCTAAAAAAATGTATATCGTTCTAATCAGTTGATTTAAAAAGAACATTCCTGATAGTATTACATTTGTGCATAATTAACTCACAGGACATTACATTTGTGTTATGTTAAAAAAATGAGAATACTTTCCCTGACATTTCTGATATTTTGCACATATTATAATTAATACTGTTTGCGTGCATACATTAGTGGGATTATTAGTGCATGTTGTGTGAACATTGGCATGCAAATATTAATATTATGCAAATGTTATAATTTGGTTACTTTAAAAGAGTACCAGCGTTAATTGGCAACTCCATTTGACTTTATTTTGACATTTAAACATTTTCGTCATACGGTATAAGCATATGCAGAATAGGCATTTAGGAAACAGTAGAGCAGGAGGGAAACACTGTATACACACTGAAAAAAGTTCAAATTTAGAAAAGTAAATGGCGTAGGCTTTAGCGACTTTACTGTTAACCTCAAAGGAAGCAGTTTGTTGAGCTAGTTCGTGGCAGGTTTCTTTGATACTGAGGACATAATAATATGTCCAAACCTTCCTCTGAGCTCCGACCCTGCTCAGTATTCAGCTCTGATAAGAAATATTCAGCTTAAATGAGAAATGTAAACCAACCTCACCCACAGCGATGCAAGGTTGATGATCCCCGCAGAGGACACTCGGTTAAACTTGGTGAAAGATATTGAGGTTAAATGTGTTCGGACTAGGCTGATACAGTTGCATGATGTAAAGCAGCCTGATGCATGATTCAGAGGAGAGTTCTGATGGAGCTTCAAGCTGAACCACGGAGCACACGGGTTGCATCAGACCGTCAGCTGTCTGTGGGGCACCGAGCATGGGGGCTTGCACACCCAGGCAAAGGTGATTGCATCATCTCCGATCCACTGTACACACACACACACACACACACACACACACACACACACACACACACACACACACACACACACACACACACACACACACACACACACACACACACACACCACACACACACACACACACACACACACACACACACACACACACACACACACACACACACACACACACACACACACACACACACACACACAGAGAGATGAATCGTCTGTCTGTTTTAGGCATGGGTACAACTTAACTTGAGTATAATACAAATATTTTCATATATATTTATATGGCTGTATCACAAAAGCCATTAGATAAGAGAGTCACGACGTCCCTTGTGGACTTTACCTGCTTCACAATACGCTCAGATCTCTCTCAATCTGCAGCAGATCTCACTTCTTGCCTCACATTCAATTGCAGTCTTTTTCACACACACACACACACACACACACACACACACACACACACACACACACACACACACACACACACACACACACACACACACACACACACACACACACAGAGAGATGAATCGTCTGTCTGTTTTAGGCATGGGTACAACTTAACTTGAGTATAATACAAATATTTTCATATATATTTAGCTTGGTGCGAGTGGCAGAACTCAGGTAAAATCATAAGGTGTATACTGCATAATAAGTGGCTGTAGTCAACGTGGATCCATCTTGTTTTATTTAAGCCAGAAGGGACCATTTCTGTACTAGAGGGTGGAGCTAGAACAGGGGTGCCCAACCAGTCGACCTGTTTTATCGTTAATGTCCTATAACATAATCTTCCTGTGCCAGAATAATGCACTTCAACGCATCAAAGCTTTGTGATTGGCCGGCGTGACCCCATGTGTCGGGGCGTGGCTGGTGGGCAGGAGTGACAGTCCGCACACACACAAGACCGCAATTATGGCAGAAGCAAAAAAGCCAGAAATATATAATTTTCACTCCGAGTGGGAGGATGATTATTTTTGTATCTATTCCAATTCAAAGTCCATCTGTCTCATCTGCAATGCGAGCGTGGCTTTATCGAAGAAGAGTAACTTAGGAGCGGCATTTCAAAACAGTGCACAACCGCTACGAGACGGGATTCCCTCCTAATTCTGCCCCAGGGCAGATTCCTGTGTAGCTTCAGATCTGAGTTGTCTTATTAGTAAGCCTATTTTATACTTTTGTAGCAACACTATTTTTATATAATGGCAAAGAAAGGGTTCAGCCTTTTCTTTTTTTCCTGTGTCATATGTGGCAGCACTGTTCAATGTTTCTTGAAAACATTACCCACTGTGTGACGTGTGAATAAACTCCAACTCTGTATCAACAACACTGTTGTGTAACTTCAATTAAATACTTATGTGTGTAGATTAGAAAGAGGTAAGATAAAGGATCTGCAGTATTTTATGAAGTATTAATCGTACAAAGGTCAATTTTATACAAGTAAAAGTGTGTATTTACCTGGTAGTAGGCTGTCAGTAAGGGCTACACCTCTCTATTTGGACTGGTAGATCTCGGCAGACTGGCAACTTTAAAAGTAGCTCTCGGTTCAAAAAAGGTTGGGCACCCCTGAGCTAGAAGGTCTTGCTACACCTCTATCCCAGTTGACAGGCTGCCTCTTTAGCCAAGTGTCAATCACAAGGTAACCACGTACTAAATGTGTGCTATTGTCGGGATGGGAATGGAACCTCATTTACCAAATGAACATGATTCTCTATTGAAGAAGATTTGAGACTAACGAGACCATGATTAGGTAAATGTTTATTGAGCGAAGAAATCTTGTTAGAAAAAGGGTATTTTTCCTCATAGACTTCGATACATTCTGGCTTCTTTTGCAAACAAGCGGTGTCGCCCCCTGCTGGACATTAGAAAAGAACGCTTGGTTTTTAATCTGAGATAGGTACTTCCCCCACCTTGTTAAGGTGTGTTCTAACAGAAAGTGGCACTTTTTTCAGGGTACATTTTTTTGGTGGACTGTATTTTTTCAAATACCCTGAACAGCTGTACCAACTGTACGTGAGCTGTAAGCTAGCTGGAAACTCACAGACTGACAATGCTTCTTAGAAGTGTGTGTATATTGTGTGTTTAGCCTACCCTCTGACTGACACAACAAAGTTGGCTAGCTAGCTTGCTAACTTGTATTTAGCTGACAGTTCTGTCCAATATTTCAAAAATGATTCTGAATCTACCTGCTAGAATAGACATATCTAGAAACTCAAACGAGGTGGTACTAAAAATAGTACCAGGTACTATCTACAACTCTTACGTAAAAGAGTGATTGTGATAGAGTTTGGAGTGGTTTACCATGCTGTGGAAATGCAGTAGGGAAAGCACAGGTGCACATAGTTAAATGAATAATGGCTGAATTCGATCAAGCTATTCTGATTTCAAGGTTTTGATATTGTTGATGTTGTTTAGCAGTCACACTGCCAGGGTTTACAGAAATAATTGAATAGAACAAAGAAATGTTTGACCTAATATGACTGCTTTGACAAATGCCTGTTTGATAGTGATTGTGCGTTTGTCCTTTTTTCAAAGGAAAGAATACATACTCATTATTATTATTATTTCAGTTTCCCACTGGAACTAAGCAGCAGAAAGTGTCTTCTATGTGTTTCTATTACCATTATTTCCTTTTTGCTTCAAAACAATTCTTGCAACTTGGAAACATCAAATTAGGAAGAAAGGGATCTCTGTCTGTCACTGTGTTTATCCTCAACATATCTTGAGAACCGTTCATCTAATCCTCTTCCCACTTGAATTGTGTATTGATGAGCACCTTATCTTCCATGCACTACTTTACCTGCTCACATACAGTCTCTCTAAGCTGTAATAATCTGCACTGAACACGAATTCCACCAGCCTGGCTGTGTGGTCATTAAAGATTCTAATCTAATCTATCTGCAGTGCACGAACCCCCTGTGCTGCCATAAATCATGGCTTAACCGTACAGCTTTTTAATAACTGAATTCAGTTTGCTCAAACTAACTCAAAGTAATGATTTAACACATTTTCAACTACAAATTTAAAAGAGGCGGATAAGTTTAAAAAAGTGAGGATGACAGGTAGCCTTCAGGATGTGTCTCACAGCAAGCCGAATGTTCCTTTTCTGCCAGAAATGTTGAAGTGTTGCCTTGATCTTTCCCCGCTCTAAATCCACACCCCACCCTGATTTTCAGAATAATGAGGTCTCAGTATTCTGCCATTAATATTGATATCCCTTACCAACATTTAATTTAGGAGAATTCATTTTTTAAAAGCCTGCTGGACAATATTGACTGTGAGTCTCCCCTCTGCCTCCGAAAATGCATGTTGTAGTTTCAAGGGAAACGTGTAGCATCTATATTAATACATTTCACTTTTTGGAGAGAAATGAATCAGGGGGAATTTAGTCATGTATAACTGAAAAGTGTATGCATTATAAATGAAACTTCCTCACATAGCTCGCACATTTTGATAAACTCATACAGGCATAAATGTTACATGAACACCAACGCTCCAAAAGAAAATATTCAAAGTTATGATGCATTTATTCATAAGTTCATTCAGACTTTACTCACTCAAACAACAACATATTTAAAAAAGATTTGTAAAGATCAACTATATCTAAATTAATGTTGGATTTCTATAAAAATGCAAGCCACAATCAGTTTTTCCTGGAGGAGGGAACACCGTGTGCTTCTGGGAGGGACATTACTAATTTCAGACATATTACACACCTGCCAGGTTTGGTACAGAAAACCAATTTGATTGTGAATAGTCAGAGCGCTGGAGAAACATACCAGCTGTGTTCAGCACCTCCATCAACCTGGCCTCCAGCTTTCCCTGAGACCCGGAGCTCTTTACCAGTCTCTGAAGACCCTCTCAGCACTTCCCTCCTCCCGTCCTTCCCATAGTTTGTTACCGTCTCTCCTGCATGCTTATTATTTTCTAAATAAAGACATGCCGAGCTGTCTTCTCCCTCATTTTTACACAGCCCCAGAGTGAGACATAGTGAGAAAATGAGGAAGGGGTGGGGTGGGGTTCGACAGGTTTAGAGTGGGCGAATGGAGGGATTCACTGATGTGCTGGCTTACCTTGGCTTTAAAACTTTAATGAGATGCACTGAGGGATGGATGATGGGGTTTACGGAGGGAGAGAGAAAAGGAGCGAGGCAGACTGAGTGCATGTGTACCTTTCATTGTTCAGCTGAGCAGAAAATCATTACTGATGGAGCGCCATCTTCAAGGGATTTCCCCACTGCTGCAATGGATGGGGAGGGATAGAGGAGGCGAGCATCTGAAAATAGAGACACCAGGGGTTTGAAGTGGAAGGAAGAAAGAGAAACAACGGATGAAGGGAGAAAAGTGCACGGTGTGTATTTTCGCCATGCTAGGAGAGCAGGCCTCTGGAGTCCCTGATGTCAGTCTGTCTGACGGTTGCTCTGTCAGCACTTTGGACATTACGTTTGGTGCAGTGGTCAAGATCCGCAGAGGGTGAATGCTAATGACATGACTTTAGTTACACTCTTTTCATCTACAGTAACAACACCTCAAGGTTAAAGTGTTGAAATAACCTCTAAACATTTCGACTTTTGATGGAACACCACATTTGCTACTCTGCCTACACTCACAAAAGTCAGTTTCAAACGAACAAGAACTACTAGTACTAGCTACTGCCTACCTTGAGTCAAAAGTAAAGTCACATGTGAGTGACTTCACATTTGTTATTTTTCAAAAGACAGCAAGCTGCTTTATTAAGGGTGCAAAAATAACATTTTTATTTGGAGAGTGTCGTGAAGATAACCAAAATCACTATATTTTTGAACAAATACTTCTATCAATATCGTGACAGTATTGTAGGGTTGACCATTGATACTTTTACAAAAGATTTACATCATGGAAGTTTTGATGAATGATCATCAGTAATGCGGATTTAATGGCTAACGAATAAAGGCAAATAATAGACACTCTTGAACATCAAAAAAGTAAATAATTTCACCTGAAAGCAGCCATTCAAAAACACCTACAAAACAAAACTGCAATCAGGTTGGGTGTAAATTGGGATTTACAGGGAAAAACTTAAGTTGACATTGAGCTCTTGGCATTTCAAAACAAACAAAACAATTTGTCAAGGTTACATCAAAATTAGGTCACATAAGTGCACCTTCTACCATAGACCTTCAACATTATTGTCCCATATTTGGTCTTGTTACCAGAACAGGAAGTAAGTGGGAAAGCCATGGATGCATACAGAGAACTGGAAGCTTGGCCCTGTTCATTCCTATGAAAGCTGCTCAGTGGCATGAAGCCAACATGGAGCGACTGTAGATTCCGTATCTGGGCCCTTCGATTATGTGTCTTTGAGTTTCCCTTAAGCCCCGCCTTCAATCTACCGCTCTCGGCTCAGTCAAATCAAAGGAGAGAAAACAATAATTCTGGATTCGATTTTTAGCACATTTTTTAGACCCTAATGATTTAGCAAATGGGTTTTTAAGTGTTTGTGGGTAGTTTATTTAGCTACAAAAAAGATAAACATATAGGGCAAGAGAGGAGGGAAGGCAGCCATGTTGTATAAACAGTTTTGTCGGAGTGTCATCTGGGCCTTACATTAATGTTTAAACCAAAGCAACTCTTAGAGCAAATATGGTCGTAGAGAAAGAGCCAGTATTGACCATTCCCGAACACTAGAAAGATTATTTAGGAGGAACCTGTTCCATCCGTGCGCAGTCTGCTTCTGTCACTCTGCACCAACACCCCCAGCCCCACATGCTGAACCCTGCCAGGCTGGTTCACATGCACATTCCTGCTGTTAATGCAGTCTATAATGAGCAAAGCCTTTCACCATTGCTGCTCAGCTGTTACAGGCAAAATGGTGACCTCACGTACAATAGCACCTCATTATCTTTATGTACAGTGTTTGCTGTACACAGATGGAAATGCAGCAGTTGATCACATGACCACATCTTTTATTCTTTTCAATCAGTGGGCGCTCCACTGAAACAAACACTCACACAAAATAAAAAAAGTGGCTGCTTCTCTATCTTACCATTTTACCTCCTAAAGGTAGAACAAGGAAAATAAAGTCTGAAGTTAAATGGTATATGTTGCCTTAACACGAACTGTCACCCTCCGTTACTGTATGTCCTAATTTCTAAGTAACTTTTAAAATGTAAATAAGTCCCCCCCCCCCCCCCACCCCCCTTGTTTTTGGATGTAGGGTGAACCACATATCTTACATAACTGTGCATATGCCATATCTCTGTGGATGTGAAGAGAGCAACGAGTTTACATCACAAAACCCCGTCATGCATACATACTGAAGCAGAGTCTCATACCGCCACTCTGTCCTGTTCTAAAGGCTGTTTGCTGAAGTCACACCGTACTGTATATAAAGTTAGAGTTAAAGTCTTTTTCATGGCCGGATCAGCAGAATGCCTCATGCAGCTGGGCACCACTTTCTAAAGCAGACATCGCAGCTAATAATAACACGCTTTGTTATTTTAGGTTTCTCTTCAAGTTGTATACAACTCTTTTAGTAGCTTCTGTCTTTGAACTTAATAAAATATCATTGCAAACTGACAAAAATGCAGATTGCGAAATGAATCCGGGACCAGGGTAACACATATTGTTCCGTCAGGTCTCCCGAGTTTGCTGGAATCTTTTAATCTTGGGTCAGAGTTGTGAAATTGCTGATCTTTGTGCTAAAGCCTAATGTCAATTTTTGTCTTTAATTTCTTCTAAAGGATCTCAAAAAGTAGTGTCGGGAAGGTTAAAATGCTACTAATACTCCAATACTGAAGAGTGACTTTTGTGATGGATTTTACTTCCATCCCCCTTCCCCATTTTTCACGTGTTAGCCTTTGTTTATAATATATTTCTTAAACAATGTCGAGCTGATGTGAAAGATTTTTAAATTGTGAATCATCCATAATGCTCCATAGTAGGATAAACACATAAAATGTGATGCACCTGCGACTGTTGAAGCATCTCTTTGTACTGAAATGAGAACAATCAGTTGGCAGACGTAGTAATGGAAAAACCAATAATGCTTTGGATCACTACCATCCTTCAGCTTCAGTGCTCTTTGGCATTCATTCTCTAAACTCACCTGGAAGAATATATTCATCCAAATAAATATCTCCAGATAAGAGTTATGATTGTGGCATAGACTGCATTCTAACATGGCGCTTGGACTTCTTCAGGAGTAAGAGGTCAGAAAACCATGATTTTCATCAAACCATGGAATGATGAAAATCTCACTTTTTATTCAGTTATTCTTATTGGACGGCCATCTTTATATATACATTCCATCCAGCCACTGAATATCTACCTCATCAAATAATCTGCAGATTAATACAAATAATAATATCAATAATAATGATTATAATAATAATACAATTTATATATGTAGTAAGTTCTTTCATCCAACAACACATAAATACAGAATCAAATAAACTAGTAATATCTTTAGCTCGTCTGTGTGTGCATGTGAATGAGTGTATTTGTATCAGTTTTGTTTTTCTTTCTATTTTATTTTTCATTTTTATTATTCTTTACATTTTTTGTAAAAAATAAAGAAATTAAACTTTGTAACATGGTGAAATGCTTAATGTAGAGCATACAAACCCCCACTGATTGTCAGCTATAAATCACAGAATAAACAAGCAGAACGTGATAAAACATTAATAAAACCACATAAAAGCTATTCGAAAAAAAGCGTTTTTTTCAAATTATAAAATAATACTTATATGTACTCGGTTTTATACACTTTCCATACATCTGTCTACTTAATTATACCTAAAGTAATGATCAGGTAACATTTGCTGATTTCTATGTTTCATTTGAATGTCATGCTTCTAGCTGGAGGTCAGAGAATCGTGTCCTCACCACGCTGCTGTCAGACTCTTCCATGATTCACTGTCACATTTGTCTCTAGGTGACATCATCACTACAGTCTGTTGCTGTGCTCTTTCATTTGAAGAAGAAATGTTAAAATTAACAAATATTATCAGAGCTGCGTGATTTCATTAAGCCCGCGTCACACTGTCCCGAAATTGACACCAGATGGACACACGATAAAGGAAATGTTCAAATTCGGCTCTGATCATAACAACATCAGGCCATTCGTGAGGGCATCTTAAGCCATCGTATGACCGCCGGTGGAGTTTCTCAGGCTCCGGCAGCAACTTTGTGAGCGGTGGCAAAATCTTTGGCATGCCAAAAAATTGCTGAAAGACCTTGCGAAGGTTTATTTTCGTGTTGAATTCATATGTCCATTTTGCCCTTCGTAAGGCCATCGTGAGGGCATCTTGTCAAATCGTGTCATCTTCGTCTTTACTTCGTGTGATCATCGGTGCCATCGGGCATTTTTCGCCTCACGAAGACAATACGAAGGAAAGAAAAAGCTGCCCGACAGGCAACACGACTACGTGAAGCCCTCGCAATGCCGTTGTGTAGCCATCGTATTATAGTACGATGACATCGAGATGGGACCACGGTGTCGGCGAAGACAGCCAAATTTGAGAAGCTCAAGCGTTTCCCATGTGTCATGGTAACGTGGACATATAAAAGGCCATCCTCAGAGCATCTTCCTCAGTCAGTCCTGAGCAACTCTTACAGGCCCAGCACCTCCTCTTACAGGTAAACATTGTCTTATTTCACTTTGTCATTTCTTGCTATTTGTGACCTGCTCTATCGAAATCAGTAGCAGTGATGATACCTGTATTAAGCAGGTGAAACAGGAGCATGAGGACACGGTGTGCTATGTTTCCTTGCAGATCGCTTCTCTGGTTGTTTTATTGCACAACAAAATCATGTAAACATATTATGTAAATAACCCAATTTGTGTTCTGTGAAACTGAAAAGGATATTACATTGTTTTTGTTACTTTCGTTGCAGGGTGTCCGCGGGGTCTTAAAAAGTATTAAAAGTTAATCAATTTAGCGAAAATGAAGGCTATTAAAAAGTATTAAACGGCATTTTCCAAGGTATTACATTTTGTAGCTTGTTTTCAATAAGTATATAAATTGTCCAAAGAGGTTGTATTCTACAGTGTGCCTGAATGTAATCATTGCGTAGGTGTGTAGTGTGATTCTGTGTAGTTTATTTATGGCATCCCGTTGGATTTGACGTCATCTGAACAGGACATCGCACGCTCAATGCTTGAAAACGCGCGAAGGTCCGTTTACGCCGGTTGTTAACCTGTTTCACACCATCCCCCCGGTACCGGGCGGATAAACGCGTCATTTGCAGGAAACAACGTCTAAGGAATCTTAATATTGAATAAAACTATGAATGTGTTATATCCATGTAACGGGAAGAAACTCAGCTAACTGATCTTTTTAAAAAAAAAATTCAAAAAAAACCCACAATGCTAGCACTCAGCCTCTGAATTAGCCTCGATCGAAAAAACGGAACCTACAAAGGCACTTAAACTCACTCATAACTCCCTTATTACTTATCCTAGATGCACAGCCAACCACTCGTTTTTGGTGTCCTGGAGACACTGAATCTGTGTAAAAAACCTCAACACTCAGTGATAAACATTCGCGACGCTATAAACGAAAGCGTACATCATCACATGTGGAGCTAAGTAGCTAAAAAACGTAAATATGGCTTACCTTGGTCTTCAATGGCATTAAAACGATAAAAAAACGATGCTGCAGTTAATCCATAGGTTCATCCTATGTGTCTGTGCCTTCTTTGAAATTATTTCTGATAATCCATAAGCAATACAACTGCGTTTTAGTTTCCAAACTCCAGAAGGAGACATTCCTCCACTTTGCTTTCGTTTTCCACACGCGAAGCGCCCACATTTTTTCTTTACAACGTGTGTGTGCCTCCCCCTTCGATTCTATTGGCTCTAACGGTCACAAGGGTATGTCAACCAACCAAATCGACCAAGGGGGGCCAGAGATAGGTCAAATCCACCCAAATGACCCCAGAAGTGGGGTTTTTTGGCTAAATCTCTCTAAAGGCCCTGACACACCAGGCAGTCACCAGAGAACTCGCCGACATCCGACACCGACAGATCCATTGACGAGTTCTCCTGCGTATTGGCCGTGTGTCGCACTGAAATACACCGCTTTACTACAGCCGAGCACGTACGAACTGCGCATGCGTGAGTGGCAATAACTCTCCTTACCAGCAGGCGGCGGTAGTGTGTATTTGTCATTCAAAATAGGCAACAACCGGAAGACAGAGAAGAAGAACAGACTGATATACAAACAAATAGCGGGTGCCGTTCGAAACATGTTTTAGAATATAAAAATACATGCATGATGAAATGAGCACATAAAGTGCAGACATACTATAAAATCACAGTTAATAGACCTGCATCTGATGATCGCAGTGTTCTGGCGGGTGTGTAGTTTATTGAGTCAGCAATGTAATAATGGCCACTTCTTGCTAAATTTACGATGAGATGAAAAACCGGACTTGACCAAACAAATCACGGAGCTCTCAGCAGAGGACAGCCGGGGACGCTCCCGCCGATATCAGAGATGTCCCTGCTATGTGTGGAAGGTAAGAGAGGACATTTAAATCGTTTGTTTACGTCCCTCACTTCCGTTTTGCTTCTCATTTGCTAGCTGAACAGCTGATCAGAGTGGTTTCTTGGCCCGATAGCTTGTGTCCAACACCCGGCCGATTCAACATGTTGAATCGGCCGGGTGTCGATCGTGAAAGGCCAAATAAGGCGTGTCACGGCCGAGGGTTCGGGACACACCAAATTAACTTTGGGCGACAAGGAACCCGTTTTCGCCCAACAACGCAAGACGGCCGATATCGGCCTGGTGTGTAGGGGCCTTAAAAAGGTCAAATTTCACTTGTTTTGCATCAATCTTGATACAGGGTACTTATTATATGTTGTACTTTGGATTCCTAAAGCTTTTAGTCTACTAACCCATCATCCAAGGGTAGTTTTCACTATCTGTAAAAAATAATTTTTGGACGGACACTATAATTTACAGTTTTTTACTATGTAAAATCTGAATTTTCTTTAAAATAAAAAACATTTATAGTGATTCTGACACTTCTACATCCAACTCACAGGTTTATCATTACTTTGAGAACAAAGATTATTAATTTAACCCTTTTAGAAGGGAAGATATGGTCATTTGTTCTGGGAATGTCATTTTCGAGCCTGAGACCTGAAAAACAGGCTCAGAGTGGAACAGGTTAAACAACATAGTTATGAGGAAATGCAAGTTTGCGTCCAAATGGTTCGAAGATAAGGAGGAAGGACAATCAATACTGTATATAGTAAATGTGAGGTAAAGTGTGTCGCCAATGTAACCGGTTAAAACTTGAAGTGGCGATGAGGTCTTAAAATGTATGGAAAGGGTCTTAAAAGGTATTACATTTGACTTCAAGATTCCTGCATATACCCTGTGTATGTTTTAAATGTAATTTAGGTTAACTTCCTGTTTTATTTAGATGCTTTTGTTTTGAAGGCGAGTTTACGCTGTTGACAGGAAGTTGTTGTTGCTATGGAAACAACATGCCTTCGTGTGTGGTTCGGGTGCCATCGTGTGGCTTTCTGTAGGCATCGTACTTGCTTTGGCTGTTGACCAAGTTCGGGGGCCATCTTCGTGCGAAATTCACAATTCCATATTCGTGTGTCCATCTGGTGTCAATTTTGGGACAGTGTGACGCCAGCCTTAGAAATAATCTTTTAGGGTGTGTTTTCCCTTTTAAATTGAATTGGGCTGTAGGTGAGGTCAACACCACTCATGTTAAGGAAATATCTTTTAACCAGCTTAATGTCCAGTATACCACTAGCAATGAACTTTAATGTTAATTCAAACAGTTAGCTGTTTTGAAGCATGTTTCAGACGGGCCCTCTCCATCTTCACATTAGTATTATTCATGTTCAAAGGCAACACATTCATCATAATGTATTATCATTTGAAATGTTGCTATGAAACAAAAGCGGTTATGTCGGGGCTTAGGAGCCCTCTGCAATTTAATGAGCAGCCTTTATTGAACTGTAACAATGATAGATTTAGTAAGGAATAGGTTAAAATGCAAATGTTCTTTTGTTTTCTCGGTCATTATCCTGTACAGTATGCTACTACAAAAAAGACTTTACTCATACTAACCATGTATCTTTTGAAACAAAACCATTATGCTGGATTTATTATCCGCAAGAACATTGCACTGGCAATCTTTTCAATGTCAACTAGTCACTGACTGTATACACATTTTGTACCCTTGACCTTCACAGCACCAGGTTCCACTTGTTCTAAATGTGTTCACATCTCCTATTTGTTCTTGTAGATCTTCTGTTGTGCTCATTAAACAATTTTAGCTCTAATTGTAGAAACAGTCAACCAATTAGAGCTTTGTAAATTGGATTAAGAATTGGGACATCGTCTTCCTAAATCGCTAGCTAGCTGGCTAAGTATTTAGCTAGCTATTTCAGTTGTCTTTGGAAAGTACCGTATCAACAGAAATTACAGTTTTGCCATTGTAAACATTTTCAAAATGGTTTCCATACACCTGAACGCTTTACTTATTTCTACCACTACATGTATGTGTCTGTTTGACACAACATTCGCTCAATAATAAGGGTCCCCAGTAGCGTCCTCACTAGCGTCTTTTCTATGTGTTTTGGCTCACTGTATTTGTTGGCTTCAAATCCACAAAGTTGGTGCAGTTTTAATGATCTTTGAGACTAACTCTGCCATGGCTTGTCTTGTCAACACAACAAATCACATGTGATTTCTGAGAAAGAAACCGGACATCCCTTTGCACCTCTACTCAAATGTTGCCAGCCTTGACTCAGCAGTAAATTAAGCAAAGCTTCAAAGACACTAGCAGCTCTTTCAGTTACTTCTCTAAACAAACATAATATTATTTCAATCATGTTTTCATATTAGTAAGTACTAATGTAATCAAAGTAAATTTGAGTGCCTTGATACTGTGGGCACATGTTGCTGAGTGAGGCTGCTTTTACATTTTTCAGATTCGGCTGGTTTGAATACAATTAAACCGGTTTGTACTACTTTTTACTCAGAAATGGCTGCAGAAAGTTTGCTCCACAAGTAGCAACAAGTGTGGGAAAAGAGCTGTACAAGTTGTTTTAAGATACTTACCTAACTGCTATTATAGCTTTTGTGTCAGCTGGGCAAAAAAACACCCCACAACAAGATTAACATTTGATTAATGTTGGTCAATCTGAGTCTGCTCCTAAAACATAAATTATCCAAAACATCAGAAGAAATCATCAAAGATGCAACGCTTTCCATTCTCAAAGTGGGAGAGGACAGAAAAGAGAGAGGATGAAGAAGTGTATAGTGGACAACACATGATATAAGAAGAGTTTTAAGCAAAGAAGCGCTGTACTGCTGCCTAACCCCTAGATTCCACCGGGTCTGTCTGCGGCGCGTTACGGGCGCGTTACGGCTGCGCCACGGCGCTCACGGCGATCGCGGCCACTCTAGTCAATGGGTGCTATTCCACCACACGCGGCGCGTTACGGCCCAGAAGCGTCCCAGAAGCGTCCCAGAAGCGTCTCGGCGCAGGGCTCCTCTAAAATTAGGATGAATCCTATTTTTGGCGTGGCGCAGCCGTAACGTAAAGTCGGGCAGGCAGGAAGTGGAACGTTCAGAGCATATATAGCATATATATATACACACACAAACTAATTTTCCAGACCATATCCCTCCGTAGTCTTTCAAGTAGGAGGAGAAATGCCAGCGTTCTCCTCCGGTTTACAGGCACTGTGTAAATTATATATATAGAATAATTATGATGATGAATGCATTTTTTTACCACTAAAATACAGCAACACATCTTTGATTCATGTCGTTTATAACTGGAATATTACAATTATTATTAACTTTGTCTGTACAAAGTAGCCTGTCCAGGAAATATGCCCAAATCAACAAAAACTGCGAGCCGGCAGGCAAGACGCTCCGCTTCTGAAATGCTTCTGAAACGCGCCTGGTAGGGTATGACGCCGGAGGAGGCCGGACCAAAACCGCGGCGCAGCCGTGACGCGGCGCAGACGGACCCGGTGGAATCTAGGGGTTAGTCTCCTGGAGGACCTTCTCAAAAGACATCTGGATGAAACATCAACAGGAGCCAATTGACAAAAGTTCTGGGGGAAGAAGTAGATAGAAAGAGAAAAGGAAAGTAGAGAAACCTCAACACTGAACAAGTTGAGTACAGCTGTGTTTTTCTGCAAAGGAAGAACACACAAACTTTTCTAAGTCACAGATGGCTGAAAATGGTAATAAGAGATTTTGGAAAGGAAAGAGTAGTATGAATCCAAACTAACCAGCAAATATGTCAAGATGTTGTGTTGAAGAGAGAGCTGAGCCAGAATGCAAAGTTCTCGATCTACCGGCCCATCTTTATTCCTACCCCTAACTACGATCATGAAGGATGGATCATGAACGAAGGAACAAGATCGCGGGTACAAGCGGACAAAATGGGTTTCCTTAGGGATAAGGTTAGAAGTTCAGTCATCCGGGACTTGGAGCGGCTGCTTCTTCGTATAGAAATGAGCGAGTTCAGTTGGTTTGGGCACCTAGTAAGGTGGCCACCTAATAAGGTGGCCTCCTTAGCGGACGTTCCAGGCACGAACAGCTGGGAGTAGACTGAGGGCAGACCCAGGACCAGGTGGAGAGATTATATCTTCACGCGGGCCTGGGAGTGCCCCAGTCAGAGCTGGTTGATGTGGGAAAGGGTAGTTTGGGGCCTTCTGCGTGTCTGCTTCCTCCACGACCCAACTCCGTATAAGCAGTTGAAGATGGATGGATCGGTTAAGCGGTGTAATGACAGCAAATAGTCGTTTGCTCATATTTATAATTTAGATAATTGAATAGAACATACTCACTGTGATCTATGTCATGGATATGGTATGAGAGATTAAATTCAAGATTACCCAGCATTCCCTCCAGCCCAGGACTGACAGAGACGGTGGCTGGGGATAGGAAGGCAGATTGAAGGAGTAATGAGCTGTAGGAGAGAGCCGGCTCAGCAGGGAGCGGAGGAAACACTCTGCTCCTCCACCCACCCTTGTAGCTGTAGTAGTTTCCTCACACGAGATCTACTTAATTTTCCTCCTCAAAGTTTAATTTGTACATGCCAGCCCTCACCCTCTCCTTTCACATTCGCTCCTGCTTCTTCACCGGTCCAATTAAAGTTTTCTGTTAGTGAAAAGCCCCCAATTTCCTCTTCATCTCTGAACTCCAACCCTCCAGTACCTCTTCTGTGCCCGTGTTCTATTATTCCAGGAGTGTTGAGTTCACCAGCCGTAGTTCTTGATGGTGGTGTTGGTTGGGACAATATTAGAATTTGACAAATATCCTGGCAGAGGTAACAACATACTTTGAGCAAATGCGCATCAATAACATAATAAGCCTTATTGTGCATTCACACCGGACACAATGCGATTTTTTGGCTGATCTCAATTAGATGTAAAGTCAATGTAAAGACGCGGATAGACGCAAATTAGCTCCAGTGGCGAGAGTTCAATTCACGTGACGTGTTCTGGCGGAAGCCAATCAGCGTTGGGATTCCCTCTGACGTCATGTCGTTGTTCAGTTGTGAAAATGGAATAAATTGCGGTCACTGTTTTGGGGTTCTGGCTATGTCGTATATATCTACCGGAATTGGATTGGAAGAAGATACGCCTGGATAAGGCGATGAGATTCACCAAACTGTGTATGGCGCTGGATGACATTGTGAACCCAGATCGACGGCGTTTGCTGCTACGTTTGTAGGACATCCACAAAAGGTACTAAGCAGCAATAGTTTTCTTTCATAATTAAGAGCAGAAAGAAGCAAAACTATTTAGTTTGGACGCGTAAACAACATCAACGGCGCTTCAACAGCGCTTCAACAGTGAGGTGCAGTGCGTCAACGGCGTGTCTGTTTTGATGCGATAAAAACAACTGCAAGCCGCAGTGACACTTGCGCGATTAGAGGGATCCGGTGTAAACGCACCATTATTATGTAAATAAATCATTTTCAATTTCACACTGGCAGTAAATGTGTTAAAATTGGCATCAAAACTTGATACTTATACGGTTACAGCAGGAAGTCTGTAAAACGGTCTGCATTAATCCATAAATGAATATGAATGATTCTTACGGTAAGAGTTCTCCACAGCTGCTTTACACTGTCAGAACAGCTTCTCCTTCACTTCATTAAATCCCTGCAGCCAGCTGAAGGCGGCCTCCAATTTAAGAAGCGACCATAGACCCATAGAATTCTGCAGAGTTGCGGAGAAGCCTAAAGTAGGCGGTGTCAGAGTCGTAACTCCCGCCTGCTCCAGCCTGATCCAAATAAGGGCAAAGAGGCGGAACCGAGGCGGGACCTCCTGCCACCGAGCTGGAAGTTCCAGAGCTAGCTGAGGCTACCAAGCTAAGCTAACATGCTCAGCAGTGCTGCTCTGTGATGCTAGCCGGCTAACCTACATCTGTTGCTCCCGGTCTGCATATTTTACGTTGCTTAAGGTAAGCAACGTAATAATCAATAATAATCTAAGGTATTGAGTTTTTGGGATAATACTTGCACTTAAAATGCCTTCAGGTTTCTAAAATATATAATATGTGGTAAATTCAACAGTGGATCCAGCAAAGATTCAAATATTTGCATGATTAGTTAGTTAGTTAGTTATTGATTTTTTGCTGTTACTTAATTATACTTTTAATAAATTAAAGTCAAGCTTAGTTACATGTGATGGTAGCTAGTTATTGCTCTTACCTGTGTGCCTCCTCCACAACCAGACTCTATTAAAACTCTTAAGTACCAGTTCTATCTACTTTACTTTAAACAATTAAAAAGACAAAATAAACTAAATGTATTGAAATAACAATCTTCATTTTAGGTGCCTTTTCTTCTTTTAAATTAAACTTTCAAACGTGAGATATTGAAATACAGTAATAGTATTGTTTATTTAAAAAAAACTAAGCCGCTCCTTACGGTTAACTTCATGTTTCTTATTGTCTAAAGCATTTATTACACACATTTTCCCCTCTCATATTCACAGTATGGATCAATTGAGACAGTGTGGTGTCCAGAGAGCGGCAGAGACTTTGGGAGAAACCTCAGTGTGACGGATGTCCTGTCTGTGGGTTTGGCTGGAGAGGACTGAGGTGGAGAGGTCTTTCTCTGGGAGGAGGACCAGGCCTGATGAAGAAACCAACAAATCTGTGAGCCCATACTGGGCACAGCTGTCACAAACAAATGATGGTCCTGTTTGACTACACACTATTCAGTGTGCAGATCTTTGTGTTCACAATAAAAGAGTAGTTTCTTAGTGAATGTCTTGTATTGGTCTTTAATCTCATATCAGCTTTTCATTTTCTTCTTGCCCCGCGGAGAAAACGGTGAGGCAGTTGTGTCCTTCAGGTATGTCCTTTCCTAACAGAAATGACAAGAAACATAAAACATATGACATTATTTCAGAGCAAGTGTGTTATTTATGAAAGAGGTGCGTTAGAAGACTGTATAAATAAATAATAAATGATTTGAATGTGTTTTTGAAATTCATCACTTTGTACTACAAAGATAATCAGATTATGAATGAATAGTCTGCAGTTAATCAACATAAAAATATATGTTATTATTAAAATAATATTCAACTATTATCAGAACTTAGTGCAACTGTAGTGTCATGCTGTTCGGTTGTCTCACTGCAAGAGTCACTTTTACCACGTTTTTACAGACATATGTAGAGACAAATGGTAGTAATTTTCACAAAGTAAAATAATAATTGCCTTAAATTACACACATTGAAATGTGAAAGCTGACAAAAGAATCATGTTGCTTGGTCAAATCTAAATGTAACTTTTTGCAAGGAAGGAACAGTCAACTTCCCTGATGTGTCAGTATTTAGTCATGTTTAATGGCATGTATATCAGTGTATTATATTTGTTACTTTAACTATTTAAACCAGAACGTTTTATCGATTCTTTGTACAGTATGAAAGGGGTCTTTGTACCTTTGAGTCCATGCTGAAGTTCACTGATGTTAGGAATAGGTCTGTCTCTCGTGGTCTGCATCACCTGGAAACTTTAAACAAACAGATCGTAAAGTAACAATGTGTTGCTCACAGACTTTTTTACATGCAAACGTCATGTCCTAATCTTTTTGATTATCCTTAAAAAAAAGTGCTGGATATCACAGCCCTTACTGTACCTTATCAGTTGGATTGTGTATTGTTGTCTAGTTGGGGTCCTTTTTATTTTACTGTTACTTTGGAATAGTTTTTCATGAGACAGTCAAATTAAATATGTCCTATGCCATATTCACATTCATTTGTAACACACACGTAAGGTTAAAAGACAAACATCTTTAACAAATGTAATGCAATGAATAAGCTTAATTGTCACAGAAGCACACATAACGTCATATCTAATATTTAAACAAATCATTTCCTTGTCCCTAAGCATTGACTACGCTATTTTTCGTCGTTAAATGCAGGCATTAAGTTACATGTTCATGTTCTGCTGCCACAATCAGTCGGTTTCTCCAGTGTAAGGATAATAAAATGCTTAGTAAGTATTGGTAATAATATTAATAAAAACAACAACGTTTCGGTTCATTCGTTTATTATGATGGTAACGTTAAAGGTGGGGTAGGTAAGTTTGAGAAACCGGCTTGAGATACACTTTTTGTTATATTCCATGGAATGCTCTTAACATCCATAAAAAAATCCATGAAAAAATGTCATCTGTGGAAGCCGTAGTACTGTAAAAAGTACGACCAATCATTTTAGCCGGCCCGGCTAAAATAACTGGATGGCCTACCTGCCTGTCAGCCTTCCATCTGTGCACAAACTTATCTCGTGCCCTCATTGGTCATGTGCGCGTTCGTGTGTGTTGGAGGAGGGGCTCTGTAAAGAAGTAGCAGATTTCTTCCGGCTGTGTATTTTCAAATTCTAGCGCACTCGAGCTGGTTTCTCCAAAATTACCTACCCCACCTTTAACCAGTAAGCTTCAATAATCAACTCCAGCTCAACAAACCATATTGCAAAATCTACGTTAACGTTATTTCTGGAACCATCTGGAAATGTGAGATTCATATTTTTAAGATACACAGATCTTATAGTGAGGTTAATCTCATATACAGTACGCTGGTCTTCAACACTACTGTGACGTTAGCTGTCTGCATCGTCGAGCATAGCGAATTTAAATCAACAATATCAATGCATACAGTTAACTAGCAAACTAACTAATGTACGAGGATGACCTTATTATACCAACCTCACACAGAAGCCGTTTGTTCTACAGTATAATCCTTCTTAATGTTTTACACTTCTCTAATATGTTTTAACTTGTATGCTATGGATAGCATCGTTAACACAGATGTAGCTTAGCTGAATAAAAACACCAGTGAGAAATAAAGTGCTTGAATTTCACTTACCGAAGAAACTGCATTCAGGGACGTTCTGTTTTAACCGCAGAGCCATAAGATAAGTCCGATTATTTAAATGAAGAATACTCCACCAGGCACCAACACAACAAACACGGTGGAACATGGCTAACAGGTGTGCAGGTGTGCGTCATATGCGAGGCCCCGCCTTAAATGGAGCGCGATTTCCGCCAAAGATTTGGAAATTGGTCCGTGCGGAAAGCATTGTGGGAATTTTAAGACCGCGGAGGATACACATGTGCAGCCTCGAAATTTCTCGCTACGAAGGACGCCGGGCTCGGTAGAATTTTGCGTTATAAAACAATTCACTCACCAATTCATAATCATGAAGGTGGAATCTAACTATCCCGAATAATTTGTATTGCATCCAGGGGTGGAAACATGTTTATTTCTGCTGTAAAGTTGGGCATTTTAACATGGGGGTCTATGGAAATTGATCCTTTCTGCAGTCATCGCCTATCGGCCAATAGATGAACTGCAGTTTGTGGCACTTCCTTATTGGCCTCCCGGCTCTGCCCCAGAGTTTGCCGCTTGGAAGCGACGCACCAGAGTGCATTGTCATTACACAAAGCTGTTTACCTCATTAAATCAAGCTGCTACAAAGTAACCACACACACTTTTCCACGCAGCACACTGGTCTGTTATAACTCTCTAGTCCGCCTGTTTGTGTCGCAGACATCGGACTATTGGAGCTCATTATCCTGTGTCACTGCCTCCTCTCAAACAGTTTCATTTTTTTATTCTTACCTTGCATAATAAAACCAACACTGTGGTGTCACAATTTCCAATACTATTTGTTTTATGAAACATACATAATAAAGTACAATTTAAACAAAAATGTCATCAAAATGTAGTGTTTAGCTCCCTTTAGTCTATTTCGGCAAAACTGCATCAGAAAAACATAGATTTTAACGTAAAACTGCTTTAATCAGTGTTTCTATCACCAGGTCCATTGGTATTCAACTTAGCGAATATTTTGGCTTATCCTAAAATTTGATTCAATGTTTGGATCTTAAGGTACGTGGGAAACAACCTGAGCAAACGGTAGTTTACAGGCTCGCCCCCCCCCGCCCCTGTTGACCACAGTGAAAATACCGATTTTAGGCGTAACAACTACTTTATTCTATGTTTTCACCAGTTTAATTCACCCAGTTCTATTGTTTTGAGATTACAAGACTGATTAATTGACCTCTGATAAAAAAACACCTGTGAATCTGGCTGCAATGACAAATATTCATCCACTGATCCTCCACAAAATTCCACTAAGCTCCATCTTTTTGTTGTTCATTTTGAGAGCCCCCTACTGCAAAAAAAACACATAGTGTGTTTAACCACGCGTCAACAGGAAACACTAGGAAGCATCAGAAATGAATTTTTGTTTGTTTCAGTGTCCTATATATTTACAATATAAAGTAGTGACATGTTTTTCCTTTTAGATGGTGTAAATGCACCTATTATTAGCAATTCATAGCTGGAACGCAACATCCGGCTGAAGTGCATTTGGCAGATAATTGACTGAGACCATGTGAGGACACTTGTCTGCGCTAGCCTCGATAAAAAGCTCTTTCCATCAACCTCACCGTTCATTCATGTCATTCAGCTTCACAGTGACGTATGGTCTAGTTTTAGCTTGTGGAGTACAGTTTCTCCACCTGCTTGTAATAAAGATGTACTCTCACGCAGTGGTAATGCTAATTCACACATCTACATCTCTGTCTAAAGTCATCAAAGCGACATCGTTGATTGATGCCAATTTTAACACCATTGGCAAATTCTAAAAGCAGTATACATTTTATTTCCTTTTTTAATCTTTGTCTCATTAAGACTAAGAGGTAAGCATATCCACTTGATGCCGTTGATACATAGTTTGGCATTTTATTTTAATGCCCAGAGGGAAACTTTTTTAAGTATGATTATTAGCACTCATCGTCATTACAATTCAGTTTTGGTCAAACATGACTTTTCCTGAGACAGTAACATCAGATATGTGACCAAATTCTCCTCTCTCCTCCTTCTCTTTCCTTTCGTCCCGCTCCCCTCTCCTCTCCTCCACGCCTGAGGGCCTTCACATCTCCCAGCTCAGGGGTTGTGGTGAAACACGCTCCAGCTGATGCAACCTCCCGCTCGCTCTGTGCTCTGTTTACTTCGGACCGTCTGTCGGCTTCTGCCAGACTCCATGTTTAGTTAATCATCCCTGTTCGTGTTGGGGAATTCACCGTATCCCTTGTGCAGCCCACAGACAGAAAAGCAAACAATATACTTATACCGGTATTTAAATGGAATTCACTAGTAAACAACTTGGATTATGTTGCATTGGGAAAACGATGATGTAGCCGTGTCCCTGACAAATCTACTAATGCAGAGTCTATGCATCGTCGGTTTTGTTAAAAATAATTCTCATCATTAAGACAAATTGTCCAGATAACACACTTACTCCTGCCTGTTTCTTGAGTGTCGGGCACACTCAGGCCTGTGCTGCTCTTTTTAAAAAGTAGGTTAGTCACTGTGGTGCCGTGGGATCTCATTATTCTCCAGCATCAGGACGAACCTTTGCATGTGAGAGCCATGCTTTACGTCAGAGTGGATCACTTGCTGGATACAAATTCCCAATCCATGCATTTTTGGAACTTAAATTGTCCTCCAAGCCTGATGGTAGCTTCAATCATTGGTGGATCAAACTTATTCACTATTACAGTACTTATTACACTGATCATCTTAATTTTATTGACTTATGTGAGGGTGTCACTTTATTATTTATTTTTCTAAGTTAATGTTATCCTTCTTCATTTATTGAATAATTTCAATACTTTCATGATTAATTCCTGGGCCTATATCATGCTTTAATTGGTTTCAAAGTTTGTCAATGAATAAAAAGTTGTTGTTTACTATTTCTTCCAGAAATTAAATAAGCAACTATAAAATATATTAACTGTGTAAAAATCAATTTTAAGAAGTTAGGGGTTAAACAAGACGTGGCGGTTTAAGAAACTATTGGAATCTTGTTGGTTGAAGTGCTGATGTCAGTTGATTTGAGTTTTGCTTTAGAACAACGAACACAAAAAGCAAACATTTATAAAAATGTTAGTTACATTTTCAGACAGCTCTCTCAAGTTGAAGTAACGTAAGGTATTTGCGTCAGAAATTCCTGCACTGTCTGTCTTAAGATGCATATTCTGGATACCTTTACCACTGAAGAGCCATCTTGGCTCCGTAACACGGGTTAATTGGGTACTCAGTAATGTTTTCGTACCGTGAACAAACTTTGCTAGTTAGCTAGCTAACAGGGTCGATTTTAACTTCCGATGAGGGCACAGCTGTTTGAGATGACACTGTACGGTAGGGGTGTTGAAAATAATCGTTTCTACGATGCATTGCGATGCGGACGTGGACGATTCGGTATCGATGCAGTGACGGAAGATAATCGATTATAGCGTAGTAACGTTGCTTCCTGATTTTCCGGCCGCGGCTTTACTATAACGTTTTTTTTTCTGTCACTTTAATATCAATTCGGTCGGTGACGCAGAGATCAGGGAACAGACGTGACAGCGGCACAGCAACACCAAACACGGAGCAGCCTGCTTTATCCACCAACACAAGAACACCAGTCCAGAACCAACAGCAGATGGACCCGCTCTGAATCACTCCGTGTCGCTGCGGCTCAGAGACACAAGGATTTATGTTTTTCAAAAATAATCGCGTTACAATCATGTCAGGTTTTTGGTGGATTTAATTAAGTCTTGGATTGCAGAGTATGAATGTCCTCTAGCAATTTTCAGACGATATATACGTTTGTGAAGGCAGGAGGAAAAAGCTTCCGCGATCACGTCTCCTCTCCGTTCCTCCAAACCCCGCCCCCTCCCTGAAAATAATGAGTGACCCGATAGAAACTTTATTATTCACTTAATCACTGATTGAGATATAATGAAGCTAACTTAATCTCATACATTCATGGGATTTATGTAACAGTAAGACAGAGAATGTAAGTGTGCACCCACATGCACTATTTTTGTTTGTATATGCTATTGTAAATACTCCTGTTGTCTGCTGTGTTCAGACTCAAGTCCTGTGTGTGATGCCACATTCAGGACATTCAGTGTCCTTTTTTTAACAGAAGCCCGTTGCTAGAAGCTGCAGCTAGACTGCAGAAGTATTTGTTTTTTGTTTTTGAGGATGGAACAACTTCACACACAGATATAGGGAGGCTAGACCTATACAATTGATTTATTTTGGTTTATAAATTAATGTCAAGACATTTATGTTATTGATTTCTGAAGCACTTTCTAAATAATAAAAAGAGAGTTCATATGTATTTACTGGATGTATTCATTGATGAAAAATAAGCCATGTGCAGTAATATAGAAAATTGAGGATGCAACGCATTGGTATGAATCGTGATGCATCGGGATATCGAATTGAATCGAATCGTTGACAGGATAATCGTAATCGAATCGTGAGACCAGTGAAGATGCACAGCCCTAATGTACGGCCCAACACATACACTGCTTTATTGTTCTCCGTGTAGGACATGGAAGGACTAAAGGAAGTATCCCAATGGAGACACAGCACTGCTCTCCTCTAGCTGTGTGATGAGTTTAGGCGTCCTGCTGTGACTTACAGCCACCCACAGTAAACAATAACCCCCGCAGCAGTCGTCTCAGAAATATGACTCTGCCGGCCGCCTCACCTTTAACTGCAACTCAGCCAAAACACAAAGTGCCCAGTGGTTGTAATCTTTGAGGCTCTAATTTTTCATTTAAAGGTTTTAATAGTTGATAGTCCCTCTCGTGCATTGTAAAGCGCGTACGGTAGAGGCCCAAAGTTCTAATGCTTTTTCTCCAACTCTTAACACCAGCTTTCCATGTCTGTTTTCCCCCCAGGTTTTGTATGCAGAAGAGTGCCAAGTTGGTGCCAGGGGTGACGTTAGACCTCATCGAAAAGTAAGTGGCACTCCACCGTCATCCTTAATAAATAAAGTAAGTCTCTTCCTGTTACTGTCTCCCGCTCTCAGGAGGGTACAGTGAAGAGAGATCATTATCTTGTTTTCCTTTCTGTCTGTCTCCCTCCTTCTTTTTGTCAGGCCTCTCTCTGCTGTTTTCCATCCTTGAGTTATATTTCTCTGCCTTTGTTTCCCCCTCACAGCCACTAGTTTGGCAGATTTAGAGGTTTAAATGTCTTCAGTAAACCTCGGGGTGTCGAGGGCTGAGCACAGAACATCTTTCGCTCTCAGGCACGAACTCTGAGTGATATCAACTCAATATTGATGTCACATCCATAGTCTCTGTAGTGTCACAGAAACATTAGGGGTACTTTTTTTTTTTTTATCTACCTTTCCGTGTGGGGGAGAGTAATTGACACCCATAAACTAAGTTGGTTGAGGAGGTTTTAGATGCAGTAAGTATTTCTAAAGCAGACTGTCATTTCTCTGTCTCATCTTTTTGGAAGGCTCCCGAGGTGTTAACTTGAAGAGTGTCTCAGCTGTGTCATGATGTTTGCTTAAAGGTGATTTTTTTTCTTAAATGTGCCACAGAAGGTTCATGCAGAGACTGTGACACTACTCGTCCCATTCCTTTGCCCTAGAACTGTGTTCATTGTGTGGTTCTTCACACTCACAATGGTACACAACTACTTTCTACCACTTTTACTTTTCTGTCCAAACTTGTGTTTTATGCGCTATACTTTCAAGAGAATAAATACAGCAGACTATAATGCATTAACCTCAAGGGCAGCACATTTTTTGAAACACACTTTTATAGCTTACTGTGCTTTATTTTTCAACTGGGGCAAATTTGTAGGTGTTTCTCTAATCATTTCTTAAATAAGAAACCTCCCCCTTTTGCTCAGTATTCACTGCATAGTAGAAGATTAGAGTCATGTGATACTCTTCAGTCAGATGCTCTGAATTTCTCTTTTTAAAACTTAAGTATTGTTTTTACTCACCAGCTAATTCCAATCAGTTTGACTTTTGCAGTCTGGTTTTAGGCATCCCTCAGGGAAATGAACAGAGTTTCAGTGGGCTTTATAGACTCAGATCAGCAACAGGTGCCAACAAGTACAAAGTAGAAGAGATGAGTGAATTCATTTCAACATATCAAAGAAATGTGACTAGGATCAATTAGCTATGTGAGTTGTCATTGTACACATTCTTCCTGATCACTGTTTTTAAACCTGTTTGGGATATTCCAGACATTACCACTACAGTATATAGGACCATTATTGAAATACCACCTTATTTTTGAAATATGCAGTTGTATTCACTTTTTTCAATTTGGAGTAATTTTGGTTTGCGTTTTTTTTAACTGCCAAATCTCCACAAACTGCATGTCATATTGTCATGAATAGAAATGAGTGTCCTCATGTGTTACACATTTCCGTTTCTGCAATAATTCAGAAACCATTTATTGAAGATGTAATATCTTCTTATTGTGATCGGGCCTATTTTAAATCTCAATAATTGGTCCAGAGTCAGTGAATCATTTGTGTGGAATTGACATGTTTACTCTCAACTTGTTTTCCACAAGATTAATGAGGATTATCCATAATGTGAACATGTTTCCTACCTCTCCAGGTCTTATTTGTTACTGTTCTTCCTTCTTTTACCTTTTTAATTATCTTTCGTATTAATCATTTACTTGCTTGCATATTTTCTTTGATTTCTCCCCCCTATTCAGTCAACTCCTTCTCCTCTTCTTTCAAAGAGCCTTTCTTTCCATTGGATAAGCATTATGCAGGAAATGCCCTAGTACTGTGCGTAAAGCTACTGCAGGATAGGAAACCACTAGAGTGAGGATGAATGCCTTTGAAGAAATAAGATATTTGTTCTGTTTATCTCTCACTGTTTTTCATTCAGACATCCCAGCCCTGACCAACATCAGTCAGTGGGATTTACATTACATAACAAGACATAACATTGAACCGCTCATTCATGCTCAACTTCTCATTTCCATTTGTCTCACTAGAATAAAGATATGATTTTGTGGAAAGACTGGAAAGGTATTTCATGACTCACTTGCTCTAATTAGATTGTTAGCACCCACCTACATCACAACTTTCTTATAATTAACTTTTAGAACTAGTTTCACACATTTTTTTCCTCGTCCAGCGTACAATACTCACTTAACAGAAATACTCAGTTTTGTTTTGGCGAGGTGTGTCGTTGTTAACCACCAATCAGGTAGTCAGCAAGTCTCTTGTTTTTCCCTACATTTGTCTGACAACTTTGACGTCAGCACTTAATTCACGAATCTCGCTGTCTCTCTTTCTTGGCGTCTTAATACTAATATCTTTATTCCCACTTGGGCTCAATGGGTTAATACACAGACGATGGGCTAGGAAGCTACCAGGGTAAAGTCAGTTGGCTATACCTTCCACATGATTTCAACATCTGTGCTGACAAACAGCTCCAACAGGTTGTGTCTATATAACCTCAGGGTTTCAGTGCATGTGTAAAAGGGGCTCAATTTATGTCAGAGCCTGGGGAAAGCATTACTTACATTGAATGGAAACATCAGATGTCCTAGTTTAACAATGGTTCTGGAGTCAAAATGAAACTCTAAATGATTTCTGTCAGGAAATGCCAACTTTGATCTGTATTCAAAGCTACAGACATAACCAATCATATGTCAGGCTTGAATGAAGACTGCTTTAAACCAACACTTGCTTTCTTAAGATCCTGTGCTCTGCTCTTCTTGTTAGCTGTCTGCTTTAGACATTTATATACTGTATATCACCAGTAAGGTCAAGAGGAAGGGTTGTGCTGCAGAAAGTGCTGACCCATCCTGCATTACGCTCTGTGCTCCACGGTGATTGGATTTGAGAGGCTTTTGATTCCTAACAATATTGAATAAAAAGTTTAATTCACAAGAGACATGACTTTGATATGAAGTACAAGCATTTATATAAATAGTGAGGTTTCATATGAGATCCAAAAACTAACAACATGTGAGATAGGAGATGTCAAAAATAAGTTTAAATAAATATGAGATCTAATTAACTTAAAGGTATAGTGCTTAGGTATTCCCTTTCCTGTAGTGTGTTAAATCGGTTTTTGTACATAAATGTTCTGCAAAGGTGAAAAAGAGCATTACACAGTACGTCCTCTTTAAATGCCTCAATTGTTGAGAGAATAAGGCTTTCCTTCTGGCCCTGAATATGACTGAAGAAGCTGCTTCTGTTTTAATCAGTGAGGCTTGATGCTTAAGTTGCGGTTTTTGTTCATAGCATGTTGTCCTGAGGGCTAAATACTGACTCAGCTAAGGTCCCTCAGAGTTAAATAATGGATGGTCTCAGAGCTCATAAAATAAAAATGGAACCAAAGCCATTTTCCATCTCACCTCTCTGCCCTATGAAGCTGAGTCATGATGCTAACTAAGTCAAACATTTTTCATGGGATGCTTCATCAAAGCATGAAATCTCACAGAAGCAGCAGGTAGACCAGAGATGTAGGCATTAGGGCTAGACTAATGAATTGTTTTCCTACAATTAATCAAAGACCACATGTACAGCATGAAAATCAACAGCTTTATAAGCTTAACAAATATTGATGATGTCAATGTTCGCAGTTAGATTTGCTTTTGTGAAAACACAATATAAATGACTGCGACTTTAAGTATAACTTCAACAAATTAACAGATAATCCAGAATATTTCCAGTTGTGACAGATATTGAGAAATCTACACTTGCAAACATGTGAATATAAAACACAATATTAACTGTGCAATTTTCACCTTTTGAACCTTGTTTTTTTCCGTGGACATCGGGTCACTTAAATCTCCCAAACTCAAGTAGATATAGACAAGTTTGACTAAAAGTACAGTGTACAAGACTGGGTGTACATTTACTTTTATTTATTTATTGCACATAAAAAAGAAAGCAATAAAAACATGTTTATGTCTCTCCATGCTTTAATGTTCAAAAAGCTCTTTATTTTTCTCATACTGCCTGTGCTGCAGCACCTCTTTTCACCCTCTGTCTGAAACCAGAGCCCAGTCTGCTCTGATTGGTTAGCTGGCCGACTCTGTTGTGACCAATTAAAGATGTGTCCGAAATGTACCTTAGCCTATCAAGTACAAGGTGTAGGAGCGCCAGCCAATAGAAGCGCGAGTTTTGCATAGTGGGGAATTTTAGCCTTTGCTGACCATTTACATGCACACAAACCTAAATAACACACTACAGGAAAGGGAAAACTCCAAAAAGCATATTAAGGCCTAGGGCTTAACATTTTAAGACTAAATCTTTGATAGATTTTGACTTCTCGGATGACTGTGGTATCCTAGCAACAAAACAATTATAAGACTGTTGCTTTTCTTTTGAGAGATGTAGTATGGATGGTTATTCTTCGGCCTCAAAAATGTGTGTGGGGTCTCGCATTATACCCAAAGCAGCATTTTTTCCTTCGTCCTTATCTGGCTCTGTCCAAATTGCACTGGTGGGCATGAGCACGACCAAACAGCCAATGGGCATCTCACTAACTGACCACTCATATTCACACCTTTAAAGGTCAAACACAGTTGGAAAGCGCCTATCAAACACTCATCGGCCTGGAAATAATACAAACCTTTGTTGCGTAATGCATTCAAAATAATGTCAGCTTTGAGAAGTTGTGCGCTGTTGATTTGAATTTCATTCTCTCCTCCATCTGTGAACCCTTCTGTCTCTGCTTCCCACATACATCCAACACACATTCTGGCTGTATCACAAAAGCCGTTAGATAAGAGAGTCACGACGTCCCTTGTGGACTTTACCTGCTTTACAATACGCTCAGATCTCTCTCAATCTGCAGCAGATCTCACTTCTTGCCTCACATTCAATTGCAGTCTTTTTCACACACACACACACACACACACACACACACACACACACACACACACACACACACACACACACACACACACACACACACACACACACACACACACACACACACACACACACACACACACACACACACACACACACACACACACACACACACACACACACTCTCTCTCTCTTGGGTTTCTCTTGGCTTGATCCCTATTCACAGCCTCCCTCTGAGTCTTTCACAGTGAGTACCGACCCCCCAAGTGGGCAAGCCAGACCCCTTGGTGTCTGACATCGTGTGAAGTCGAGCTCTGCTCAACTCACTGGGAGGGCTCTGGAGTTAGTCTCCATTATTGAGGGAATCATTTCAGTTTGATGGCACCTCGGCAGTTACTTCATGGCCCCGCTCCACAGAGAAAAAGAGAAAAAGAGACGGCTTTACAGCGCCAACACTCGAGGTGGTCAACCTTTGGCATTTTGCTCGGTATAAGAGCAACAGTTAATCCCTTTTAAAACAGGACTCTGTGACCATGTATACATCTTGTATCAAGACTAATTGTTTATTGATCCAGACGAGGTAGCGCTATAAAGCACCTTTTAATATTTCTGCCTTGTCAGTATCCATGCTATCAAACATTACACAGCACAAAGGCAAAAGAGGTGCCCCATCAGTAGTTACCATAGAACCAGCTTTGTGAGGCTTTTCATCACATATAATCCAAAGATTTACAGCAGTTCTGTTGAGGCTCATAACTCTATGGATAGATTGCATGAATCTTTTTATTATTTTTTTTACGCAGTGCTAATCTCATTCTGAACACTTCTAATAAAGGTATGATTTGGTCTTTTCGATTAACGCCAACATTGTTTTAGAGAGTTCATGAACAAGAGTATCAAGTGTGATTTTTACTGTAGTGTCTCAGCAACTGCAACTGTAGCATCGGTTACATGGTAAATGACAAAGATGATTTTACTGCCTTACAAAAGACGAACGCAGGAACTACAAAATGTTTAGTTTAGCCTACAAACCCATGTGCAATGATGAACTACTCTAATGAACGAGTATAGGATTTTTTACATTTCAATTTATGATTTAAAGGTAACTTCCCCAAAGCAAATCATTTAAGACAGCAACTACTGGTACTTGGCTAAGCTAGGCTTGTTGTTAGCGTCTAGCCTAACTTAACTGCTCTTACTTTTCCCCCCATAACGATATTATTAGCTTATGTTTATATTGTAATTAAAGTTTCTGAGTTTGAAAACACAAATCTACAAATATAATTTAAGAAAGATTTGGAAAAAGGTTGGTAAACTAGATTTGACCAGTTCTCTTTATCTAGTTAGTATGGAGTCTGGTTTGTCTCTTTCTTTCGAATGAGTTTTTTGGAAGTTCTATGGTATGATTATTTTGTAACTGGTAAAACAGAAAGTCAGATTTTGGTCTTAATTCAATTTTGACCAAAGAAATGTGTTTGCTCTAGTCTAGACAATATAGCCTAGCACTTTTCTAATGAGTATAACAAAAAAATACTATTAATATGTATCATTGTAAATATGAATAACACAGGATGACAGAGCCCAACTAAAATGGGTGAAACAAGATATTATTACAAATGGAAAATATGACACAAGCATTGACTCATTCATCTATCACCAGTATCTATCTGTCATTTTACCAATATGCGTCCTTTTCCCTCATCTGATATGAACTGCTGAGTGTTCATCCTTAGTGCTGACTTGCCAGACGCCTTTGGCAAGCACTCAAAGAGCTCAGGAGCTGGCCCTCATGCTTACTGTATACAGGAGGCTGGTTCCTGCCAGGAGCCTCACGACCATTTGTCACTTAGAGGTGGAAATGGGAGGTTTAGGGCAGGGAAAGGTCAGACTGTAGTTAGAAGTCATTTACAGGGCTGCTGGTGGACTTTACATGCCAGCTGACAGACTTTGGTGCTGATAATATGCTGTAGAAGTCAAAATAAGTGCTTATTGATTAGCAAGATGTGTACTACGACTATATAATAAAGTGTCAGTCTTTTTAAAGATAATGATATAACCATTTTTTTGGCTTCTATCTCAAGACAAGTTCTTGGCACTGCTCCAGTGCACAAACTAATGAACATCAAACCCCAGTGGAGACCAAAAGTTTGGTAGTGTGACACTGGGTGATGACATTTCTGGGGTGGTGAGGGGATTGGAAGAAATAACTTAAGCATAAATTGACTTTTCTTTCAAATGTCTTTTGAACTTATTTAGGGTTGTTCTAGAGAACCTGTTAAACCATGACTGCTGGCACGCTTCATTTTGAGTTGAAGAAGTTAAAAGAGGAAGTGAGCGCACTGTGATATACTGCACAGACCAGGTCAATTCCTTACAATGCTGATCACAAAGTCTTGGAGTCTACTGTAGTCTCTTAGATACACAAACACATCATTGTCTGTGCGTAGCATTGTTGGCTATATTACAGAAAGGGCTTTTAAACACTTTCTGTCTCTAGTTTCCATTCTTACCTTCATAGAGAGCTGCAGGGATAAGTGCTCAAATCGGAAAATGAGTAGGCGGTTTACCATTTAAGGTTCCCTTGCCTCGAAGTCAACAGTATTTGGTTAAATGCTTACAATAAGATCTGTGGTTAACACAAGCTTAAGATATTGTCAAATGTTTTTTTCCACGACACAAAATACAACAGTTGTGAATAATGTTTTGAATAAAGTGCCCGCTGCAAACTGGTGCATAAATGAGACCACCAAACGTCATCTCCCCAAACTTTAGCCGCCTTTAGCTTAGCGGTAGTCATGTGCAGCCATGCAGCAGTGATGAGTTCCCTTATAGCCTAATGTTAGCCTTTTTTACATTGACACTCCAAAAATCAGAAGTGGGATTATTTGTTTGCTGAATACGTGTAAATATCATAAATATGTTTGCCAAAGATCTTGTTTGCTGCAATATTCTGAAATCCAATTGAACAATCCCATTGCTTTTTGTTGACGTGGCCCTTGCTAAGCTAACCTCAAAATAGGCCCACAAATATACATCATCACTGCACCACTCTATTTGTTCATTCATTTTAAATCATATCCTCCATTTTCAATACAAGACAGGAATGACTCACTTACTCACATTAACTGTAACATGTGTGAGCAAGCTTGACTTCCTGTCTTCTCTCACGGCTTTACGTTCATTATCAGGTAGAATCCCCGGTACAATAAAGGTCATTTTCTCGGCTTTGCTACAGTGATTACTTTGGCATCATCTTGGTCTCTGTTTGAAAGTCATTTCCCTGCTCTCATTTCCAGGGCGTCCCATCCTCAAGTTACGGAATAACTCAAATATGTTTTTTTAAATACCCGACTTTGCGCCGGTGGTTTCTGTTAAAATAGATGAATTATAACTGGGTTTACACAGTTCATGTCTCTAACACACAGTTGTCTTTATACTGTATCCTAAAATATAGTAAAATCGCATTTAATACAATACTATTCTAGCCAATGATCAGTAAAGTCAGTCTACACATCTCACAGGCTTGGGGTGGTGATAATAACTAAAATAAACCAAACTAAATTGACATATTAAATGTATGCAGACAGCATAGCCCTACAACAGGTCCATATTTAAAAACGGAAAGCAATTATTAATAATATTACCCCTTGATTTGCCCCTGCTAACAAGAAATAGTCCGTTCCACTGCGTACCAACGGCTGGAACTGTGGCGACAGCACCAAACTTGAAATTGAAGGCAGAACAGATTGCGGTTTTCTGTAACTGTGCAAGTCTGTTCACATTTTCTTTTCCATTAACCGGTCTTTAAACTCTGTCAGAGCCCATACCTTCTTCCCTTTACAGTTTACTTCCTGTCTGTCTTGTTCTGCTGATCTCTGTGTCTTCAACCTCTTTACTTCTCTTGCGCTGTTTCCTTATTCTGTCTTTATTGCAGACGGTTCAGCCATTATGAATTCAAATCATGTGCTCTCCATTATTATCAAATGTAATAGTCAAAAAGTATTCAATGTTGTTTCCTTATTAAAAAACGAATGTGTTTATTAGGCCACAGCTGATATTAAATCTGACTTATTTTTGCCGATTGATATGACTGCACATTCCTTGATCCGAGCTTCCTTAGCAGCGGACCACTGAGTGTCCAAATTGACCAATCAGAATCAAGTATTCAACTAATCTGTGTAATAACCATGGTTAATGACACTGAAGTGATAAGACTCAAACAAGAGCAAAACATAATTTTGTTTTAAATCAGGAAAATGTATTTTGAATTATTCATATATTTGAATGACGCACCTGGATTTTTTGCAAAATATATTTGGGCATTCGGGTGATAGGAAGAGCCACTGGACCTGGTGTTTCTTAAATAAAAGCAACAACCAGCTGACAACATACTTTTGGACGTTTGCACGTTATTCTTGATACTTCTTAAGTCAAAGTACTTTCCATATAACCACTGCCTCTGGGATCAGTGTGTCTCTGTACCTGTAATCCAAACAGAATGACACATCCTGTCTGCCTCACGCTGCTCTGAGTCTCAGCTCTTGGCCTTCAGTATCTCCTCTTTGTTCAAGCACACATGAATATTCAAACATGCACTCATTGTCAGTCTCTGTGAGTCAGAGCCTAAGTGGCTGTAAATGTAAATGTCTTCAGATGAGTTGTGATAATACTACTGAGCAGTTGCTACTTGGTGCTCTGAGTCAGTGATGGGACGTACAGTGAGCGCGGCTGACACATTGCCATCTGTGTGTTGTGTGTGTTCAGGATCCCTGGCAGGCTCAACGACAGACGCACCCCCCTCGGAGAGCTCAACTGGATCTTCACCGCCATAACGGACACCATCGCCTGGAACGTGCTGCCAAGAGGTGAGGCTACGCACACCTGTTTAATCAAACATCACCATTTTATTTTTCACAACCTGACAGAATAGTTTACGACAAAGTGGATTCTTTTGTGGTGATGTGCAGGTTTTTTAACCTGTGAGGGAAATCTCTGTTGAGTGATTTGAGTTCGCTATTAATATAAATGATAGAAACTAGTGCGGCACAATTAATTGATCAATCAACCAATCATATTTCATTTATATAGCCCAATATCACAGATTACACATTTGTCTCAGGAGGCTTTACAGTTTATACAGAATACCACACCCTCTGTTTTTAGACCCTAACAAGGCACAGGGAAAGAGTTCACAAATATTCCCTGAAATAAACTGGAAAATAATGTCAGAAACCTCAGTGAGGGCCACAGAGGAGGGACCCCTCTCCCAGGACAGACAGATGTGCAATAGATGTTGTGTTTATAGATTAAAAAAGATGATACATTTGCAAATAGACAATCCAAATGATAAAAATGACAATGTTAACAAATAGAAGAAAAAAGAAAGATGGATCCAGGCAGGTTTAAACGATCCTCCTGGTGCCGGCAAAAGATGATAACTTGGGGTTCAGCACAGCCATGACTTATGATCAAGAAGTAACCTTTAATACTGGCAACATTCCAGGTGGGAGACACCCAAACTCCAGGGATGATGCCACGGATACTAAAATGCATTTTGGGGGAATGAGTGCAGACAGAAAATAAAAAAAGATGTGAAAAAAAGGAAAGGGGAAAGTCCCCCGACAGTCTAAGCTTATACCAGACAGTCTGAGCGTATTTCAGCACAACTAGGGGCCTGAGCCAGCCCTTACTCTAAGCTTTATCAAGAAGGAAAGTGTTGAGCCTACTGTTGACTGTTAGACAATGTCTGCCTCCTGAACACAAACTGAAAGGATTACATTCAGTGTTTCCCCTAGGATGGAGTCATAGCAGCCGGTGCTAAGGCACGCGGGCCCAGCAAAATGTGAGCGCGGAGCGCGTGGAAGTTTTTAGTGCGTGCAAAGTGCGCCCCGCCAATATGTTTCTATCTGTCTGCCAGCACAAGAAAGGCTCTTGAGTACATACAGTGGCAATGTCTCAAGATTTAGCAAAATACACCTTTATTGAACATACAGTAACACAAATACTACAAATCCACATAACAAACAATCAAAAATCAAAAAGGGTCGCCACTTATTATTATTTTAATAATAGCCGCCGCTATTTGTATATAGGGGAAAGACTGACATTTATCTCAGACCCTCACATCTGACCAGGAAAACCCCAAAATGAATGTGGTAAAAATGGAAAAAACCTTGCAGAGCTACAGAGGAGGATCCCTCTCCTAGGATGGACATGTGTACAATAGGTGTTGTTTGTGTATACATTTTAAAAAGAGCTGACTCAAGGCAAGCCTTAAGCCCACTCTTAATTGTGGAGAGGGGGTCTTCCTAACGAACACAAACTGGAAGCTGTTTCCACAGAAGAGGAGCTTAATAGTTGAAGGCTCTGGCTCCCATTGAACACATATGATTTTAGAGACTCTAGTAACCACTTATTTTTGGAACGCAATGCACTTGTGGGGCAATAGTATACCATGAGTTCTTTAAGAATGAGATGGAATCAAAATAGTATCATAATCCCAATTTTTTTTTTTTTCCCCAAAAAAAGCATGAAGCACAATATTTGGTTAATAGTACAGCGGATAAGCTCTCATATTATAACAATTGTGCATTTAATGAGAAAAGCATGACATTTCTAACATAGTTAATGCATACCATAAGGTTTATTTTCAGATGTGGAGGGAAGTCAGATTTGACCTGTGAGGACCGTGAGAGGTCAAATCCAAGATGGCCCGCCAGTCTCTTGGGTCAAATGTTCAAACACGCATAATTTTGGAACCAAACATTGTAGAAAAACATTCGTGTGTGTGTGTGTGTGTGTGTGTGTGTGTGTGTGTGTGTGTGTGTGTGTGTGTGTGTGTGTGTGTGTTGTGTGTGTGTGTGTGTGTGTGTGTGTGTGTGTGTGTGTGTGTGTGTGTGTGTGTGTGTGTGTGTGTGTGTGTGTGTGTGTGTGTGTGTGTGTGTGTGTGTGTGTGTGTGTGTGTGTGTGTGTGTGTGTGTGTTGTGTGTGTGTGTGTGTGTGTGTGTGTGTGTGTGTGTGTGATGGCGCAGTTATGTATTGTATTTCATTTTTGTTGAAGTATTTCACTAAAAAGCAACCTTAGCAAAACAGGAAATTATGTCAAATTCATATTTTAAGAATTAGCAAGCACCTATCTATTTTCAAACGTTTTATTTAGCTAATGTTGCAATTGTTGCAAAATCGCTACTGTATTTTTTTAATGCGAAATATTGGAATATTTTGCATTTTTTTGTTGTTTACTCATGATTTTAAGTTATTTCAGGTTGAAAATATCCCGTACAACCACAAATTAAAAAGGGCTTCGGTACAGGATTAGTGTAGCATCAGTGTGGACATTTATCATGTCTCTGCTGTTATGTATGGGTTGTAGACTACAAGGGATCCAAATTAAGTTTATTATCAGAGATATTTAAGTTAATTGATTTTATACATAAAAGGAAGGCTCCTTGCACATTTGCTTGAGCTTGAATTTAGTTCACCTTATAGTATAGTCCCTGTTCATCCCTTTATAACCATTTATTGCCACCACGACAACGAAATGGTGTGCATAATATATATTTTAAAAGTAATAATTCCAATATTATGTCCTGCTCGGATAAAACTTGTTATATCCTTAGAGTCATTTCAAATGAGTTTTGTTCTCCATACCATGAGTCTAAATGGGTAAACCTTTGTATTAGTAATTGTACAGCCATGCAAGGACAAACAAATCCCCTTTGTCCATGTTCTCTCTGCACTCTCTGTCACACACACACCATACATAACCCTTTCTTTGCATGACCTCTAAGTGTCCATGTGAGCCACTAAAGAACAGAAAAAAAACCTTCAGCGTTTTATAGGTGGACAGGCAGGCAATCGAACCCCAACCCTCTGTAAGTGGAAAGGGACAGCGGTGAACCTTATAGTTGAGTGCAGCCCTTTGTTATAACAGCGAGGGTTAAGAGAGCTGTTTGTGCTCTACATGGAACTGTTTTCCATCTCCCTCTCCCTCTCATTCTTTCAGCATTTTGTCCCTCTCTAAACCTTTCTGTTCCCCATTCTTCTTTCTCCAATAAGTGGTGCATCATTATTTTTCTATTAAATATGACATTGGGGAATAAAACGCTGTTTTGTTGATAGTTCCATCCATTTATACATACTTCATCCTTGTGTCACGGAGTTCAAGCACTTAGACTTAGAGAGTTGGGCGGGGAACAAATATTATGCTCGTCACAATCATGCAAGTATGTATTTGAAGACAAAAACAAATGTTTTCTTCAGCATGCAGACTGTGCCAAGTAAAGCCATATTCCTCCAGTCTCTGTATTAATGCTAGCGCTGGGTGACCATAACTTCACTGGAATATACTATACCACATCACTCACATACACGCACGCACACACACACACATTTTGCAAATTTCAACTGATTGACAGCTTATTTTTGGTCAATTTCTACCTTTATCTTCACCTAAATTCATTTTCTTGAATTCTGGCGATCTCAAAAGTATCACCAAATGATTGGGCATGCCTAATTTAGTTGGATATGACACCTTAAATGTTTTTCTACAATGTTTGGTTCCAAAATTATGCGTGTTTGAACATTTGACCCGAGAGACTGGCGGCCATCTTGGATTTGACCTCTCACGGTCCTCACAGGTCAAATCTGACTTCCCTCCATATCTGAAAATAAACCTTATGGTATGCACTAACTATGCTAGAAATGTCATGCTTTTCTCATAAAATGCACAATTGTTGTGCTTATCCGCTGTACTATAAGGCCAAAGTAGTGTTAAAGTACAATTTAAATTAATATTGAATCCTTACCTGATCATGTGAGTAACGTTTCCAAAATGATCAAAAGCTCAATATCGTGAATTGGAATAACCTCTCCTTATTTTTTATCAAATCGTGCACGCCTAATAAGAACTGTAAGCAACACTTTGAAAATAAGCCCCAAATACTGCTGTTACCAGTGTTGAACGTGATAAAGAGTCACACTTTTAAAGAAACACTTACGCTTTAAGACTCTCGAAAACAATCTTTATTTTTTGCCATGTTGCCTGGGATAAAATATAGAATGACCCGCGTGTTTAGCTCTCAGGGAGCCCAATTTAGGGCACCTGAATACAAACAGCAGTGAAGCATCAGCAGTACGAAAGTTCCAGAACATCCCCCGTGGTTGAAAATAGTGAAGACGTTGATATAAAAAGCCGGAAGGGCAGTTTGGCGTTTCAAAAAGATTAATTGTGTTTAGAGTTTCTAGCACAGTAATTGGGGGTATCATTCTAACAGTAACATGGCGACCGCAAAAGCAAGTTAAACGCACACACTCGAGCAAATCTCACCCACACTGAGACTAAACACTACCCACAGGCCTTCACACACACTCCTCTTTTCTTACAGTGACTTTTGCATGCAGCACATATCTAATTGCTCACCTGTCTTTTGTATGCAACACACACACACACATTCACACTCACACTGAAAGACTCCTATGAGACAAACTGTTTCTCAGCTCGAATGGAAATGTGACAATGCTGATGGCTGCCAAAGCCTTTTAAACCCTGAGGCTCTGCTGTTCATGAAGCGGCCCAGAAAGAGAGAGAATCCCTGTAATGAAGGCACTGCACACATACACACACACACACACACACACACACACACACACACACACACACACACACACACACACACACACACACACACACACACACACACACACAGGCATGGGACTGGGCTGGCCCCATTAGAGTGAATACATGAATGAGCTGATGAAAATGTGACCAGGACCCAGTCTGCATATCACTGTCCTCTATATTCTGTAAGCATGTGAAACTAGCCTGTTTATCTCTCCAAAGTGGCAACTAATTAAACGTCCTCCTTTTGCCCTGTTTTATTTTCATTCACTCATTCCAGGCCTTGTCTTTCCCACTAACTGGCTTTTGTCTTCAGTGGGAAAGGTTACAATCAAAATTCCTTCCAGAGATAAATGGTCTTGTAGTGGTATTTAATATTGATTTGCTCCAACTCTTTGGAAATGATGAAAACACCTGTGAAGTGAATATATAATTTTTAAAAATCAGCATTTGCACAATTCTTTGATTTATTTAAAAAATGAAAATGCTCTCCTGAAAGCTACCAGACTCTATTCTAAACACCCAGTACTTTGATGAACATCATGAAACAAACTTTGTTTAAATTGGTCCCTTTAAGCTGATTTTCAGGTTAATATTTGAATGTAGTGTCTCTACTGTGACATGTCTCATACTGCCTGTGCTGCAGCACCTCTTTTCACCCTCTGTCTGAAACCAGAGCCCAGTCTGCTCTGATTGGTTAGCTGGCCGGCTCTGTTGTGATTGGTCAGCCGCTTGGATTTTTGTCAGAAATGTCCCCTCCCATTAGCCTATCTTGTACAATGTGTTGGAGCACTAGCCAATAGAAGCGCAAGAGTTATACAGTACAATGATGTCAATGTCTATTTTGGCCAAAACATATTTAACACACTACAGGAAAGGGAAAACCCCAAAAAGCATAAAAGGGCCTCTTTATAAGATAAACTGGAATAGTAACAAATGTGAAAAACGAAGTAACTGCTGTAAAATAAGCACTAGCATGCTCAAACGCAAAACACCAGAAAATGAAAATGAAAGCTTACTCGACAAGAGACCAATGCCTCTTTACGTGTGATTCCCCTGCATATATGTACTGATCTTGGTTAAATTAGTTTTATAGTCCTTTCTTTTCTAGTTTTATAGTCCTTTCCTGTCTCTGGTGTGAAGCCTCATTTCCATTCTGCCTTTCTGTCTCAGATTTGTTCCAGAAGTTGTTCCGTCAGGACCTGCTGGTGGCCAGCTTGTTTCGCAATTTCCTGTTGGCCGAGAGGATAATGAGGTCGTACAACTGCACCCCGGTCAGCAGCCCCCGCCTGCCCCCCACATACATGCACGCCATGTGGTAAGACACACAACAGTTAGTTAAACACTGAAGTTAAAGGATGAACAGACCTTATAACAGATATATTCTCTGATGAGACACATTTAGTTTTTTATGGTATGCTTAGTATTTAATAATCTGAATGCTTACTTTTTAACAGCCAGGGAGGCATAAAATAAATGTATTCAACTCAGGCACTTCTGAGCACATGGTAAATCTGCCTCTGGGTTTATTTACCCAAAAAGTGATTGCCTCTTTTATTGAATAAAAACTCCTTTTACAGAAGAGAAATCTACTTTAAAAAAAACAACTGGTAACAATGCACTTTGTGTTCCTGTGAGCATTTAGTTTGTTGAGTAATGTTTCTTATCACCATAGGTAATTGGATAAACAGACCATGTTTAGCCAAAGTGAGATATTCCCCGCTTTGCTTTCTACCCTGCTCTACAGCTTAAAGCAATACTGGCAGTACAGATGCAACTTGCTTTTATTATCTGCTCTGTCCATTCAGCTTCAAACTAGTAGCAGGCCTCACTGCTAACTTGTTTCCTCAAAAGTGCTTCCTATCAACTCCAATATTTTGATATTGTATCTGCTATTGGAAATGTAGCCATATACGGTAAAAGAAAGTAGACAAAGTACTCTGAGACAACTTCCTGTATGTGTGTCACGTGGGTCCTTTTTTCTTTGAATGGGAGACGTCAATTCGAGCACAGATTTTGATCTTTCGGCCCCATAGTCTCAGAAGTGAAAATTGGACCCACTTTTCACAATCCATCTTACGAACATTCTGACAATAAAATTCAAAAAATTCAAACTGACACATTTGTAGAAAATTAACTTTGACCGTGGCTTGTCTATGTCTCAGCAACAAAAATCACACAACACCTATGCTAAAGTTAGCTAAACTATGTCAACATTTTAAACTGGCGTCAACTTACAAACTCCCTAAAAAAAGTAATGGAATGCCAAATATGTTTCTCATCTGCATAATGATCTCATATTAACTGTAAACAGATCAAACCATATATTCTTCGGTGACAGGACATTTGAAGCATTTCATGAAGTTAGCGTAGCTTGTAATGCTTCATTTGTTTTTCTCTTGGGAAATGACCAGGCCTGACATAAATGTATCCTCTCAGCAATGTACTGTAGTGGGTTTGCCAACATGTCCGATTATTGAACTGTGAAAATAATGTGAGAGAGGAACCAAGATAATACGTAGAAACAAATACCGAACTTACTGTACTTACCTGTTTTGTTTCAAGTTAATATATCTGCTACTGTATGTTGCCAACAGGAAGTGAGCCGTCATTCAGCACAGAAAGCTCATGCTCATAGGATTCCTTTCACTGCGCTTAAATAAGCAATACAACCGCCTGAAGCATCATAGCCAGACCTCGGATGTAGAGCATCATTTTCCACTTAGTCACACCAATCAATTCAAGTTTTTAAAAGAAGCACAAACATAGTCCATCATCCATTTAAACACACAGCCAATGTTGTAGTTAACGTTTATTCCCCAAGCCGCATTCATTATACCAAACAGAAAAACTAAGTCAATGTGTTAATAAGTCACAACTCTCAAAATAAATACTGTTGAGGAAGCGTGAGCCAAACCATGTAGGTGTTTAATCTGCTTCTGCAAAGCATATGCACACACCTCGTTCACGCTTTAATTTCCTTGATATTTGTGTCTCAGTTATTTCTGTTAGTTGAGGATTTCCAGTGTTGCTGTACGTGTTTCTCGCTGCTTCACAGCAAGGCTCATCCTGCAGCATCTTCACTGACAGCAGCCTGAATAAAGACTGAGCAACACGACAAGTTGCATGGAGGATGGGCATCGCTTACTCTTAGGCCCCGGCTCCACGAGGACAAATACGGCAAAACGCATCGGAGTAACGCAAATGCAACCGCAAAAAACCTTCCGTCCCCACGCAATATACACCGGATTGTGTCAAGCTCCACGAGACGGCTCCGTTTACATCCAAACGCTGGAAAAGCTGCAGTACATATGCCGAACCTGTACGTGGCGCTGTAACTTCCTCCACAAAAGCAGCGAAGAAGAATGGTTGTCATGGCTGCACTTCTGTGTATTCTCCGCGGTGGGGGCCGACAGAACCGGGCAGAGTTTTTCGCCGGTCAGCGTGTGTTAAAGTTTAAATCTTCCGGACAAAATTATAAAAGTGCCGGTCAAAGGTCTTCATTGTTATTTATTGAGCTTTAAAACAAATGAATAACGACGATATAATGATATATAATCATCAAATACACAGAGCCTGTCTCTTTTTCCTCTCTTCTCACAGCGTCAGTGTCTGTCTCATGCAGCAGCTGATCCTGTAATGAGTGACCCGACAGTAAAAATTAACATATTTATAACTAGTTTAGTTTGAGAGGTAATTAAAATAGCTAAGGGTGATGATCTGACTTGAAGTGTGTGTTTTGCTCTCGCTGCATCACAGCGGGAGGAGCTGCGTGTCTCCGTCCTGTCAGATTAGACTTCACTCGCGTTTATGTCCATATCGAGATAAAGATAAATAATCTGAATTCAAGGAGGAGCTCCTGTAGATGTTGCACAAAGAACTGTAGCATGGTCAGTAGCGACTGGAGCACGATAGCAACCCTGCGGGGGAGAGGCGGGGCTATGAAAACTAATGACCGTATAGGCGACTCCACGGCCCCGTTGGACCCCCCAGAGCGCTCCGTTCCCAGATCTATCCACCTTTGGACCCGTTGTCGTTTGCGGGGTCTGTTTCTACGTTTCCCTTACGGCCTCGTGGAGCTTAGAGGGCTATACGCATGAGAAATATGCGGATTCAACCCGTTTTCGTCCTCGTGGAGCCGGGGCCTTAACCCCACACACACACACAACACACACACACACACACACACACACAACACACACACAACACACACACACACACACACACACACACACACAACACACACACACACACACACACACACACACACACACACACACACACACACACACACACACCCCCACGCCCTGCAGCCTTATACCTCCACCTTTGACTGAAAGCTACACAATAACCTTATCTCTGGGGATATTAAAGACTCAGTGAGGCGCAGACATCTCTAGCTGTCGTAAGTCACCCATTTACCGATTAGGGTAACCTAGTAGTATAATCGATTAATATAATGAAAAAGATTATGATTTTAATTACAAAATAATATAAAGTATTAAAACTATGGGCATTATAATATACTATGATCCTTTATAAATGATGAATAAACCAGAGCTTCTTTTAACAATTCTTCTGATTTGTCCTCCATATATTCTCATCACAAAAATGATAAACGGACAAACAGAAACGCTTAAAATCGCAGAAACGCTTTATTTATATTAACATAATTAGGTCATCTCGAGGTATTCACAGATATATAAGAAAGCATGGAAAAGACGAAAACCTACAATAAGCCTTTACATTTTGTAATTAATGGAAGTATCTGAAAAGAAAATAAACAAATGACTCGTAATCTCCTAACAGACGAAGTGCCCATTGTATTCCAATACAATTAGCTTCAAACTGTAATGGCTGAAAAGCCATTGACTTTTCATGCTCCTCCACCCCGTGCTGGAAACATTCTCCCATCATCTATCTCCCTTTAGTTACACACATACTTCTGCCACTATCTGTTGTTCCTCTTCTTGCTCTTCTATAAATGCCTTCCTCCATCTCTCCCACTCATTATCTGGCTTGTGTAAAAAAGAAAGTAGAGCTCTCACTCTATTCGCCTGCAGGAGCGACTTGTTGTGTAACACCCTGGCATCACTGGTTGTAAAGAACACTGCTCCTCCAGCAGGCAGTAGTCTCTCTCTCTCTCTCACTCGTACCCATTATTTTAGATTGTGGCTTTATTGCATTTTACTGCCAAAGAAATTGGGAGTTGCACTTTGTTTCACAGCAGCACATGCAGTATTAAGCAGGAACGACAGAGGGATGTTTTAAGAGTGTTGGGAACGAGACTGAGGGAACGATAAAAAATGGAAGTGCCAGAGATAAAAGGAGAGTAGAAAAATAAAAGTTTAAATCAGCCTAGAAGGGCGGGAGGGGGGGGGGGGGGCTATGGAGAAGGGGTGTTAAGCAATTTGGGACGCGGGTTGATCGATGCTGGTGCCCTAACACAAACAGCCATTGTTATTCAAATGTAGCAGAATAAGGCAGAGCAGATAAACCCATGGCTGATTACTCCCGAGTGGGCCGTTAAGAGTGGGTCTACTTTATGTGTTTGTGAGGGCGATGCACCACTCTGCAGGCAGCAGGAAAAATAGCTGAGTCAGCCGCCAACTGGTCCCCTGCACTCCTCTGTTGTCAGCCGTCCCCTCATCTCACACACACACACACACACACACACACACACACACACACACACACACACACACACACACACACACACACACACACACACACACACACACACACACACACACACACACACACACACACACACACACACACACACACACACACACACACACAGGTTTTGGTGATGAGTTACTCATTGGTATTGGCAGTTGATGCTGTCCTCTCTCACGGTGCGGCTCCCTCTGCTTGTTTCCTTACTCTTGGATTACGTAAACACCAACAGGGATGGATATTTGTTGGAAAACTTTTAGCTCAGTTAAAAAAAAACAGCATAATTTATTTATATTTGCTGGTCTGGATATGCACTGCAATCAGATAACGTTTTTCAGCTCTGGTCAGAATGAACTCAAGCACATACATAAAACTCCCCCATAGATCCAGATGTTGACTTGGATTTCATTGTACTTTACTTTGCTTTCTTTGTATTAAGACATACAATTAGGGACCTTAGAAATGAAAGTGTTAGAATTGCTGCAGGGACTGACTCAGCTAGAACATAAACAAATAAAATGGGCCTTAACTTGCATTCATGAGGTCTCAGAAAAGGTCTTAAAAAGTCTTACATTTAACTTGTTGAAACCTGAATTTTCATTTGGACTAAAACGTTCAATGTACTTTCTCATATCTATGAATTACTCGAGAGGACCTAAAAATGTACCACGATACAAAACAAGAAAAATACAAGATATTTATTTGACAGCCTGCTCAATTGTTGAATTGCATATGGGTTTACAGTATATTCACATATATGGGTTGCAGTATATACAGATTGTTGTATATGTGATACGCTGTTGTATAAATATGAAATATACAGATGAGGTTCCATTAGGTAAAAATAATGAGTGAATTAGGTTTTGTGCCATTAACTTTTTATTGCATATAAAAAATCATACAACACAAAGCAAACAGACCAAAGGATAATAGCCAGATATGCACACAGTAAAACTGAGAAAATGTACAAATGCAGATGAGTGACACAGCATTTTGCGGACATTACACATTTGATAAAAGATGGGAGGTGGGAGAAAAAAGAACATTCAGCACTACTTCATCACGGAGAATCTAAGTAGATGACATTCTGAAAAAAGTCAAGTGTGATGGAGAGAGAATGAGTTTTCCATTGAGTGGAAGTCATTTACTTTGCAGCAGTCAAAACCACCGTCACGGAACACTTCGATCTGAGGTTGGATAACTTCTAATAATCGGCTTTCAGCTGGTGTTGTCAAAGTATAACCAACATACTTGAGAAAATCCCGTCTGAGTACTTTCCATCAATGTTATGGCCCCGCCCAATTTTGGGTGAAAATATCGGCTGTTATTTGACTTGCAGTGAATAAAAAAAGTTAGGAATACGATGCATTTGTTCATCTACACAACAAGCCAAATACATGAATCAGTTACGGAACAATGACACAATGACATCCGTCCCTTTTTCTGTCATTTGGACACATTTTTGCAAGACACAACATGGCAGCTTTTTGGCACAATGGAACCATTTTTTCCACTTGGCATCAATTATTTGTTTAAACCTTGATGACACCAGGCAGTGACGTAGCGCTGCTCTCATCTTTACCTACTGTATGCATATTTTCCCTCACAAAAACCCTACCTAAGGGATACTGGTTCCAGTCTGTAAATGACTTTCCATTGCAATGAATACGTTCCACTGGCGCCGCTGCTGTTAACACTCACAGTAGCAGATGCTCAGCAAAATAAATTAAATACAGAAAGAATAATGCACTAAATATTACACTTAAAGGTCTCCTATTATGCTATTTTTAGGCATATATTATGGGTCTCAGCTCAAGATCAATCTACAAATATATAAAAACATGTCTATGATGTGTTTTGCTCAAAATACCAAACAGATCATGCATTTTAGACATCCCTCATATCCCCCTATTTCAGCCCTGTGAGAGAACTGCAGGTTCGGGGTCCTTAGCTTGAAAAAAAAAAGAGGAGGGGGAGCTTATGCCTGCTCAGAACTCTACCTGAGATGCAGCTAAATGCTGCCGTGATTAAATGCCATCATGTTCATGATAGGGCCGTGGGTGTAAAGCCAGCCCACATTTCAGATATTACGTCATATCTGCAGCAAATCTGGATCTGCTCCGTTGTAGGTAAGGAGGAAAAGAGAGGGTTTTGGCTTTTCTGACACTTTGTGAGTGTCCTTACACACTGGGGACACATATCTATGTATAAAAGACATCAAGAAGTACCTTTTGCATGATAGGTCCCCTTTAAATCTCAATGTAGCATACCTGTTCTTTAATGTTATGTTAGCTTGATAACATCAGATTTGCTTCAAATCTGTTTTATAATCTTAGGTTTAACCATCAATCCGATTTTTTTCATAGTGTCCTTTTTCTCAAGTCACACTTTTATATGGCAGCAACATGAGTACCACCTGCTCTTAATAATGCAGTAATGTGTTTTGCACTGTTGACATTTTAGCTAGAAGGCTAAAAGTGTTGAATGCTGGAGCGACAGCTGAATAAAAAGCTTCTCCCGTTCAGCCTGAACATGCTCCTGTGAACCAGTTGACATGAAGGCAGGGATAAATTGCCTGTTTCTTGACTTTTAAAATGTAAAACGGTTGAAGGATTTAAGTGAGCGTCTAGTTTTCCAATCAGACAGCAATGCTTTGTATCAGCTCCAGACGCTACCAGATGTCTACATGTTTGCATGGCAGCAGTGGATTAATTGTTCCTTTAACGCCGTGCTGTCGACTCAGAGTGAAACTCTATTATATCGCTCCCAGCTTATGTAAAAGCTGTTTAAGCAGCACAATGAGTCTCAGACGGAATGAACTCCGAGTCACTCGTTTAGCATCACATTACACAGGAAGCCCCATCGAGGCCCTGAGCGCAATTTGCCGCAGGAAAAAAGAGCTGGGAAGTGGAAGGAAAGAGCGACAGACAGAAAGGCTTGATGCGAGTTACATAACCCCATGAATTAGATATGATGACCATGAGAGAACGCTGGCGTTTAGAAAGGGATTATAGGCTCCTTGCTGCCCTCTCCAGGACCTCGAGATGGGAGTTTAGAGGTATATGTGCTGTAGAAGATGAGCTGAGGAGAATGGTAATGAGAAAGGAAAGTACTAGGCTCTGTACCCTTTAAATAGCAAAAAGGGTTGTGTTTTTCATGTTATCCTGAAAATGTATTATAATGCATGTCGTAATGTGTGTTTGTGTGTCTCCTCTCTACAGGCAGGCGTGGGACCTGGCCGTGGACATCTGCCTCTCTCAGCTGCCCACCATCATCGAGGAGGGCACTGCCTTCAGAGTGAGTGTGTGAGTGTGTGAGTGAGTGAGTGAGTGAGTGAGTGAGTGTGTGAGTGAGTGAGTGAGTGAGTGTGAGTGAGTGAGTGTGAGTGAGTGAGTGAGTGTGAGTGAGTGAGTCATCGATTTATTGTACTCTATATGATCATGATCTAGATATCTTTTTACATGAATGGCTTATCGAACAATCTATGGAAAAGGTCTTTTTATCGACTTATTGTGCGATATCTTTACATGACTTAAATCATTCTTACGTTATTGATAATTAATAGAATAAATGAACATGAACAAGATCATTTTTTATATATGGAATTGAGCAAGATATTTTTACGTTACCTACTTAACATACTTTATATGTATTATACATAAGTCCATCTATAATATTAAAGTTTTGTACGTATTGGTACATTTTTTGGACACTACCTTTGATACTTTTAACGTTATCAACTGACTGTATAATTTATGGACATGACTTAAATAATTCTCACTTAATCTAAGCACGGGACGACATAGGGACAAGAACTAGAACATGTTCAAGTTTCCGGCATATTTTAAGATGTATAGACGCGACCTTCAATAACTTTAATGTTATCAAATTATCCTTCAATATATGAGCATGACTTAAATACTTATTACGTTAACAAGTTATTTGTTGATATATGGATATGGCCTGGATCCTTTTTGCGTTATCGACATATGATATAATATATTGAGGCGTTCATCGATCATTTTAGCGTTGTCAGGTAGTTTACCATTAAGGACACATCCTTTGATCATTTGAATGTTATCAATTGACCGTACAGTATATGGAAAGGACTTCAATAATACGTTGCATTACGTTATCGACAAACAGTGCAACATATGAACATGAGATAGATTATTTTAAAGTTACAACTTATTGTACGATATATATTGACACAGCCTTTGATCATTTTTACATGATCAACTTATCGTACAATATATGGTTGTGGTTTTGCAGTTTTTTGCTGTAGTCAGCTGTTGTGCTTGATGTCAGAATACACCGTTTCATGGCCATTATTAGATTTAAGATTGTCCATGACAAATCCTGAAAGTCAACCATTTATTTGGGGTATTTTAATATTCTTATTACAACATGTGAATATTCTTAAGAATGAAATGTTCATTGCTTTTGGAAAGGATCTTCCCAATATTATGCTTAAATATGATCATATCAGAGTAATGAAAGGGTCATGATTTGATGCCGTTTATCACAGTTGGTTTTCTGGGACAATATGCTGCTCAACAGAAGTCGTTATCATGACAGGCCTACAGATCCTGCAGCGATTTGCAGCTTCTCTTAAAAGGTGGAAAGATGCTCCATTTGTGTAGGTCACTGCTTATCTGTCATTGATGTATGGCTCTGATCTGGGATCTGTCCACCACTGACGCCTGAAAACATCAACAGTTCTCCACCACCATCTATTCATCTCAAACACACACATATACACACTCACACAATCTCGTTCCCAGTGGATATCATCGTAAAACGTCAGGTCTAATAATTCCAGTGAGTGTCAAATAAGGAATAGTTGCTGAAAGCGCCTTGAGCCACTTTATGTTGTATTTACTGACATGGCAGGGACTGTGAGTGAGATGCTGAGTGTGATGGAAACACGCTGCACGAGGCTGATTGAAATGATGATGACTTAAGATATCTGAGTCAACTCACAGACACACTCAACTGGTTTGATGGACGCAGCAGAGAGCAGCTGCTTGGTCCGCAAAAAAGTCTGAGAGCAGACAAAATGGTCTTCTTTCCCCGATGTTAGCACTTTCATCCGGGCCTTTTCTTTTCTCTCTTTCCACCTGGTGCTCGGAGGTGGGCGTATTCTCCATCGCTCCCCCGGGAGCAGTTTTCCCATCCTCGATCCTCCTCTCCATTCTCCCGCACTCGGGCCAAAAAACACTTACCGGCCCCGTAATTGAGCCTCTGAGGACCGCTAAAGGAGACCTTCCCCCTCCGTCTTGCTCCGTCTTTCAGGAGCCTTTAATCCTCCTCTGATGTGCTTCAGCTGTTTACTTCATGTTCCGGCTCTCTGACACTGCTGCATGTCGAGCTGCAGAAAATATAAAGAAGATTTTACATCATTAGTTTTATGTTCTAATCGCTAATGTATTCTCTGATAGGCTCTTCCCCCATTGGTTCCTGTTGCCAGGCCTGTTTTGCGTTTAGCTTGTTGGTTCCAAGGCTATCAGCGAAAGAAATTCCATAGAAAAATAAATGCAGTTACCTGGAATAATAAATCTGAAATAACACAAAGAAAAGTCAGCTCAAATGTAAAATAAGCACCATATGCATTAGGGGAATAACACATATCAGTGTTTCCCCTAGGATGGAGTCATAGCAGCGTTGCTAAGGCACACGGTCCTAGCAAAATGTGAGCGCGGAGCGCGTGGAATTTTTTAGTGTGCGTGCGAAGTGCGCCCCGCCAATTTGTTTCTATGTGTCTGCCAGCACAAGAAAGGCTCTTGAGGCTCTACAGGTGTATTTTGCTAAATCACCTTTATTGAACATACAGTAACACAAATACTACACATCCACATAACAAACAATCTAAATAACATGTATGCAATTTAATTATTTTAACCTGCTTTATTTGGGGGTGGACCTCACATCCTCTAGGGGGGTCCTAACCTCCTCTAGGGGGGTCCGGGGTACAACCCCGGGAAGATTTTTCTTTAAATGTTGAAGTGAAATGCATCAATCTGGTGCACTTTGAGCACAACATGAATTGATGGAAACAGCTCTCAACACTCAGATGAAAGGGAGCTGTATACTTTTCAACAATCCAAACATCTTTAGAATATGATCTCAACCAATAACAAATCATTTAAACTGGTTTATTCTTATCTTATGTTACCTAGTTAGCATTCTTTCTTTCTATTTATGCACATTTTTACTAATCACTCCCCTTTTAAACTGTTTTTTTGTACTGTCCTATAGTACACATTGGAATGATTTCTTACTTTATTTTTTACGACTAGGCTATATTAAATAGATAAAGGTGTGCTCTCTCGCTCTGTCTCGCTCGCTCACAGAGGCTCCTCCGTGGCGATGATGCGAGCGCCATGTATTATTATTTTAATGTATACAAAAAAAAAAGATTAAAATAGCAGCGGCACGCATACATAGTATGCAGGGGAAACACTGCATATAGTATGTGTTTCTCTATGTAATCACTTGCTGTTCTTCTAAATATGTTTTGCAATCATTAGCCTTTATTATTCTGCTGCTTTTGGTACTGAAATAGAAATAATCATCACGTCCTACTATTATTCTTTTAAAGAAAGACAAAACGTTCCTGCTATTCTCCTAATCATTGCTTCCATCCTGTAATTTGCAAAATGGTGTTTGTACTGTAAATTCATATTGATAATCCTTCTGTGTGTTAGCTCCTAAGTGGATAAACCTAAATGTCTCTCAGACCTAATTGTTGAATCCATTCCCCCCGTGTTATTGCCTCTGAACTGTCCCCTCTATCTGCAGAAAGAGAGATAAACCTCCTTTCAAAGGACCTTTTCACCCATTTGGACCATAAATGTGTATAGAAGATTGTTTCATGTCCATAGTTGCTTTTTATAAAAGCGGCCTATTACATAATTAACATTCTTAGGTTTGGGTTTGCTGCCTTTTTATTGCTCAGAATCTCAAAATAAATAGTACACAAAACCACCCTGTTTAACTAGAATTTGTGAATCTCCTCAGAATCTGAAGATTAGAATCTTCTTAAATGAACAGATTTTCTCCCACTGCTCCTAGCTTCTTGGGTCTCAATGCAGCCTGAAAGAAAGCCTGCAGGCAGGACTCAGGGCTGACTTACCCACCTCCACCTACTCTGCATTATTGGGGGTAAATACAACTCTGTTTCCTAGTTTAAAAGGACTTTGAAGCTACTAAAAAGTCCCATCTAGAGTAACTTAGAAAAGTCATAAATAGTTTGTTTTGTTACAAAATGTTTTTTTTATCTGCAGATGAAACTATCAGTGAATGTTACACACAGGAGCCTGTTCAATCCTCTGTTGTAGACGTTTGGTCAGAACACGTTGTCAATGTCTTCCTCAGCTTGAAAGGCTGGAGGATAACTCAAATCCTTTATTATTCTTTGTCTTTTCAGGTTGCTAACCCTTGAAATGGAAACAAAAGACAAAATAAACATACTAGGCACAGCACAACCTATGGTGGCCAACTGGTGCAAATGCCTTACAAAAGAGAAACGCCCTGCAGTTTCAGAAACAATGCTAAAAAAAAACACAAATGTGCCAAAACACATGGAAATGAGTTGTTAGTTAGTCGGTTTCATAGTTGTAAGTGTTTTGTCAGTATATTTGCTGCAGCAGATCTGCAATAATATTGGAAGGAATCTTGCAATGACTTTGTTAAAATAAGCCGATAAACCTTACATTTTAGGAAAGTTTCTAACAACAGTGACAGTTTGCCAACTTTATAATCCCCCAACGTCAACAGGTGCTCCGGTCCCAGCTGTGTGCGTCACCTTTTAGTGTCCCCTGGATGTGTTTTGGCACATTTGTGTTTTTATATTTGTATTGTTTTTCAAAATGCAGCGCGTTTCTCCTAAAGTGTTTTGGGACATTGTAGCGTATTGGCACCTGTTGGCCACCATATTTTCAACTAAAAGATCTAAATAAATAACTTCACTAATTATCATTAATCAAATGATAACGAAATTGAAAAATAAGATTCAGATAAATTGATGACTATCTGTAAAACAAAAAAAGAAAGAATCTAAATTTGAAATACATACAAAAAAATGAAATAATGTGTTGTGAGTGGTGTCACTGTAGCTACAGTACTGGGCTGTTTGCAATTTTAAGGAAATAATAAATGATTTTGAAGGAATCAATCTATCTCTTTTCTGCAGCTTATCTAGTTTCAGGTTCATTTAATTATTTATATCAATAAGAATGATTTGGATGTGTTATCTGTGATGCAATGAAAAACAGCTTTTTAATCAAGCGTTACTATTTTGGAAAACAAAAAATAGCTTTCTTTGTGGTAAAAAAGTTTAAAACAGATTAAAATTGAACTTATTGAATTCTGCAGTAACCCTCAGTGTTCCCCCTACCATTGTCTTGGAGGGGCGCTGCGCCCCGCCAACGGAGCCCCGCCAACGGAGCCCCGCGCCCCCCCTGAAATTCAAGATGTTTAAAACATTTTTTTTTTATTCATTTTTCTTTTTTTTATATATATATATATATATATATATATATATATATATATATATAGCACCAAATTGCAACTAATCTATATCTACTGTCACTTTTCACATGTGCTCTTTTATTAAATAAACTAAACGCTTTTATTTTAAGTTTGTTTTGACCCTAAGAAACACTGATGCATTAATCAACAACAATAATCCACATATATCCCAATGTGAATTGAAGATGCTAATGAAGCATAAGGTCCCAGTTAAAAATGCACCATTATACCTTCACACTATAGAGGAGTCTCAAAACTCGGCCTTTTACAACCACACACCACTTTTTCATGTATCAGTGACTGTGAGTGTACTGAGTTATTAAGCTTTGATTATGCACAAATTAATTTAGCCATCCAGCCGCGAAGCGTTGATATTTCCCCTCTCTACATCCATCAGAATTCTACACAGCGCTGTCGTAATTCCCACTGCAATATTAACACTCGGTGATCAAAAACTCTGCAGCCGGCGACCAATCAATCAGGCAAACTGCCAACTGAGAGGGGGGGGGGGGGGGAAGATGATAGATCAGGATTTATGTTGTTACTGCAGTGCAGTGACACTTCTGAGCTCCTTGTGTCAGGGCTCTTATGAAATGATAAGCTAGTCACTGCGGACTGGCTCCTTACTGTGTGTGTGTGAGGGAGGGAGAGAAGAGGAATAGTGATACAATGGTGATAAACCTTGTGTGTGTGTTTGTGTCCACAGCACAGTCCCTTCTTTGCGGAGCAGCTGACGGCGTTCCAGGTGTGGCTGACCATGGGAGTGGAGAACAGAAACCCTCCTGAGCAACTCCCCATCGTACTGCAGGTACACACACACACACACACACATTAAATAGTGTTTGGTCTGTGGATTTTTTACATAACATACATTTTGGGTGTAAAGCAAGCTGAGGTCCATACATACTTATATTGAATAAAATAATGTAGAAAAAAACTAATCTAAGCTAATTTATTTGCAAATACATTTGTATATCTAACTCCTACTTCCTCCCAGAATATCAGTTTATGTACATGTTGTGCATCTCTTCATTATGCTTATCTACCTCTTAGAAAAAGAGTAGTGCAGTAGTTAGGAAGTTAGAATGGCAAGGGTTCCCACGACAAAAAGGCTTAGGGATTTTTTCATTGGATTTTGGAACATTGTAAAAAATAAGATCTGTGGCAAACACATTTGATACCTACACGTACTGATCAGCAGGATAATCTCGACATATTAACACCACTTTCATAATAGTTGAAGCCTAAATTCCTTTTCCAGAAGTGAATTTTTTTGCATCCGCCCTTTTTTAAATTGCGTTAAAGCTTCAGACACTTAATAGTGGGGTACTGTCATATTTTGCATCATAAAACAAAAAATGATGTCTTTGAAATGAGGGAAAGTGCTTAAATGCTAACTTATTTTTGGTTTGCACCTTAATAACAGTCGATCTGCCACTTTACCATCTCACCAATAAATGACTTGTGTAACTGAGACCAATTTTTGAAAATCATGAATTTAAGAAATAGATAAAGCCACCAATCTTGCATATTTACTGTTTGAATAGGGCTTCAATCTCCTATTACACAGGAGCAAATGAAAAACACACCACACCGGCATAGAGTCTACCACTGGCTTTGAAAATACCCATTAGAGCAGGGGTGGGGAACCTTTTTCCTCTCAAGGGCCATTTCAATGTTTTCAACATCCTCCGAGGGCCGTACAAATGATTGACCTCTGCTTAAAGATACTAAAATCACAGCCCATTCATTTGGCCTTTCTTTCATGCTGTGCAAAGAAAAAGCAACCTCTTAATCCAGATATCTTACCATGACTCGCGCATGCATGCACGTGCACGGTTGTGGCATGACCACCAAAACAGAAAGATATGGACACAAGATGTGTGCAAATGTATTTAGTTTCCTATCCATGTGGACATGATTTAAGTTGGGGGGGGGGGGGGCGGACCTAACCTCCTCTAGGGGGGTCCGGGGGCATGCTCCCCCCCGAAGATTATTTTTTAAATGTTGAAGTTAAAAGCATCAATCTGGTGCACTTTGAGAGCAAAATGAAGAGATCTATGGATACCTCTCTCAACACCCATATGAAACAGAACTGGAAGCAGATTTCTTTTTTTTTATGGATATTTTACAAATCACTCTACTTTTAAACTGTATTTTTTTTTTTTTTTTACTGTCATATAGTATTTTATACCCGTTTACTTTATTCTCTTATTTTTTTATAACTATAATGATCATATAAAGATGTGCCTTTACCTCACTGGTTGGAGAAAAAGCTTCTTATATTCGTTAGCATAGCTAGCTAACCAGATGCTAATAACAACAAAGTTATTGACTGTATGATCAGTATGACAGATGAACAGATCGCCACTGGGCTTTCAACTAAAGACACAGCCACGCAAAAACTGCAGCATGTGTACGGCTCCTTATGGGTACTGCCATTTTTGAAGTGGCGGAGCGGCGTTCTGGTGCTCTCCGTCAGAACTGCACCCCTGTCAGACCAGACATATACCACGTGATGACACGTTAGGCTCGTGTTGTGTTCAAGGACCCTGACCTGGCCCGGAAAAACAGGCACTCGCTTGTTTAATTATTTTGTGGTCTAGATTCTTTTTTTGTTGCGTGTGTTTATAAATTACATCGAGGCAGGGGCGGACTGGCCATCTGTAGAATCTGGAGAACCACAGAATGGCCGGTCGTCAAGGGCCGTTGACGGCCGGCCGGCACTTTAAAAAAAAATTGTTTAAAGTCATCATTTAAGTTGCGCTGACGGCCGACAGAGGGCGACAGCGGCCGCTAATGCAGTTGTGTGGTTCTTATCTGTCAAATAATCACACACGAAGAAGAAAAAAGACCGGCCACACGAAGAGAAGGGATTAGACGCCGCGGCAGACAGGGAGAATGAAAAAACATGGATAAAAATCTAAGAAAACGAAAAGAAAAAGGTGCAGCCGAGAAGGCAAGAGAAGAAAAGGTGAAGTCACTTGCAGGTGATGCATATAAATGTCGCAAATTGACAGACCTTTTTGGCAGCAGCGCTGCTACAAGCACTATCATCAGCAGCTTAGAACAAGTGCAAGATGTTGAAGAGAATGATGAGGGCGCGAGTTCAGATATACAGCCAGCCTCCTGCGTTCATAATGAGGGACAGAGTTGAGCTGGTGGAAGAACCAGCACATACAACTGCAGGGCAAGAGCAAGAGGTGGGTGAGAATTATCCCTTGAACTCAGTGGCGTTTTCTCCTGGAGGCCAAGGGAAGCCAGGCTTCCCCTGTTTTTTTGGATTGTAGTTATAATTTTAATAAATAAATAAAAACACTTCGTTTAGTTTCGGTAATTATTCTGCCGGCCCATCTCTCCGCCATTCTCATTGAGTATTTTACAAAGAGTGAAACAGCGCCCCTCTAGATGTTATGGTGAAACAGTAGATTGCACTCTGTGTTGCGAGAGGTGGCCAGCCAAAATTGGCTTCCCTTGGTGAAAAAAAATTGAGGGAATGACCAATCAGATGAGGCTCACGTCATGCCAATCCAATCAAATCGCATCAACTTCAGTTTGTACTGTAACTGTCATCACCGCCCTTAAAAAGTAGCAAGCAACTGAAACAAGTGCAATTATGGAGGGTGGAGATTTGGATCATTTCATAAAAAATAATTTTACTAAACTTCCGCTACTACAGCAGCAACTAAAAAGGAAATCTGATGACAGGCCAATGCCCAAACTGGAGCTGTGTACAGAGAGGAAAAAAGGAGCGAATCGGACGTAAAACTTTAAATAATAAACAGCGGATTTCTAACAATTGACATTTCATGTGGCCGGACTGGGTCAGTTTCCAGGGCTGAATTTTTGTCCCAGTCCGCCCCTGCATCGAGGGCCGTACCAAATGGTCTCGTGGTCCGTATGCGGCCCGGAGGCCGGAGGCCGGAGGTTCCCCACCCCAGCATTAGAGCAATACTTCTATTCTTCTCCTCCCTTTATTTATCTCCACCCCCCCCTCCTCCATACAAAACACAGCGTGAGAAATGCACTGCAAAATTCTAGCTCTAGATTGAGTTCTGCGTTTTCTGGCCAGTTATCTTCATTACAACCCTGCAACAAAAGTCAGTGACAGGAGCGGTGTCTGCTGTGCTCCCTTTGGGGGTGTAACATTAGTTCGGGAAGCTTTAATTAGGCTGGAATCTGGCTGAAGAACCCTGCTCAGAGTGCGTCAGCTGTTGAGTTACAGCAGCTGGATGTTCTCTTCCCCCCCCCCCCCTCCAGCACCATCCCGCGGGGTTGTACAGTTGTGCTCTTATATTATATCACAGCGTAGTGGTGGTGCGCTGCTGTCCGTGTTGAATGGTAATTTCCTGCTGAATCAGCACACTGCGAGCCGCAGCACGTCCATACAGCAGTTCTGTCGGGAGCCGTTAACAGGCAGGGAGAAGGCAGTGTGTGTGTGTGTGTGTGTGTGTGTGTGTGTGTGTGTGTGTGGTGTGTGTGTGTGTGTGTTGTGGTGTGTGTGGTGTTGTGTGTGTGTGTGTGTGTGTGTGTGTGTGTGTGTGTGTGTGTGTGTGTGTGTGTGTGTGTGTGTGTGTGTGTGTGTGTGTGTGTGTGTGTGTGTGTGTGTGTGTGTGTGTGTGTGTGTGTGTGTGTGTGTGTGTGTGTGTGTGTGTGTGTGTGTACAACAGAAGTAAAGCAGACTTTAAAGGGTCCCTATTATTCTTTTGGTGTAGTGTGTTGAATAGGTTTTTGTTCATGTCAATGGTCTGCAAAGGCTAAAAATCCCCCCCTTGCCTGAAACTCCTCCATTGGACATCTTTGTTTACTTCAGTAACATTATGACATCACTATGTAACACTTCTGCTTCTATTGGCTAGCGCTCCAACATATTGTAAGTGATAGGCTAAGGGGTGGGACATCTCTAAGCAGTTGATCAATCACAACAGAGCCGGCCAGCTAACCAATCAGAGCAGACTGGGCTCTGGTTTCAGACAGAGGGTGAAAAGAGGTGCTGCAGCACAGGCAGTATGAGAAGAATAAAGAGCTTTGTGAACATTAGAGCATGGAGACATGTCCCAGTAGAGACACTACATACTGATATGAACCTGGATATGAGCAGAGTATGTCCTCTTTAAGATTACACAACATAGGGCCGCTGTATTGATGATCTGGTATAGCTGGTAGCCCATACTGTGTACTGGGGCTCATGCCCCGCTGCAGACCCAGGTCTGAATCCCACCTGGAACCGTTTGTCTGTGACATCGACTATGTGCCCCCCCCCTTTCAACTCCCCACTAAAGGCATTGGTGGCTTAAAAGATCATTTTAAAAAGGAAGAATATACAACATTATTCAGATTTAAGGGCAGACTCCTCTCAAAGCTCCTCTACACTCTCTGATGTAACGGATGGACACACAAACAGGTCTTATCTCTTTGAGTTGCACAAGAATAAAGTGAAAAGACAAGGGTATTCTCAGAAGATTTACGATTTGGTGCCCAAATATAATCTGGCTCCATTTGAAAAGATGCAATGAGCTACAAGAAAACGGGCAACAGAGAGGGGCTCCATCAATAATGCTGTTTAATGAAATGAGCAAAGGGAGGACAACAGAGCGCAGGAATGAGATACGATGCAGGGTTGTCTTGACAACAGCCATTTCATCCAGGAAGGATTAACAGATTGTGCAATGGGATTACATCGCCTCTTTGTGTTGTGTTGTTACGGTTACAGCAGCACATTCACATCAGGCAGGAGTGATGTCACACATAATAAGGTGACGCGTGCGTCTCGCAGCTCGTACACACTTACTCATCGCGCTAAAGGTGTTACGCAAATGAGGAGGCAAATATGCACACACACACACACACACACACATTTCAACACATTTTATTATAACAGCATGTTAAGGGGTTTTTCATCCCTGCTTTGATGGAATTGACATGCATGTTTGCATGTCATTTTAATCATGTGGATACAATGTGTGTGTGGGCCACTGTAGAACAATATTCACTGATATCTAAGGCAAAGGCCTCATCTGCTCTCTAAATATCTGTAATTGAAATGCCCATATCTGTGGAAAAACAATTTCTTGTTAGTTGATTTGTATGAGCTACAGTGGATATTATTTGGCAAGACAATAGCATAGCAATTCATTTTCAAATAGAATTAATAATTATCTTTTTATTTGTACTCTTTTGTCAAAAGTCCTTCCTAATATACAGTAAAGTCAGGAAATATGAGATTTAAAATAGAAAATGTGTAGGAACCCTGGATGAATCGAGCTTGTCTGCTTTCCTTATTGTTATAGAGCACAGATCTATGTCTCAGACACTTGAACACACACCCACACACACAGGTACATGTCCGTGTTCCCACGCTGGTCCTTGGAGATGGAGGCAGCCCCGGGCCGGTCTTCCCTCAGCCCCCCCCCTCTCCTGCTGGTGGTCTCTGCAGGGTGAAGTCACGGAGAGTGCTAAGAATACCTCGTGTTGGTGGAAGTGTGTGTGTGTGGACGTGGGTTCCTCCATATGCTTGTTCCCACACACACTGTGGGGATAAGGGTGTGGACCGGTGTCCAGCCTTCACACAGACTTTGTGTGCACACACACACACACTTAGAATATACATTTTTAGCGCATACCATATGCCTCCTTTAAATATTATCTTTTGCCAAAACTGCTACGTCGTGATCGCATTTGGCTTCAGTGCTATACACCTTAATTCAAGCGTATACACACACACACATACACACACACACACACACACACACACACACACACACACACACACACACACACACACACACACACACACACACACACACACACACACACTGGGGAATTGTCCTAAACCTTTATCTCCTTTTAAATGCCAAGTGAAAAACAGCCAAGAGGACGCAGCCACACGCCAACACACACACACACACAAACACACACACACACACTGGTTTACGACTTAGTGGTGAGAGCCACCTGCTTCACTCCAGGCTCTCAGCACTTCCTCCCACTCTCCTTCCTCTTCCTCTTTGATCAGGCTTCCTCTCGGTTTGGAGGCAGCTCAGTTGACCTCTGACCTCTGCTCTCTTTCAGGTCCTCCTCAGTCAGGTGCATCGGCTTCGAGCTCTGGACCTGCTCGGACGCTTCCTGGATCTAGGTCCCTGGGCCGTCAGTCTGGTACGTTAAGGACTAGATGCTCACAGAGAGGCATAGCATACCATGAAGTCGAGCCTTTTTCCATCTTTGTAATGTACACACTCGAACAAACAATGTAAGAGGAAATTCTATAGATATATATATATATATATATATAGATATATATATATATAGATAGATATATATATATATATCTATATCTATATCTATATCTATATCTATATCTATATCTATATCTATATCTATATCTATATCTATATCTATATCTATATAGATATAGATATAGATATAGATATAGATATAGATATATATATATATATACAGTCTGTCATTATTTAAGTAAGAAGGCCAATCGTCATATAAATGCAATTTTTCTGTACAAAAGAATGTTTTCTTATAAAAGCCAAACCCTCTCTCGCAAGAGGACTATCCACACGCTGGATAACAGCACACAATCATTACAAATAACAATATATTTAGCACAACATGCTGTGTTTTTATTCAGCAGCAAAAACCCTGGCTGATCATTTACGCCTTTTAGAATGGAGTCAAAAGGCTCTGGTGTAACAATATTGGAATTTCCAATTTCAAACAGTACCTTGAAAAATGTCAATATGTGTTACCTTATGTGAGAAAAATGTCTTGTGTAATTTGGATGTAGACCCTTTTTTTTGTATTCGCTTCTTTTACTAGAGTAAGAAATGTACCACTTTGATTTTTGTGCATTAAAGGATAGGTTCCCCATTCCTTCGTCCATCTTAAGACAATAGTCAGACCCTTATGATATTTCGAACAGGGTTTCCTTTTATTTTATTATTTAAAAGATAATTTTGCAAGTCAATTTTGTGTGAAACCGCTCAATGAACTACATCTCTGGTCTCGCACAATGATTTTTTAAGATTGACGAACATCATATGTGTAATTCGTGGCACAATTCAAACGGGATCAAAAGATAACTTTTCTCTCCCCATTGACTTCAATACATACTTTTTCCGAAATAAGGTCCCATGGAGTTCCACCGGAAAGGGAGGGACTTCGGCTCTCTATTGCTTTGTTAAAAAAAGAACCGCCTTGTGCTGTCAATCACAGTTATACAGAACGCTCCAAAATGCAAACTCAGCTTATTGACAAAGCTGGGGAGAAAAGGACAGACATGGGAACTCATCAAATTGTCATCATTTTTACATTTCAGGCCACAGAAAGCCATTCAGTAGCAAAGCCTCCATCTTAACTGCTATATCACGTGTGTGTGTGTGTGTGTGTGTGTGTGTGTGTGTGTGTGTGTGTGTGTGTGTGTGTGTGTGTGTGTGTGTGTGTGTGTGTGTGTGTGTGTGTGTGGTGTGTGTGTGTGTGTGTGTGTGTGTGTGTGTTGTAGTGTGTGTGTGTGTGTGTGTGTGTGTGTGTGTGTGTGTGTGTGTGTGTGTGTGTGTGTGTGTGTGCTGTGTGTGTGTGTGTGTGTGTGTGTGTGTGTGGTGTGTGTGTGTGTGGTGTGTGTGTGTGTGTGTGTGTGCTGTGTGTGTGCTGTGTGTGTGTGTGCAGGCCCTCTCAGTGGGGATCTTCCCCTACGTTCTGAAGCTGCTCCAGAGCTCGGCCAGAGAGCTGCGGCCTCTGCTGGTCTTCATCTGGGCTAAAATCCTCGCCGTGGACAGTGTACGTTCTGTGAAGCACTTGCTGCCTTATATTTTATATTCCCTTACTATCCTGAATTGTTTAACATTTTTAGAAAGCAGTTTTACATCACAAGCTTATTGTCATTATACAAATACCATCTGTCTGGAAATGAAGATAAACACAAGGAGTAGGAGAAAAATAAAACATACGTTTCAGAGTCAATTTGATTTTGTGTGAAGCGGGCACAATGATTTATATTGTCATTGCACTGATGATTTTGCATCAACTGAAAGTGCAGATGCACTTTAAACCCTGTGTGCTTTTATTAAAGCAAATGAATTGGGGTCAGTCCAAATTTAGACAAATTAACAATGATTTCATTATCCTTGCTTGATTGAAAATCTGAATGAATAAAGTTGCTACAGTTTTAAGTAAAATTCAAACGATTGACTTTGATTTTGGAGAGTAAACTTTACTGCAATGTATGTAACAGACTGAAAACTAAAGTATGTAGTAGACTGTGATTTGTTTTGCATTAAGATAAATGATTCAGAGTCACAGACAATACACATCTTGATTTTAACAGACGTTACAACAAAATCTTGATTATAAACACTCAAAAGAGACATGAAATAATAAAAACGGAAAGCACACATTAGTAATACAATAAGTACACAACCATGGCTAAAAAGGAGTAGCAGTCATTTCAGTGAACAAAGTGACATGCATTCATGGCCATGGGAGGAATAGACAGAAACTCAACCTCTGCAGTAAAGTGAACCTCTTCCTCCTCTTCCTCATCTTCTCTGTCTTTCTCTCTGCAGTCGTGCCAAGCTGACCTGGTGAAGGACAACGGACACAAGTACTTCCTGTCGGTGTTGGCCGACAGTTATATGCCGGTGAGTATCCACCAAGCCCTTTTGTGAATGAAGTGACGAATGCGGGATTTTCTTTAGATTCAAGGGTCATGTATTGTTATTCAGCAACATATGATAAAAAACAAAAGCAATAATGCCATCCTATTATGTTGTTTTTTTAAATATGCATTAAGAGGAAATGTAAACATGAGCAACAAATCTAATGGATAATTCTCTGGACAGATAATGAGACCTGCATCCTAAAAACTCAGAGAAACTTTGTCCATCAACTTAGGTTTTTAAGGGATGTTTGAAGTTATATATCTCTTCTTTTCTTCCAGTTTTTACACTTCAGCAATATGTGGTTCAAAAAGGAAAGGCAATGCTGAAGTACCTTAAACAGCATTCTTTCTAGTGGCCAGTAGGGGGTGAGGCCACTGGTTGCTAAAAGAAGTGTGATTGTATGGAAGTCTATGAGAAAAGGACCAAACTTCTCACTTGATTTATTATCTTCCATCATTTTCCTAATGAATGAATGGTCTGAATTTGAAACCTTCTTGAATATAGCATGATGTTCATTAAGTAAATGATGGTCCGTTTGAAAGTTAAACAGACGATAAAGCCGGGTAAGCTTTTGATTGACAAGTCGCTGTACATGTTACTGGTTTGAAACTTGAACCCTTTCACTGTGTGTTTTCAGTTCAGGGATGTTTATTCTGACATATTCGTGTGTACTTGTGTCATTCCTGGTGCCAAAGATGGCGACACAGCCACATACAAAATATATAGTTGCAACCAAAATTCAAAACTCAAAAAGACATGCAGTCTATGGGTTCAGAAAGTAAAATGAAAGATGATGTGTGGACATAAGATCTTACAGTTTATTCATTTGTTCCAGGCTGAGCATCGTACCATGGCTGTCTTCATATTGGCTGTTATCGTCAACAGCTACACCACGGGACAGGTAAGAGTGTGTGTTTGGAGATGTGTGTATTTCTGCACTGTTGTACGTTTGTTTACTAGAAGCCCCAAGGGAGAATGTAACAAAATATTAATTTACTTCCATCACCAGAACCTCCTGGGGTTCTTCCAGGGACAGCCGTCACTTTGAGAGATGGCTCTTTCGTCCATTGTGTATTTCCTGGAGATATTGGTTATGTGACAGTTTTGTCAGCAACAGTCGCCTCTCTAATCTCCGTCTCCAAACCCAGCCACCTCTGTGGTGACACTTGATCACCACAAGTGTCACTTTGGCCCGTTCCTAGACCCCTGTGTTCAATCCCAGAAGCCTTTTGTGCCTCGTCTGTTTCTTGGAGTACGCATACTCTTCCACGAAGAAATATTCCACCATCCCTCCCTTTTGTTTCTCTCTCCTGCTCTCTGCAGTTATTTCTCTGTCTACTTCTGAATGTTATTTGACAGTGCTTCTCTCTCCACATCACATCAATGTGACAAATCAGAAAAGCTATATGTGCTCTCGAGCTCAGAAACAACCATTCCTCTTCTATAGCACCGTTCCTAAACACTCCTACCTCTCTCACAGGCCTGTAAATAATAGATGCCCTCCAACATTACAGAGACTCTCTTTCTGCTCCACGGCTCCATTATTTATCCCTCTTACTTTCAACTACAGCGCTCATTACTGCGCTATCGCTGCTGCGAACACGCCACAGAGCACGGCGTCTTAATATTCCTGAGGTTCAGCTGGGAGGTTCCATGAGAGATGAAGGGGCGACGCACAAGTGATCTGAGGCACGGGAAGAAAGTAGACAAGGGGGGGGCGAGGAGACGGGGGCACATGGTGTCGCTGCTGATAAAAGATTATTCATTTTTTTGATATCTCAATCTGGATATCTCAGCACACACAACAGGTCCATTTGTTGTGGCTTCGATGTTTACCAAATGTTCTTAGTTATCACAAAGTTACATCAACAGTAGAAGAAACCAGTCATTCCTAATGTTCAATGTGTCATTATTATAACATTGTTGTCCTATAATAATACTTATTCAGTGATCTTGTTAGCATATGTGTTGAACAGCTAAGTACTAAAGTGATGGAAGTGCCAAAATGAAGGTCATCTAAAAAGAATTCCAACTTCCGGTCCACAGTGTTGACATTTATAAAAACGATTGAACCGAGAGCCCAACTCCATTAACCTGTCATTGTGCTATTTAGCTAGCAAATCTTAGCTATTTAGCTTTAGAACTATCTATCCATCCATCCTTCTGTCCATCCTTCATAGCTTAATAGTTCATACAGAAGCTTTAAAACTTTTTATTTGGCAAGTAAAGGTTGTCAAAGTTGGTGACATCATGTAAGGTAATAGCAATTAAGCTTTAACCAGAAGTGCCAGGCCATTATGCAGCAATGTGGAAACGCCCTGGAGCCGGCGAAGCTGAATAGTTGAATAGGAAGACAACAGCAGCTCAACACTGATTGAAAAAACTAAACCCCTTAAAGGTCTCCTATCATGCAAAATGCACTTTTCGATGTCCTGTATACATAAATATGTGTCCCCGGTGTGTCAGGGAACTCACAAAGTGTCAGAAAATACCACCCTCTCTCTTTTCCTCCTTACCCACATCTCTAAAAACGGGGATACAACAGAGCTGATCCTTATTTGCTGCTGATATGACGACATATCGGAGATGTGGGCTGGCTTTACACCCACGGCCCTATCAGAAATATCGCTATCAGAAACAAAGTGCAGCATTTAGCTGTATCTGGGTAGAAATCTCCTGATCAGATACTCAGCATAAGCTCCCCCCCTCTTTTCTTTTTTGGTATTTTGAGCAAAACACATTATACTGTAGACATGTTTTTTAATATATTTTTATATATCTGAGACCCAGAATATACATCTAAAAATAGCATGATAGGAGATGTTTAAAATCTAAATGTTTCTGCATTCAAATGTCTTAAACCAACTTTCAGATATTCTTTTGAGTTGTACATTTTTCCAAAAGTGTTAGACTTTTTTCAAACCTTGAGAAATCTTGAAAAAATTCTCACAATAATGAAATAGAAGTGAAGGAAATCAAAAGTGAATCAAAGCAGTATTTCTGTTGAACTGATTAAAAGAAAGCCTTTAAAAGAAAAATAACTTTGACATTAATGTGAACTGTTTAGAACATTTAACTCAAGAGGGCCTTTATTTTTGTTATTTTGACACACACATTTTCTGGCTTTTCACAAAGTCCAGCGTCCTTGACGGTCAATCCAGTCTCTGCTTGTGTTCTGGCGAAGTGGAGGAATCTGAAGGCGAATGAAATTGATTTTGACAAAAGACGAAAGTTTTAAAAGCATTTTGAATAGAGGGTGCACTCCACATCAGTGGTCCTCAACCCGTTTCTAGTGGTTCGCAGATATGTGAGTGAAGGAAAACATTTATATAATCTTTTTTGTGGAAAAAAAGTCAAACTTTTATTTTTGAAGGCCCGATTTTCTAACACTGTGCATGCAGTAGGCGTTGGACTGAGTACCGGATACCATAAACGGTTTTGAAAACTTCTGTCACGTAGTGATCATCTTCACAATAAAACATCTTTGCTGATGTTTTTTCGAGTGTTCTGGCCAATCAGAATCAAGATGGTTGCCGGAAGTCCCCACAGAGAATACCTTGGCCGTAGAACTATTCTTTATACATCCATGGGTACAACTTCAGATAAAAATGAACACATAATGAAATATGACCCCCGGTTTGATGATTGACAGGTCACAGAACAATGGGGGCTATCTACCCTTACCCACAATTTTAAGTAATTCACACAGACTATCTCCTCTTTGCTCTTCTTCTTCTGTGAGGAGCAGCAAGTTCAGCTGTCAGAACTAAGTGAAAAACAAACAATGGCATCAAATATTATTAATATGTCAGGTACAAATATCTGAAAATTGTACTTAAGTACAGTACTTGAATAAGTGTACTTAGTAACTTCCCACATCTGAAATCAGATATGACTTCAAGTCATGTGATCATTTCTTAGTATTTGATCCTTCAACTTGGCCTCAGGAAATGCAAGGACTTCACAGTTTTGGCAGAAAGCAAATCGGAGGCTTAAAAAGAGACAGGGAGGTGCATCTTCATCATCTTCATCATCTAGCATGCAAGAAGTATAAATAGAGGACAGTGAAGGAGACACTGAGGAGGACCACGCTTCGTGTGGGGTGAGTACCAAACGCTGTGTCCTGGTACTCACCTGAGTAACTCACTAAAAATGAAATAAAACAAGAATAGAGTTTGAAAGGGGAGTGATTTGTAAAATATCCATAAAGAAAAAGTAAATCTGTTTACAGTTCTGTTTCATATGGGTGTTGAGAGTTATATCCATAGATCTCCTAATGTTGCTCTCAAAGTGCACCAGATTGATGCTTTTAACTTCAATATTTAAAAAATAATCTTCGGATGTTAGGTCCACTTATAAAAATAGCACTTTACCCCTGCTTACACCTATATACCCTGAGCTGATTATCGGGCCTTCATTGTAACTGTCGCGGGTGTACTGTGTATTTGCGTGGAGAGTGTTGCAGTAGAACATTCCACTGTAGCGCCCGGTACATTAAAGGTGGGGTCGGTAAGTTTGAGAAACCGGCTCGAGATACACTTTTTGTTATATTCCATGGAATGCTCTTAACATCCCGATAGCAATGAATATCTTAAGTGCTTTGACAAAAAATCCTGTAAAAAGCACGACCAATCATTTTAGCCGGCCCGGCTAAAATAACTGGATGGCCTACCTGCCTGTCAGCCTTCCATCTGTGCACAAACTTATCTCGTGCCCTCATTGGTCATGTGTGCGTTCGTGTGTGTTGGAGGAGGGGCTCTGTAAGGAAGTGGCAGATTTTCTCCGGTTGTGTATTTTCAAATTCTAGCACACTCGAGCTGGTTTCTCTGAAATGACCTACCCCACCTTTAATGGGAAACCCTACATGTTTGAGCACCCTCTATGAAACGTCAAGCTACCCCAAAGCACCCCCAAAAGAAAATATCTGGCGCCGCCACTGTGGGCTAAGTCCCGAATGTTTCCAGGTCCAGGAAACGCCCCTGCCTACACTAGTGATGTCACTCCATGACAATAATAATATGTGATTAATCTTGATTAATTACAAGTTTAAAATACTAATATTTACTTGTATTTAAGGGGGAGATGAAACCAATACACGTGTTGTGTTGTAATAAATGAATGCATGACAAACTGGTAAGATAAATCAGAGTTTTTTAAAAACTTTATTATAAGATGATTTCTGAATTATTGTCTTGAAGTCCGCCAATTTTCCGACACTTAGCTAAAGCATCGACAAAGCCGCTGTGATTCCCCTCTGAATAATGCGGGATACACAGACGTATTATCTCTCTATCACTCCTTTGCAACTTAAAGAAACGGCATATGGTGGATTGAAAAAATGCCTTTCCTCTGTTTTAACCACACATTGAGAACTAGTGAAGATCATTTGTCATGGATTAGGTCAGCTGTCACACTGAGGGAGTGAGGGTCCTAACTTGTGCCAATTCCTCTGATTTCTTCCTTCTCACTGCCATGCAGTTTATGGTACAAATCTGTGCTGGAATGACTTCCTGGAGGAGCCTTTCAGTGTGTGACAGATGTTTTCAAGCTGTAAATGATTATCCACAGAGTGTGGGAAGGTGGTGTTGGTGAGTTGCATCTTGTTAGTATTTGGCGTCTTGCCAGTGATGTTGCAAAGACTATAATGTCTGCTTTTAGCCTAGGTAAAGGTAGCTGAGGGACACCCAATACTGCAGTAATGGCATTAGGCTCTATAAGCATCCAAGTATTGACATTTTAAGTCCAGTAGTTGTGCAGAGACCAAAACATATGCACATGGTTCACAGGTGTTTTCACAGAGCGGTCTATATTGTCATTGAACAGCTTGACTTTAGGCCAACGAGTGCGGTGAACATCTTTACCCTGAATCAAACCATGTGTGGTGCAGACAGATGAGGGGTGTTTCTCAATGTCGAGGAAGGCTGCTCCAGAGCCACTTTTTCAAGCATACTACGTCATCGAGTCCCGCCAAAGGACTGTTCCAATGTCCAGCATACTTGGAATTCTACCGAGGCCGGCGTACTTCGTAGCGAGACATTTCGAGGCTGCACATGTGTAGACTCCGCGGTCTTAAAATCCCCACAATGCTTTGCGCACGGACCAATTTCCAAATCTTTGGCGGAAATAGCGCTCCATTGAAGGCGGGGCCTCGCATATGACGCACACCTGTTAGCCTGTTCCACAATTCTTCGTTTTCCGAGGCTAGGAAGGATTCTTGCCTCGCTTCTGAAGCAAGTGACTCGGAAGACATGTGCTACCAAGCAAGCCTCCTCGACATTGAGAAACACCCGAGGTCTGCACACGCTTCCTCTGAGATCCCCTGCCCCACATTGTCTTCCTTTTCATGGTTCATAATGGTACGTTGGTTTTAAAACCTACTGAACATCTCTCACACTCTTTAACTTGCATCACTCCTTCTCCCTCCCACCAGGAGGCGTGTCTGCAGGGCAACCTAATAGCCAACTGCCTGGAGCAGCTGTCGGACCCCCACCCTCTGCTCCGCCAGTGGGTGGCCATCTGCCTGGGCCGCATCTGGCAGAACTTCGACCCGGCGCGCTGGTGCGGGGTCCGGGACAGCGCCCACGAGAAGCTCTACACCCTGCTGACGGACCCCATCCCCGAGGTGAGAGGGTCATCTTAAAAAACAAAGTATCACTCCCACTCTGACAATTCAAGAATATATAGTATCTCGTTTTGCAAATGATTTCATCTCATGGTTAACTAAGACCACTTGTTTGTGTGTGTTTTACCGCTATAGACATTAGATTTTTCTCATTCAAGAATCACACCATTTTATAACAGGCGGACGAAAACAGAAATGTATTATTCTTTTGAATTGGTTTGCACAGCATACACACACACACACACACACACACACACACACACACACACACACACACACACACACACACACACACACACACACACACCACATGTGTGTGTGTCACAGTGCAGATGAGTGAAGGAGGTGATGAATAGTTGAGGGGGACAGACATAGATCTGTGACGGAACAGAGTTTAATTAACTGCTACGATGATACTGTTGAGCCATAGTTTGCAACTCACTACTAACCAGTGATGGGGAAGTTACTCAAAAAAAGTAATGTATTACATATTACTCATTACTTTAAAAAAAATTATATATTACTTCACTTCGTTACTCTCTACATAACAGTAACGCGTTACATTACAAAAATGTAATGTGATTACAGTTACTTTGTAACGCGTTACACCCAACACTGCTACTAACACACACACAAAACACACACATTAGATCTAAATTGTGATATATTTATCTTGTGGATTTCTAGAAGTATGTGAAGTAAAGTTATTTATACATTTAAAAGTTAAGTCCAGACCGGGAGTTTTTTTTTTTGTTTTGTTACTTAAATAATATAATTTAAATATACCTAAATAAGTTAACAGGATACTTTTCATAAAAAAAGTATTTTTAAACAATATATTTGTCACAGAAGAGAAGATGGGATGGAGTGGAACGAAGTCTAAAGGAATGCTGCAGTATTCATTCTACTGAGTGCAGGCGGCTACAGTATAGACCAGTGACCATCAACTGGCAGGCCACATCCAGCCCGCCAGTCATTCTCATCCGGCCCGCACGACGGGGGTGACTGTGGCGTTGGCGGAGTGGTTAGTGCGTTCGCCCCCCACTCATTTTTCTTTTTACAACGTCTCGTGAGTAATGTGCAGTACCGGAGTCCAACAGAGAGGCAGCAGCTGCGGGACAGTAGACTGCGTACTGCGTAGCCTTCCCTGCCTTCAAGAAGAAGTGATCCTTCGTTGTGAAGAGTCTGCTGTATGCGCTCCGCAGCAGTAGCCTGCCAGTAGAGTCCAACAGAGAGACAGGAGCTGCGGGACAGTAGCCTAGAAGTGATCCTTCGTTAGCGTGAAGAGTCTGCTAAGTTTTATGCGCTCCGCAGTACCTGAGCGTGCTCCCCCCCCCGCCCCCGCCCCCCCGGTCAACAACTTTACAATTCTGAGCTATATATAAAAATCGCTGGCTCGCGAAAGTGTCTATTGGATACATTTTGGCCCTTGGACAAATGTAGTTGGTGATCCCTGGTATAGACAAATCATAAGGAAAGGATGTTTTTAAAAGCAAAACACAAATGCACACAGATTGTTTAGTCCTCAGTCATTTAAAGAAACAAGCAAGGATTGACATTTTATTGTGCTGAAAATGTAGAAACTGACTGAAAACCTGCACAGATTATTAAAATGAAAAAACATAACTGTGCCACAGTGGTGCCACTAAACTGTTTATGAGTATCCCAGACAATCACAGATACAGCTACATATTACCATATTCCTATATGTTGTATGAGTTTTTATACAAGGCTTGGAAATACAATATCATTACTAACTACGGCTTCCAAAAGGACCTTAATTGAAGTTGACACATTGAAGCATAAATGGTTAGAAAGAATTCAAGTCTTTTTGAATTCTGTGAGTGAGTTTTCCACATTAAGATGCTTTTCAGTATGATATTCATGTGTTTAATTTGGATTGAAGTCACAGTGCCTGTACAAACCTCATCTTGTCCTTTATTCTAACTCAAATTACAACTAGTTGAAAAGTTACAGCCGATCATTTTAATTAGAGAAAAGCACACTGTATCAAAGCAACATCTGTGTGCTGTAGAATGTCTAAAGCTGCGTCACCAGATTAAAAACATCTTGATGCTTGCACACAAAAACTAAAACAAATTCTGTTGATACAACAAACAAATATTAGATATTGTGCTGGTTGAGATTTGTTCAGTTTGTGAATCCAATTCATCACGGAAAATTCCTCCTGTTTGATGGCAAGTTTGAATTAAACGTCCAACAAAGCGTGTGGAGAAACTAATGAGTTATAGTGACAAAAAGCAGCTCACTGGAGCACACAGCACTGTTATTCTACAGTGGGTTTCATACTGATCATACTTTCTTTTTCTACTACATAAAATACTTCAGTAATTACCCCATTTGTGAATGTCCAAAGCTTCTGTGTCATAAAAACAGTGCCAAAAAGTGAGTAAATACGACTGCTAAACGTCATCACGCTGAACATTAGCTTCCTTGATGTCATTTGTTTATAGCCTAACGTTAGATCTTTACTTCTGCTGTTTGCATTTACGTGGTGTTTATATGTGGAGATTATTCTGCTTAACAAAATGTGTAAATCTCATAAACATGTTAGGCACAAAGCTTATTTTCTGGAATATTCTAAAATCCAATTGAAAAAGCCCATTGATTTTTGTTGAGGGAGCACATGCAAAGCTCTCCGGGTTGACCTACAATGATACATCAACTCTGTTGAACTGTGTGTGTGTGTGTGTGTGTGTGTGTGTGTGTGTGTGTGTGTGTGTGTGTGTGTGTGTGTGTGTGTGTGTGTGTGTGTGTGTGTGTGTGTGTGTGTGTGTGTGTGTGTGTGTGTGTGTGTGTGTGTGTGTGTGTGTGTGTGTGTGTGTGTGTGTGTGTGTGTGTGTGTGTGTGTGTGTGTCGGCAGGTGAGGTGTGCGGCCGTCTTTGCTCTCGGGACGTTTGTGGGGAACTCTGGTGAGCGGACGGACCACTCCACCACCATCGACCACAACGTGGTGATGATGCTGGCCCAGCTGATCAACGACGGCAGCCCGGTGGTCCGCAAGGTCACTGACGCTCAAAACACTCTCACACAGAACATATAAATGTTATAGAATTAAACGGATGTTGATATGATATATCTTTAAGTAGAAACTAAGGTTTCAACATTTTTGAAGGACTACTATTTAATCCAGTTATAGGATTTTAAATTGTGTAATATATGTAATGGTAAACGGACTGCATTGACACAGCACTTTTCTAGTCTGCAACCCCTCAAGTCAGCATTCACACAGAGGCAGAGGCTGCCATTTAATGTAAACAAACATTTGCACACCTAATTTAGGTTTTAATATCTTGCCTAAGGACAGATCAACATGTTGACTGCAGGAGCTGGGGATCAAACCACGATAACCCCTGAGCCATAACCGCCCCTAAAACACATGTTTTTAAGAAGTTACAATCAGTAGAAGTGATCCTCATGTTTACTTTTCTCCCCGTGTGTGTGTGCAGGAGCTGGTGGTGGCGCTGAGTCACCTGGTGGTCCAGTATGAGAGCAACTTCTGTACCGTGGCCCTGCAGTTCATCGAGGAGGAGAAGAACTACACAGTGCCCTCACCAGCCAACACTGCAGGTACCCCATGCACGCACACACACACACACACACACACACACACACACACACACACACACACACACACACACACACACACACACACACGCACACGCACACTTGATCTTGTCTTTTTATGCACACTTTAACATGAGTGTTTTTGGCACTGATCTTAGTCAACATCAATGCAGAAGAGCTTGTGTGTATTCTAGTAGTTGGTGATTCACTGTGCCTTAACAATGTTTCTGTAAAGTGAATGGAGTCAAAATCTGCCCAAAATCTAATTATTTTATTTTATGACTTATTGAATTTTCAAAGTTATACAGTATGTACAATAACTATCCCAGGTTCACACACTGAGAAACTCAGTTTAGCAGAAAGCCCTCTAAAAGGTTCCCTTTATCTGCGCATAGTTAAGGTTTAGGAGATTGAACCCAATATATTCAGAGCATTACCAAGGCATGTGAATCAAAGCATGTGTCCCTGTATAAAGAAGTAAATACCTGCATTGTTCATTGTTAGTGTAAAGACACGCCTAAGCTTATCGAAAGTGCAATATTTGAATGGCAGGATGCACAGTATTGGTTGCAGGCTGATGGGGGGTGAGCTTTCGGCAGTTATTTTATGAGAGGGCAACATTTAAAGCATGACGAAAGAGAGTCAGGGGCACAAAAACCCCATCAAATAACAGCATCGTCATATCTACTGTAGCTATGTACGTATGATCAATAAAAGCCTTGAACCTTGAGGATTGATTTTTGTTTCAGTAACAGAATCTGTGTCAGTGACTTAGTTACAAGTTTATTAAATTACATTATTGAAATCTTTTTCCCAATATAAGTCAATGGGAAAAGCCCAACAATTGATCAATGCCTCCAGTAGTGTAAAGCATATTGCAGTCAAAATAATCCAAACCATTTTTTTTCCGAATCATGCAGCCCTATAATCAGGGGTGCACATAACTGGTACGCATGCGCGGCAACAATCTGAAATGCGTACCGTCACTTGTGTCACAAAGCGCATTTGCGTACCGACGTACTTGTGAAGCTTTGCCAGAAGGCGGTTAGATCACCGGACGACAGAGTCGGTCTCCGTGTGCACAGACAGGGCTGCTGGTAACGTCGGTCTGTACAGCAGCCCTGCGCTAAAACAGCTGATCACAACGTTCACACGCTCCACTATCACACACACACCCCCCCCCCCCCCCCCCCCGTTGTCAATGGCGAAGCGCTGTGAACTCCACTACCACTTAACATGATGATTCAGCCTCTATGGAGATAGACATATGACAAGCAGGATCATTTCTGACGTGGAGCTAATCTGAAGTAAACATTGAATACTGCTTTCTATTCCTCCATCTTGTGACTGTGTAACTCCCTCTCTTGTATATCAGCATGTGAAGGACACTGTTCAGGAACTAGTACCAAATGCTCTGTGTGTGATGACTACTTCCATTCTTGCCAGGATAATAAATACATGTATCCTGGTATTGAAGCTCAAGCTGGTGACGAGTGATATTTTTCTAACAAGAACACACTGATTTCACGTGTTTGGGTAAAATCCCCCCTCCTCCTCTCCCCCCCCAGAGCCCGGGAACCTGACTCCAGTGAGGGACAGCCCGGCCATCCCCCGCCTGCGCTCCGTCAACTCCTACACCAACATCAGAGCTGCCACCACCGCCCGTAACCTGAACAAGAGCTTGCAGAACCTCAACCTCAACGAAGAGGGTAGGAGGGGGTGCTGGGAGATAAATCAGATGTACCGGACTTCAGTTGAATCTGTAGGAGGACTGAAGACAAAGGAGGAGGTTTACTCAGCTCAGTGACAGAAATGATTCTGAGAGCATTTCATTAGGCTGCAACAGTCCTCTGGCTTTCCTCTTTATTCTATTATTGCCCCATGACACTCAGTAAGCACGAATAAGAGCTTTCACCAGCAGCTGAGCACAGATAACAGCCCAGGTCCTGGTGGTTTTGAAGTTATTACAATCCAGCTCTCACATGCAAGAAACTCATTCTCATCATCCTTGTCTTCCATGGCTTACAAATATGATGTAAACTTTGTTTTGCCTCACTGTGGTCCTGTAAGTATCCACATTAGTTATTGATTTATTCATTCTTTACATGCTGCAGTCATCTTGCACATTGTAATTAATCATAGATTTATAAGAAAGTCGGGCAGATGCACAGAGCTCTGAGCTGCTGTGGGACTGGGAGCTGTCCGTGGTGCTGAACTGCAGGCCTGTTGAGATGGGCTCAGAAAGTACAGAGCCATGAGCAGTGAACATCCGTCACCATGGTTACTGAGGCCAGTTCACTGAGCTGTTGTATAGTATCATGTGGTTTCCCTGTAGATGCCTTACACCTCAATGACCATTTCTTACTGAGAATCATTTATTGACAGTCATATTTATTTTTCACAATTCTGTCATTCAAACTAAATCCACATCAAACAATCAAGTTTGTGAAAATGAATAAAAAGGTTATTATCCATTTCCCATGACAGAACTTGTTCCATTCGCCACATGCCATTGTGTTTAGGCATATTGCAGTTTGCTAGGTTACACTGGTGTTTAGTTTCAAACCCCCCCATGATGGATCAGAATGGTCCTCAGTTTGGCAAACACACTTACAGAGGTGGTGAATATAGAAAGCGTGTGTAGGAGCCAGAATCAGAATGATTCAACCAATCACAGCCGTTTGTTTTCAAGCATACTCATATTATCTTATAACACAGCTGGCTGTCAGGAGGAGCTCAGGAAACAATAGAATCAATTCAAATAAATATAATTAAACATCATCTATTGATCACAAATTCTAAATGTTTTTGTTAGAGCAGCTTGTTAACAGGCTTTACACGCAAGTAAGACATATAATACAATTTCAACAAAATACATGTGACTTTAAGATAACTGTCTGCAAGAAAGTGTACTGTTGCAAGTCTTATATCTGGTGAAATGTTTAACCATCAGAAAATAACAATACAACTTTTTTTTCCGAAATATTAAATAACAATTAATAATTAGAATAACTGTTAAAATAATCCTAACGGCAAGTAAAGTGAACATTTCAGCCGCGTCGTGTCATCCTCACCCATGTCCACAGCTTTGTGAACACATGGCCTGCCGTCACTTTAACCTCCTGTTGTGTCACTGCTGAGTCAGACAGCTGAAGCCCCCCCACTCTTTTCTGTCTCCCACTGCCAGTCTGAGTAATGCATGAGCCCATAGTGGGGTTAAATCAGTGGCACTTGGTACCCCAACCCCACTGCTGACAGAGTTTCTAATTTCCCCTTATTCCAGTATACAGCCGTGTTTATCATCAATAACTGCCGAGTGTATTTCCACACATAACCAATTTCCATTTCCACGGAGCAGCCTGCTGTGAGGACGCATGACGTCATTGGTTTTCATGAGTCATAGTCATGTTTGGTGATGAGAAGACGACTGAGCCCGACGCCTGAAATTAAATTATGGGGAAATGATTGTGTCGCCATGTAGCCTGCAAGATCTGTTCACTCACCTCACACCTTATCGAATGTAGATTTAAATATTGTATTTTTACGACAATAATGAAAGTAATAAACTTTATTTATACAGCTCTATTACAGCAGCTAAAGTGCTTTCTAAACAAAATGATAGCCTCTTCCTATTTTTCACGTATTACAGTTATGGTGCTTGTGATATTTCAGATTTGAGGGTAACAGTTGCGTGTTTTCCTTTGGTTCAGGGGGACCAGCAGCCTTCTCTCCTGGTAACCTGAGCACCAGCAGCAGCGCCAGCAGCACCCTGGGGAGCCCCGACAACGACGAGTACATCCTCTCCTTTGAGACCATCGACAAAATGAGACGGGTGTCCTCCTATTCCTCCCTCAACTCCCTCATAGGTGAGAACTAAACAAAAGTACTTCACCACTAAACCTAGCATGGTAGCATTAGCACTGGTAATCTGATTGAGGTAGCTTGATAGCATGTCCCTGCTATATTAAGGGAAACAACGTACACCTTTTGCTCAATTAAAGTCATTGCACTGGTGATGTGACAGACTAGTCAGCCCATCCTTCTTTATCTCTGGAGGAACTTTGTCAAGTCCTTCAGGCAACCCTGATGTCCTTGACCCGTGGTTAAAATTCCTAACTTTACAGTAGAAAATATTATGTTTACAGCCTAATGCAAAAAACATTTGGTTTCTATAGCTAATTGTCAATCTACAGCTAGCCTTTTAAGTTGTATTTAGGCTTAAAGTCTTGTTTGATTGAGGGCGTGGTCGCTTTGAGTGACAGGTGAAGCCTTAGATTTGGCTTGCAGCCAGCTGATTGTTTGATTGTGTTTCTGTGATGGTGTCACGTCCATTTTTGATACAGTCTATGAGTTTGACTTGTACTCGGACATATACTGGATTGCTGTTTTAATTTGTATGGAATCTCTATCTATTGTAGGTCGCTCAATTGTATAAAAGTAGAATGAGAAATTGCTGAAGTAGCCCTTTAATTGTCTGGAAAAAAATTCCAAAACAAATGCATTGTTTTTGTTTTGTGGTGTTCCATGCTCATGAACATAATAGTTGTTTTATTAACCCTTGTGCCCTCCTCGAATTTTCAACCTTTCGACCCCTTCGTGGCAAAAATGTACACGCCCATAATAACTGCTACTAAATCATCATACATCAACATTTCTTTCTACTTTTTTTTTCATGAATCACTTAAACAACTTATAACGTACTCAAAACTACCAAACATTCAATAATTTTCTGGATTTTAACCCTTTAAATGCCTGTTTAATTATTTGAATTATTTCATTATTTATGACAAAAAACACAAAAAATGAATTTTTTTCAATATAATAATTAGTAGAGGGATGGAACTTTGGTGGTTATTAGAGTCTTGGATGTGTCAAAGATTAGCAACAAAATTGATTTGACTGCATTATTATTTTTTACGTAGTATCAGATACTACCTCTGGACACCTTCGTGGCAAAAATGTACACGCCCATAATAACTGCTATTAAATCATCATACATCAATATCTTTTTCTACTTTTTTTTTCATGAATCACATATACAACTTCTAACGTATTCAAAACTACCAAACATTCAGTCATTGGCAGGATTTTAACCCTTTAAATGCCTGTTTAATTATTTGAATTATTTCATTTTTTCTTACGAAAAAACACAAAACATAATTATTTTTCAATATAATAATTAGTAGAGGGATGAAACTTTGGTGGTTACTAGAGTCTTGGATGTGTCAAAGATTAGCAACAAAATTGATTTCACTGCATTATTATTTTGTACGTAGTGTCAGATACTACCTCTGGACACCTTCGTGGCAAAAATGTACACGCCCATAATAACTTCTATTAAATCATCATATATCAATATTTCTTTCTACTTTTTGTTTCATGAATCACATAAACAACTTATAACATACTCATAACTAGCAAACATTCAATACTTTTCTGGATTTTAACCCTTTAAATGCCTGTTTAATTATTTGAATTATTTCATTATTTATTACAAAAAAACACAAAAAATGAATTTCTTTCAATATAATAATTAGTAGAGGGATGGAACTTTGGTGGTTATTAGAGTCTTGGATGTGTCAAAGATTAGCAACAAAATTGATTTGACTGCATTATTATTTTTTACGTAGTATCAGATACTACCTCTGGACACCTTCGTGGCAAAAATGTACACGCCCATAATAACTGCTATTAAATCATCATACATCAATATCTTTTTCTACTTTTTTTTCATGAATCACATAAACAACTTCTAACGTACTCAAAACTACCATTTTCGGTTTCGATTTTAACCCTTTAAACGCCTGTTTCATTATTTTCATTATTTCATTTATCTCAAAAATGCCTCATTGACTTCCATTCAGACCACATTTGTTGATATCATTGCCATTGCAGTATAAAACCATGCATTTTGTAATGTCAGCATTTCATTTAGAAGAAAAGTAGTGATATTTGATATTTCTACTCTATTCCAACAGATTAAACCATTTTCCCACTGTAGGCCGATGCATTAAATTCTTACATTTTTGCCAGTTATATTATGGAGCCGTGTGACTACCAGGGGGCCCCGAGAGTGGTGTGTGTGTGTGTGTGTGTATGTATATGTATGCGTGTGCGTGTGCGTGTGCGTGTGTATATGTGCGTGTGTGTGTGTGTGTGTCATTTCCAGCAGCAGACTAGCAGGTCCTGCAGCATGTGACCTGGTGCTCTCAGGTGATAGAACAACATTTTTTTAGGCCTGTGCACAACCAGCACACACCTCTCCTCCCTCTCCGTGTGTGTGTGTGTGTGTGTGTGTGTGTGTGTGTGTGTGTGTGAGAATCTGTAAGCATGCACAGATCATTTCATGGGAACAAAAGGCCATCTTTTGAGGGATGTGTTTGATGTGTCTTTGAAGAGCTGCTTGATTACTCAAAAACAAAAAACAAATGTTAGTGTGTTTATGCACCTGGCTGCCAAAGATAAACATGCAGTTTGACCAAGGGCTTATTTCATTAGTGAGCAGAGAAGGAGAAAGACCTGGAGCAAAGAGAAGGAACTCAAATGAAGAAGCTTTTCAGTGCAGAAGAGACTTCAGAAATAATCTTGCAGCCTTCTTCTGCCAGCGAGCTGCAGGACTCATCTGAAGAAGACACAAGGTTCGAGCTGGGGTCTGACACTGAATGCTCTCTGGGGTCTGACACTGAATGCTCTCTGGGGTCTGACACTGAATGCTCTCTGGGGTCTGACACTGAATGCTCTCTGGAGTCCAGCATTTCTTTGAGTTCCTCTGACCCTTCATCTGAAAGTGGAGAGGACACTGAGGGTCCGGCCCACAGTGAGGGGACAGAGAAGAACGGAGGTCGTTCTCCCAGGAGCTGGGGAAAACCAGGGTGTCCTCACAGATTGTGAGAAGAAAGCCCCCCGTGGTGGTGGATGGTGGGCCGGACCCTCAGTGTCCTCTCCACTTTCAGATGAAGGGTCAGAGGAACTCAAAGAAATGCTGGACTCCAGAGAGCATTCAGTGTCAGACCCCAGCTCGAACCTTGTGTCTTCTTCAGATGAGTCCTGCAGCTCGCTGGCAGAAGAAGGCTGCAAGATTATTTCTGAAGTCTCTTCTGCACTGAAAAGCTTCTTCATTTGAGTTCCTTCTCTTTGCTCCAGGTCTTTCTCCTTCTCTGCTCACTAATGACATAAGCCCTTGGTCAAACTGCATGTTTATCTTTGGCAGCCAGGTGCATAAACACACTAACAGTTGTTTTTTGTTTTTGAGTAATCAAGCAGCTCTTCAAAGACACATCAAACACATCCCTCAAAAGATGGCCTTTTTTTCCCATGAAATGATCTGTGCATGCTTACAGATTCTCACACACACACACACGGAGAGGGAGGAGAGGTGTGTTGGTTGTGCACAGGCCTAAAAAATTGTTGTTCTATCACCTGAGAGCACCAGGTCACATGCTGCAGGACCTGCTAGTCTGCTGCTGGAAATGACACACACACACACACACACACAAACACACGCACATATACACACACACACACACGCACATACATATACACACACACACACACACACACACATACATATACATACATACACACACACACACACACCACTCTCGGGGCCCCCTGGTAGTCACACGGCTCTATAACTGGCAAAAATGTAAGAATGTAATGCATCGGCCTACACGGAAACTTGTGTAATCTGTTGGAATAGAGTAGAAATATCAAATATCACTACTTTTCTTCTAAATGAAATGCTGACATTACAAAATGCATGGTTTTATACTGCAATGGCAGTGAGATCAACAAATGTGGTCTGAATGGAAGTCAATGAGGCATTTTTGAGAGAAATGAAATAATTAAAATAATTAAACAGGCATTTAATGGGTTAAAATCCTGCCAATGATTGAATGTTTGGTAGTTTGGAGTACGTGAGAAGTTGTTTATGTGATTCATGAAAAAAAAGTAGAAAAAGATATTGATGTATGATGATTTAATAGCAGTTGTTTTGGGCGTGTACATTTTTGCCACGAAGGTGTCCAGAGGTAGTATCTGACACTACGTAAAAATTAATAATGCAGTCAAATCAATTTTGTTGCTAATCTTTGACACATCCAAGACTCTAATAACCACCAAAGTTCCGTCCCTCTACTAATTATTATATTGAAAGAAATTCATTTTTTGTGTTTTTTTTTTAAGAGAAATTAAATAATTCAAATAATGAAACAGGCATTTAAAGGGTTAAAATCCTGAAAATTATTGGATGTTTGGTAGTTTTGAGCACGTTAGAAGTTGTTCAAGTGATTCATGGAAAAAAAAGTTTAATAAAATATTGATGTATGATGATTTAATAGCAGTTTCTATGAGCGTGTACATTTTTGCCACGAAGGGGTCCAGAGGGTGCAAAATGCATCACGAGAGTATACAAAACATGTAAGAGTAAACGACATTGGATTTCAAAAATTTGACTCAAAAGAAGACTTCTTGCAAAAATCCATGCCAAAAGCTGTAACACAGCTGAAATGAACACCAAATCAAAAAAAAAAGTCAGGAAAAATGTACAAAAATGCCCGAGGAGGGCACAAGGGTTAAGATGATTTGGACCTAGGAAAGCATAAAGGCCAACTGGAATAGTCGGGGGGGGGGGGGGGGGGGGAGTGTATAACATGCATAAAGGCCCATATCTAGAATCCTACCGGAGACATCATTGTCAAGTGGCTCGAACTGTAACCATTTGGCTACCAAAGCACTGAAGGCAAGGCAAGTTTATTTATATAGCACCTTTCAGTACGCGACAATTCAAAGTGCTTTACAAAATAAATAAAGACATTTAAGAATAAATACAGTAAAAGCACATTATATAATGGCATTTTACAACAGGCATTTAAAAGGCAAAGATAATAAGATAAACACAACAGTTATACAATACATGAATACAAAGCAAACTGCAGTGTGAATATGAGCAGTTCAATTAAAAGCAGCGGCAAAGAGATATGTTTTCAGTCTCGATTTGAAAATACTAAGAGTTTCTGCGGACGTGCACGATTCAGGCAGTTTGTTCCAGAGTGTCGGGGCATAATAGCTAAACGCCGCTTCTCCATGTTTTGTTCTTACTCTCGGAACCGAGAGCAGACCCGTTCCAGAAGACCTGAGACACCTTGATGGTTCATAATTATGCAGGAGATCGGTGATATACTTTGGTCCTAAACCATTTAGTGATTTTAAAAACTAGCAATAGAACTTTAAAATCAATTCTTTGGCCGACTGGAAGCCAGTGTAAAGATTTCAGGACCGGACTGATGTGATCCACTCTTTTAATATTAGTGAGGACTCGGCAGCAGCGTTCTGTATCAGCTGCAGCTTTCTGATGGATTTATTTTTATTTTTTTTATGAGCGGTTTAATTACTGCAGTTTTCAGGGCCTGTGGAAATACACCCGAGTGGAGAGACTTGTTTACTATATGAAGCAGATCTGAGGCCAAGCAATGAAAAACAGTTTTGAAAAATCCTGTTGGAATAATATCGAGGCAACAGGAGGAGGATTTCAGATGTTGAATAATGTCTTCCAGGTCTGTCGACGGTAGCAAACAAGGCACGCGAGTTGTTTTTATGTTTGGTAATGATGTCAGAGAAGAACGATTGTCGTGCCTTTTTTATTTCCTGATTATAGACGCAGAGTCTCTCTTTATATATTTCCAAGTGAACTTGGAGATTTATTTTTCTCCTCCTGCGTTCAGCTTTTCTGCACTCAGTTTTTGCTGTTCTCACGGTCATGGCTTTTCTCCATGGAGATATTTTCTTGCCAGATACTTCCTTTTTTTTAATGGGAGCAATGGCATCTATAACATTTGTTATTTTAGAATTAAAATGATCAACTAGCTCATTTACTGAGAAGTTAGCATGGGCAATTGAGGGAGAAAAGTTCTGAGCAAACATTTCCTGTGCATTTTCAGATAAGTGACGTTCAGTGGTTACCTCTTTCTTAACAATTGTATGGACGGGAATAGAGCTCTCTAAGAAAACACAGGAATGATCAGAGAGTGCAACATCAGTCACCACAAGCTTAGAGATGTTCAGACCCTTTGATACAATCAAGTCCAGGGTGAGCCCCTTATTATGCGTGGGCTCCGCCACATGCTGAGTCAGTCCATAGTTATCAAGAACACAAAACAGTTCTTTAGCCTCTCTGTCCTGGGGGTTGTCAACATGGATGTTAAAATCACCAACAATGACTAGACGGTCAAAGTCAATACACACTATAGACAGCAACTCGGTAAAATCTTCTAAAAAGTTTGCACAGTATTTGGGTGGTCTGTAGATGTTTAGGACATTTCAACAGAAGTGCCACATATTCAAAAGAAGCAAAGTTTCCATACATAGTCTGCTTGCATTGAAATAAGTCATTAAACAAAATAGCTACTCCACCCCCTTTCTTATGCAGTCTTGCCTGACTCGTAAAACTAAAGTTAGGAGGGGTTGATTCTATAAGAACAGCTGTGCTGTTGTTTTGGTCTAACCAAGTTTCAGTTAAAAACATAAAATCCAGATTGTGCTTGGTGATAAAATCATTGATTAAAAATGATTTACCTGCTAAAGACCTGACATTTAATAGAGCCAGTTTAAGTGTGTTCGATATACTATCACTCTTATTGTTTGTGATAGACCGTGGAGTGTGTGGAATAACTGTTAAATTCGATACATTTAAACAGATGCTTTTGGATTTTCTGTTTTTAACCTGAGTCAGCAACCTTCTGTGTATGTTGGTTATAACAGAAATGGATCGCTGCACTTGCATAGAAGCCTCTGGTCGTTGGGTGGCGCCAGAGAGCGAGATGGCAGGTGTCAGCGGCATCAGTGAAGAAAGATTGCTGGTCGAAAAGTTTCTAGCAGTGGAGACGGTGGCCTGAGATGACACTGCTGGAAAGGGGGGTGTGTGGGAATGGAGTGGGAATAGTCAGGGAGACGTCTGAACAGCGTGCTGCATGTTAGCCGCTAGCATGCGGCTACCCAACCTGCTGGGGTGGATCAGTGCCGAAGAGTGCGGGTCGGTCCCAAAATAAATTAAAATTTCAATAAAACCTAAATTGTGAGCTCTGCAGGCGGATTGGAGCCAAGTGTGGAGGCTGAGGATCCTACTGAAACGTCCTGCTCCGCGAGCCATCGTTGGGATCAGACCTGAAATAAAAACCGACTTTTCACAGCTCCGTAGAAGATTAAAAAGTTTTTCAAGATCATCTTTTGTCAGCTCCGACTGCTGGCGGGCTGTATCATTCCACCCAACGTGGACAATTAGTCGATTGACAGAGGACGGGAGTGAGTGCAGCAGCCCCGGGAGTTTATCCAGGATGACCGTGACATGTGGCTCCAGGGAGGCAGCGTGTGGCTGCATTGAAGAATCGGATGTTTCTGGTTATGGAATCCCCGATTATTAATGTGGTTGGGGACGAGGAGGTGCCGGTGATTGAGGATGTGGTGACCGAGCAGGAGAGTGTTGTGGTGTGACAGTAACAGCTGGGCTGGGAGAGGATTTCCTTGCCGGCTCAGAAAACGTCCCGAGTGTCTCAGCACGGCCTCTTTGAGGAGTTTATGACGTGAAGAGGAGGTCGCCAGACGGGATGAGGGACGCCGGCCGAGTTGACTCCACAGTGGCCTGGGAAGCAGCACAAACGCTGTCGGCTACCAGCGCAGAAGTTGCAGTGTCGGCAGGGTGCAGATCTGGACGGGTCGGTGCCGCGGGAGCATCAGCTGGATGGACCGGATCATCAGACAGGGTCGTGAAGCGGTTCTGAAGGCTTAGACGAGGCGGTGAAATCACCCCATTCAATAGGCTCCTGCGCACCACCTCAGACCACGACTGCTGATGGCCAGGTGTCGAGCAGTCGGAAGGCCGTGGACAGGTGGAAGGATCCCACAGAACTGTGTCATGGATAGTTGCAAGCTGTTTAGACTGCACCGATGCCACCTCCATGAGACCGGACACGAGAGAGTCTTTTTCTTTCAGCTCGTCAGAAAGCCGTCGGATGTCCTCCTTAAGGTCTGTTATCCGTGTATTAGCTCTTTGAAGTAGCACATAATCCTCAGGGTGTTTTGATGGCATTCTTGAGTGTGAAAACTGAAGCTATTGTATGCTTTCATGTTAGCTGTGTGTGTGTGGTTGTGAAGTTCTGCGTCACGTGGCCAAAACTGACCAATGAGGCTTTAAATGACACCTTAATGAATTTCACTAATAAGCCTGCACACGTTTTAAGTGCTTTTGCCTTTGAAACTTAGGAATTGTTCACGATATTGAATATCTATTGTTACAACCCGGCTCCTGGGCTGCAACAAAAAGCGGGGAGGCGAGACGAGGTGTAAGAATAACATAATAGTTTATTCTTAATAAACAGATAACTCCATGAAACCAGCAACAGGTCCCCGAGGCTGGCACGGAGAGAGAGCCCAGAGGAGTGAGAGCGCGATGTATCCGGCTTGGCTCCCCTTGTAGGCTTCCAGCAGGTGTAGCTCATCAGGCAATTGCCGGCCCCACAGCACCGGATCCTGTAACAGAGAGACCACGGAACGCCTAGTGGTGTGGAGGGGTCGTCACACTATATCTTTTGTTTATCTAATAGTCCATACTATATTTCCTTTGAACAATGTGCATGTGTGCATCTCTAGAGACAGGCAGCACTAGTGATGTGTGTTGTTGGATCATCTCAACAGACAGGAGCTTGGACAGTGTTGCATGGTTTGAGACACAGATACCGCCATCCCACAAATGGAAACTCCCATGAGGAATGACTGTGGAGATAAATGACCAGTAGAAAGTGACAGCACCACAGAAGAAGACCTCAGGCTGAGGAAACCTCAAACAAGGGAGGTGACAGAGAAGAAAGGCTCCCAGGCCAAGAATAGCCCGGGTGTAAAGAAGGTTTGCAGATGTATAAAGGACAGTATAGAGGAGGGGGGGGATACACCCTGTGAGCCACCTGAGGCTATTAGAGTGCTTTTCCTCGTACACTGAACTCTTTCACCCTTGTTCTCAGCTGATTGGCGGGCTCCACCATGCGCCCTGACAGCCAGTTTGTATGCGAGCAGGAGAACCATTAACTGACTCCCACCCCTCGGGAAAGGAGAAAGTGAAACTTGGGGTTCCCTTTTCCCTCTTTCTCTTTTTCGCATTTTCTAGGTTCAAAACTCACTTTTACATCCCCAGTATGTGACTTTTGCACGGCCTAGTTTTTGCAAGCAGTAATGGAAAAGTACATTTGACTTGGCATAAAGTAGGTGCAGGTACTATAATGAAATGTATTTTTCTTTGCTTTGTTCCCTAAATGAATGCTACATAACATTAGGGTTACCGACATGAAAGACTTCCAGGAAACTGCTCATTTCCACTGCTTTTAAAATCAACTTTAACATAGCTGTATAGACCTCGATGGAGTTGTGCTCATAAGCATGAACATATTTCGTTTTAAAGAGGACGTATTCTGCTCATGTTCAGGTTCACATCAGTATGTAGTGTCTCTACTGTGACATGTCTCCATGCTTTAATGTTCAGAAAGCTCTTTATTTGTCTCATACTGCCTGTGCTGCAGCACCTCTTTTCCCAGTCTGCTCTGATTGGTTGGCCAGCCGTGATTGGTCTAGATTCTAGTCTAGTTTTTCACGTACAATGTGTTGGAGCGCTAGTCAATAGAAGCGCGATTGTCACATAGTGATGTTATTAAATTACGTAGTAAAGTAAACAAAGGAGTCCAATGGAGGGGTTTCAGGCAGGGGGGAGAGAAACTCCCTCTGGAGGGAACACAGGGATGTATGCCTTTGCAGACCATTTACATGCACAGAAACCTATATAATACACTAAAGGAAAGGGAAGACCCAAAAGCAGAATAGGGACTCTTAATGTCCGATAAAGACAAAGTTAATCAAATGTGTATTTCTGCATATATCTTTTCCCAAAGGGTAGATACATTAGGTCATTTTGTAATCTGGGATTCATCAACTAATCCAGAATGAATCAAATCTAAAATAAAACTCAACCTTGTGTAGAATGTGTTTTTAAGATACACACACCATGGGAGTAAAAGCTTAGGAATGGACTTTTTAGGAAGAAAACAACAACAAAAAGAGCCTGGCACTCGCTCTCATTCCCCTTGTATCTGAACAATTGATCAGTCAATGTCGGGTTAAACCTTTTTCAAGCTGCTTCTGGTCCCTTAAAGCTGGCGCACGGTCCCAGTGTAAGCAGGTTAAAAGACATATTGGCCCCGCGCCCACCAGGCTGTGCCCCCGCCCCAGCTGAAAGAGTCCCAGCCTCCCAGCGCTCTTGTTTAGGACACCCACCTCGCCGCGTGCTGCATGTATAAACAAGCAGAGCCCAGCAGACGAATGGGTGTTAGTAGCATTAGGACCACAAATAAAAAGCTGAAATATATACTACTGTGCAAATCAGCATCAAATTCCATTGGCGATTATATTTCTGTTATATCTCATTTAACAAAGACTTCACTTTGTGGATTTGTTTCTTGTTTACTCATTTGCTTTATTTGTTCTGTTTGAAGTTTTCTCCCCAACACCCTGGGGCCTTTTTTTCATCTCGCCTTAAAAATGTATGAACTTGTTTCTCATGTTTTTAGTATACAGCAGCACAATTTCTCAGTTTTATAACATCTGTGAGTCAACACTGCAAACAACAAAAATAAGTGTTGAGAGGTAAAGTGGCCTGCGTAGTGTAGCGTCAAAACAAATTGCAAATATAAATGCTAAATGCAGCAGCTGCTGGACACTAACTCGCAGGAAGCCAGCAGGATAACAGAACAGTGTGGGAGTCGGATGGAGAGTTGCAGCAGTGATTTATTGATTGTATTTTAATTTCTTTGTTTGTGTTTGCCTTCTTACTATAATTCATACACACTCTACTACACTGCAACAGCAACGCCAGTATCTCTGTGAGGCTGTAATGAAAAAGAGCTTGAGGAAGAATAATAGGTTGATGTTCAAAATGTGTTAATGGGATTTTTTAGCAATTACAAGGAAGTGAATTACATATGGAGGTTTTATTGATTGGCATGCTGACATGTCTAGCGTTAAACTCCACCCTTTTCTGGTTCCAAAAAAACATGATGGCCATGGGCAAAACCCAAGATGGCGCCTGCCGAGATGCCCAACTCAAGGCTTTTATGGTAGTTCACAAACCAATTGGAGATACACTATATAGACAAAACTATTAGGCCACCTACACCTTACACCTACAGGAGCTTTTATGACATCCCATTCCAAATTCTTAGGCATTAATATGAAGTTGGTCCCCCCTTTGCAGCTACAACAGCTTCCACTCTTCTGGGAAGGTTTTCTACAAGATTTTGGAGTGTGTCTGTGGGAATGTTTGCCCATTCATCCAGAAGAGCATTTGTGAAGTCAGACACTGATTGCACTGGGGCACAGTCATGCTGGAACCCCAAACTGTTTCCACAAAGCTGGGAGCATAGAATTGTCCAAAATGACTTTGTAAGATGAAGCCTTAAGAATTGTTCACTGGAACTAACAACCCATAGCATTATCCCTCCTCCACCAAACTCTACCACAGTTGGCACAATGCAGTCCGGCAGGTAACGTTCTCCTGGCATTCGCCAAACCCAGACTCGTCCATCAGACTGCCAGATAGAGAAGCGTGATTGGTCACTCCACAGAACATGTTTCCACTGTTCCAGAGTCCAGTGCTTTACACCACTCCACCCGACGCTTGGCATTGTGCTTGGTGATGTAAGGCTTGATGCAGCTGCTCGGCCATGAAAACCCATGAAGCTCCACAGTTTGGTGCTGATATTAATGCCAGAGCTGGAACTCTGCAGTTATTGAGTCAGCAGAGCTTTGGCCACTTTTACGCACTCTGCGCCTCACCACTCAGCGACCCCGCTCTGTAACTTGACGTGGTCTGCCACTTCCTGGTTGAGTTGCTGTGGTTCCTAAACGTTTCCACTTTGCAATAATACCACTTTTGATCATTGAATATCTAGGAGAGAAGAAATGTCACAAACTGACTTACCACGTACGAATTCAGTGAGCTCTTTGGAACAACCCATTCTTTCACAAATGTTTGTAAAGGCAGACTGCATGGCTAGGTGCTTGATTGTATACACCTGTGGCCATGGGACTGAATGAAACACCTGCATTCAATGATTAAGAGGGGTGTCCCAATACTTTTGTCTTTATAGTGGGTGTTTCTCAATCGCGAGTACGCTTGCTTGGTAGCACATGTCTGCCGAGCATCTTGCTTCAGAAGCGAGTCAAGAATACTTCCTGGCATTCGGAAAACGAAGAGTGGAACACGCTAGCAAGTGTGCAGGTGTGCGTCATATGAGAGGCCCCGTCTTACATCTTCCGCCACAGATTTGGGGAAATTGGTCCGTGCGCAAAGCATTGTGGGGATTTTAAGACCGCGGAGTCTACTCATGTGCAGCCTCGATATTTCTCCAAACGGAGTACGCCGGGCTCGGTAGATTTCCAAGTATGCTGGAGATTGGAACAGTACTTCGGCGGCACTCGATGACGTAGTATGCTTGAAATAGTGGCTCTGAAGCAGCTTTACTCGCGATTGAGAAACACCCAGTGTATCATGCTGACTACATCTACTACTTAGGTACAGGCTATGTTTTTAGCAAGACACTCAACCCTCATCGCTCCTGATGGTCAGGCCTGCATCATTGTGATTGTGGGAAATGGTGAAAGAGAGACAACATTGAAAAGGGCCTTGGATAAAAGCGTGACGTAGTGCCATTAAATATCTTATAAAAGTGAATAAAGTTACTGTGTGCTTAGCATTTTCTGTATCTGCAATGACGTTTATATTTTGTCACATCTAAAGCTTCCACTCGCATCTACCTGTCAGTTTATTTGAGACACCACTTAAAGATATGAATTGCTACTGCTTGCACTGCTTACTTCCCCCTCCAGAATATATTCAAAACATGCCTTTCCTCTCCGCTTTCAAATGTTCTGATTCATGTTTTATGCCCCAACCATTTACAGCTCCAAAAATGTGTTAGAAGTATTTGATGTAATCTGCCAGAATTAAGGAGGCCATGAACCCCTCTTCAGGGGTTCATTTAGACAATAATGAACTGTCTTTACCACTGTACATCCACCACTGTGCACGGGTCTCGTGTCAAGTCAGGACAGCCCCTGGTGCAGGGAGCCGTGAGTAATGTCCGCCGTCACTGCCCCTCATGTGGACTATGGAAGAGATGCAGTGGTAATTTGTGTGCACCCATAATGCAGCACGGTGGTTAAATGGGAAAGGACCCATATTTCACATTTATCAACTGTTTACTGCAGCAGGTAGCGCTCGCTAGCCATCGCTAATCATATCCTGCCCCTCAGGCTACACCCTGATCACCTCTTTACCTCCGTCACTAGCTCTCTCCTCCTCGGTCACTCTCACCCTCCTTTTCAATCTTTCCTCCTCATTCTTTCCTTTTTTTTATATTCTTAGTGGATTTGATTTTTCCTTTCTGACCCCGCTCTGCTGAATCTCACAGCACACGCGCTTCTCAATTCCCTTTTTACTCCTTCTGGCCTCTAAGCTCCTCACCTTTTTTAGATTTCTTCTTGGGCTTTTTGTATCCTTCTGCATACCCCAGCTGTAGCCCTCCATCTTCCTCCTCTCCTTTCATCTGTTATCTTTGAGGCGTGGGACCATTGAACCCTCTCAGCACTCTCTGGAGAGGAGGCTGAGCTGAGAGAGGGTCCAGGCTTCAGTCATTCTTCAGCCGCACAGAGGAGTAAGGACAGTGAAGCAGTGAGATGATAAAAGGAATTGGGATAAGAGTCCAGGTTTACAGGACCACCTGCATGGTTAGGAAGATCTGAGGGGAGACGGGAGGAAACGGAAGGGTGGGGGTGATATGAGAAACAGCTCAGTGCACTGCAGAGACCACCTGCGAAAGTAAGGAGGGGTTATGGAGAGAAGGAGGTTATTGCTCACACAAAGAACTATACGGTCAAATACAAAACTATATGATACGATTTGGTACGGTCTGTTACGATGCAAGACTATTCGATAAGATTTGATTGGATACAATTATTATTATATCTCTTTATCGAAGGACCATGCATAAAATACAATCATTTTAAAAAGAGAAGAGATGCTATTTGCCAGCTACACACTTAACAATCAATACATATTTAAACATTTCATAATGCCTATCACACTAACTAATACAACAGATCAAATACAGATGTATACATTATAAATACTATTACATTTATCTATATAAATCTAATTGTATGACTCATTTAATACAACATCTCCATTAACAGTACATTTGGTATGATTCGATGCGCTATACGCTATCATTTTACACGATTGGATAAGAAAAACAATACGATTTGATACAAAACTATATGATGTGGTACGATACTATACGATTCCATACCGCTGTAGAACACTCCAGATTAAAAAAAACGGGAAGAATTCGCCACTCGCCCAAAGAGATTTAAGGTGGCAGAGCATATCAATTCTTTGTTTTTTCCTTTTGCATATATGTGACCTGCTCCATCGAAATCAGTCGCATTGACCGGAAGACACATTTTGAGTTGTATACACTGTTGGAAAGAGGAGATTCCTAGCTTTCTAATGGTATCAGGATTGTTGTTGTACTCCAAATATTAAGTGAAATATGTCACATTATATAATGACTGTCACCGAGTCGTCATTTTGAGAAAAAGGCCTTCAAAGTTTCCTCTTCCCTGGAATCCATCGATCTGATTGATTATTAGCAGAGCAAATGATCAAAATAGTCCGGAGGGAAGATATTTTCATTTGGATTACTGGTCTGGGGGAAGCTCGCGAGTGTGTGTGTATGTACGTGTGTGTGTGTTTGTGTAATTTTGCGTTTGTGTGTATTGTTTGTTTCCCGGGGAAAACACTCACGAGAAACACCGGCTGTTGTTATGCCTGCTGTGACGTTAAGTTACTCCGTTCTCCGCTTGTAATTATGCCGTTACAAGCTTCATAGTTGTATTTATCATCTGAATTTTCCGAAACAAGTTTAATATTCTGAAAGCCAAGACTTTGTTTATTTGAAATCAGATGAAAACAAACTGTAACGGACCCTGCCGTGTTATCTATGATTACTATACGCCTTACAGTCATAATGTCAGCCGGAGGGAGGGGGGGCGGCGCTGCGGAACAGCAGATTGCGAGTGAGAGCTGTCTTCTTCCCTTTACAAGCTTCAAACATGTATTTATCGTGTGATTTTGGAAATAAAAGTTTCATATTCTGAAAGCCAAGACTTTGTTTATTTAAAATCAAACAAAACACCCGAACCCTGGTTGCCCTTAGCTGTATAAAAAGAGCTGTCCATGTCTGCATTGTCCCATTTATGGAAGTATTTGAAATGATGACCGTGTTCTCATTTATATTCAAAGCTGAAGATTAGCCGATTGCCAAAACATAATAACAGGAGAGACTGTTCATTTGTATTCATGACGACAGTGACAGAAATGTAGCTTGTGTGTGTATTTATGTGTGTGTGTTGATTAATGATGTAAATGACCTGACATTGGAGGTCATTTTCCCTGTGCCACCTCAACACACCCAACAGCGGGAGAGGAAAATGCACCGTGGCAGTTAGCATGATGCTAATGAGATGATTGTACATGACCACTTAGCTGTTAGCTCCGCTGCTTTAATGAACTTTGATGGCAGTGATCAGGGTTGCACCAGAGTTAGATGTATTTGCTGGTGGGGTTATTCATCTTCTGTGTGTATTGTCTCAAAAACTTGCACCTGCAAACAGAATTACATTTGCGGAAAGATTTTAAAACGTCAACTTATTTATTTGTGTCTCTTCCAGGCGTTTCCTTCAACAGTGTTTACACTCAGATCTGGAGGGTGCTGCTACATCTCGCTGCAGACCCTTTTCCTGAAGTGTCAGATCTGGCCATGAAGGTCCTCAACAGCATCGCATACAAGGTACGGTGTGTTCTTTAGATGTGGTGCACTTTTAGTGGATGTATTAAAGATCAAATAACAATCAATGTGATGATTTTTGACTGTTAGTCATTTTTTAGGTGAGGGTCAACACATATTTTAGAGTGTAATAATCGACTTTTTGTCCCTGTTTCCGTATGTCAGCTCTTTTCACCACATGGTTATGCGGTGAAAAATATGTTTCCAGCGCACACACAACCACACACACACACAACCACACACACACACACACCATCCTTCCCGTAGCATTTTCTTTCTACAAAAGGCCATTACTTTTGTGCAAATGCAATTAAGGGCCAACGACTCCCCGAGGCTCGGCAGGTCAGAGCAAAGAGACTGCTGCAACTTAAGGAGCCATAATAACCACGGCAGTCCACCGCCCATCCCGACCCTCAGGCAGAGAGGCTCTAGTTTCCGAGCACCAACACCAATTTCCCCCTCACAGCGACACCTGCAATGAGACTTGCTACTGGACTGCAATAAAAAGCAACAGGACTTGATTCACAATCAAAGGCAATAAGACTTCTGTTCTACAGCTAGAGCTCTGTGCTGATTGTCTAACACCAGCTAACACTATTGTGTACCTGCAGACCTAGAGTCAGCTGAGCAAGCAGTGGTGTCATATTTATCAGAGTGTCTCCTCCAATAGACAATCTGCACCAACCCCTTACCTTCTGAGTCACCTTCACACGTCTGTTAATTGTAAGAGCTGAAGATGTAAGACTTCAATCACATTGCAAGCCAGACTCCAACGCTAAAAAATATTCCTTCCTAAAAATCTGAAAGCAAAAACATTACATTCCTAAGTTTTAAACCTGGAGTGTTTAATATATCGGAATCACTTACATAGACAACTGTTTGTACACAGCTTATCATTTTAATGCTCATCTTTCATAGACCTCAAAGACTTGCAAATGGCCTGCGATTGACTTTGACTTACTCTTAAGGACTTGCGACTTAACTTGGACTTGTCTACATTGATTTGAAATCAAGATTAAATTAGAGAAGGCTTGATTGAACAGGTCTTGAATGATCCAACACTTTTCTTTGACTTTGGACTTGATTTGAACTTGTATTTTATTTATGTATTTATTGTCTTGCCTTTTTTGACTGGAGACTTGACTTGACTATTTCACTTGGGACTTTAAATGTACTTGTCTTCTTTGCCTTGGGAATGAACCTGCAATGTTCTTTTTGAATGAAGACTTAACTTGTCTCCTTTGATGTGAGGCTTGACTTTGACTTGTCTTATGTGACCTGTTATTTGTCCTGTACTCCGACCTGTACTCCTCTTTTGTACTTGTTTCATTGACTTGAGACTTGACGTGTACTGGTTTACTTTGACTCAGACGTTTCCTGATTAGGTTGACTTTTCCTGATTTATATGATTTTTTTTTTATCTTACATGAGACTTTAATTTTTTCTCAATTCAAAATTGTATCTGATTTGTGCAAAATGTCATCTGACTGGGATGAGATCACACACTCATCGACTCCAGTTTTACTTCATTGTTAAGCTTCTTACAAAGTTTTCATGTTCTCTTTTCATGGCATGAATACGCTGAAGAGAAATTCTACATCTTGAGTCATTCTAGGACGCTCTGAATTTAGGATGGCATGCAGTCATATCAATCCCCAGAAAGAAGTCCGGTCAATTTAACATCAGCTGTGGCAAACAAAAAGATGAGTTTTCCGTCTGACACTCTTATCAGAAAACACAATGGAATACGTTTTGAATATCAATTTTGTATCTCTTCTCTGTATGCTAAAATAGAGGGAGAACAGTGTGACATTTGAAGAGAATGACAATTTAAGCACCTTTTTAAAGGCCTTACTTTCTGAAGTTAATGAGTTATCATAGATGGAGCACACATTATTTCTTGCAGAGAGCAGAGACAGTTTAATCAGAGCACATCCATCCCAAGTTCACAAGTGTTAACATCAGCCTAACTAGGAGATCCAGCTCTTTTAATTAGGTTTTTAAATGTCAAATGTTATTGATTTGGTACAAAATGAACAAGGTCAGCAGCTAATTAAAATGGACTTGCTCCTCCGATGATGAGAGCATTAAATGATTTGTAATAGCCACCTCTTGCTGCATGATTCTGGGGTGAAAAGCCTTGGGTCTTTTATTCTATCCTGACTCATCTGTGCTTCTTTAATAAGTCTGGCTTGCTGGATAAAAGAAGCTATATGCACTTGAAAAAAATGTTGAATGTCATTTTCATTCGACAAATATGGTGGCTGACAAGTGCAAATGTATTACAAAGGCCCAAAACATTTCCACTAGGAGAAACGCACTGCATTTTGAAGTCAACTACTTGACAAGATGTGCGCAGCATTTAGAAAACATTCACCAACTGGACGAAACAAGTGCAGCGTTTACTAAAAACGCTGCTAGTAGCTCAAAACACAATGGAAACGGGGACACTAAAAAGTGACGCACACAGCTAGCTTACAGCAGTTTCGCAATAATATTGGAAAGAATAATGCAAGCACATTGTTAAAATAAGCCAAAAATAACGTTATTTTAGGTTTCCATTGACAATGACATGTCATGTTCGCCAACTTTATTACCTCCAAATGTCAAAAATCCTTCGGCCCCAGCTGTGTGCGTCACTTTATTATCCCCGTTTCTGTTGTATTTGGAGCTTTTTGCTGCGTTTTGTTTATGCAACGATTTTAGTAAACGATGCGTGTGTTTGTCAAGTTGGTGAAGATGTTTCTCTATTTGCATGTGTTTTGGCACATTGGTGGTGTTTTTATTGCACCGCTTTTGAAAGTGCAGCACGTTTCTCCTAATGGAAATGTTTGAACACCTGTTGGCCACCGTAGGCGAGAGGAGATTTGAATCCCCCACCTGATGCAGCAGATATTTCCTCTCACACACCCCATGACACTCAACTTGACCACTTCCATGTCATCATCATACATCAAGGCGGTGCTTGGCACTTTCTGCACCAGCTAAACCTTTCAGAAGCACCTTCAATAATTGAACCGGAACATTCAGAGGTTTTTCTTGGCCGTCAACAGCTCTCACCCTTGCATCCTTGCAGAGCCTTTGCCTTTAGCGCTATCCACGCACTCTTTTTTTTTCATCGTCGACTAACATTCTCGCGAATTAATGATGGAGGAAGTGGGATGACACAGCAGAGTGTGGAGAGAGGCAGCTGTGAGAACCCATTACGCCACTTTCCTGCTAATGCGGGCCCTTTGCATATCACATGTTCTGGAAAGCTAGTCAGCAGATAAGGCGTGTTGCCTCCTGCGTTGTTTTGTAGCATGTTTGTTCACAACATGTTGATGATCTGCAAATGTGGAAGAATAATCCATGAACATTAATGAGTCAACTGATGAGCTCGCAAGTTTACATTCATACCAGCATCTGTTCAAACGTGTCTAGAATGTTCTTTTTCTTACAGAGATAGTTGGATGTTTTTTAAGTGGGGTTATATGAGGTACTTATCCATAGTCAGTGTATTTCCTGCTGTAGATGGTACTTTATAGGAACATACAGCAGTAGCAGCACGGAAGCAGCAAAATGTATTTTAGACGACTAAAAGAAAAACACGCTTCATTAAAACTACACAATATTTATCATATTGAACCACTTTACTCAAAGCCACTGTACTCCAAAGCAATGAAGTGAGGATGGATGAGGTAGTCAGTGTTTACATGCTAAACATGTCACTTCAAGTCAGAGTTGGACTTTTCCTCTATAATGGTGACAAATGGATCTAACATAACTATGATTGTTGCAACTATGGTAACATCATTTAAGAGTAATTTGACTAGGAGTGCACAATGATTTGAAATATGGGACTATATCCAAACAGCAGTAAGTGCAATACTTGTAAAAGCTAAATATCTGAGTGAAGCTGCAGAGAAAGTCCAAGCCGACAAACTTTCTATCGACTTATTGATACAAGATATATTTATCAATGATAATATGAATAATGTTTCAAAAAAGATTATTCCCTGTGATATTGCAAATCATATCGTAGTTGCAACAGAAGTCAAAAATAATCACAAGGTATTTTTTTCCAATTCATGCAGCCCCCAAATGTTGCCTCTCAACTCAGTGTTATTTGCTCTGTCTTCCACAAGGACATGTGTTCTGCACGGTCAATCACCTATTTGTCAATAGAATCTGATGGCTTTGGAAAGAGTGATGGTTTATCCTTGGAAAGGGCTGTCTGACAGCAAGGTAAAGGGTTGAAAATATCTTATTAATTAGGTGGGCCTTTTTTTTGAAGGTGGCTGATGCCTACTCTGCAGCAGTACATTGCTTAGCCCTGTGCAAATACAATCTGTTTCTCCAACTGCGAACACGTTTTCCAGTGGCCAAACAGTGGTACTTCCACTTCCGTGTCAGTCAGTGAGGTCATTCGGACAAAAAAAACGTTTCCATTGGCCTACAGTACATTGGGAATGACATGTCTGTAAATCAGTGGATACATTTTTTTAATGTCTAACAACTACCCATTAGGAACAGTTCTATAGCCCTTATTCACATCCTTAGGTCCTAAGAGTTATGCATGTGCTGAAAGCCAAATCTAGAGTTATTTTCCCTCTCCATTCATTTGACTGAGAAGAGAAAGTCCAGTTCTCTCTATACAAGAAAAGGTGACCACCTCCGTCTACTGCCTGTGGATAATACTTCATATAACACTTTCAAACATCCAAACTATCCTTTTAAGGCATGAAATACTCGATACTCTGACAAAATACAAGGTTGTTAATGGATGCACTCCAACATGTAATGCAGGAGAGGCTTGATAAACTCTGATCCACCCTGTAGCCTTGTGTTTTTAGTTTTTTTTAAGTTCTTTTTGTTTGAGCTTTTACTGGTTTCAAGCTGCACATGCAACCTCTTTCCAGCTCTTCAGGAGGATTAAAGCTGCAGTGTGAACTTCAGTTTTGCTGTTTAATGATCATGTCATTGTCTTTGCATGATGTCTGCCGTGCACTGCTGCATTCACACAGGCAGCTACCCGTCACCTTTCTGTCTAAAGTCATCAAGCTTTCCTCTGTTTGTCCCTTTTTACCATATTGATCTTGTGTTTGCTTGATTAGAAAAGGTACTTACGTTAGTGACTGAGCTATTTCCATAATAACCCTTTCAGCCGGCGTTACTGCCCTTTTTTACATTTCAAATTGCCTTTTAATGAAGCAGTAACAGCTAACCCTGGTAACTGATGTCTTCTCCCCGCCGCAAATGCAAAACAGTGGATTTAATGTGTGTAAACTTTGCATTAAAAACTTTTCTCTCTCCCCCTCAGCCTTTTAGACAAACAAAAGATACTCGATGCAATCGTGCAATTAGCATAGAAATGAAATCAGAGGTAGTAAAATGCATTTGCCTTTGTTAACTAGATTTACAGCGCTTTTCTCCACCTGGCTCGAGTAAACAACATCTCTGCTATTCATCAACGATGCTTTGCCTCTATTGTCTTTATTAGGTTTACTCCTCCCCTGTGAGAAGCCGTTAGACAACGCACAATGAGAAGTTATACTACCTGCTCCGTTTAATGACATCAAGTTTGAGGATTTTAGCCAAACTTTGCAAAATGGGAATTGAAATTTGATATTTTCATATGTTAAAATAGCAATATTTTGGTCACTGTAAGTTGGTCAACACTGGAAAGTATCCCAACATTTTTGAATTATACTAGAAGAAAATAAGAGATGTTTTAATGTCTGAGTGACATAAGGTGCATATATTTAAAATCTTTGGTGTAAGAAGTTATAACAAGGGTAAATGTCAGTCATCACTTTAAAATGGACTTCTTTCACTTCTCAAGAGCAGGTTATGTTGGAGATCAACTCAAAGAAATGCACTGCCTGCTGACCAATCAGAACATAAATAATATTACACTAATATGAAGAAGATTAAGACTATTAAGGCATTTTCCAGACTAAGGGAAACGCAGTTTAACCTGCCAAATGCAGTAAGGACCGCTGGCAATACATTGCATACTGATTGAATGTGTGAATGATCAGAATAAAACTGCCAATATAGGAAAGATTTGACTATAATTACATTTGCAGTAAGCCAGCTTACTTATTTTATGATCATAGACGTCACAGCAAGTAACCTGAGCAATGTAGAGCAATGCATACACTTATCATTCATATCACATCATATTTTCACTTATCTGTGTCAGCCTTTTGAGCCGCATGATGCGGTGCCACACCTCGTGCACAGTGTCGCAGACTGTGCATTGTAAGTGCTAATTTGCTACAGATGAATCACTTGCATGTATGCTGTGAAGGATTATAAGATAACTTTGAACTAAAGCACACACATTCACATTAGTGTATCGGACAGAATAACATGTTAAAGACGGAATAAATATAGCTTGCACATTAGATAATGCTTCAATGACCTTTTGATAAACCATCACCCTATTAGATATGAAAGTAAGCTGAATTTCATGTTAGTATAATAATGTTTGGGGATGAAAACAATATCCTTAACGCGATCATTTAAGCATTCACACAGTTGCACATGTAAGCCGTATGTTCTTTCTGCACTTACAGTAGGAGCTGCAGTAATGTTGCTCTCAGCATGGATTATGTATCTCACAAATGTACATGATTTAAATAATTTATTTAAACATTTTTCTAATATCAGTCAACTTTTCATCTTTGACATATGATGCTCTCCTGACAGTATGCTTCTCCATGTTTGTTTCTGGTTTAAATGTCGCCGGCCCCGCCTCTCTCATGTGAACGTGCTCATAACCTGAATGATAAACCCTGGGTTGACCTTTAGAGATATGCAGGGTGTGTTGAGCTGGTTTCAGACCACAGGTGTCTCTCGTGAGAATTAAAACTCACTTTCTTTGTCCCCAGGCGACCATGAACGCTCGGCCCCAGAGGATCCTGGACTCGGGCTCTCTCACCCAGTCGGCCCCCGCCAGCCCCACCAGCAAGGGCACACACATCCACCAGGCCGGGTGAGAGAACAGCTAACACACACACACACACACACAGAAACATTACCACAATAAAGCCTGAAACAAATGCATCCAGCAGCCTTCCTTCCAGCAGGACTGAGACACAGAGTGAGGAACCTACATTTGAAGAATACTAAAACCACTTCAAATGTCTCGTTTTGTTTTCATGACAAAAACTAGTACGTAGTTCAAGGCTGGTAACAAAGCAAGGAGTCACACACACAGCATTCATTACATTTCATAAGATATGTTGTTATGTGGTCTGTGCCTGAACAAGAACAGACAGGGAAAGGTTATACAAGTAATGACATAATAATGACGCTAAACCCTGGATATAGATATTATATGATGAATATGAAATATAAAACAGTCGTTTTCCATACTTGTTTCTGTTGACACTAAAGCTACGTTCACACTCTGAATCACAAATCCTTTATGTCCCACAGAGGGGACTTTTACAGCGTCAAAGTTAAGGAACAATGCAGATTAAAATGCTAGATTAAATAAGTAAACTAACCTATTCAATAAAAAGGCCAGCACGCATTGATAAAATCCAAATAAAATGTTTAGAGGTCCTCATCCAAGGTGAAATAAAATGAGTAGCAGAATTATAAAAGTAAATTAACATAACAAAATATGTTATGAAGCAGCCAGAAGTACATCACTAAATTGTAATGAAAAATAACAAATCGAATGCAATCTGAGGGGGATATATGAAGCCAGATTAGAGGGTTAGCGAGGTATGTTGAACCTAAAGCCAGAGTTTTCCGTACTTCAAAGGTGGTTTAACCCGGCTAAATCGCCATGCCAACTTACACTGCATACATTACCTGCTTTAAGCTTGAAGTCATCAAACACCGCCGATCAACTAGTTCCTTTTAAAAGCGTCACTTTATAGTCAGTCTGTGAGAGGTAAATATTATACATGATACAGTTACAGTAGCACATACTGTATGCAATGCACTAGTTTTTTTTTATCAGTGGCAATCTATGCAGGACATCAGAACAATATATTATTCATCAGTATGAAGTTCACTTGCAGATAAAATGTGGTATAATTCCTTCAATTTTCACCACTTGGAATATGTTTTTCTGACATATTCTTATTTGCTAAGGTCCGTTTTACACTTCATTTCACTTTGATTTAATATGTCCGACCTAAATGCAATTTTAAATATCTATAGATTAAATCTGTGGCACCATGCTTAAAGATTAAGAGCTGTAGAATGTGCAGTTGTCACATTTGAAATGAACAGGAAGCACAGATTGCATTGAGTGGTAAATTAAACATGTTCGTCATGATATTACATGATTAATACATTTCTTCCAATTGTCATCTCTTATTTGAAGTAACATGCTGGCTTAAGCCGTGATTTATTTGTGTAACCTTATAAGGCGGAATAAGGCGGAGACTGCTCCCTTTCATGCGGTTTATTAGTCATATGACGCTCTAAACGTTTTATGTTAGCGGCTCAGAGCCCAAGGAGGAAAGTCTGAGATCACATAGATACCAGCTTCATGGTCCCTGTCAACTCTGATCAGGATTTTTAGTTTTGCTGAGCCAGCTTAGTCAAAGAAAGTATACCCCCCTGGTCTTTACAACTCTCAATTCCACACAAATCTGAGAAATAGTGCATTACTGCTAGTGTGAACTTATCTTTAGACATGAAAGGTGAGGCTGATGGGCTCTAACTTCCTGTCCTTACATTAAAGTCTCTGCTCCTCCAGTGGCTCCCCCCCCATGCCCAGCACCAGCAGCTCCAGTCTGACCAACGAGGTTCCCAAACCCCCGGCCAGAGAGCCCCCGGCCACACGGCCCCCCTACACCCCCACCCTGGGAGGGCAGGCGCCCCACTCCCACCAGTTCCCCCGCACCCGCAAGATGTTTGACAAGGGACCGGAGCAGGTAGGGGCCGCACCAGTCTGTTTTTTTGTTGTTGTTTAGTTTAACTCTTTGAACTGTGGGAAAATGTGTGTGTGTGTGTGTGTGTGTGTGTGTGTGTGTGTGTAGGGAGGGGAGGATGGTGACGAGCCGTGCCACAGGAACTACATCAGCGCCTCCCTGCAGACGGGCCTCTGTGATTGGAGCGCCAAGTACTTCGCTCAGCCCGTCATGAAGGTACTGTCCTCTCTTTTCTTCTTTTCACTCTGTCCCATCTGTGTGTCTGTGTGTCTGATTCAACAATAGGCCACAAAGTCATGCTTTTATCATTTTGAAACATGTGTGAGGGGGGGGGCTGTGGCTCAGGAGTTCGATGGTAATCCTCCAATCAGAGGGTCAGTTGTTACATTAGGCGCGTTCACACCGCAGTACTTTTCCCACTTTAGTTCCGATATAGTTCCGAAATGTTGCGTTCACACCAAAAAGAGCCGCAACTAAAATTAGTTAATGAGAACCTTTTTACCCCCTTTTCCGTCCCTGCTAGAGAGCAGGTACTTTCGTGGGAGAAAAAGGTTCCTATGTCTGATTGGCTGGGGGGATTGCAAACCACGCCCCGTAAAACTCCCAAAAAGTTTTGTGAAGCCGCCATTTTATTATCCTCGCATTAGCATTATTAGCATTAGCCCAGCGCAGAAACGCAGAGAGACTAACTTATGGCAACACAAAAGAAAACATGGGAGCGGTGGAGATGAGGAGGTGTCGGCGTTCTGGCGATTTACTCGGAAGGCTTCAGTAGAAGCTGCTGGAGTCCCAGCAGCTTCTACTGAAGCCAGTCCCCAACTCCGGGGACTTCCGGCCGGGGACTTCGGGTGGCAGTATACGCCGTGAAGTTGTTTGCGGCCTGCCAGTAAACCCAAAGCAGAAGAAGAAGAAGTGACGTCAGCGGCTTCATTTGCCTAATCCTCCCTCAGGGACTTATTCCAGTGTGAACGCGATCTGTACTTAGTTCATGAGAACTAAAGAGTTCTCATGAACTAAGTTCTGATGAACCTTTGTGGGAAAAGTACTGCGGTGTGAAAGCGCCTCATGTGTCCTTGGGCAAGATACTGAAACTTACCCCAAATTGCTCCCAATGGCATGGCCAACTGTTTGAGTGTCTTTTTCTGGCAGCCTCTGCATGAATGTGTTAATTCTGACTCCTTTTGAGGGGTCGTTAGTCCTGGACAAGCGCTTTATAAAATGCATTTGACAATTGCAGTCCAGTCCAACGTACTGCTTTAAAGAAATGCAGACATTTCTACACACAATAAAATAGACCAAAAAAAAGGTCCATCTTACTTTAATCACTCATTCAAAAACAATTTTTTTATTCCTCCAACATAAAAACTAGTGATTCAAAAGCAGCTTAGATGGGTTGCTAAGCAACAAAGAATTACTATGACAGGTTTTCAGTTTTCACATAAATATTGATGTGGAGTGGTGTCATAGGTCCACGTTAGTGAGGCATTTTACAATGCAGCAGAGCCCGAGCCATCTGAGGACAGGCGCATGTGAAGTATTTTGGAAAGTAATGAAGTCCTATGGACCACAGCGGGCCGGGTCCCCCCCCCACTGTGAGGAAGCACCTGCTGCTGCAGCTACACGCTTCTCCTGAATAACTGAGCACCCCTGCTCCATAACTTAATGTCCTCCTGAGGAGAATTTCAGATTAAAAGAAGAGCTTTTGACCGTGCACAGTAGTCGCTGCCGAATTTTGTAAAATGAAATTAGGCTTCCGTCTGTTTGAACAGCCTCAACATGCCGTCCTCCCCTGGGGGGTAAAACAAATCAGCACATTATGTTGAGGTTAACCGAAGAAGAAGGGAATTATTTCAGAAAGAGTTAATAATGAGGGTCAGCTAGAGGAGAGTTTTGAGGGTAGAATAGGAATTGTATAAGAAATTGATGTGAGCACGGGAGACAGAGCAGCTGATACAGAGAGAAAAGTAGATTCACTTGTAATAAAATATTTACAACTCAAAGACATTTAGGGCAAGAAGAGGGACGGAGGATGTAGAGAGAACGCAGAAAGAAAAGTAATACATGAAAAGAAGAGAATACACGGAGGGCGAGGAGGAAGAACAGAGGTGTTGGAGGTAAAAAACAGAGAAACGTGTCTGAGCGTGGCGAGTAAAAGGAAGATGGAGCCAGAAGAGGCAACAAAAGGTGATAAAAGCACAGAGATGATTGGATGGGACTAGTAAGTGAAAGAGGAGGAGAGGAGTTTGCCGTAGCGCGAATCAGAATGCTGCGTTTGCAAAATGTTGAGTGCTGCCATAAAACTCCACTCCATTACAAAGGGGTGTGTGTGTGTGTGTGTGTGTGTGTGTGTGTGTGTGTGTGTGTGTGTGTGTGTGTGTGTGTGTGTGTGTGTTATATCTTGCAACATGTTGCAAGAAACAGCGTCTGAGGGCTTCTTAACGTTTAACAAACAGGAAGAAACTCAGCTATCAGACAATATTAACCATTTGTAGCTAAACGAAACACAAGGGTAATAACAGGCCTCTGAATTAGCCCTGAGCGAAAAAATGCTAACGCACTTAGCACAGAACTCACGGTAGAAATACTTTATTACTTTTCGGATCTGCACAAACAAGATATCAGATTAAAGCTGAGATTCCACAAACCTGCGGCAGGGGAAGCAAACCCACACAACACACAACGTAGCTTTACGGGACCAAAACGGAAAATAAGTCTTACCGTTGCTGTTTTCTGATCAAAAGTTATGTTCAATGGCATTAAAACGCATAAAACGTTGCTGAAGGTTAATCCAATGGTTAATCCAATGTGTCTGTGTCACTTTGAAATGATTACTGATAATCCATCGTCATATTTAAGGCAAAAACTGAGTTTTCATATATAGCTGCTATGATAGCTACGAGAGTGTATGACAGCTTCCGGTTTTGGGCATTCTGGCTGCGCATCACTCTATTCACCAATGGGTAATGTTTAGATGGATTTTAGGAACTTCCCCTCGATTCTATTGGCTCTAACGGTTAAAAAGAGGTGTCATTCATCAAAATCGACCGAAGGGGGCCAGAGATATGGAAAATCCACCCAAATGACCCCAGAAGTGGGTTTTTTTCTTCTAAATCTCTCTATAAAGGTCAAATTTCACTTGTTTTGCATCAATCTTGATACAGGGTACTTATTATATGTTATAGTTTGGATTCCTAAAGCTTTTAGTCTACTTATCCCATTATTCAAGGGTGGTTTTCACTATAAGTAATGTTTTTTTTTGACGGACACTATCATTTACATTTTTTTACTATGTTCAATCTGAATTTACTTGAAAATAAAAAACATCTATATTGATTCTGACTTGTCTACATCCAACTCACAGGTGTATCATTGCTTTGAGAAAAAAGATTATTAATTTACCCCTTTTAGAAGTGAAGAAATAGTCATTTGTTCTGGGCATGTCACTTTCGAGCCTGAGACCTGAAAAACAGGCTTGGGGCTTAACAGGTTAAAAAGCACACACTGGAACCAGCATTTAAAATCACACACACTGCAGCAGCTTTTTTCTGTTGTTCACCCTCTGTTTTCCTTTATTCATCTGTCAAATATGCACACTAATAGCAAAGGCCTAGTTTTTAATGTACAATTGTAATATTTGAAAAATGACAGATCAGCTTCATATTACACTCTGCATATTGAATGTCATGTTAAAGAAGGGAGTCATTAAACTGAAGGCTGGACTAAATCTGTGGAGGCCATTCTGTTACATAAGACTTAATGTCATAACTTTTTTAATTCCCTCTGCTCAACAGATGTGATTGCATAAAGTGAACTTGATTACTTGAGTCATTTAAAGTATATGCATAAGCTTCACTTAACTTTGTACTTACAGTAGCTAAGTATTCGGGCCTGTAGGGTGATGAGACAACTTGATCACTTTTGTATTAGCAATGATCCAAATGGTGCAGTCTTAGAAGAAAAGTGTGGGCTGATTCTGAGCTGTAGAGGAATAGTTTAGAAAAACTGTTTAAAGGTACTGTCTTAGGAAACTGCCCTATTTTAACATTGACAAAACCATGATGATCATGTTTTATCGTGCTTTTATCGAGTCAATTCTGTCTTTTTCACTAATGTCATGGTTTGGTAATCTGACTTTAAAGAGCAGAAAGTCTCTGAGTCAGATCGTAAAGTGGTCCAGCAGACTGATTGGTGAGCCACAGCTAAACCTGGAGACCCTGTACCTCAGGCAGTTATCCAGCTCCATATTAGATGATGACTCCCACCCTCTGCACTCAGAATTTAAGCTTCTTCCTTCGGGCCGGAGGTTAGTTGTCCCAAAGAGTAGAACGAAGCGGTATAAAAACTGTTTTATCCCAGCAGCTATTGCACAAATGAACACATCACAGGAGCGTCACACAGATTTTTTTATTTTTATTATTTATTTATTTATTTAATTATGAATTTTGAATGTCCATGTTTGTACTAGTGTTTTCCTTCTTAAATGTTTTGGAAATATTTTGAGATTTGACGGAGCAGGGTGTACTTGTGCTTTTTACTAGTCCTTTTATTAGAGATGCGTTTGTTTTTAGAGTGTGTCAGGATGGATCCCTTATCTTTTTCTCTGCAAACAAAATCTACCTACGGGTACAAATAAAGAACCTGAACCTGAAGGGTTGCTTACACAATTTATTTCTGAGAACAAAATTAGAAAATCTCTGTGTTCAGTATTGAGTATTTGGCCTAGCTTAGCATAAGGTCAGACTGGAATGCATCACACCATTTCTTTCAGGAAACAACATAAGAATATCTATATCAATGTTTTTGTTATGTATTGAGCTGAGCAGTTGTGCAGGGCGGTGGTGGCGAAGTCCATAGGGACTTGGCTTGGCAACTGGAAGGTCACCAGTTTGAGTCCCGGCAAGACCAAGTGCTACCGAGGTGTCCCTGAGCAAGGCACCGTTCCCTACACTGCTCCCCGGGCGCCGTCCACGGCAGCACACTGCTCCTAACACTAGGATGGGTCAAATGCAGAGGAACAATTTCGTTACATAGTACCTGTACTGTGAAATGACGATAAGAGAATAAAAAAAATTTAAATTAAAAAAAAGTTAGCCTAGCTTAGTCTAAAGTGTAGACTAGAATGAAACAGTACGGGGAAATTGGCGCAACCATATTTTCAGAGGAAATAAATAACAATATCAGGTTACATCTTGTTTACATTTGTTATGTATTGAGATGGACTGGTTAGCCTAGCTTAGCGTAAAGAATACACTACACATTTTGTGAGATTTCGTACACATTTCATTGACAACAAAATTAGAAGGTCAATATTAATCTTGTCTCTGTGTTAAGTAGACAGATGGACTGGCTAGACTAACTTAGCAATAAGACTAGAAGTACAGAACTAAGCTAACATATACATACAAATATATATGCGTGTTATCATATTTAAAAACTGCCTCTGCATTTGATTACTAGATGTTTTAGTAACGTAAAAAATGTACTTGATATATATGCATTTATGTACTGTGGACAGTAAAATACTTACACTCATATTTCCCTATTTTATTATAACATAAATCCCATATATCTGTAAGAATAAGAAACCATTATATCTCACCAATCAAAGATCCCATTTTAAGACAGTTCCTAAATTATATCAGCAAGGAAACCTTTAGTTGTATTTAAATCTGCTTTATTCCTAATGACACACTGTTCTTATCACTCTAAACAAGAAATCCTTTCAGAAATGCACTTGACTTTTGAGCAGGTACTTCAGATAACCACCTCCAGTGTTGAGTTTATCATCCAGAGAAGAGTTCTGGCTCTTCCAACAGAGGAGGGAGCAGAGAGACCTTTGAGGGTGGATGACAGAAAAGAGAGGAGAGCAGTAACATCAAAAGGGTCTACAAAAGTGCAGTGATGAGGTGAATCCCTCAATTCAATTTCATTTAAAGGGGCTTGATAGGCATTCAAGAAACAATATTGCCAGAGTATAAAAACGTATATGTGCACTATAATAATTATATGAATATTAACTTATTAATATAATAGTAAGATTATTATACATTAAAGATATACTGTATATATAGAGTTCAGTACATTTCTGACTCCTTCTCTCAGATCCCAGAGGAGCATGACCAGGAGAGTCAGGTGAGGATGGAGCGGCAGTGGAGGTTTCTGAGGAACACCCGCGTCAGGAGGCAGAGCCGAACCATCACACAGAAAGGTGAGTGACGCACACACACTAACACACAAAATTAGATGAAACATGCATGTTAAAATGATGATTTGTTTCTTTGACATACTGTACAACGAACATTGAAAGCTTCAATAAAGTGTACTCTTTATAGAAACAGTGGATTAAAGTGTAATGTGAATGGGCTATTGTCTATAAAGACTTTGTTTGTTCAGCTTTGTTTGTAAATCAACACAAGTTTCAACATGGTCAGCAACAGTAACTTACATTCTGTAGAGTTCACCACCTGCACAGCACTTAACAGCAAAACGGCAAAGTAAGCGACTAGCTGCTTAAGAAGGAAGCAAGCTAAAGGCTAGCTGGAAAGATCATTTTTTGACAAACGCTAAAAAGAGAGTGAAATTGAGACTGGCATTGGCCAGGCGGCCAGAAACAACCTCACATGTTGGTGTTCAAAGTATAAATAAGCAACTGTTTGCAAACGGGTCAGCAGTAACCGCTTTAAAGTGAATAATATCAACGTGCTTAAGAAAATATGTTTTACATGTCATATTAGCTGACACTTTTGTCCAAAGCAACTTATATACACTTTAATTCTGTAGACATGCCTGAAGGAGCAATCTGGATTGAACTATTTCTAATTGATAAGAAGTAGGGCAGTCATTGTTACACATAAAGGCTGGTGATTCAACCATGAAGCGTTTAAAAAAATAACAACAAATTACCAAGTTTGACCCAAAGTTGCTCCCATAATACCAGCGCTGAGGTTTACCATGAACCACATGGCAGTGAAAAGGCAAAGGAATTGGCATTAAATATGTGTATTTCACCAACTAGAGACCACTGGCCATCAATAAGAGGCATCAATACCTCGATGAAATGGAACAGCACACCTTCATTCACTTTAAGTGACGACGGAAGAAAGTCACTTTGCTGAAGCATGCACAAGCATAATTCACTTTCATTTTATTGTTGTGGCTTTCAAGGATTTTGAGGCTTGGATTGGGGTTATGAGGTTCAGAGTTTCTACTTTGCTTTGTCATCACTCGACAGCATATATTTCCTTTTTGTCATTTAGCTTCAGGGACCTCATGTTTATTTATTCAGTTTGGTTTGTAGCAACTGTAATTACTTATTAGAACTGCAAACAGTTCTCATTACTGTCACATGTATTCTGTTACTCCAATAAAAATTAATTTAACCTTGAAGGAAGAATTGCCTCGTGTTGAAATGTGCTTTATAAATAAACTGGCCTGTCCTTGGACTCCAAATGCAACAACTTATGTACTTTATTATATTTGGACAGACAGAAGTCCCTGGCTTAGAGGACAGGATTCTTACCTTTTGTACTACAGTCGTTTCTGATAGAAGCTCTACCTGCAGTGTGTCAAATAAAGTGCAAAAATCACAGAACATAAGCGCTGAGATTTTGTCAGAATCATGTTAAATTAAATGTATTTAGAGGGGAAATCAGGGTGAACTCCAGACTGAGACACGACCAGGGTGCCCCTTTGTTTCTGACATGAAAGTAAGTATGCAGTGAGGCCAGAGATTGAGTGCAATCTACCCATAGTCAGAACCAGTGAAACCAGAGATGTAGTGGTCGATACCAATACCAGTGAAAACTAAAGTTCTCAATGCCATAAAAAAAAGAAACGGTAAAAAACACAAACACGTTGTGGCCCCGCCCCCTTTTTGTTGAAAACATTTTCTGTCATTTTACTTGCGGTAAATAAATAATTTAATTGAAAGCAATAGAGGATCTATGTCCGGTCAGTCTGCCGGTGGATGACTAGCTGGGAACGGCTGACACTTAAAGTGAGATTTATGATCAAGTTGACCTTATTAGCATCATAATGTACAGTGCATCCGGAAATTATTCATACCCCTTAACTTTTTTTTCTAACATTTTGTCATGTTACAGCCTTATTTCAAAATGGATTAAATTCATTTTTTTCTCAACATTCCACACACTATAACCCATAATGACATAATTTTTTGCAAATGTGTTAAAAATAATAAAATGAAATATCACATTTACATAAGTGTTCACACCCTTTGCTTTGACACTGAAAATTGAGCTCAAGTGCATCCCGTTTCCACTGATCATCCTTGAAATGTTTCTATAACTTGATTGGAGTCCACCTGTGTTAAATTAAATAGATTTGACATGACTTGGAAAGGAACACACCTGTCTATATGAGGTCCCACAGTTGACAGTGCACATCAGAGCACAAACCAAGTCATGAGGTCCAAGGAATTGTCTTTAGACCTCAGAGACAGGTATGTATCAAGGCACAGATCTGGGGAAGGGTACAGAAACATGTCTGCAGCATTGAAGGTCCCAACGAGCACAGTGGTCTCCATCATTTGCAAATGGAAGATGTTTGAAACCACCAGGGCTCTTCCTAGAGCTTGCTGGCCAAACCAAACTGAGCAATGGGGAGAAGGGCCTTAGTCAGAGAGGTGACCAAGAACCTGATGGTCAGTCTGACAGAGCTCCAGTGTTCCTCTGTGGAGATGGGAGAACCTTCCAGAAGGACAACCATCTGTGCAGCACTCCACCAATCAGGCCTTTATGGTAGAATGGCCAGAAGGAAGCCACTCTTCAGCAAAAGGCACATAAAAACCCACATGAAGCACCTATGCCCCTTTCACACCAACACGGTTCCAGGGCCGGTTCGGAGCTAGAGCCTGAAAAGCACAGTTTTTTCCTGTTCACACCGCAGCGGAGTCGCCTCTAAGCTCCGAAAACCAAAACATTTTCGGCCTAGAAGCAAGAACCGCATACGTCACGCTTACGTCGGAGGGGGGGGGCGAGATTAACGTGAGCTAACAGTTTATGGCGAGTACGGCAAATAAAAGTTGTAACAAGCAGTTGTGAGCAAAGTGACTAGAACGCAACCACACACTTATAAAAAAAAACACACTTTATAAAGTCAGGCAACACTAACCAGGCTTCGTGTGATTCTGTTTATTTGTACCTTACTTTGACCATTCGTTCGCTGTTATTGATCATTGTGGAGAGCAGGCAGACGTTTTGTTTTGTATTATAGCAGCTATCGGATGGAATCAATACATGGGCTGCACAGGTTGTCATGTCCGACTATCACAAGTAGAATCATAATGAAAAATACGCCGGTAAAATGTGCCTGTAGAAAACGGCTTATGCCACAATAGGATAGCAACAACAAGTAGTCAGTTTAGCTTCGGTTGCTATGCTAACATCACCCATTTTATACCAGAGAAACTTTAATAACAGCGTTGTGATGCCAAACAGCATCAATTCATACTGAAACACATTCTCTTTGGGGATATATATCAGCTGCTTGTGTGACAGTCAGACAGTGAATACTTTACAGCGGCCGCTGCCGTGTGAGCTAACCCGGAGCTAACGGGAAGAGCAGCACTGCAGCGGTCGGTAAATGCCGCTGAAACACAATAATAAACAATGAACCACGGCACTCTGGAGAAAAGTATAAGGTTGGAGAAGTCGTTATTTAATTGAATCTGGCTTCGTATGATTAAAACACGATCAGGGGAGAAAATCAGCGACGTAAATGGTGACGTCATGACGCAGCAGCGGCAGCACCACTCGGGCTCTGGGCGGTGTGAACAAAACGGGCTGAAAATAAAAACCGGTTCCGAACCAGAAAAGCTCTAGCACGGAGCTAGAACGGGAACCGCGTTGGTGTGAAAGGGGCACTAGAGGACTCAGACCATGAGAAACCAAATAGTCTGGTTTGATGAAACCAAAATGGATCTCTTTGGCCTGAATGCCAAGCATCATGTCTGGAGGAAACCAGGCACCGCTCATCACCTGGCCAATACCATCCCTACAGTGAAGCATGGTGGTGGTAGCTTCATGCTGTGGGGATGTTTTTCAGCGGCAGGAACTGGGAGACCAGTCAGGATCAAGGGAAAGATCAATGCAGCAATGTACAGGGAGATCCTTGATGAATACCTGCTCCAGAGCGCTCTGGACCTCAGACTGGGGCCAAGGTTCACCTTTCAACAGGACAACGACCCTAAGCACACAGCCACGATAACAAAGTGTGTGAATGTCCTTGATTGGCCCAGCCAGAGCCCAGACTTGATCCCGATTGAACATCTCTGGAGAGATCTGAAAATGGCTGTGCACCCGACGCTCCCCATCCAACCTGATGGAGCTTGAGACGATCTGCAAAGAATGATGGGAGAAACTGCCCAAATATAGGTGTGCCAAGCTTGTAGCATCATACTCAAGAAGACTTGAGGCTGTAATTGCTGCCAAAGGTGCTTCAACAAAGTATTGAGTAAAGGGTATGAATACTTATGTACATGTGATATTTGAGTGTTTTATTTTTTATTCATTTCAAAACTTTTTTCATTTTTTCATCATGGGGTGTTGTGTGTAGAATGTTGAGAAAACAAATACATTTAATCCATTTTGAAATAAGGCTGTAAAATAACAAAATGTAGAAAAAGTGAAGGGGTATGAATACTTTCCGGATGCACTGTAGCTGTGATAAAGTGTTTCCCATAGACAAACATGTATTGACTGACCGGGTCCCATTCATTGCGATCTCCGTCTTTTCTATGGAGGTCCTGATGCCAAGGGTTAAGAGTGGATGTTTTCATTTATCTTCCTATCTCATAGGTAAAGGTATAGAACATCTGAACTTTGGATCTTTTTGTTGTTTGACATGCAGCTTTAAGGCATGATAAAACATTCTGCACAATCCGCTTAGCACCAATTCTTTTTTCTTCACCGGAAAGTGGGCGGGGCCATTATCTCACCAGGCAGTGATGTAGCTTTGCTCTCGTCTATAGGAACCGATGAGCACAATGGAAATGTTAAATGTCCTATTTAAAATGTTATCGTTTCGACATAACACTGGTAGTCTCCGATAGTCCTCCAGTAAAACGTGTACTTTTATGTTTCAGAATGCCAGCACCTACTTGGTTCTAAATTATCGGTTCTTTCGACACAGTCAGATACAGCCCCTTTGTGACTCACAGCCCCCCCCCCCCCCCCCACACACACACACACACACTTTACAGAGCCTTGGGTGCAAGCAAACTCCTCAAGTGTATTCAGAACTTTCTCAAAGAGAATAGCTAACACCCCAACGTCATTGGCAGCCCCATCCACACACACATACATACATACACTCACACAGTCACGAGGAGATTGGCGTCAGAGCTGAGGCTCTCTCGCACACGTCTCCCCCCTCTTCCTGACTGCTTGCTAAATTCCCCTCTTTTTTTTTAAAGAGAGAAGCAGTAGGGTTGCCCTCATTCAGTCTGTTCCCTCCAGATAGAGATGAGAGGGGTGGGGGGGGGCTGAGGACAGAGGAGGCGAGACGGAGTCAGTGAGGGTAGAAAGAAGAGAAGATGAGCAATAGAAAGATTCTGTCTCGTAAACCTGATTTTACTTCAGTGTTTTTTCCACTTATGACGCAAAGCGTACCATACAGTCCTGGAGTCCTGGGGTGGGTTCAGATGTTACAGCAGTTATATGGACTGTGTCTTCAAACAGCTCAACCAAAAGGCTAATCGATGAAGATGATGAAGATTAGGGTCTTGCTCATCTTTTAAACAAAGGCCTCAGCATCTTTTTCCCTCCAACTCCATTTTTTTTCCATCCGTGAAGAATTCATGATGGAGTTTCCTGATTCTCTCTCATCTCATGACGGCGGTCTCGAGAGTGCTCAGGTAGCCAAGGACAGGCTTGTGTGTTGTTGCCATGACAACATAGTGTTAAGCTATGAACTTTCCCTTTGTGTTAAAACTGCCAAAGGGGGGCACTACCAGATTTATTTTCTGTATGTTTGGTTTATTTTTCTTGCTTGCCTCCGGTCCTACTGTATAGCTGTAATACTTTATTTTTCCCACACTGGTTCATTCATTCCAGTATGTTCTGGTTTTAAAGCTCTTTCATAAAGTAGATATGTATTTCTCTTCTGCTTGTCCTTGCTTCTGACCTGTCCTATTTGCAGCTACAAATCCTAATTTTCCCCACCGGCATTATCAGTCTCATCTTAACTAGAGAATACATTCTTTAACCGGCAAACACCCAAACAACATGCTGAAATTAAAAGAATGTGATTTAAAAGAAAATGTATTTCATCCAAGCACACACTGAAATTACTCACTAAACACTCATAGACACTCAATAATTTACACAACACTGAGCAGGATATGGATAATTCAGACATTTACTCATTTTAATTTTGAAGAAACTATATAGTTGATAAATCATATCAAATAAAACAATGTTTGCTCTAATGTTACACATTTACATTACAGTTTTCAGTGATTGAAACATGTTCTTTGTATGTAAATGAGGCCAGATCTAAAAGAAAAAGCATGTAAACGGCTTGAACTGCTGCTGTTTGAGCCTGTTACTGAGGCTTGGTAGCCACCAAAAATGTAAAAGAAAAATAGAAACTGATAATATAATATCTTTTCAGGTTTCTTTTTTTTCAGAACTCCTGATGGTTATTGAATACTTTTTTTTACTCCATTAAATCTACCCGACAGCTTTCGTTGCTTTATTTATGTAGTTAATTAGCTAAAACAGAATACAACAAAGAAAAAAATATTTACCAGCTTTGATAAAAAACATGAATGCACCACCATCATCCTAATGCAGTCATTTTTGCACAGTTAGTATTTTCATTTGTGATATGTATGGTTTTGAATGCAGGACTTTTACTGCAAACATTGTGTTTTACAATTTAGTATTTCTGCTTTTACTTATGTAAGAAGTTGGAGTTTCTATTTCTACCGCAGGTACAGGCAAGTATTTTTTGTTAGAGCAGTTGTAAAATGTCAGGACATTTTATCACAATATTGGTCAGGTCATTACATCATTGGGTTTATTTTCTCTTTGATCATGTGAAGAGCAACCTTTATTATATTTCTGGCAGCTATTACATTGTTAGCTGTAACAGGAAACCAAATATTTTAAAATGTACATATTCAATAAGAACAAACAGGCTAGACGCTGGAGAAGCTTCAGGAGGCGGGAAGCAGTAAAAATCTAATCTGTGATTTCCCACTTTCTAGAAATTCTCCTCCTTTTTACACATGTTCCCATTCTGTCTTGTCTCCCCCCAACACAGGTGTTTCCCGTCTGGATGATCAAATATTCATCAACCGCAACCCTGGAGTACCATCTGTTGTGAAGTTCCACCCCTTCAACACCTGCATCGCCGTGGCCGACAAGGACAGCATCTGGTCAGAGAATAAAAACCTTAATCAGGCTTTACATGCAAATGAGTCAGTTTCAATTTAAAATTCATAGCAGTTTAAACATGTCTTATCCTATGTTGTCTGTGTTTGGTTACTGCAGTTTCTGGGACTGGGAGAAGGGCGAGAGGCTGGACTACTTCTACAACGGAAACCCTCGCTACACTCGCATCACCGCCATGGAGTACCTGAACGGACACGACTGTTCCTTACTGCTCACTGCAACAGGTGAGACACAGTCAGAGTAACACTCAGATCTCCTTCACATGCCCCTCGGATGGTCCCATTTCCAGAGTTGAGAAGTCATTGTTCTAATTTGAATCTGCTCATTGGCTGTAATTCATACTATGGAAACAACATGGACACCCCAAAGAAGATTCAAGCCTACTTCACTTCTTTGGCTAAGGAGGTTTTTTTTTGTCTGTTTGTCAGGATAACGGAAATGTTGCTGGCCCGACTTTCATGAAACTTGCTGGAACTTTGTGTAGCATGGGCCGAAAAAATAACTCGTTAACTATGGGGGCGGATGCAAAGATGTATGCAAACAGTGCGAGATATGGCAACAGTGCTTGAATCGTTGCAGTATTTTGAAACATGTGATCCTGACTCGGTACATTTTGAACCAATTTATTATTATTGAATGCTGCACAAAACCCTGATCTCCTTATGTGATCCACCCCCAAATGATTAAGGTTCTTCCTTCACCCATGATGCAACCTTTCACAAATGTTCATAATTATCTTGTTATCCTGATCTCAGACAAACCAAGCCGAGAACAGATCCTCCTTGGTTGATCAATTAGAAACTGTTTTCTTGAGCGAGCAGCTCAAATGTTCACGCCCACCAGAACTTTGGAAATCGCAACGAGACTCATTCGAAGCAGCAACAAGCCTTAAACACTTGACTCTTACCCCCACAAACACACACACACAGCACTCATGTGTATTCATCATCATTCATCAACACAACACAGCAGTTACCCTCCACGGCTTTGTCTCCATGACCCAGAGGAAGTGTAGAGAACAACTCCACATTCCAACAGAAACACACATTTATTTAGTTTCGTCTTAACAGCGCTACATTAAACTGAGAGTGAGCGCTGTAATTTATTGCCCCTCTCCTGCAAACTTGATAAAGCTCGGGGATTAATACATTTAGATTCCATCTCATCAAAAGGTAATGTGCACTCGTTCGGCTTCTCTCCATCAGTCAGCTGAGGAGGATATCTGGGAATACATTGGTTATAAAAAATATACAGCATTAAAAAAGTAATACACAGAATGTAAATCAAGTAGAGACTTTTATAGGTTATAATAGCTCTCGCATAACAGTGCATGTTTTATATTTGTCTCTGTGTCTTAGTGTAGCTGTGTTTCAGCTACACTGTTTATGTGCTGCATTCTCTCTTGATTCTCTTAAAGAGGACATATGCTCATCTTCAGGTTCATATCAGTATGTAGTGTCTCTACTGGGACATGTCGCCATGCTTTAATGTTCAAAAAGCTCTTTATTTTTCTCATACTGCCTGTGCTGCAGCACCTCTTTTCACCCTCTGTCTGAAACCAGACAGTCTGCTCTTATTGGTTATCTGGCCGACTCTGTTGTGATTAGTCAACGGCCGAGAGATGTGTTGAGGATGTCTCGCCCTCAGCATATCACGTACGATGTGTTGGAGCGCTAGCCAAAAGAAGACCAAGTACTGCATTCAAGATCTTACTGAAGTAGAAGTACAGAAGCATTGGCATCAATATACTTAAATTATATATATACTTAAGTACTTTAAGTAACGGCTAATTTCAAAATAATTTATTAAATAACTAGATTATAATCATTGCTGCAATCATATGTCACTCACAGCTAGGAAAGGTAGTTTTAATTGGGTTATTTACTGCTGCTGGATATCTGAAAGAGGCCCTATGATGCTTTTGGGGGTTTTCCCTTGTCTTGTAGTGTGTTATGTTTTGTGCATGCAAAGGCTAAAAAAAAAAAGGCTTTATCTTTTTGTCAGTGTGTGTAATTTCCAACACATGTTCTAAAAGAGCCCTACATTTTTGTATCAAAATGTTCTGCACAACATGCATTTCAAAATCCATTAAGAGTACCAACAAGTGTTGTGCTGCACCTTCTTCTGGCCTTAGCCTCTGTTTCTCACTGCATCTCTATTTCTGTCCTGGCTCTTACTCTTTACCCCCCCCCCCCCCTTCTTTCTCCAGATGATGGAGCGTTACGTGTCTGGAAGAACTTTGCAGACCAGAAGAACCCAGAGATGGTGACGGCGTGGCAGGGTCTCTCCGACATGCTGCCTACCACCAGGGGTCAGCCCGGCACCGGAACTCACAGTAAGACCACTCTCTAGTCTATCATAACCCCCCTCCACCAATCCATACTCCCACAGTACTGCCCCGCCCCTCCCAGTCACACTCACGCACCCCAAAAATGAAATGAATGTGTCAGGCTGAAAAACATATATGAATGAATGACCATACAGCTGAAATAAGGCAAGGCACGTTTATTTATATAGCACCTTTCAACACAAGACAATTCAAAGTGCTTTACAAAAATGAAAGACATTAAGAAAATGGCATTTAAAACCAGTCATTAAAAAGCAAAGATAATAAAATAAACATTAAAAGAAAGAATACATGAATAAAAGTTACAGTGCAGTTTAAGATATGAATAGTTCAATTAAAAGCAGCGGCAAAAATAAAAGTCTTCAGCCTGGATTTAAAAGTAGTCAGAGTTGCAGCGGACCTGCAGGTTTCTGGGAGTTTGTTCCAGATGTTTGGAGCATAATAACTGAACTTCTCCATGTTTAGTTCTGACTCTGGGGACAGAAAGCTGACCCGTCCCTGAAGACCTGAGAGTTCTGGATGGTTCATAATTTAGCAGGAGGTCAGAAATGTATTGTGGGCCTAAACCATTCAAAGCTTTATAAACCAGCAGCAGTATTTTGAAATCAATTATTTGACACACAGGAAGCCAGTGTAAAGACTTCAGAACAGGAGTGATGTGATCCACTTTCTTAGTGTTAGTGAGGAACCAGTGTAAAGACTTCAGAACTGGAGTGATGTGATCCACTTTCTTAGTGTCAGTGAGGAACCAGTGTAAAGACTTCAGAACAGGAGTGATGTGATCCACTTTCTTAGTGTTAGTGAGGAACCAGTGTAAAGACTTCAGAACAGGAGAGATGTGATCCACTTTCTTAGTGTCAGTGAGGAACCAGTGTAAAGACTTCAGAACAGGAGTGATGTGATCCACTTTCTTAGTGTTGGTGAGGAACCAGTGTAAAGACTTCAGAACTGGAGTGATGTGATCCACTTTCTTAGTGTCAGTGAGGACTCGAGCAGCAGCGTTCTGAATTAGCTGCAGCTTTCTAATAGATGTTTTAGTGAGACCTGTAAAGACACCATTGCAGTAGTCCAGTCTACTGAAGATAAAAGCATGGACAAGTTTTTCTAAATCCTGCTGTGACATTAGTCCTTTAATCCTAGATATGTTCTTTAGGTGATAGTAGGCTGATTTAGTAACTGTTTTAATGTGACTGTTGAAACTCAGGTCAGAGTCCATGACTACACCTAGATTTCTGGCTTTATCTGTTGTTTTGAACATTGCAGACTGAAGCTCAGCGCTAACTTTTATACGTTCTGCCTTGGCTCCAAAAACCATTACCTCAGTTTTATCTTGGTTTAATTGGAGAAAGTTCTGATCCAGTCATTGATTTGTTCAATGCACTTACTCAGTGTTTGAATTGGAGAATAGTCTCCTGGTGAAATGGTTAGGTAAATGTGGGTGTCATCCGCATAGCTATGGTAACTTATATTGTTGTTTTTCATTATCTGAGCCAATGGTAGCATGTTAAAGAGAAGAGGCCCCAAGATGGAGCCTTGAGGAACCCCACATGTCATATTTGTCAACTCAGATGTGTATTTACCTATACTGTAGAAACAAAGTTGTTTCTGTCCTTTAAGTAGGATTCAAACCAATTTAGAACTGTTGCTGAAAGTCCCACCCTGTTTTCCAGTCGGTCTAGTAATATGTTGTGGTCAACAGTGTCAAACGCAGCAATGAGATCTAATAATACTAACACTGAAGTTCTGCCACTGTCTGTGTTTAAGTGGATGTCACTGTTGAAAAACAACTTTTGCAATGATTTGAAATAAGGTCCCTCTAAAACAGTTATGACAATAATGGAGCTTTGTTAATTTCATTAGTTGAAGTTTTTAAACTCGGATGACAATATAAAGTTAAAAAGGACACATTATTGTTTTTAAATGAGACACTTTAAACACATGACAAAGTAACAATTTAGTTATTAGAAAAGATCAGCAACCCCATAATAAATCCCTCCCTCATAGCAATAGAACAGTGTAATTACCAAAGAGTTTTATAAAGTAAAACATTTAGATTCAGAAAATTGCCCAGAGAAGTTTGAACTGATGCAAACAGTCGTATTGTAAAATCCAGGAGAGAGCGTCACGTATGTTCTTTTACAAAAACTGATGCAATGAAATGAAACATGATATAAATGGAACTCTGCTTCCACACTGTTGTAGATTATTTTTGACACAACGTGGGCAGCTCTTTATTTTTTAGTCAGTTGTCTGGATGAACATTGATCAGTCAAAAATAACAGGCTCCAACTTGTTGTCAGCCTCGCCGGGATCACATATGCCAACTCCGTCATACTGTAGGTATAGCCGCATTTCATAAGCGTCTCTCACTGCAGTCAAATAAATAGTGACTGTTAGATAAAATTAAATGTAAATGTACATACAGTAGTTACAGTAGAGTATAAAATAGTAATGTCCGCAAATGTTATCAAAATGTAAACATAATCTGTTCTTGCTTGGCTAAAGCTGTCCCTTTCCACAATGTTTCTCAGAAATCAGAAATGATCCTCCTAACTGACGGACATAACCTCATTAAAGAAAGAAAAACACGTAATTGTTTAGCTAATTGGGAGCATTGAGAGCCTAGAGTCAGGCTCTGTTTAAATGGCTATCTGAGCAGAGGTGTGTGTGCCGCACACTGTGTTCACATAGTGTCTCCATCACTGCAGAGCCACACAGTCACAGTCTGTGGGGGGGGTCGCAGAGAGACGATACCCTTAACTAGCAGCCTGTCTGTCTGACTTTCACCACACATCAGCCCCGAGAGACTCTCCCCTGCGGAGGACTCTCTCACAGCGAGATGTAACATTTAATGGCGCGCTCGTTATCCTGGAAGTGTCGTTGGTGACAGTCTCTGTCCGCCTGCAGATGAGCCATCAATTTTAATAAACAGCCGCTCCACCGAGAAGCTTTCACTGAAGAGTCAAGCTTCAAATTCAGGGGTTCAAATGTTGTTTTTACAGTTAGCAAGAAACTCCAAAAAACTGCAATCTAACACAAACATCCCCAAACACCATCTCCCCACATCCTGGATCGATAATCAGTTTAGAGTTATGACCAATGCTTAAAAACAGCTCCCAGATCGAGCACAATTATTATGAGCTTGTGTTTTTTTTGTATTTCTTCCATTCCTTGCATTGCCTCAGTGGCATTAATAATGTAAAACCCGATGAAATATTACTCTGTCTTTATGCTGCCAAAATACAAGTCTGTAGGTTGGTGTGAGCGTTTCTGGAGGAGACGCCAGCGGACACACACACACACACACATACACCATTCCCCCCCTTCACACCCTTTCCTCGTCCCTCGTCCCTGTGGTCCAACCACAGGTTTTCCTCATGTTCTTCTTCAGTGACCCTCTCTGTACTGCCTGTGTTCGTCTGGCTTGTTTCTTTGCCCATTCTTTGACATTGGTTTGTGTTTTTCCCCTCATCTTGAGGGAGGATGAACAAGGCAGCGAGCAGTTTTCCCGACTGCCGCAACAACAAATCTTTCTATTGCTGGTCGTTTTCAGTGATAGAATGAACGTCTTTATTTAATTAGCACACCTTCAAACCAGTTCAATTATTATAATTTAGGTATTTTTCTTTATTCCAACTCGTCCAAACTTTCATGCAAACACGCAGATTGTCTTCACCCGGCCTGCTGCGCCCCCTGTGGGCAGTGGTGGACACTAACTAAGTACATTTACTCAAGTACATTACTTATTTTGGGATAATTTTACTTTACTTGAGTATTTCCATTTAATATCACTTTATACTACTACTCCACTACATTTCAGAGGCAATATTCAACTTTTTACTCCATTACGTTTATTTGACAATCATATTAACTAGTTTATTTTTATATATAAATACACAAGATGCAGTACTACTTATCAATTGTGTATTTTCTCTAAAATCGGCTCCAAATTGACAAACTACAATATTAGAATGCTTGTACATATTCTTTATTAATACAATACTTTGAAAGAGCCATCTGCATACTGGGTACTTTCACTTCTGATACTTTAAGTACTTTTGGATTCTAATACGTTATGTTACTGAAATTGGCAATTGTGCAGAATGAGCCCGTTGAACTTTTCAATGGTAAAAATGTTGAACTTTTACTACATAAAGAGGCCCTATTATGTACTGGGGTTTTCCCTTTCCTGTAGTGTGTTATATAGGTTTGTGTGCATGTAAATGGTCTGCACAGGCTAAAACCCCAAACATCAAAGCCTTGAGACATGTAGTAGAGGCACTAAATACGAATATGAACATGAAAATCAGCAGAATAGGGCCACTTTAAGTACAGGATCGGAGTACTTTGACCACCTCTGTCTGTGGGGAAGGGAGGTGACGTTCGGTGTCCTGCAGGTGTGGAGGTTGGGGGTCCTGTGCAGCTTCCACAGCCCCTCTTTGTGATGCCGAGGTGTGGGTCTGCATGCACAGGGGGGTTCTTTGCTAATGTTTTGCTTGCTTTGCTTTCCCGCTCTCCTTCCTCTCTGCCCTCCTCCTCCGTCCCCCGCTCGCAGGTCTGGCACGAAGGGTCTCCATCTATCTTGACAGGAGTAAGCAAGGAGGTGAGTGTCAGCGTTCTCTTCTCTATTCCCTCACCTCCTGAGCAAAGGCTAAACAGCCGGTACACAGCGTGCCTCTTCTTTGTTTTCCTATATCCCCCCCTGACCACCACCCCACCCTTCATCCTTTCATCTGTTCCATCACTCCATCGCTGGCAGCGGTGATGTATTTCTACAAGTGCTAACATGCCCTGTGCAACAAGCTGTTCTTATAACTAAAACAAAGAGAAGACCTGCTCCTCTTAGTTACTGTTGTTATGCCGACATACCTTTGATTTATAGCACAACACATGGTATGAAGTTTAAAGTGCAGGCAGGGTTTCGGATTTTCATTCTTAGTATTTTTTTTAACAATGTGTTCTCATGTTCTCATAATGAACTTAACAATTATGATACAACAAGGACTAACTGTTGTCCTCAGCAAATGTAATGCTATTAGTCAGATGTGCAGGTTTTGTACTGAGCTTTTTGTATGTAACATCACAGACTATAACCGTGTAAAGTAAGATATACATTGGTACAGTTGTGACTATACACATCCGTATGAAAATGTGCCTGACAATGATCACAGTGGCTCTCTTCTGTCTGTCTAATGCTAGAGAACAGAAGTTAGTCTGTGTATTAAAGGTGTGAAAAAGCCTTGGGGTGGCAGCCGTAGTGAGCCAAAGCAAAATCAGGTTTAAACAGAACTGAATGACACTTAAAAGATACATTTCCACGATATGGTGCAGTAATGAGTCCAAACCCAGAAATGAGTTTGCGTTTGAGCATTTCTGTGCTCCCTCATAACGGAGTTATCAAACTTTATGTACAGTTCAATGTATTGTTCCTCTGACTGTAGGCCCGAGCACATCACTTCAACATGTGGAGAAAAAACAAACACGACAAACCTGCCTAGATACTGTTGCTAAGCGGTTAGGACAACCGCTGTTTTGGGGAGGGATTTTAGAACTGTCAATTGCAGAGCAAATTTGTCTTGAATCCATACAATGCGTTTTGAAAGAACAAGAGCATTTGCCTCAAAATGGCTTCTGTCATGTATTTTAAAAAAAAGAAGGTTTTAAGCTGGCCTCAAAGGTGTCCGTGCTTAATTGGGAGTGTGCTAGTTCTGTGTGATTTTAATAGCATAGAGCCACCCAGTCCGTCTCCGGAGGGATTATCCTGTAAAACTCCAGGGAGCCGGGGAAATGAGGGGACGGGGGCTGACAGCGACTGGAAGAGCTTTCCTGCTGCTGCACAGCACACTGACTTCACATATCTACAGATTAGATTGAGAGTCCTGATCCACATACTGTTAATTATGTTTCAACTTTTTTTTACTCTTTTAATTTCTCTCCATTCCCCTTCCTCGACCCATGAAGTTGTCGAAGATTACAGTTGTTTTCTTCCTGGTGTCATCTTTCTCTTTGTCCCTTTTCTTTTGGCTGCATAAGTGAAAGTAGGGCAGCCCTCTCCTCTTTGGCTTTGGGGGGGGCAGACGCTGTGTCCTGTTCTACATTTGGCTGCCCTGCCTCGTGCCTTGTTACCATCGGGGCTTTGCAAATGTAATCCAAAAACGGGGATGTGAAGTTGGATGGAGGCTCCTGACATGAAAGTGTCAAAATGTGACAAAAAGCCTTAAGGCTATTTTCTTGTGCAGCCTTTGCTGGGATTCAAAGCAAAGGGGTTCATAGTTTAGGCCAAGTGTCGGAAACATGTTTTCCCTTATATGTTGTTGGAGAAGTGCATTTTTAGTAGGAAGGCAGGAAATCAAAACCCTTTCTCAGAGTTCAGCAACCTGTCAGTGGCTCAGGTCAGGACCAGATACTGTGTTACTTCTGGTTGCGTTATTTTCACATTTACAGCTTGGAAATACAAACAATAACAAAATGGCCCTGGTGTGGGATCCGGTTTTGGTCTAAATTCTTTCATAGCATGACAGTTTAATCGTTTTGGGTTTGAAAGTTGCCGGCAGGTGCTGTGTAGGTCTTAAAATAACTTTTCACTTGTTGCAGATGGTTTTCCTCTGCCTAGTGTTACTGAGTTCATAGACTTTACTGAAGGGACATACAGATGTTGTTCTGCTTTTGAATGTTACTCTGCATTTCCACTTCAGTACAGCATAGCTCTACTCAACTTGACCTGCTCTTTGACTCTGGTTCCCTTTTATTAACAATTAGATTGTACCTAGTACAGTTTTGGTTTCACCTCAGTTAAGGTTTCAAGCAAGCTTTTTAAGTTACAGCAGTTCTGCTCTAGCGATCAGCTGAAAATGCCTACACCTAGCAGTTTCTATCTCCATTACAAATCTAAATAGACAAATGAACTTGTTCCAAAAACTGAGTCAAGTCAAGACGAGCATTGCTTTGTAAATGAGGCATTAGACGGTAATGTTCTATATTCTCACAATTGGAACTTCTCCCGTCTTTAAAGGGGCCTGCTATACATTCAGTAACAGTTTCAAGTTCTTGGAATCACCTATGTAAAATGATGTAAGATCGTCTCCTGTCCAAAATAATCAGCTCGAGTAGGTTGAGCTTCATTTCACAAAGTAGGGTATATTACCTCCCAGAACCTCAGGCCTTAGTCTGTAAAGGTTAGACACATTCTAAAGCCGAGAAGTCTCCCTGCCAGTCAGAGTGCTCCGTCACTTTCTCTGAGCGGCACAGGCTGGGGCAGGTCCCTGTAATCCTGCAGCCCTAGCCCTGGAAGAACTCTTCAAAGCATCACGATGAAGGAAGAGAGAACCAGGAAGTCCGCAGCACTGGTTTAATGAGCTGCAGTGTGTGGGAGTGCTACTCCATCACCAGAGATAATAGCGCAGAAAAACAATGCAGAACACGATGCCTTCTCCAGAGATCAAAAAAAAAGGGGAGTGGAAGAAAGATATGTATGCAAAGAAATAGATAAATATATCACTAATTAGGTTAGAGTGTCTCGGCACACTGGCACAGGAACAGGATGATGTACTGCTGGTAAGAAGATGTTGCTGTTAAAGATTCAATAAGGGGAAAAAACACTCTGCAAACAATTTCATTATTGTTTTTGATAGTGTTATTGGGGGAGAACGTTTGATCTGAAGCAGGGAGGGAAAGAGAGGAGGCTTAAAGAGAGAATGAACATCGAAGCTATCTTTACCTCCACCTCTGTAAGGAGATTTACAGCTGAGGGAACATTGCCCACACTCCTTTGCTCCCGTCCGTCCTCCTCACATATCTATTCTCCATGTCCGTATTGATTTCTGTGTGGGTAACTAAGACCCACAAAGGTTCCCTCTAAGGCAGAATTGTATCCCGTTCTGAGCAGCTGAGGGTTGACTGCGTGCAATAAAAGCTGAAAGGTTGGGTTTAAGGTTTCAGATGCTTGAGTTCTGACCCCTAAACTCTGAGCAAACTGTTTCGATTGGAGTCAGGGAGTCGTTGATCGCCTAGAGGGGAGAAGGAAAAAGGACTGAGGGAAAGATGTAGGATAGAGGAAGTGGATGAAAGGAGAAAAAGAGGACTGGAAAGATATCGCGATGCAAGTTCTGCATTATCCTTTAAATTGAGGCCCTGTCTTGAAGGTCCAGTGTGGACGATTGATATGTTTTTTGACAGAAATGTAATATGATATACAATAACTGTGTTCTTCATTAGTGTATAACCACCTGTAACTAAGAATTGTTGTATGTCTTTTGATTAAATCAAGCTCTTCATTCCTACACAGGTTAGAATTAGGGTTATGTTAGGGTCAGGCATTATGGACAGCCATGTTTCTACAGTAGCCCAGAATGGACAAACCAACCACCAAGAAAAGAAGGGAACAATTGTGACCTGGCCTCTTGTTTGGGCTCCCAGCATGTCAATCTGGCAAAGAGTCCACCAAGTTTCAATATAATGGGCCAGTAAACCTGCTGACAAACAGATACAAACAGAACTGAACATGGCGAAGGTCATTAGAGCATTAGCAGTGCTTAAAACGATCAGTAAAGAGCGGCCAAACTGTTTCTAAGTCGTACCAACATTTGTTGGAATGTGTGCCTCGTATTTGAGAGGAAATGCTTGCACACTTTTCTGTGTGTTTGGGAATCTTCCGTTCTCCACCCCTCTCATTGTAACCCAGATTTGCTCATCACAGAGCTGCGAGCTTCAAAGGGAATGCCTCCACTCTTCTAACAGCCTCGGAAATGAGCCGGCGTCAGGCGTGCGGCTGTGAATGTGTCACTGACTGAGCACAGTTCTGTGAAGTGGTTCTCCCTTCGTGCTATCCCGCCCCACCCCACATGTACACACGCTACAGGCAGTGTGACGCCTGAGCGGGCAGGATGACGTCACTGTGGAAGATCTGAAGCTTTCCTTTGGGAACTGGGGTTTCCTGACAACCTAAGCCAAGTAGAACAGTAGAAAGCAGAGACGGCTCCTTGGAAGAAAGTTAAGCTCTGTCATAACTCTGAGAGGAGGACAGGAGGTGAGCAGTGGGAGAGGATCAAATGATGCAACGGTTACCTTTTGTTCTGCGATTCTACATCGTTCTGTTTCCACATCAAAATACTGTAAAAGGAGCCAATTAGGATTAAAAGATGCTGATAAAGATTGACGCTAATATATAAAGCAAGGTCGTGAAATAGGTGGGTGCGATGTTTATCGATTGTGAAAAAATCATGAGGAGGAAGTGACTAAGAGAGAAAGTGGAGGAGGAAATGAAGCATGGTGTCAAAGATTCAAGAGGAGAGGAAAGGATGCTGTTTCTGTAGCGTCTGTGATAAGAGCATCCTTGTGAGAGAAAGACCTACCAGCCTCTATTCTCCCATTTGGTTTCCAAAATAGCATTTTCGGTTTCTGTTTCAAGGCTTTTAGGAAATGTGGTTCTGAGATACATTTTTACAAATGTGTAGCAACTAGGATCCAACAGAAGTTTTTTTCGGACAAATAGTTTAAAGTCAAGATCCACTTGGTTACCTCTGACAAAGCATTCACTATTCCTCCAAACATGAACTGCAGCATCCGGCTCTGTAGAAAGCTAATCAGTGCATAACATGTATTGATTACTTATTTTTTTGTTACCATGGCTTTAAAAATGTTGAAGGTTGCCTTATTGCAGAATTTTGCGAACTCAGCTAGACGTAGCTCAACTGACCCTTAGCAACAAGTGAAAAGTGGTGGAGGCGTTGACTTCAACAGTAACGTCAACCATTTTGTTTTAGACTTTAGATCTAAAGCCTTGAGGTATCCATGTGACTGTCTCCATTTAGTTTTTTTTGAGCCTGAATGTCAGTGAGAGGAGCGGGGGCCAGCAAAGCAAATGACATGCTAATGGTAGCTCAGCAAACCAGAAAATATATCAGATATTTGCATTGAACATTTTTGAAAAAGCCACAAAGGCGTAATGCACCTGTCACTCAAAGGGTCTGCACCATTCATTTAGTTTAGGGTTAAGCATTAATATAATTGAACAGGTGAGTTCCCCCCCCCCCCTGTACACTGGTCAGGAATAAAAAATCCCTGTGTTCCCTCCAGAGGGCAAGATGTGATGAATCATAAAAATGATGCAAGCTTTCAGAGCATTAAGCCCTTCACTGGGAGCGAGCGGACCTCCAGGCTGCAGCCTCCCTGCCACTCAGCCAGCAGAGAGAGAGGGTGGTACCGCTGTGACTGCCAACACATGAGGGTCCTGCTGTCTTCAGCTTCTTGCCTCCTCACTTTCTCACTTGAGTGCCGTTTGAGTCATCTAAGCCAGAATCTGCTGACAGGCTCTGATCCAGGGTCAGCGTCTGCATCTCCCTTTACGGGAAGGATGCTATACCATGCTTCCATCTGCATGACATTTCTAAACATGTGGAACTTTTATCAGAAACACAAACTCGGTGACAATGAGTCATATATAACTTTTATACATTGAAAAAAGTTATTTATTATTGCTCATGCACCTGCTGTCTACAGAAAACTATTGGTGGTTCTGCTCAAGCCTTTGTGGTTGATATCAGTCACACGCTGGTGCTGAAAGCTGTTTCTCTAATCCGTCATTTGACTTGCTACATGTGGCAGCCGGAGCCCTCTGAAACCTCCACAGACTGTGTGTGTTGTGTTTCAGGGGGACAACACATGCTCTGTGTGTTTGTGTGGGTTTACGTGTGTGAGGGTTCACTTATAAATCAAATTAACTCAAAACCCGTAAATTAAAACTGCAGTTCACATATTGTGTACAGATTATATTCACTTATTTAATATGTTATACTCGGATACTGGGCACCTTGTTGACACAGCATTAATTGTGATTAGTTTTTTTAAAGGCTAACTGCTTAATGTCCCGTGTGTGTGTGTGTGTGTGTGTGTGTGTGTGTGTGTGTGTGTGTGTGTGTGTGTGTGTGTGTGTGTGTGTGTGTGTGTGTGTGTGTGTGTGTGTGTGTGTGGTGTGTGTGTGTGTGTGTGTGTGTGTGTGTGTGTGTGTGTGTGTGTGTGTGTTGTGTGTGTGTGTGTGTGTGTGTGTGTGTGTGTGTGTGTGTGTGTGTGTGTGTGTGTGTGTGTGTGTGTGTGTGTGTGTGTGTGTGTGTGTTGTTGGGGGTGCCTCAACGTCTGCATGCTGGTTATCATATCACTGTGTCAGCAGCATGAGAGCAATGTGTGTGTCCGTGCGTGTGTTCCTTGTGATGGGCAAAGTGTGTGTGTGTGTCATTCTAACCGCTCTGGTCCCGCTCTGTAGGTGCGGGCATGGTGGTGGACTGGGAGCAGGACACGGGACTCCTGATGACCTCCGGAGACGTGCGAGTGGTCCGGATCTGGGACACGGACAGGGAGATGAAGGTCCAGGTACTGAGAGTGTGTCTGTCACAGAGAATACAGCTGGACGCATGTCCATTTAGCAACTCGTGAAAGTAATAAACTTGGCTCTGAGTGGCTGTTGCTGAAGACCTTTGTTTTGACTGATCTATTCTGTAAATCAGCGGATATTTATCTTTAGTTAAATAACTTTCCAGTACAAACACAATTGTAGCCGTTATTATGCTTAAGCTCCCTCTCCATTCGTTCAACTGAGCCGGGATTGGGGGCGGGGCTTGCACAACACAAAAGTGTCTACGGGCCCAGATATTTTGTGCTGGAGAGGCAGGCTTGTGAATCTATTTATTAAAATAAAAATATTAAGTATATCTAGTTCATATCTAGTTATTTCCACTTAAATATAGTAAATATCTACTAAAAAGTCTGGAATTTCAAATTTGAAACAGTGTAGGAGCCCTGTATGCGCACAGTGTACAGTATACTCATGCTGTTGTGTCTCAGTAAACTAATGGAAGTCTGTAGAAGAGTCAGCACCATTAGTGTGTTTTGACACACGTAATGATCGTGTGCTAATCACAGTGTTGATGGATGGACGGTGTGCAGGTAGAGCCTGTGGCTGCAGATGCCAGCGCTCTGCAGATCACATGATGGACGACTTCACAGAAGCTTCAGGCTGGAGCCACACGAGAACGGTAACGGTCGTATCCGCTACAGTTCTCTATCATATAGACCAGGGCTCTCCAACACGTCGATCGCGAGCTACCGGTAGCTCGCGGGCAGCTTTTCAGTAGCTCGCCGCTCGATTATCGATTATAGCGTAGTAAGGTTGCTTATTGATTTTTCGGCCGCGGCTGGACAATAACGTTTTCTTATTTTAGAATTTTTTCTGTCACACGAATATCAAATGGTCGGTGACGCAGAGATCAAGGAACAGACGTGACAGCAGCACAGCGACATCACACACGGAGCAGTCTGCTTTCTCCACCAGCACCAGTCCAGAACCAACAGCAGAATGACCCGCTCTGAATCAGGCCCTGTCGCTGCGCCTCAGAGACACACAGGGAGGGATTTGTGTTTTTTGAAAAACACTCGTTATCGTCATGTCAGGTTTTTGGTGGATTTAATCAAGTCTTGGATTGCAGAGTATGAATGTCCTCTTGCTATTTTCCGTTGATAAATACTTGTGTAAAGTATGTGAAGGCAGGAGGAAAGCTTCCGCGATCACCGTCTCCTCTGTTCCTCCAAACCCCGCCCCCTCCCTGAAAATAATGAGTGACAGGCTGATAGTGACCCGATAGAAACTTTATTATTCACTTAATCACTGATTGAGATATGAAGCTAACTTAATCTCATACATTCATGGGATTTATGTAACAGTAAGACAGAGAAGGTAAGTGTGCACCCACATGCACTATTTTTGTTTTTATAATGCTGTTGTAAATACTCCTGTTGTCTGCTGTGTTCAGACTCAAGTCCTGTGTGTGATGCCACATTCAGGACATTCAGTGTCTTTTTTTTAACAGAAGACCGTAGCTAGAAGCTGCAGCTAGACTGCAGAAGTATTAGTTTTTTGTTTTTGAGGATGGAACCATTTTCACACACAGATATAGGGAGGCTAGACCTATACACTTGATTTATTATGGTTTATAATTTAATGTCAAGACGAAGAAGATGGCTGAACAACTGTTCAGTGTCAATCCTGTGGAGATCTCCAAAATAATGTTCAGCTTAAGTCTCAGCAAAACTCACAACATTTCTGGAGCCTTGTAGACACCAAAAACTATAGAACATTCACCAAGCAGCACTGAAAATGTCTGCTTTATTTGGTTCTGTTCTACATACCTTTGTGAAGCAGCTTTTTCTGACATGAATGAAATCTAAATACAGAACAAGACTGACTGATGGACATAATTAGAGTGAACCTACTGTAAGTGGGTACACTCCAGCAGACTCCAGTATGGTGGACTGCATGCAGTGCCATTCATCTCACTAACAAAAGAGTGAAATGCTTGTAAGGTGGTGATTAAGGACACTTATGTGAATGTTCAGTGATGTACTTATTATGTGGGCCATAATAATATGTGAGAAATCTTCGTTTTCTTGGACCTTGATGTGAAGTTAAGATTTTTGATAAGCTTTAGGTATTGCAATTTCACACGTGTACAAAAGTATAGCTTAATTCAACTGATGAGGGCTATGTGAATAAATGTAAGCGATGTGATGCAACTAGCTCTTGGCCACTTTCATTTTTTCAAAGTAGCTCTCAGATGAAGAAAGGTTGGAGACCCCTGATATAGACGGTTCGGCCACACGAGGCCGACAGGGAAACGCAAATAACGATAACGGGTCCCAAGGTGGGTAGATCTGCGGACGAAACGCTCTGGGGGGCCAAACGGCTCCGTGTCTACGCCCTACACGATCATTTTCTGATAACGATGACGCAATAGCCCCGCCTCTCCCCACCTCTCCTGCTCACCCCCGTGTCACCCGCGTCATTGCCGATGTGTTTCGCCAACAACAGTTTTCCGAGTGTTTCGAGCCAGGTCCCGGTATCTCGCAGGACAGTGCACCCAGCAGGTGCCTCCAGCAGACCCCCCCGCACGGCAGAGTTTCCGTTAGCCGAAATCAAAAATTCTCCAGTCAAAATGTCGCTTATTGTTTAGGTGTCCTTTGACATTCAGGCAGTCATATCATTAGCTAGATCTGATCGATATGGACATAAACGCGAGTGAAGTCTAATCGGAGAGAGAGAGAGATCAGAGATCAGCTGCTGCTGACGGAGAAAAAGAGCCCTGCCTCTCCTCACCTCTGCTGCTAAATCCACCGCGAAGAATAAACAGAAGGGCAACCATGGAAACCATGCTCGGAAGTCTTCTTCGCTGCTTTTGGTGTATTTTGTGGCGGAAGTACAGCGCCACTTACAGGCCCGGCATATGTACTACAGCGTCTCCAGCGGGTCGAGCGGTCTCGTGTGGAAGGACACGTTTCTGGTGTCTCTTGCGTGTGGACGGAAGACTTTTTTATAACGATTTTGGTTAGTTTGCGTTACCGTTCTCGTGTGGCTCCAGCCTCAGTGGGGAACGAGCGTTGTATTATTGACAGCGCTGCCTTTGTTCTACTGTACAAGCCTTTAATGGCAGACATCTGTTACAGCTCACATATTTATATATTAATAGAATAAGCAGTGTTTTATTCCACTGTACAGTATTTCATTTAATTGTATCTTATTTTTACATTGATATAGTCTGCATGTACATGCATATTAGCAACAACATTTTCTTGCACCCTTTTATTCCTGTTTGTTTTTCTTCTTCTTCTTGGACCTTTTGTATTGTTCCTTTTTATTTCTGTTGCATGTTGGAGGAGTCTGGGACCTTTCATAACTACTCTGTACATTTTATGCATAGGAAAATGAAGCGTTTGAATCTTGAATGTGATGGGGGTGTTTGTGTGTATCCACCAGGACATCCCCACAGGGGCGGACAGCTGTGTGACCAGCCTGTCCTGCGACTCGCAGCGCTCCCTGGTGGTGGCCGGGCTGGGAGACGGGTCGGTGCGCCTGTTCGACCGCAGGATGGGTCCCAACGACTGGTAACACTCTCTCATTCTGATTTATTGTGGAATACTAGTACTAAAATGAAATTATGAGGACAAATTCTAGGCCCCCTTTGCAATCAACTTTGTCAAAATCTAAATGTGATTTTATTTTCATTATTATTATTATCAAACCCATTATTGTTATTATTTATTTTGTAATCATAACCACCACCATTATTATTATTATTATTATTATTATTATTATAAATATGCATATGAATAGTAATTTAGTTTGAAACTTATTTGTTTACTAATTATTTTTGGCTGTTTTTTATAACTATTTATTTATTACTATATGTTTGTTTTGGGGTTTTTTACATTTTATTTCTAAATATATTTTTTCCTTTCTGTTTTTAAACAGAATGTAGTGTTATAAAATAATCATTTTAAAAACCCTCTTTCTGTTTTAATACGAGCTCAATGTGCTCTCATCACAGAGAAGGTTAAATCATTTAGTTATATTCAGTTTAATATCTCCTTGCATTATTTAAATAGTTTTAAGAACACACACACAGCAGTTTCTGTGGGCATAAACTCCCACACAGTGCTACATTATTCACTTCTCTAATCCATACTTATTATATATAGTGTGCTGTAAATCTCCCTTTGGGCCGAGCCCCCTCTTTAATGGACCCTGGTGACCCCCTATCCCCCCAGGTGGTTAAACATTATTTTAATCTCAGTCCCGTAAGGGGAAAACAAAGCAGTTAAACAATGAAGAGGCCCATCAATCTTTAAGTAAAGCTATTTTAGTAGTTCTCCTCAGGCGTGAAGTTGCATCTTCCAGCAGCTGTGTTGATCGGTCCAGAGGACGGGATCATTCAGGGAAAGTTCGAACATTCAGGATGGAATGTTGCATATATGAAGCCGTTTACAAGTCCTTACTTTAATCTAAAATGAGGAAATTGTTGTGAATTTCCGTGTTCCTTCAATGTTAGTGAGATCAAATGCACTTCCTGTCCCACCTGTAGGCAGGATGTATTTGACCGACTGTGATAGAGTGCATTGTGGGTATTCAGGTAAGGCTGAATTCTAAAAAGATATTTGCAGGATTTGTTCCCTGCAGGAGACTCTTGCTTTCTCCATGTACGATCCCATGGTGCCACCTAGTGGGCTTTCACTCTTAATGCATGTCCAGCAGAAGGAAAAGGCCTTTAGACTGCTGTTTTGGATTATCTTTAGTTGTTTTACATAAGAATGTAATCCCAAATCCACGTGAACATGAGAGGAAGAGCTTAACATAACAGGGTGAAACACTGTTTAAATTACATTCTAAAATAATACACAATTATTCAAAAATTAAACTTTTTAAAAACGTTTTTCTTTCAAATCTTTATATTGAGCTTGCAGAATCGGTAAATCAAATTCAGAACTAAAAATGTGTCTGTGACAGCGAAAACCTAAGAAGAAGAGCCAACCAATTCATAGTCACCCACACACAAAGAAGAACCAAAGTTAAAATACATGTAATTAGAACAACACATTTTAACAGTATTCCTACAGTAATTATTTTAAAGGAGAGGTGTCATGGCCATTTCCACTGATCATAATTCCATTGTTGAGGTATACTAAAATAGATTTATATTGTGCATTTTTCCAAACTCACATTGGTTTCTCATACAGCATCTCTGTAAACTACGTGTATTCACTGAATTTCACTCTCTGCCTTTAACGGCTCGTTGTAGCTCCAAAAGCTCCAGCCCCCACCCTCCCTGTGAGCACAGTGTGCTCTGATTGGTCGGGACGTTGTGAATCGCGCTGAGCTCCGTGGAGGTGTTGCTTCCTTGTTTAGGATACATAGCGAAACACAGCCAAACTCATCCTGAGCACACACAAAGTCACATCCGAAGTAAAAACAATAAGTGTGGCTTGATATTGAGTAAGGAAAAGGTTGATAAACGCTGTGAGAATGGGTCTGCAGAGAGAATGGGTCTGCAGAGAGAATTTTGCCGTGATCCCAACTGTCTGTTATCAGCCTGCAGCCAGGGAGGAGAAATCAGCTTAACGTAACGGCTCCGCGGACGTAACGTAACGGCTCTTCGGGATTGGTCCATTTCGTTCCGGGTACCGCTTGACATCATGCCGTACCCGGAACGAAATGGAAGAATCAAATGGCCAGTGACGTATCTCCAACGAGGCGTTTTGGGGAGGTATTTTCTGTGTTAGAGTTTTACTCGCTACAGGGTGTACTTTGAGGGTTTTGACTCTGCACACCGTTTACATGCATAAAAACCTTCATAACACACAAGGGGACGGGTAATAACCGGAAAAGCATGACATGGGAGCTTTAACATTTGAACCAGACCCTTTATTTTTGTATCATTGCCTCTTCTGCTTATCACAGCAACAAATAAAACTCTACCACTTTAGTTGGTGCGTGTTGCCCTATTATCAGGACTATTACCACAAGGTAAGTCGAAGAAGTTTGGCATTCAACACTGTGTGTGTGTGTGTCCGCAGCCGCGTGATGACCTACAGGGAGCACGGAGCCTGGGTGGTCAAAGCTCATCTGCAGAAGGAGACAGACGGACATATTATCAGTGTCAGGTATGCCTGTTATTTCCTCATGTAACATTTCATGCAGACGTTCCAGTTGAACTGTTGTTGCCTGTACTGACTCTGGCGGCCCCCCCCCCCCCCCCCCCCCCAGTGTTAACGGAGACGTCCGGTTCTTCGAGCCGCGGTCACCGGACTCGGTCAACGTACTGCAGACAGTGAAGGGGTTAACGGCCCTGGACATCCACCCTCAGGCCAACCTGTTCGCCTGGTGAGTGTGTTGGTGTACATGCAGGTTCACTAAGTTCAATATCGTTAACTATGTGTTTACTTTACTTGACGTCCAGTGTTACACACAGCAGATGTTTGAAGTGATGTTGTGTCTCCCCTTCTCTCCAGCGGGTCGATGAACCAGTTCATAGCCGTGTACAACGCTAACGGAGATGTGATCAGCAACATTAAATACTACGACGGCTTCATGGGGCAGAGGATCGGGGCCATCAGCTGTCTAGCCTTCCATCCTCACTGGGTAAATAACACCGCATGGCAGGGAGCTTCAAACATTTCAAAGTTTGGGTAGTAATGTATAATAATGAATGATATTTTGAAAATGTGTATTATGTGTTAGAAAGTCTTAATGTATAGTATAGAGTAGCTCCAGGGGAAAGACCACTTTCCTTTGTTGTTGTAATACTTTTTAGGGCGTAAAGGCCAAATGTCACAGAAACTAAAAATATATGAAAAATGTAGAATTATCTTTGTTAATGATTTATTGATTTGATCTGTTTATTTAAAAAATAACCAATATTTCTAGAAAACTACTGAGTCAAGAGTTCAAACACAATAGCGCTCTCCCACTGCAAACAGGCCCTGTATGTAGATACTGTAGATACAAAGTAATTATGGATATATATATTTTTTTAAACTAAATCACAACTACCACTTCCTAATCTATGACATTTATAACTTGACTTGTTTTTTTATTCTTTTTATGGAAATGGGAGAAAAAAATTGGAAGTGGAGGATTCAGGTTGAGTCTATATTAAATCGTCACACATGTGCAAAGTACCACACGTACACAGGGACATTTAGACTCTGCATTTAAACCATCCTAATACATGGAGCAGTGGGCAGCATCTATACTGTATATATGTAGGGAGCAGTGTGGGGGTCGGATGCCTTTCTCAAAGGCACCTCGGAAGTGCCCAGGAGGGACACTGGCACCTTTAAAGTGTGAGTCCACACTCGTACTTGGTTCGTTCCTGGGAATTGAACCAGCGACCCTCTGGTTCCCAAGTGAACTCCCTTGGGCCAGAGTCACTGCCACCAATTATTAAGTTGATCCACTCGACATATGTTGTTTTCTTCAGTACACACTTTACCCTCTGCTCAGTTTTTGTGAACGCACGCACATTATCCTCCTGTAATAATCTTCCCTCTCTCCACTCAGCCCCACTTGGCGGTCGGCAGCAACGACTACTACATGTCCATCTATTCAGCAGAGAAGAGGCTCAGATAACACACCAGCATTCACCACAACCCAAAACAACCCAAAACAACCCCCCCATATGACTTCCTACCCTGAGCCTCGAGCTCAAGGATGTAAAAGACGTTTTTTGTTGTACATAAGCAATTACCACCCTGAATGTTCTAGTGATGGCTGCTGACAAAAACTCGATATATATCTATATAGATATATATATATATTATTATTCTCACTGTTTATTCATATTCTTATTATGAAGCTAATGATTGTAGACTTGGCTGTGCTGAGGAGTGTGTATATTTAAATAGCGTATACAGAAGAATAGAGGTTCTATTTTAAAAGGAGTGGTACCCCCCCTCCCTGGCGCACAGCGAGCATCATTACCTGAACCAACTGTGGACCGAGGAGGTGGTGGGGGGGGTCACCCAGAGGATAACACACTGTTCAAAGACCTTCACTGGGGCAGGAAACACAAGTGTGGCCCCGGTGTGTTTATACATTCATTTTAATGTCCGTCTCAGAGCCGCAGCACTCGGAGCGAGACGTTTGCAGGGACGGACCAGAGAGGGAGGACGCTGCCCCCCCCCACCAGGCGGACGTGACGAGTGTCTGTGTGTTAAAGTGTATTTTAGCACAGATGTGCCCCACAGTGAGTCCTCATAGCCTTGGACTTAAAAAAAAAGATGCCTGCTCCCGTGCCACAGCTCTCCTTCTTGCTTCCTTGACCCCAGCGTGCCAAACAGAATCATATTTTCCATGCAAGCTCCTTTTTTTCTGGGGGGTGTTTTTTGTTGTTTTACTGTTTTTGTTGTTTTAAGGTGTCGCCTGTAAAAAGGGAAATCCTTTATTGGCCCCAGGATGATACATACGCTCATTGGAGCACAGTGAGAGGAGTTGGTTCTAAGCATCCAGTCCGCCAGCTAGCCTGCGGTACCCGCCCTGCAAAGCAATACAAACCCTCCCATGATTCTGCCTCAAGCTCCTCCCTGAAACCTAGAACCCCCCCCCCCCACAGCATTAAAGGTGCCACAGTATAGCAATACAAACACACCCACTTCCAGGTTCCGCTAACTTTTCGTTGACTCATCATCAATCAGAGGAGGTATCACCCCATCTACTCACAGTGACAGGAAATATGTCAATGTAATTTATATTCCTGTGACTGATTCAACTTTCTGCTAATCTCATGTCCACATGTGGAATCAAAAGATGGCAGGAGAAACCCTTCAAGTATTTCTTTTGACCTGAACACTGGTCTCAAAATCCCTTTTTTTAAATGTTGACCCTGGATCTAACTGCAGGGCAGCTTTACAAACGGTTAACACAACCTTCTCGCACACGGCTCTGTGGGCTTGGAGATCTTTATGTTCAGTGACTCATCCGCCCCCCGTATAGATCATGTTTTATTTTGATAGAGCCTTATTGTTTTTCCCATCTTTAGTGTTGATTTTACTGCCAGGCTTTGTTTGGTTTGATTTTGTAAAGCAAAGATGGACACAAAAAATGAATTGCATGTTAATCTGTCAGAGCTTTAACTGCGTACCTGAACATGCTCACTTTTTCTGTGAGCCTCCTCAAACCCATGTCGAGCACCTGTGAACCGGCCCAGTGTCTCAGCGTGACGGACAAGTGAACTCGGTCACATGACCGGCTGCAGAGATCTTGGACATTGTTGTCACTGTGGTGCTGTTCAGTAAGACGCCTCTCTTGTTAGAAGGTGGACCCTTGTTGTGTTTTTCGTGCAGTATCACCATCGACGGTCTTCCTCTGTGGGGCTGCAGCTTTGCTTATTTAACTTTTTTTTTTAATTCAATCTTTTTTTTCCTTCTGTTTTGTAATTTGTATGTTTTTAATTCTGCTGACATTTTGTTTGCCTTACCCTCAGTGAGGTGGAGGGGAGAAGACAGCCTTACCCTCACACAGACACACTCATATTTAAATCTTTCCTGCTATTCCCGCCTTTCATTGTAAACACACCCCAACAGCTGCCCCCTCCTTTCTTTCCTGCCACGTCCAAATCACCCCTCTGCATCAGCCGTTTCCCAGGAGAAGGAACGGACTTGTGGAACAGAACAGGAACACACACCAACAGTTTCGACTGCAGTCACATTAGTCCCCCAGTCACCCCATCACTGAGCTCTTTGACTCTCTGCGTGGTTATCTCACCCTTCTTCACTGACTCACTCAACCAACACACTGTATTTTGGCATCGGCCCATTTGCTCAGAATCACATTCATCTCTAAGTATCCTGCTTTGAGTTTTAAGATTTTAGATCTGGAGAAAAAAGAAAGACTTTAACAAAGTAGTAAAGGAAAAATGAAAACAATCAGGTTTGTCTGTGAACATAGACTGCTTTGCTGACTGGTTTATGAGACGGGAGATGAAATAAACCAAATACAACACTGTTTTGTGTCCTTTCATGCCATTAAAACAATCATCTCTGTTCCTCTTATATTATAGTCTGTGTTGTAAAAAAAGTATTCTTGGACCGTTGTTGTGCTCTGTAAAGCCATGAGAGAAATACATAGTGTCAACATCTTTCAGCTAATCACGTGCACCCAGCATGCTAGCCAACCATCACTGTACCTGAATGTAGCCAGTTAGCTTAAGCAACAACACTCGTAAAGTAATTCTAAATCAACCAACTGCTCCAAATTATTAATAACTGACTTCTCCTTTTATTAATGTTAACAGTGTTAAACATGTTACCTCACTATCCAGCTAATTTGCTTGGTTTGATCGTGAGTCAGGATGAATTACTCAGTTGTAAAGGGAAGAGACAGTGTTAGCGGTAGCAGCTAGCTAGTTAAATTCTCTAATGTCTTCCTATGAAAAAGACATTGTAGCAGCTAGCTGTATCTACAACAGTCTCACGGCATTTCGTGTTATAGTCACGAAATTAATCTATTGATTCGTGTTCACCAACACGATTTCGCCATTTTTTTCGTGTCACACAGAACGATTTTAAAAGAAATGTAAATAATAACAAATTAGAAGGAAAAACAGATTTAAAAAAATACAGATTTCAGTATTCTGACACAGAACGATTTTAGAAGCATTAGGCGCTTTCACGCCAAGTACTTTGCCGTACTTAGTTCCCAGTACTAAGTTCAGCAGAACTCTTAAGTTCCAATCAGGCGCGTCGCCTGGCCCCGGATGTGTATTCTTTAGCCCCGGACAATTCTCCCTCAATACTGTCTATAATACATTAACCGTGCTTTACCTGAACCTCATCATGACACTAGAGAGGACGGCAGGATTGTAATTTTGCGTGTTCGGTGAATGCAACAGAGGCAAGACACCAGACCAATCACCAGAGAGTTGCATGGAAATAAACGTATCTTATTGGCTGACAGGTACCTATCCTGTGACAATGTTTAAACTGTCAGTCGGACTCTGAGTATTTGAAGATGGACATAAGAACATTTTTTCTTAAAAAATACAACAATTCTCAAGTGGTGGCTCACACAACAACCCCAGAGCCACCACTTGCGTCAGGTAAACAAGGTATGTAAATGTCAGTAAACTTCCAAGTTATGCGAACATGTAAGCAAAGCATAAATTACAGATACGTTGTTGACGTTACTTTGAATCGCGCGGGTAAGCTAAACCGTTAGCAAGTAGCTATAGCTAGCCAGTGATATTAAATTAACACTTTGTCATACAATATAAATGTTATGTTTTTTAGCGTTACCTGTTGATTTCAAAGAAAGCTCTCTGGAAAATGTTGACTTACTATCAGTGTTCGACATGAAGCTAGAAGCTACCTTACATTACACAGTCACAGGGGAGTGATTTGTAAAATATCCATAAAGAAAAAGAAAATCTGTTTACAGTTCTGTTTCATATGGGTGTTGAAAGATGTATCCATATCTCTTAATGTTGCTCTCAAAGTGCACCAGATTGATGCTTTTAACTTCAATTTAAAAAAAAAAATCTTCATGCCCCCGGACCCCCTATAGGAGGTGAGGACCCCCCTAGAGGAGGTGAGGACCCCCCTAGAGGAGGTTCACCCCCCACTTGTAAAAAATTGCACTTTACCCCTGCTTACACCGGGGTGAGCTGATTATCGAGCCTTCATTGTAACAGTCACAGGTGTACCTTAATGTACCTTAATGTACCTTAATGAACTGTGGGCTAAGCCCCGAATGTGTCCAGATCCAGGAAACGCCCCTGGTTCTGATGAACTAAGTACTGGGAAGAGCAGATCGCGTTCACACCGGAATAAGTCCCTGAGGGTGGATTAGGCAAATGAAGCCGCTGACGTCACTTCTTCTTCTGCCTTGGGTTTACTGGCAGGCCGCAAACAACTTCACGGCGTATACTGCCACCCAGGGGCGGACTGGGACTAAAACACAGCCCTGGAATCTCACCCAGACCAGCCCACGTAAATTGTCAACGAGTTTTACGTGGCGTGGTTTGCAATCCGCCCAGCCAATCAGAAATGGGAACCTTTTTCTCCCATGAAAGTACCTGATCTCTAGTATAGGGGGGGGTAAAAAGGTTCTCATGAACACATTTTGGTTCCGGATTTTTTTGGTGTGAACGCAACATTTCGGAACTATATCGGAACTAAAGTGGGAAAAGTACTGCGGTGTGAAAGTGCCTATTGTAACAGTCGCAGGTGTACTGTGTATGTGCGTGTGGGGAGTGTTGCAGTAGAAATGTCCACTGTAGCGCCCGGTACCTTAATGTACCTTAATGAACTGTGGGCTAAACCCCGAATGTCGTGTTGGTGAACACGAATTAATAGATTAAATTAATTTCGTGACTATAACACGAAATGACGTGAGACTGGGTTGGTATCTAGCTAGATAGCGTGATGCTAGGTGATTAGCCTGTTGCGAGGAGGCTGATGGCTGGATGGTTGGCTGACCGTAAAAGAAGTTTGCAAAGATAAAATACTTTAACCTCTTCTACACCGCACCCCCGATGTCGGGGGGAAAAACACGTCATCTGAGGAAACAGTGTCTGAGGGCATCTTAATATTTAAACTATGAATGTTTTATATCCATGTAACGGGAAGAAACTCATCTAACTGATCATTTAAAAAAAAAAATCAAAGACGCTGAGCCTCTGAATTAGCAACGAGAGAAAATTGCTAACAGATTACTGCACCGAAATTCACTCATAAAACCTTATTATTTATCTTTTCTGCACATCCAACACATCGTTTCACATCGTGAGATGACACAGAATCGATGGGTACATACATTATCACTCTATGATACGAACTCGCGACTTCATAAACAAAAACAGACATCAAAACATGGCACTAGGTAGCTAAAAACGCTAACATGGTTTACCTGTGTCGTAGTCAGAGATGGGGTCGTTACTAAAAAAAAGTAATATATTACACTACTTCGTTACTCTCTACATAAAGTAACTCGTTACTTTACTCGTTACTTTACTCGCAGGGCCGGCCCGCCCCTCCCTACAGGCAGATCACGCAGACTGCTAAAGTTTCAAATGTTCTCTTTAGTTCAGTTTCCATTGTCGCATAAGACTGATCCAGATAGCTCTGACTATGGCTGTCCTCTGTCTCCTGCTATCTGTATTTTGCGCAGTATATCTCTGAACGATGCGATGGTGATTCCACTGTGCAAATGGGCAACATTACCTCTACTATGAAGGATGCTACAAGCCTGTCCATCTCGGCTTTGGTTACCGGTCCTCCAAATTCTAATTTGTGCTGCTTCGGAGTCGGCGGCGGCACACTCACAACATCCTCACTCTGGGTTCGGGGGTCCTTAGCTATTAGCTTCACCTTAGCATGTGTTCTTTGCAGGTGTTTGTTGAGGTTTGACGTGGTGTTTGCAGCAGTGGATAACAGCTTCTGGCCTGGACACAGTTTGCACCTCACCATCACATTCCTGTCTATTCTTCGGACGAACTCAAAATAATGGGCATACCTCCACCCCTCGAAAGTTATCGCTGACTCAGCCATGTTTATGCAGCACTGCACGTGGAGATGTGGACGCGCAAGTCGCGCAGATTACGTACATATAAACCTGCTGCGGAAACCCCTCTTGTCTGTCAGTGTGATTATGACTGATTTTATAAAAGTAACGAAGTAACGCGTGTCGGGGCAATGTTAGTAACTGTAGTGTGATTACTGAATTATAAAAGTAACGTGTTACACTACTCCGTTACCGACAAAAGTATTATTATGTCCGTTACACCCAACTCTGGTCGTAGTCTGGTCAAAAGTGGTCTTCAATGCTGCTGAAGTTAATCCATAGGTTAATCCAATGTGTCTGTGTCCCTTTGAAATGATTTCTGATAATCCATAAGCAATAAACCTGCTTTTCCGTTTCCAGATATCAGAGCTAGAGTATAGGTTCGCTCTGATGCAAAACTGCATGCGCGAAGCCCTCACCTTTTTGTTTTTACCATGTGTGTGAGTGGGGAGATTCCCCTTCGATTCTATTGGCTCTAACGGTCAGAAAGAGATGTCAATCACCAAAATCGACCAATGGGTTCCAGAGAAACGGTAAAACCCCCATTTACACCCAAATCACCTCAGAGGTGGAGTTTACTTATTATATGTTGTACTTTGGATTCCAAAAGCTTTTAGTCTACCTTACCATCATCCAAGGGTAGTTTTCACTCTAAGTAAAAAAGAATTTTTGGACTGACACTATAATTTACAGTTTTTTACTATGTTCAATCTGAATTTTCTTTAAAATAAAAAACATCTATATTGATTCTGACTTTTCTACATCCAACTCACAGGTTTATCATTACTTTGAGAAAAAAGATTATTAATGTAACCCTTTTAGAAGGGAAGATATTTGCAGCTCCACCTACCTGTGTCCTGTAAGAGCCCGGCTGAGATTTATGTCTGTAAAAACACTCCATAGTAGCTGAGCTCATCCATTATCTTCCCTTCAGGAAATGGGCTATGCTAAACAAAGGCGGTTATCCCTGTCTTGTTCACCTCTCTACCTGCACAGCTCTGCCAGCAAAGGTCAGAGGTCAAAGGCCTGAGTACTGCAATACAGCATTATTGTGACTACCATTTCACACGCACACAAACACACATACATGAAGGAGACCTGCAGAACATTCCACAACGGCAAAAGAGCCGGGAGGCATGGACATCCTGAGGAAACAACACTCACTTCCTGGCAAATTAAGCCAAGCCGACGGCTGCTGGGGTTGATAACCGCCACCGCTGGCTGACCACTGACTGGCTGATGTAGAGCACCACCTTAATGTCCGCTCCCGCCCATCAGAATCAGATCTGCCCCCCACACACAGCCAGCAGAGTCACTAGTGTGGTAACCAGCGGGACAGCCAGCAGAGTTCCTCAGACAGGATGGGCCTTCTACTTCTGCTTACCTCCATGCTCCTGTCCAGCTGTAAGATCACTGACCTTCTATCTTCTGCTTCTTTGGACTTCTTTTTGTGGAGGTGATGATCGATTTGTTTCTAACCTGGTGCTTTACTTTCTTATCTCCAAGACTTCCATTCAGGGAGAGTGGTGACGGCACAGCGATGTAAGTATGATCTAAGATAAAACACACTTTACTTTTCTGACTGAATGACTTCCACAGAATAGTTTGGAACACAAGGTGGGGTTTACAAATGCCCAGTGTTTTATTTATTGTCAGACTTATTGACCTTGAATTTGAACTTTCTATTCAGTTGTTGGCAACACTTCTAGTTGAGACACATGGTCAGTGGAAAATAGTGGTGTTTGTTATCAGAGCTGTGTGGTCGCTGCTGTCTGGTGGAAACGCTGTGGCAGGGAGTGTTAGGAAAGTGTTGGTTTGCTGTGTCACACGCCCCCCCCGTCCTCTGGAGTTGGTTGGTGATGGAAGGCATGAGTCAGCCGGGTGGGTTGTAGTGGACGAGATGGAGGCATCGTCCGAGCCGGGATCAAGGTTTAAATAATGACCCGTATTTGGATTGGTCTGTGTTTTTCTTGAAATATATATGGAAAAGAATATCTTTGATTTTAGTGGAAGGTGTACTGAGATGCTTTGACGAAAACAACAAAAAGGATTCTGGATTCAGTATAGAGATGCTAATTTCAGTGTCTACAGTATAATGCTTTGTGATAATAAAGACTGTGTGGCAAATCTAGGCATAAATGAAGAATAAAAACTATAAGATTATGGAGTTGATTATGATTAAAACAATTTTATCAACTGATTGCAATAATGAAAACACACACAGCAAACTTAAAACAAGATGTCAAATGTATTAACGCTAAACACAAACGCTTTTTACGATAATGTTATTTCCTAATTATCAGTGACTTCCAGAATAACAAGTTAAAAATATATATATATTTTACATATATATATGTATATGTTTCATGAATAGAATTGGTAGGCCAGAACTATGGTAGCCTTTTATTTGTGTGGTTTTTCAACAGATGAAGTTTGTGTGAACGATTACTGTCCATCAGCATCAATATGTTGTTTAATAGAAAGAAAAAGGTTTTAGAAGAGATGTATATTTGGAAAATAAGAATGATTGAGAATCTTGGAAGAATTCATTATTAATAATTGATCATTTCTACAGTGTGGTGTTACTTCTTTTACTTTACTTAAAATATGTGTGTACCCACCACTGAAAATAATTTATTACAAGTAAAGGCCCTGCATTTATGTTCTCTATTAAGTAAAAGTACTGAAGGATTAGTACTTAAGTATCCCACTGTCTGATATATGATGACGTATAACATTCTTCGATCATTTAAACTCATTTTGTTGTTGCAGCTGTGTGGTGGAGCTCATTTTAACTACGTCATACAGTACAGTAGTTTGATCCACTGTTCTCTCATCTTATATTTTGAGATTTCTGGGTCTTAAACAGTCATTAAAATGAACCTACTGGGGAATTTTGGTCAATTGCTCTTTGGCTTTTCTTGTAAGGGAATAACTGGTTTAATGTTTAATAATGTGCCAAACTATATAAGCGATCAAATGTGTTTAATGTGACATCTTAATCTGAAAAGTAATTATAGCTGTACATCCAGTGGCTCCGGTCGCACTGAAATGTAGTCGATTTATAGTAATAAAGTAGCATGACATTAATTAAGTATAATAACCAGAGGTGGAAGAAGAACTCAGATCTTGTACTTAAGTAAAAGTGCAAATACCAGAGGAATACTCTGTTGCAAGTAAAGCTCCTGGTATCAAAATGTTACTCAAGTTAAAGTACAAAAGTATTGGCAATGCCCATTGTAAGCACCAAATCATTTTTAACTTAGTACGTATTAATACTAAGTAAATACTAGTATACTAGTAAAGTACAAGTACCTCAATGTTTCACTTAAGTACAGTTCTTGAGTAGATGTACTCTCCAGCCCTGGCTCAGTGTTTCTGCCATCATTCACACAGCGGACCCTCGGCCCGGCCCCTCTGATTCACCTCATCATCGGCGCTGCCAGCTCCTGCTGAATGATGCTGGGCGGGGGGGGGGGGGCAGAGTCAGAGGCTCTGAAGTGGTGATAGGTCCCCCGGGGGCCCTGTTTGTCTCACAAAGTGCTTTTCCTGCCCTTTTTTCTTCTTGTTTTGCAGGTTTGTTTACTGCCCCACCTCAACTGAGTCACAGCAGCCTGTTGTTTCTAAAACTCAAACACAGGCGGGAGCAGTACTCAGATCTTGTTCTTGTACCAGAGTGTAGGAATACTCTGTTAAAAGTAAAAATCCTGCATTCTAAATGTTACTCAAGTAAAAGTAGAAAAGTATTAGCATCAAAATATACTTAAAGTACTCATTGTGCATTACTCCAATTTACTCCAGGTCTAACTAAAGTCTGATTTAAGTGTTGATTATATTTCACATCATTGATCCAAATCTTTAAAGTAACTAAAGCTATACACATGTAGTGGAGTAAAAGTACACCATTTACCTCTGAATTGTAGTGGGGTAGATAGTAGCATAAAATACTCAAGTAAAGTACAAGTATCGCAATATTTTACTACAGTACTTAAAGGGGACCTATCATGCAAAATGCACTTTTGTACATCTTTTATACATGAATATGTGTCCCCGGTGTTCCAGGGAACTCACCAAGTGTCAGAAAACACAACCCTCTCTATTTTCCTCCATACCCAAATCTCTAAAAACGGGGCAGCAACGGATCTGATAAAAACTGATCCAGATTTGAACATTTCACTGACGTCAGGACGGTGGCGCTACGGCTATTGGGCCAACTCTCCACCTATCAGGGGAATGTGGGGTTGGGCCACGGCCGGCCATTGCCGCTCGAAAGCGCTGGAGACGCTGTAGTACATATGCCAGGCCTGTAAGTGGCGATGTAGTCTGCCACAAAAGCAGCGAAGAAGACTTCCCGCGCATGGTTGCCATGGTTGCCCTTCTGTTTATTCTCCGCTGTGGCTCTTTTTCTCCCTCCCCGAGGCAAGCGTTTGCTCCCGCTGCTGTAATTCAATGCAATCCCTCCCCGTCGAGGCAAGCACTGTAGTTCTCTCCGGTTAGTCCACCAGCAGATGACAAACACCCACCTCTCCGCCTCTTCCAAGGAACGAGGGGACCGTGCGGCAGAGTTTCAGTTAGGTTTTCTTTCGCCGGTCAAGATGTCCGTTAAAGTTTAAACCTTCCGGACAAAATTAGAAAAGTGCCGGTCAAAGGTCTTCTTTGTTATTTATTGAGCTTTAAAACAAATGAATAACGACTCTATATAATAATATAATAAAACACGGAGGTCGGAGATCTCTTTCTCCCCCTCTTCTGACAGCCCAGCAGCTGATCAGAGCACGCTCCCTTCTCCTGCAGGGGGGCGTGGTCAGCTGCAGCTCACAGAATCAGCCCCCTGCAAAAACAGGGCTGGAAAGAGCAAATGGAGCGAAATGAGGCATGGCTAAAATGCAGGATCTGTTTGGTATTTTGAAAAAAAAACTATATTTATATACTTTATATAGGTATGGCCCTACAATATATTGTTCAAATATAGCATTATAGGTCCACTTTAAGTAAATCTACTTAGTTACTTTACACCACTACTCAAACATACGTGTGAGCAGGTGCTCTCTATCTGTGGTTACACTCGGAACACTGAACTGTTGTCACTTTTTAAAGTTACTTCTGAAAGACAAAATGTGGCTCCTTCATTCACTCAGTCACAGCGGCTTCTACTTTCATGAACCTGACAACAAATGGATCTTTCTTTTCTTTTCTTTTGCCTGCATGTACCTGGGGACCACATGATCATTTAAACTGATGGCTGCTTGGGATCAGTTCAGGTGACTATGGCTGCTTCTAACTTCTCTTATTTTAATTTCCTCGCTCCTCGGTCCTCGGTATCACCGGAAGTTGATTTGTCTGCGCCATCTTGAGTAGCGTCCCATTGTCCTTATTTGTGCCGGAGGACCGAGTATCGAGGAGTGATAATGGAGGAACAACCAGACCATCCTCCGGTGAAATCCTCAGCCACTCGCCCCGCCGCCTTACTGTGTATCGCTCACTGATTGGATGCTGCAGCGCATGCACTGATCTGATGCTTCTTGATATGAGAGCAGTTTACCAGCGGAGTGCAGAAAACACATGAAACTCACGGGACTCACTCCTCAGTTTATAATAATAATAATAATAACTTTAATTTATATAGCGCCTTTCATCAACCCAAGGTCGCTTAAACAGTGTTTTGTTTCAATTAATGTATCATTTAGTTAAAAATATGTGATATATCTGAACAACAAAGTGGACAATCCAATGAATGTTAATTTAACTGGGTTTTGATAGATAACATATCTCTTTTTCTTCTCTCAATAATTGTCATTCTTTTGTGCACTCAAATCAATATTAATCAAACTATTGTTCGTTTATACATTTTAAGAATGGCGTTTATCTTTTTTGAGAATGAGTTCTTATTTTATTTTATTTATTTGGGTCTACAACAGATGATACAAATGTTTATGTCAGTAAATGTGTACTAACAGAGGCGGGGGTGTTTGTGAAAATAACGGGGACAGAGCTGGCTGCTGTCAGAAGATCAACTGTGCGGCGTCGTCACAAACAGACGTCGCTTCACGTGACGCTCCGAGGAAAGGACATCCCATTGCTCTTAAAACGAATTTCCCTGCTTCTTCTCCCTTCTCGTGGTTTACTTGCGTCTCTCCATGCTTCCCTGGTGGGAGGGACGCAAGGATTGCATTTAAGAGAAGTGAGAAGCAGCCCCTGAAAGTGTTCACATTCTGCCAAGTCAATGACTCAGTTGGGCTGCTGTCATCAGTCCAGAGACCATGAGGCTTAGAATTAAAAAGTAAACCATCATTGCTAACTGTGAAGAGATTAAAAACATTTTGTTTCAAAACCAAGCAACATTTAGGCTGGATACAATACATTTAAAGGGAAAGTTGTTTTTGTTTTTTTTCAAGTGTATGAGCTTCTTTTCCACTGTCAGCATTATAGTATAGTATAGTACAGATGTAGCAGCTTATTTAGGACAGTTTGAAACGCGAGGGTCGTGGTCGGCCCGTGAACGGCCCGTGAAAGGCCAGTGATGAAGAGCCTGCCCCCAGTCTGACTTGAGACCGCCCCCATGATAAATAAATGTAATTATTGTGAAGCCAGCAGCAATGGATCATTGATCCACCAGGGGGTGCAGTGGGGTTCCACACTGGAGCTCATGTGAAATCAACTTCAATACAGTAAGCTGGATGTACAGTATGTCTGGTACTACTGTATAGCGGATCTTTGTTAAGATCCATATGTCACGGATAGGATCATAGTCTGTGCTAAATAAGACATGTAATCATTTACAAACATCACCATGTTGTTATTTAACAAAATAATGTTGTTTAGTCGAAAAAAAACGAACGAGAGGAAATGCAGCCGGCTCTCGATTTTTAATCCTAATTTAATCATCATCTTCACCACGATCATTTATGTTTATGTTCGCCGAATTGACATGAAATCACTGACAAATATGAATATTCTGTATTCAACTTCATTAAAACGATCAGGATTTTTCCCCACAAGTCGTTGCAAATTATCCCGCTTATTACATGGCCACATTCTCAACAAAGTAACGACATGACTTCCAATCTTAATTGAAATGCTTTTATGGATTTAGAAAATGTTTTTATTGATTTAAAAAATAGTTGTATTGATTTAAATTGACATGCATCCGCTAAGAGAAATAGTCACTAGACACTTGACACAGTGGCTTTTGGCGAAGCAGAAAAAGAACACTCAAACCGAGAGATGAGTTATTTTGTTTGATTTTAAATAAACAAAGTCTTGGCTTTCAGAATATGAAACTTTTATTTCCAAAATCACACGATAAATACATTTGTGAAGCTTGTAAAGGGAAGATGACAGGCACCTCTCACTCGCAATCTGCTCTTCCGCAGCGCCGCCCCCCTCCCTCCAGCTGAAATTATGAATGTAAGGCATATAGTAATCATAGATAACACGGCAGGGTCCGTTACAGTTTGTTTTCATCTGATTTCAAATAAACAAATTCTTGGCTTTCAGAATATTAAACTTGTTTCGGCAAATTTAGATGATAAATACAACTATGAAGCTTGTAACGGCATAATTACAAGCGGAGAACGGAGTAATTTAACGTTACAGCAGGCATAACAACAGCCGGTGTTTCTCGTGAGTGTTTTCCCCGGGAAACAAACACAATATACACTTACGCAAAAATACACAAACACACAGGTTAGGCTTAGGGTAAGATATTGAGTAAGAAAATGTTTTTATGAACCACACAGCTTCTAGTATTCCAAGACCCGACCGGACAAAAAGACGTGGTGCAGGCACGAAACATACTACCAATAGGAATACATTGCTTTTAAAATCGTTCTGTGTGACACGAAAAAAATGCGAAAATCGTGTTGGTGAACACGAATCAATATATTAAATTAATTTCGTGACTATAACGCGAAATGCCGTGAGACTGGGTTGGAAATAGAGGGGTGTGAGGCATGGCTACAATGGGTGATCTGTTTGGTATTTTGAGCAAAACACTTCAGAGACATGTTTTGTATAGATATGGCCTTATAATATATTGTTCAAATATAGTATAATACGTAGGTGAGCTTTAAAGGTCCCATGTCATGGCCATTTCTACTGATCATAATTCCATTGTTGAGGTATACTAAAATTGATTTATATTGTGCAATTTTCCTAAATCACATTGGTTTCTCATACAGCATCTCTGTATAGTATGTGTATTCACTTTCTGTCCTAAACGGCTTGTTGGAGCTCCTGCCCCCCCCCCCTCCCTATGAGCCCAGTGGCCGTCTGCGAGACAGCGAGACACAGCGAAACCCAGCCCGAAACCAGCCCGAACACACACACACACCCGCAGCCTGGCTGGGAGTTTGTGTGTGTGCTCACACACCGACTCACAGCCTCGCCGCGTCCCGCCGTCTCAGGTAGGAGAAATCGGCGGGAGCTGCAGCTGAGAAAAGATTGAGTGTGTGTGTGAGGAAGTCCGCGGATTGGTCCATTTGGACCAATGGGTCCATTTGGGTATGGGCACGTCACTGTACCCAGGAAGAAAAAGAGAAATCTCCAACGAGGCTTTCTGGGGCAGCATAGACAGGTATTTTCTGTGTTAGAGTTTTACTTGCTACAGGGTGTACTTTGAGGGTTTGTGACTTTGCAGACCGTTTACATGTATAAAAACCTTCATAGCACACAAGGGGACGGGTAATAACCGTAAAAGCATGACATGGGACCTTTAAGTCTAATACATTTGTTTGAATATGCTCCCTAGCATTCACGATAAGAAACATCACCCTGTCCATCGAGCCCGCTCCCGATGTGACTCGGGACACCAATGTGACTCTGAGATGCCAGGCCTTCGTCAGCAGCTCTGGGCAGGAGGCGCTGAGTCGTGAGTACAGAATATACAAGGACGGCAACACCATCTACTCCAAGAACACAAGCACCTCAGAGGATCTGCTTTACCCTCTGTCCGAGGCCCGAGTATCCAACTCTGGCAAATACAAGTGCAAGATCAGCATTGAGCGGAGAAACATGACGAGTGGAGCCGAGAAACTCACAGTAGCAGGTCGGTTTGATAATGTGGATACAGTATTATCTGTGGTTGTTTGAGAAGTTCAGGTGAATTTGATGGTGTTAGAATTGTTTTTTAAATGTGGTTAATTTAAACGCTTGTTGGCAGCATTCTCCTAAAAAACCAGTGAGATAGGCATGATTAGCATTTTTTTAAGCCATATATTGTAACTGAAACAGGAATCGAAATCCCATGCTTGGAAGTTCAAACCGTTTTTTCAAAATTAAAGTCTTAGTGTTTATGTGCAACAGCAAGTGGGATACATTCTTTAACATTGGTAGACGATGGTCTAATTTTGTTTACTTTTTTGAACTACTGTTGGATTAAAACTGCAAATCTTCCCCCATTTTGGGTCTCCAGGCCTGTCAAAACCAGTTCTCCACATTAACAAGGGTGTGGTCAGTGAAGGGGAGGAGGTAACAGCCACGTGCACAGCGCCCGGCGAGACAGGATCCTTTTTTTTTTACTTCTACGAAGACTCCAAAGAGATCCAGGAGAAGCAGGTAAACACCAACCAGGCGGAGGCCAGGCTTCACTTCAGCAGCACTGGCCACCACAAAATTCACTGTGGCTATACTGTCCTCGTAACGCCAGAGTCCTTCAAGTCAGAAGAAAGCCTCTCTGTCACTGTTTCAGTCAAAGGTGAGAAGCATCTTTACATTTCTATTATTTTCAAAGCATTTGTACGGTGGCCCTGAAGTGCAAGTCGAAACAACATTTAAAAAAAAAAAAAACACTACAGCATTTCATAAAACACAATGAAATTTCAGAAAACACTACAGCATTTCACAAAACGCTTCAGCATTTCAAAAAACACTACAGCATTTCAGAAAACGTTTCAGCATTTTGTGAAATGCTGTAGCGTTTTCTGAAATGCTGTAGTGTTTTGTGAAATGTTGTTTTGACTTGCACTTCAGGGCCACCGTACATTTGAGGCGTCTCAGAGCTTTTTCTTCATTGGTTTTGTCTCCTTAGCGCTTCCCATCGTAGCAGTTTTAGAGATTTTCCCCGAGTCCAAGATCTATGAAGGAGACAAACTCAACATCTTTTGCTCGGCCAAAAGCAAACTGCGCAGCTCGGAAAGTATCTACCTATACCTGAGCCATGGGAACCAGCTTCTCAGCAGTGGATACTCCACAGTCAACCACAGCATGGTTGCTCTGGCAAAGGACCCTGGGGAGTTTGAGTGCAGATTTGAGATGGGAAATGTTGTAAAATTTGACACAAAGGCGGTGTCAGTGACTGGTGAGTGGACAGGAAAAAGACCTGTGTGCAAACTGCAGCCTGCATATAAATATGTGTAATAGCTACTGATGTATGTTTCATCTTAAATATCAATGATTAGCATTAATACTGAGTTCTGAGTAGCTTTGTTAACTTTGCTAGCCATTGTTAGCAATACCAGTTAATAATGCATTACGCTGTATTTGTACATAAAAACTCCATAGTAAGCTTGGAAGCAACAAGGCCAGTGCCACAGATAAAAGTTGAAATGTATTCTGTATGACTGATTTATTAACATATACATAGGTGTAAATTGACCTTACTTCAGCTTCCACTGGTTGATGTCATCCAGGAGCTTGAGCTCTGGGTTGGTGAGGTTCTGCTGACTTTTCAAGGCGTACATTTGACTTTATTGGGCGTTAAAGTTGAAATTGGACTGGGAACTTTGAAATTCTAACTTACCAGTTCAACTGGAATCCATTACTATATTCTTATGAATGCTACACCTGTGGAGCCCCAAAACTGATACAATGTTGTTAAATGTTATCAGACACTCAGTCAGTGCTTAGCTTTTCATTTATTTTATCCAATTAACAGTATTTCTATTATTTATTGTTTAATAGAGTGCCACAGTGACGCGTCCTAAAACCCGTAAGTAAACTCCTTCCGGTTCATAAATCTATCGATCATAAATCTATCGATAAGATTTATGATTAGAAAATTATAAAAGTAGGGTAGACACGTGGATATTATCCGTCTGAACAAAACGTGATCTGTCTCTTCAATTTGTGTCAACCACAGACCTTATTTCGAGCTATTTTCCAAAATCCTATGGAGAAATTGCATTGGTTTTTGTCGAAGGAACTGGAAGTGGTAAAATGCTAACTTACTTCCGGGTTTTAGGACGCGTCACTGTGGCACTCTATTAGTCAGACAATCACATTTTGTTGTTGTAAATAAAAGCATTTCCACTATGAAGTGATATGAAAGCAGATGATGACTTGTTTTCTGTATCTATCCACAGAGCTGTTTTCAGTGCCCACTCTCACCATGTATCCTGCTGAAGTCTTTCAAAGGGAATTCGTGACACTAACCTGCAGAAGTGAGAGCTCTGCCTCTGAAAGACTTGGCAGGGACGAGTTGACATACACTCTTGATCCAACCGAAAGCCCACTGATCTCCAAAGTCAACGGAGTATTTTATGGCAGAGCCCTGCTATATGATTTCAACTATACCTGTGTAGCTAAAGCCAAGGAGATAGTGAAACGCAGTGAAATCCTGACTGTACGTCCTAAAGGTAAGCTCACGTGATGCGTCTTTCAGAGGCTGCATTTAACAAAGCCATTTTAAACACACACCTCTCTATGTTAATGTCTTAACATCTTAACAACCTTCTCTGCCTTGGATTGGCTTAACATGATAATCCAACCCCAAACCCTAACCAATTTTATTCATTATGCCTAAACCCAATCCAAACTACAAAGCCCATCCAACAAGAAAAGTACTAACCAATCATTGGTGGGTCATGACTCCGCCATACTAGGAAAAGCACATTTGTGCCCAGTCCTATTTTTACAATGTTGAGCCTTTGAAGACTAATACACTCAAGCCCCTGAGGGTTCAGGGTTTAGTTTTTAGAGGCGACATTGGCCAGTGTGTCTTATTTTTCCCTTTGTTCTTTTCAGTTTCTGTCTCAACTCCCAAGATCTCGGTGGTCGGCAGGGCGGTTATAGGACAGTCCTTCAAGATCCTCTGTCAGTCAGACATTGGCAGTCTGCCGATAAACTACACTTTGCTGTTGGGGTACGACCAACTGAACACAACCACCGTCAAAGAGCCCTTTCAACAAGCCCTCTTCACCGTCACCGTCAGAACGTCAGATGAAATAAGCAAGTACATGTGTGAAGCAAGGAATAGTCAGAAAGAAGCCCCACTCAGCAAAAGACTCAACGCTACAGTCATAGGTAAATATTAAAAACAAGTATGTTCCTCCATTTTTACATGTATAATGGATTAATTTGCCTTATCATTGTTGCTTAATCCAGATCAATCAATGTATTTACCGCATGATAATGGATTTGCGGCCATATACATTAAAACTATGGACAAATTAATCTTACCTCAAGATCCATTTAGTACTGGAGCCTTGTTGTGAAGCCTTTTACATTACCGTTTTCAGCAGATGGAGTTTGTCAAATTGTCTGTGCATGCTCACGTTTTCATTTTCTGAGCACTTTTAAAACATTTTATGTCTCGAGTTCCTGGCCTTTACGACAGCATTTGACAAAGCATCTCACCTCAATGTCTCTTTAGTTGCTCTGGTCCGTTCTAATGTGTCACATCATCTTAGCTAGATCAAGTTCGCCCATCGGCCATAGAACAATTATTCAAGCTGCTGCTTCCAAGGTAGAGATTTAACTTAAAATATCCCTTTTGTTTAAGGAAATAGTTTGACATTTTGGGAAACATACTAATCACTTTCTGACCGAGAGATAGATGGATTCATACCACTCATTTTTGTTTGATATATTAAAGGTGGGGTAGGTAATTTTGGAGAAACCAGCTTGAGTGCGCTAGAATTAGAAAATACACAGCCGGAACAAATCTGCCACTTCCTTACAGAGCCCCTCCTCCAACACACACGAACGCGCACATCACCAATGAGGGCACGAGATAAGTTTGTGCACAGATGGAAGGCTGACAGGCAGGTAGGCCATCCAGTTATTTTAGCCGGGCCGGCTAAAATGATTGGTCGTGCTTTTTACAGTATTACGGCTTCCACAGATGACATTTTTAATGGATTTTTTGTCAAAGCACTTAAGATATTCATTGCTATCGGGATGTTAAGAGCATTCCATGGAATATAACAAAAAGTGTATCTCGAGCCGGTTTCTCAATCTTACCTACCCCACCTTTAAGTTATCACAAGCAACCGATTAGCTTTGCTAGCACTAAGACAGGAAACGGGGGTAGAAGCTAGCCTGGCATTGCCCAACGGTAACAAAATCTACCTAGCAGTATCTCTATACTAACATAATAACTAGGGCTGTCAGTCGATTAAAATATTTAATCGCGATTAATCGCATGATTGTCCATAGTTAATCGCGATTAATCGCAAATTAATCGCACATTTTTTATCTGTTCTAAATGTACCTTAGAGGGATATTTTTCAAGTTTTTAATACTCTTATCAACATATGAGTGGACAAATATGCTTTATATGTTTGTTTATTATCATTTGAACAATGACAAATATTCTCATGAATATTAAACACAACAACCTCTGAACATTACAAATATTCGCCTCAATTCAACCTGGAACATCTCTCATACAATACTGTGTGTGTGTGTGTGTGTGTGTGTGTGTGTGTGTGTGTGTGTGTGTGTGTGTGTGTGTGTGTGTGTGTGTGTGTGTGTGTGTGTGTGTGCGTGTGCGTGTGCGTGTGCGTGTGCGTGTGCGTGTGCGTGTGCGTGTGCGTGTGCGTGTGCGTGTGCGTGTGCGTGCGCGTGCGCGTGCGCGTGCGCGTGTGCGTGCGCCTGCGTGCGAGAGAATGTGGAGACACTGTGATGGATCGTTGGAGCTATGTGCAGCTCAAGGCATATATGCTCGAACGGGAGCTGCCTGGACGCTGCAATCATGTTGCGCGTACTATCCGTGCTGAGTGTGCTGACTTTTCGTACAATGTCCCACTGTCTGGCTACCTGCATAAAGTCAAGTGCTCGGCGCAGTTGTCGGCGAAATGTCGCTCCTCTGTTTTCATTGAAACAGCTCCTTATATCCGTTAGCGCAGCTAGCTAGCACCAGATGCTAACAACAACAACAACGCGTAAGGTGTGCCTCGCTCGCTCCACACATACACACACCCTCCCGGTCCTCCCGATGGCCAGTCCGGGCCTGCCGGTGAGCGTGGAAGTGTGGTCTGCCACAAGCGGGCGGCAGGAGCGGGGCTGTCAGCATCAGCTTGTAGATGGTATTTTAAACTCGATGCGCTCTGAAACTACGGGGCGGCCGAGGACAAAAAATACACATGCGTTAATCGCGTTAAAATAATTAGTGGCGTTAATTTTTTTTGCGTTAACGGGTTATTAACGCGTTAACTTGACAGCCCTAATAATAACACATCAGGTCTAGTTTGTTTAATCTAAACAGAAACAGATTTCTACAGTAAAATTGTTGATGTTTTACAGGTGGCTAAGCTAAGCTAATCGGTTGCTTGCGGTAGATTCATAACTCTCATACAAACATGAGAATGGTTTTGATCTATTAATCTAAATTAACTAATAAGTATACTATTCCTAAATCAAATGATAGAGTGTGATTTAGTTCTTGTAATGTCTTAATGACTCATAGACACTGTTGGCTTACCTCACCTCTTTCCTCCCCCTTTTCCAGTGCCGCTCACAAACCCGACTCTGACCGTCCTCCCCCACCTACCAGAAATCTCTGAGGGAGATAATCTTTACCTCATATGTGGAGTAAATGGAACTCCGCCGGTCACGTTTAAGTGGTACCGTGTTGGCAATGAACATCCGCTGCATACCAACACCACCCACAGGAACCACACACACTACCAAGTGTCCGCGTTGTCCAAAGAGCACAGCGGGATGTACTACTGCGAGGCGATCAACCACGCCAACATCCTGGTCCGCAGTGACCTGGTCACCATAGAAGGTGAGACCAATCGATCTTTACACTCAGTAAGGGACTGCTACTGGTCCAGACCTGTACTTCTGTGACCCTGACCTCTGGGGCATACAAAACTGTCTCTTTAGAGAGATATTTAACAAAAAGCAAAGATACCTAGTTAAAGGAATACTTCACCCACAATGTGATAATCATTCTATCAGTTCCTCAGCCTGTGTTACCTTGAATTCTTCAAAAGAAATGTGTTCACTCCATGGTAAATTAAAAAAATCCCAAAACTGAGATATGTCTTGATGAATTTAAGTAAATGGGGGCAGAGTTAAACAATAGCAAAACTTTTTAGAAACATTTTTGGGGAAAACAGTTACACAACTGTTACAAAACTGTTACACAACTCGTCTCATTTATCCAGCCCTGGGCTGACTATTTCTCAAGCACATGCATTTTTACTGGGACCATCCTCTTTAAAGGGGCTCTGTGATTCTTCGGGGGTTTCCCTCTCCTTTAGTGTGTTATATAGATTTTTGATCATGTAAATGGTCTAAAAAGGCTAAAATCCCTGTGTTCCCTACAGAGGGAGTTTCTCTCCCACACACTCCCCCCCTGCCCTAAAGGCCTCCATTGTACTCCTTTGTTTACTTCCGTAACATAAATCCATCACTCAGTAACACTCACGCTATTGGTTAGCACTCCAACACTTTGTACGTGATAAAATAAGAGGAGGAAGATCTCTAGGCGGTTGACCAATCAAAGAGAGACAAATAAAGAGCTCTTTGAACATTAAAGCATGGAGACATGTCACAGTAGAGGCACAAAATGCAAATATGACTCTGAACATTTGCATAATATGTCCTTTTAAAAAAAAGTCCCAGGTGTTTACAAGTCACATTACATCTCACATAGTAGACTTACTTGGTAGCTGTATTTTTAAACGCTTGGTAAATGCTCCTGTCATTTCCAAGCAACCATAACCAGCTCATTGTATCATCTGATTTTATCCAGCAATACTATGAGTGTGAATTAAATTATTGTCTGCTGTGTTTTTCTCTAGGTTTCTGCCTCTGTCTCTGCTAGCTCCATGTGTGTGGGGAAAAGTCAAGCCCTGCACTGTGAAGCACAAGAGCAGAGCATATTAATGACTGAGTGAAGCTGCAGCAGTGCTCATAAAATGAATATATGGGAAACACTGAACAGATGTATGGCTTTGGGTAGGCCAAAATGATTTATTAAACAAATTATTATTATTTTTTCTCCGCCACATTAGGTCTTTCGGGGAAAGAGACAACATTTGTTTGGTTTTATACATCTGGGATTTTGAGTGTTATACAATACTCAATACTACACTGTACAAGTGTTTGTCCACTGCTTTAAAGTCAAAACTGCTCCACCAATCTGAATCTGCTCAAAGATTGTAGACCAACCCTTTGAGAGACTATATCAATCGACCTACCATAATAACATATTCAAGTTGGCCAACAACATCATCTCTGACCCTAACCATGTCCTGAGCAGCGAATATGAATTGTTACCATCAAATCGGAGAAACAGGGTCCCACGATATAATAAGGTTATACTGAAGTGCTCCTTTGTTCACCAGTCAGTCAGTCGAAGTTAAATCCCAGGTAAAAATGTACGTTACAGAGTCTCAAGCATTTTGTCTTCAGTGATCATGATATAATGTTTAATGTTTGTTTCCTTGTATCTTGTCTTAAAAAGTTATCCTTGTTCATGTCGCAAGTGGAGCTGCAACTTCATGTCAGACTTGAGCTGACATGAAGTTGCATAATGTAACGTAACGTATTGTAACCGAGCGTAACGCAACACAACGTAATGTCACGTATCGTTACGTATAGTTACGTATCGTTTCGTAACGTATTGTACCGTATCTATCTTAACGTAACGTAATTCAACGTAAGGTGCCTATCGCATCGTATTGTATAGTTTTGTATAGTTTTGTATCATGTCCTATTGTATCGTATTGTTTTGTATGATATAGTATCGAATCGTATTGTATTGCATTGTTTCATATCGTATGATCAAACACAATAAAATGATCACTTTGTCCCTCAAAGGACAAAGTGATAATTAAAGAAGACCGAAATGTAAGGAAGAGAGGGAAGATATCTGCCAGCTGTACTTGGTTGTTTGAATCAGAGGTCTCAGCTTGGAAATAAGAAACCCCCTTGCATTTGAGCATGCTTCATTGACAACATTGGATTTTAGGGTTGTCCTGTCTCATTGTATTCTATTCTCTTTTTCCCTCTTTTCTGTTTGTTTGTCACTGAGTGTCTGTGTCTCTCTCTTATAGTGCGCCTGGCGTTGTGGAAGAAAGTGCTGATCGGGGGCTTCTGTTTGCTGGCGCTGTCTGTGTTGGTGGTGGTGGTTGTGCTGTGCTTCAAATCCAAGAGAGGTAGAGAGACCTACAGTCCTCCAGCAACTCAGCCCTCACATATCTAACTATGTATCAAACTTCCCTCACCTACTTCCTCCTGCTCCTCTTCTCACCTCTCCTCTCTTATTGTAGGTAAAAGAGAAGCAGCTGCTGAATTGTCAGTGTGAGTTGGCTAAACTACTTGCTTCCTCTGAATGTGACACATACTGTGGAAGTTAGTGACAGTGTATCTAGTTTTATTAGCTTGATAGATGAGGGCCTATTCGTTTATTTTTGTATTGAAGTCCTTTAAATAACCAAACTGGTTGTTTTGCAATAATACAAGAACCCTCTGCAAAACCACAAAATTCTTTACTCCTGTTTAATTGAACGTGTTTATTAAAAAGGTTTATAGGTGCAGGATGGCAGATATTGTTATGTTGGGTCAGAGCCCTGTCTCCTGACTCAGCAATATTTAATTAATATAATAAATGTTACTTTTAAACCCCTAAGGAATATTGCAGTGTTACAGTAACCAAGACTTTTTAATAACAAATTAAATTAAAAAAAGGTTGGGCAGAAACTAAATTCAACTTTGAGGTGAAAGAAATAGGAGCAAATAGAGAGGGCTATGGGCCCTAACTTAGAGTCTGTGTAAAGCAGCTGCAGCACAGTGCAACTTTCTCCGCTCATTTCAGAGCAGTTCATTGTTCATGCTCAGCGCCTAGCTGTGTCAAAGTCACAAATGTACTTCATGGATCTGTGCACATTGTTTTGAGGCAGCAGAAAGCGAATGCGCCATAAAAAGTCTGGCCTAAAGTAAAATGGTGCCGTATTTTCCAACTAGCCAAAGGCCCATTATTCTGATATTAAGATGAGCCTACAGAGGAGGGGTTACGCTCTAAAGAACCATGATCTTTTGTAATTATGTATGAAAAATAGATTGAATAAATGATGGTAATACAGTACTAGTGCACATTAGTAGTGCAGTTAACTGCACAATGAATATATGTTCACTTGTAGAGTTATATAATGTAATAAATAAGAACGGTTGTTGGCAGAATAAAATATGAGATAAAAAAACCTTGTCGTTCCCCCACTAGGAAAAATAATAGCAGCTCAAGAGCAAAAAAAAGAATGCAACAAATAACAGCTCATTCCTTATATGCAATTCTCCCTTGTACAGATATTTACGTCATTGATATTGAACCTATAACTATCAAATAACACATAGTGTGTAGCATTGTGATAAAAAAACAATTTAAATTATATGAATATAATATATCAATATATATATATATATATATATATAATGTGCAAATAAAAGTACAGGAAAACAGAAAATGTACAAAATCTCCCAAACTTAAAGACCACTCATATAGTTTAGAGTGCATTATAAGTTTGTATCAGAATGTGTTACATATCGTTTTTACAGCATGCATATTCTTAGGATCATTTTGGCTTGAATCGTTTTTTCCTTGACATCACTGCCGCCCAAGTTGACTTTATTTTCATCATCTCTCAGAAAGCCTTCGCGCCCTAAATCAGATGACTCTTTAACAGTGAATCTAACCCACAACACAGAGGTTTATAACGCAGCCACAGGTAGCTTGGTTTTAATATTCTCCTGTGTACCACTGACTGTCCTCATTAGTCATCATCCTAACAGCCATGAGTAATTTCTCTCAAAAGTCATAGCATGTTTCCTGTTGTAGCCTCAGCAATCCATTCTCATCCCATGATCATTGTTCTAAAACGCATGCAGGGCCATGTTGCAGTGACTTGGTCACCTCTGTTTATGTAACTGTCTATGTTGTAGATATCCTGTGTAAGTTTATGTGCATGCACAACACGTATATGTTTCAGAGTATTGTCTTCGTCTGTCTCTGACTTATTTTGCATGTACATTGTGTTTATGTCTGTGTATTTTCAGAGGCCGGAAAAGTAGGATGTTGTTAGAATACAGTTGTTGTAGGAAGTAAACTACGCGAGGTACGAGCTGTGTTCGCACAGGAACAAGCTGCTTAAGCCTAGTCCACATGTACATAGGTATTTTTTAAACAGGGTATTTTTCATGTATTTTTCAAAGCAACTTCAAACAAGCACGATTTAAAGAAAATCTCCATCAGGATGATAATACACAAATACTGGCTACCACTGACTGGCGGTGTAGTAGTGACCTCTATAGCACATGTTGACCCCTTTGTAACATGCAAAATGTGCGTAGTTCAAAACTTCTCCTCTTTTTGTGCCTCACAAATCAAATAATGCCGTAAGGACCTTTAAAAGTTTGGTTTTCATCACATGTCATCACACATGAAAACAGTCTTATAAAATCTCTGTTTTCAGTGATCTAAAAGTTTGTTTGGTACTGTGCGATTGATTAAAAGTCTATGTTTAAAAAGCACCCATGTACGTGTCGACTGGGCCTCAGTAGTTAAACCGTAGTGCATGACATTGATTATCAATTGTTGCCAACTGCTTAGAGTGCGCATTATCATCCTCTTCCAGACGCAGCGCCACTCTATGATGGCACGGAGGGGAGAGTGACCAATGGGGCGCGAGATAGCGTGGCGTCGCTTCCCGTTGACACCAGCAACAGGAGCAGCTACAGTATCCCAGCCACAGTCTAGAGATGCCCCACACTGGGCTGGACATTTTTATTTACTTTCAAAGAAACAGAAGTTCAAAGAAAGGACTTTGAGAGTAAAAAGGAAAAGAACACAAGATACAGTAATCCTGTTTGTGATTTGGACACTTTCTACACTGAGGTGTTTTCTCAGTAAAAAGGATGTAAATCAGAAACTGCTGCTCCCTCTCCCCTCCTCCTTCAATCTAGGTGGCCTTTGGTTTTACATTTAACGTTACTGTCTTTGTATCTTCCCTCACCATGTCCTCGTGATGTCATTTCCTTAATTGTTGCAACTGCTCTGTTTGTCCATTCTGCATGTTTAAATCTTTGTCACTGACTGAGTTGTATACATTTTATCACCATCGCAGGAAATGTGTGTATATATTTTTGGTTGATCTCTTGACTGCATGGTTGGAAGAGACGGTTGTAGAATAAAGATGGTGGTTTTATTTAGAAGCGTGTCAGTACATTTCATTTTGCTCCTGCTATTGTAGATACTGCACAAAATGCAGTCAAAGAACGAGATTATTATTATAGTTATTGCTACCTGCATTCATCTTCTATTTCAGTATGTGCTAGACCACATGTGTCAACATCGAGGCCCGGGGGCCAAATCAGGCCCTTGGTGGATTTAATTTCGGCCCACAGGATAATTTCTAATTACTATTAGATCTGGCCCGCCGGTATATTGCACGCACACCTTCACTCAATCCTGAGGGTCTCCTCAGCTCAGAGCCTGACCCCAAACATTGATGAACTTGCACCCGAGATGAGATGCCAAGTATCTGGCTTGAACTAGCATCACAGAGCAGCAAACTGAGTTTACATGGACTGTAGGAATGTGGAATGTTTCCTTCTGCACTTTTTGTCTTGTGACAACAGGGCATGTTTGGTTTTTTCTTTGAGGGAAATAGTTTTTTTGAAGCTATTGTTGGCCTGTGGGAAAATGTAATCATAAGAAATGACTCCGGAAAAGCTGCAGATAGAGCCATAAGAAATGAATGCAACTGATTATTTAATGTTTAATGTTGTTTTTATAGGCAATAATTTAAGCTTTGTTAGTTCCAGGTTTAATATGTGCAATAAGTTCATTTCAATAAGTTTTGCAATAAACATTGAACCAGTCCGGCCCTCGACTAGTACCGATTTTTAAATTTTGGCCCACTGTTTATTTGAGTTTGACACCCCTGTGCTAGACGATGCGACTATCCTAAGCAAAGGTCCAAGACAAGAATACCAACATTGCATGAAGTTGACTAATATCCTAAAAAAGAATGCAAAACAGAGACTTCCTTGAAAAGTTGAAACAATAGAGTCTGCAAAAAAACTGTTGGCACAGATTTTAAGAGGGGGGGGGGGGTTGATAAAACTAGTTGCGTTGGGGAAGGCAAGTTTGAATGCATGCAGCAGGTGGAGGAAATGAATGAATAAGCCTTGCTTGAGTTGTTTGAGAGATTACATTACCAACTGGGAAGTTGTTTTAGCCCAAAGTTATTGTGCAGCCGCTGCTGGATTAACAGCCTATTGTGCACAATATGTGCAGGGGGAGATTTTCCATGTACCAGAGGAAGACTTGAAATCTGCTCCTTTGTTACTTTTATTTTAAGAGTATTAATGTCTGCACTGAAGGCTAAATTGTAGAGTTTTGCCACGAAGCAACGGTCATTACAGTCCTTGACAGCGGTCTGTTCTGCTGGATTTACAACGTGTCACATGTTCTGAATTGACCAAACAGAACTTTATTTAGCCTCCGTATTGTTTATGGTTGAATGTGGGCCGCAAAACATTTTTTGATTCTTAAGTGGGCCCTGAGTTGAAAAAGGTTGGGAACCCAGTGGCGTAACTATCGACGGTGCAGCCGGTGCAACGCACCGGGGCCCAGAGCCAGCCAGGGGCCCATGCAACAACAACAAAAAAACTTTAATATATATTTTTTTATTTTTTAAATGGCATTGACCGGTTCACGCAGTCTTCAAAGTAACCAAGCAACCTAAATTAATTTGTAATTTGTCTGTCCAATGACCTTGCTCCCTTTCATGTCATGTGATACCTTGTGTGACGAGCGAACCGTTTAATCAACCTGTACTGTACTGTAGCTAGCAGCAGCAAGTTCGGCAGCATTATAAAAAATGTAATAGCTTGCATTTATAATGTACAGCAAACCAAAGCACAAGAGCGGCGCTCAAAAGAGAAAGGACAAGAGATAACAAGGAGATGTAACAGCTAAACTGACAAAAATAGACAGTTTTTTTTGTCATACATCGTCCTCGAAATCGAGCGCTAACGTTCTCAATGTTGACGTGCAGCGGCAGCCGGAGCCGGAGGCTAACGATAGCTCACCATCATTGCCATCTAGCTCCACAAGTGAAGCTGTATCTATGGCTGTGGCTGTGCAACCTTCTTCTCCAGCCAGCCAGGAGGAGAGGCTGGATTTGGCTGTGCCCGGTGGTGGTCCAACAGTTCCCCCAAGGGCCCCAACCGATAGGGGACTCTATGGCGCTGTTGAGACCCCCGACGCCAAGATCAAAAGCTATATTATAGCAACCGGTCTATGTAGGCCTACCGGCCCATTCCCCAGAGACAAACATCAAGGAAACAGGTTTAATCCTCTTCTTAGTTCGCTGTGCCGTTGTCAGGCTGTGGTGGTTTGAGGCCAGGGCAGGCTGTTGTTGATAGCCTACATGTGGCGCTTCTGAGTGGTTATGTATGTCCGTGCGTGTGTGAGCACATCAGTGTGCGCTTATGTTTGGGGCGATGGGGGGGGCCTCAAAACAATATTTGCACCGGGGCCAATCACAACCTTGTTACGCCACTGTGGGAACCGCTGCCCTAATAAGTTTACTCAAACACACATCACCTAGATTTAAAGTGATATCTACATGTGGCTCCACAAAGTGTAATTGTATTGCTAATTACCTATTATTGTTACATGGTACAATTTTACAATGTAAAATAAGTCTTGGTTATAATCTGATATTTATCTTTCTGTGTTTCACAGTGCGAGTTGAGGGAGCTGCAGTCAGTGTGTGGAGCGAGCGGCGTCCTGAAGAAGGTGAGCTGGACTCTTCGTATCTGTTCGATATATCAATAGTCTCACAAGACATTTCAGAATAGAGCACAGACTGATTTAACTTTCCTTTCTCAAAGCAAGTGTGTGTTACTTTTGCAAAGCATCAGCCATCATGGCATCAATTGCCATTTACAGTGTTGAAATGAAAAATGTAACCAAGTAAAAATTGGAGGTACTTTAGTTTTCCTACTTCATACATTTAGTCTACTAAATGTTTTACTTTTTACTTTGCTACATTTATTTTACAGATTTAGTTACTAGCTTCTTTGCACATTAAGGTCCCATGTCATGCTTTTCCGGTTATTACCCGTCCCCTTGTGTGTTATGTCGCTTTTTATGCATGTAAACGGTCTGCAAAGTCAGAAACCCTCAAAGTACACCCTGTAGCGAGTAAAACTCTAACACAGAAAAGACGCGTCTATGCTGCCCCAAAACGCCTCGTTGGAGATTTTCTTTTTCCATTTTTTTCTTCCGGGAACCAAGTGACGTGACGACGACCCCTCCGCGAATTGGTCCAAATGGACCAATCCGCGGAGCTCCTCACACACACACACACACACTCAGTCAGCTTTATTTTTCTCAGCTGCAAATCCACGGATTTCTCAGCCTGAGACAGCGGGACAAGGCGAGGCCCGGCCCGGGCCCGGTCCGAGCACACACACAGACCCACAGCCAGGCTACGGGTGTGTATGTGTGTGTGTGTGTGTGTGTGTGTGTGCTCCGGCCGAGCTCGGGCCGGGCCTCGCCGTGTCTCGCCGTACCGCAGACCCCACGCAGCAACCAGGAAACAACACCAGTAAGCCAGCTCACACTGTCCGCTCCAGCAGCGAGCCCCGCAACGTCCCGCCAACACGGCACCCAGACCCCACGCAGCATTCTCATCTGTTTGTCATTACTGGTGTCATTTTCTGGTTGCTAACAAACGCCATTGTAACACATAATCACTGATGTTCCGCTGTAACGGTGGTGGACTCATCAGAACAGAGTGGGCGAGCTGACCAATCAGAGCACACTGGGCTCATAGGGAGGGGGGGGCAGGAGCTCCAACAAGCCGTTTAGGACAGAGAGTGAATACACATGCTATACAGAGATGCTGCATGAGAAACCAATGTGAGTTTGGAACATTGCACAATATAAATATATTCTAGTATACCTCAACAATGAAATGATGATCAGTAGAAATGGCCATGACATGGGACCTTTAAGATGATAAACATTTGAACAACATTGAAGTTTCAATCATTATAATACAATGATGTAAAATACATATTGTGCTTAAAAGTGCCATTCTGCATAATGTGTACTTTTACTTATGGTACTTCAAGTATATTTTGATGCTAATTATTTTTAACTTATTTGAGTTACATTTTGAATGCAGTACTTTTACTTGTAAGAGTTTTGAGACTGTAGTATGTCCTCCTACAAAAAACTACCAAATAGGTCGATTGTTCAGCAGCTTATTACGACCTATAGTTACGTTTTAAAGTTTAGCACCTCTAGTGGTCGTATAAGAAACAACAATTTGCGGCAATTGCAAACGCTCCGGAGGGTCGTATATTCACAAATAACCCTCTCTGGAAAATCCTAAATTGTAGAATAGTTTGGCCATTAAAATGCTTTTTGATTAGATTTCTAGCAAGAAGTGTATATTGTACTTTTAGAATCCAGGTCCAGTGGATGTGTAGCATCTATAGTTTGATAGATATTACGAAGTTTATCTGAGGTCTCGCCAGGAGAATGTGTATATACTACGTCTTTCCCCCTATTAATTTCTATTGACGGCAGCGTCCGTGTAAAGTTGGCGTCAACCCTCACAGGGTGAAAACAGTATTTCCGGTCTCGAAGTTTTCATAATAAAACCGGAAGTATTCCCCTCACTGTCAAATGATTTTACAGTGATATCTGCCATACTCATCCACTAAAAAACATCAGTTTATCCTTGTTAATTACACAATATTGATTGGTTTAAATTGTGTACAATGTTTTTGTGCTTTTAACCTTCGATTCGGAGAAACAAATAGTTTTTTGGGAAATTAGGATGGCCGAAGACACGACACTACCCATAATGCTCAGCTATCATTTGGGACTACAACATCCGCTTTGCTTGACAAACCCCGTGATTAGTCAGTAGTTATAAAGGTAGGGACACACCAAGCTGACACCAAAGAACTGACACAGACGGACCCGACTGTTGTGTCGCCTCGCGTCTCCTGCGTCTTGGCCATGTGTCGCACTGGAACACACCGCAAAGACTTCAGCCGACAGCCAAGAAGCACGTACGGACTGCGCATGCGTGAGTGGCAATAACTCTCCTTACCAGCAGGCGGCGGTAGTGTGTATTCGTCATTGAAAAGAGGCAACAACCGGAAGACAGACTGCGTGATACACCGAGAGAAGAAGAACAGACTGCGTGATATAAACAAACAACAAATAGCGTGTGCGTTCCATTTTCACTCTACAGCGAGAAGCTCATGGGGCTTTCCCGAACCTGTGTCGAGAGCTGGAGTTAAATTAAATCTCAGATTTGCCTTCTTAATAGTTTGTTTGGGTCCCTCACTTCCGTTTCGCTTCTCATGCACTGATCGGCTAAGCTGAACAGCCAATCAGAGTGATTTCTTTGGCCGACGGCCTTTAGCCGACAGCCTCCCGATTCAACATGTTGAATCGGCGGCAGAAGGTGTCGGCACAGCCGAAAAGACACAACGGTGCAGTACACACCAAGACACACCAATCTGAGTAGGGCGACACGACGCTCATCGACGGCAGATGTGTCATATTTAATGCAGCCGAAACGTGTATTACAATGCCGTTATGTGATGACTTTCAAAGAGAAAAGCAAGCATACTCGGAATAATGTATTATTTAATTGTTTTATACAGTCTATGGTTGCTACAGAGGATTGTGGGTAATGTAATGTCTTCGGCCATCCAAAACTCATAGAAAACGACTTGTTTCTCAGAATTGAAGGGGAAAACGTGACAAAAGCATTGTACACACACTAAAACCTATCAATGTCGTTTAATTAACAAGGATAATCTGGTGTTTTGAGTTGATGAGTAGTGGAGATATCACTGTCAAATCAATCGACAGTAAGGGGAATACTTACTTCCGGGTGTACAATTCTCCGTTATCCAATGGGAATGGACGCTCACATTGCCTTTAACAGCCTCCGACACAAACGAATGCCGTGCTTCCCTAAGCGTCAAATACCGCCGCCGATGGGAATACATTGCAATCAGTTGAAAGCTCTTTGCGTCCGTTTATGAAGCTGAAGGAGCCTCGGCGCGTCACAACTGGATGCCACGGGACCCTGACCAAGCGTCGCTCCTGGACGCTTAGGGAGTGAGAGTGTGTTGTTCTACTATGCCAAAATAGAGTCAAAGAGTATATGAGAGTGAGAGTGCGTTAATTAATATATTTGGCAGTTTGGAGTAAGTCTGTAGATTTGTTTGTGTGTGTGTGTTTCATGTATAGGCCTCTCACGATAATTAATTTTGTTGGATACATTTTCCCGGAAATTATTGCGATGAACGATAATATTGTCGGCACCGTTGTATCATATGACCATTTTAGACCACTGACATAATGATAATATATAATAATAATTCAAGTACATCCTTTCAAACTGCTAGTCACATCCTCATGTAAATGGCAATTTATCGAGGTCAGAAAAGTTATGGAGTTCATTTTTATTTATTGTACGATAAGTCAATTAATTGCTTATCGCGACAGGCCTATGCACACAATAAAACAGTGGAAACAAACATGTGTTTGACTTTCATTAGTGAATGAAACTTTGTGCCCTTTATAGTCTGTGTCCAATATTGTGTATTTGTATATATTGTATATATATCCTATATATATGCTAAGGTCCCGCTACTGACACGATAGCAGTCATTTAGTGCGCATATGTGTAATTAAACCCATGATATCAAAATCTCACTCCAGCCAGGTACCCAAAGTTGGCAACCCTGACCAAGCACAGACACACAAAAAAAACACACACACTACGTACAGTATACTGTGACTCTAAAAGGCTAGTTTGTGTGACCTTTTAAAAAAATATATATTTTCTGATATACCATACTATTATTAGAGCCAAATTTAATTTTATCAGCAATCTCCATAAGAGTTAGCCTCTATTATTAACTCAACCTCATTTAAAGCTATTGCTTTCAAGCTTTTAACTTAAATACGCTATGCAACGTTGGATAAATACTGAGAAGTATGGTGTGAATATAAAAACAACCCAGAAATAAAAGCTAGGTCAGAGCTAACGTAATTAGCAACTCTTGTGTGTTATCAGACCCCAATGTTATATGTTGTTAGAAAACACTTGTGACCACCAGAACATAAAAACAAAACATTTTGGTCACTGTCAGTCATCAGTTCCAAGATTCAAGTAGTTCGATATGTCCAGACATATCCAAGATGCCCGACCGCAAATACTTAAAGAAAATAAGTCATGATACCTGGATATACCATACTATTACTTTTTGTTTTTGTTGTTGATACATTTCGAAAATATTATAATGACTATTTGACATATACCAGGGCTATGCGATTGGCGGAGGTAATATATACCGGTCCTTTGAGTAGAATGTTAAAAAGTAAGCTAGTTCCTGACTGTAGTGCCCACTCCTTAGGTTGGCTTCACTTAAAAATAGTGAAGTTCTAGATATAGATATAGTTCAAATGGAGTAATTTAAGTTGTCTGATGCACTTTATAGTTTGACTTTTTTTTTAAATACTGATGTGTTTATTCAAAACCATAATGCACACAAGCCTGTTTTTTGTTTTTTTGTTTGCACTGTTGTGTGCACTTAAATTGATGTTGACGATTAAATGAGTTAATGGTTCACATGTACTGAGTTCTGAACATGTCATCTAACTGTAGGAATGCCTTGGGCATATGGTTCCCTGATTTTTGCATCATGCTTTTACAACATACAATATAAGCACTCCTATGTTGTTGTAGTACTTTACTTTATCTGTAGCTATTAACATGATTGCTCATATTTCAAGGCATATTTTTCTTGAGCCCTTATTTTGGATCACTTCATCAACTGCCCCCATTCAAAAACTATTAAATAGCCCTGCTATATACTATGACCATTATTTTCTTATTTATAATATGGTTCAAATGGAGTAATTTGAGTTGTCTGATGCACTTGATACAATTTGACTTTTTTAAATACTGATGTGTTTATTCAAAACCATTTCAACACACAATGTCATGACTTTTTCAAGATCTTTTAGACAAACTATACTATGACTTTCTTTAATATTTTTAGAAATGCTATACTGACATTGCAGACAAACTATATAATATAATTCTTAACTACATACTATACTTGGACTTTTTTCAAGATACTTTTGACATACTATACTAGCACTTTTAAAGTAAATGTTCAGACATTCTCTGTGACTCTTTTTAAATGATATATATGAAATACTATACTATGACTATGATTTGTTCAACATACTGGTGTATACAATAACCTTTTTCATATTTTGGCTTCCTTCATGATATTTTCATAATACTATTCTTTTACCTCTTTTTCTATCTATGACCGTTTGGACTCTATGTTATTTACTATTTACCTTTTTTATTTTCGATATATTATTTTGCTATGTCTTTTATTAAGATATTTTCGACATACTGTTAAACACATTTTATAGTTATATGACTTTTTTTTTGTTTGTTTTGTTTTTTCATAGTATTTTCAAACATAACATACTATGACTTTTTTCTTTTTCTTCTTAAAAAATATTTTTGGGTCAGAAGGGTGTTAAAGGGAGAGATAGAGTGGATGACACGTGTAAAGGTAGCAGGCTGGATTTTAACCTGCGTCCATTGTAGCAGCAAATGTTTCAACATACTTAACCTTACATTTTTCACAAGTTCTTTTAAAATTATTATCTTTTTTTATTACAAATATATTTTTACTGCTTTCTTGTTGATGTTTTTTTTATTTTTCGGCGTACGAGATTGTATTTTTTCCACATCTTATTTTATCACACTTTGTTCATATTTTCAACATACTTTTATTTTGTCTTTTTTCATATATAAATATATATATTTCTTTTTGGACATAATGACTAATTTCATTTTTTTTTTTTTATGCTATACCATGACTTTTTTTTTTTTGTATCCTATTTTTCTATCCAATAATTCATTTCGACATAGTATATTAAAACATTTCTAAAACACATTATGTACATACTAAACATATATCACTTTCTTTCATTATTTTTCAACATAAATGAAGGTGGCACACCTTAACCAAGCCAACCAACAACAGCTTGTGGCAAAGCCAGGGTGACAGCTAGTAATGTGATGAGCCGAGGCTTCGGAGCACGGTTTGAGTTATCCAGGAAGTTTTTGGTGAAGCGCGTATCGAGGCTTCTATCATTTTAGGCCAGTGACTGCTTCAGATAGTGGTTCAGATGTGTTAAACCACTGACACTTCACAGTTTTATTACACTCATATGGCCCCTCCTGTTACCGTACCCGGTCAAGAGGACTCAGACCCACCCTCTGAAGATTGTTTGTTTGCACCTATATAACTTGCTGATGTTTGTACTGTGTGCCTTTGGTGTGTGGGTGTGGATCAGATACACTAGACACAACACATCCCTTAGTTTGGTTTCTAAACCTGCTTACTTTTCCTGGTTTTCAATAAAAGTTCTGCACAAAATTGCACATCCCCATTGAAGCTATCCACATCTACTTGAGATCTGATATGCAGCATATTTTGAGCCGAGCATGCCTATCTACCTTTTTCATTAATCCAGGTAGTATGGGTGTTCTTTTCTTGTTTAGAGTATCAGAAATGTTATGAAGGGGGGTATTAAGATGTTTTGCCTAAATGATAAAGAAATTATAAGATATTTGTTTTTTTTAGATTCTACACAGGCTACATACTTATTTTATTTGAATTATTTTGTATTTATCGCAAATGATATTGTCATTGCAACATTCAAGATGTTATCGCATATCGCATGTTTTTCTGATATACTGCAGTGCGAAAAGTATAGTATGTGGAACAGATCATAATGTACCATGTAGGAAATCAATTAAACTTACATTAAAATTGAAAGTTATAATACAGTATGCAAAAAGAAAATGATGTAGAGGTTTTCTGACTTGACCGGGTCCGGTAACAGGAGGGGCCATATGAGTGTAATAAAACTGTGAAGTGTCAGTGGTTTAACACATCTGAACCACTATCTGAAGCAGTCACTGTCCTAAAATGATAGAAGCCTCGATACGCGCTTCACCAAAAACTTCCTGGATAACTCAAACCGTGCTCCGAAGCCTCGGCTCATCACATTACTAGCTGTCACCCTGGCTCTGCTACAAGCTGTTGTTGGTTGGCTTGGTTAAGGTGTGCCCCCTTCATGTATGTTGAAAAATAATGAAACAAAGTGATATATGTTTAGTATGTACATAATGTGTTTTAAAAATGTTTTAATATACTATGTCAAAATGAATTATTGTATAGAAAAATAGGATACAAAAACAAAAAAAGTCATGGTATAGCATAAAAAAATTAAATGAAATTAGTCATTATATATTATGTCCAATATATATATATATGTATATTTATATATGAAAAAAGACTAAATAAAAGTATGTTGAAAATATAAAAAAGGTTGATAAAATAAGATAATCTCGTACGCCTAAAAATTAAAAAAGCATTTTAATGGCCAAACTATTCTACAATTTAGGATTTTCCAGAGAGGGTTATTTGTGAATAAACGACCCTCCGGAGCGTTTGCAATTGCCGCAAATTGTTGTTTCTTACACGACCATTAGAGGTGCTAAACTTTAAAACGTGACTATAGTTCGTAATAAGCTGCTGAACAATCGACCTATTTGGTCGTATGAGTTGGAGAACTGATTCTTTCACCTCTGGCCATTTATGATAAATGCTGAAATGCAGTTAAACAATTGCACAAGACATGAGTCATAACATCAGCTAGCTTGATTTTGCTAACATTAGCCATGTTATTCTTGACCTTGCTAACTAATTAAAGCTGACTGTTACACAACAGACTAATAACTCAACCTTTAGTTGGTCAAACTTGTATTTTCAAGGTCAAGGATGAACTGTTATCCTTAAGGAAACCCTCATCAAAATAAAACGAGGTCATGCGGAGGGTTTGGCAGGTTTTACAGACTCTTGTGCATGTTTTTGGTGCAGCCAACGACGAGGAGAGCAGCATGGTGTCCAACGAGCCTGATGTTGAATACACTGAGGTGGTGCATCCCCGTCCACTGGATCCTGCCAGAGGTGATACAAAAAAAGTTTTTGAATCCATTACCCAGCCTTCATCTCCCATCTTTCTGCTTCTCACCCTCCAAACTCTATTTTTGACAACATTTTGTCCTTCTATTTTTAGATCTTCACAATCTCTCCTATTTCATTACAAACCTCCCTGTAGAAAACATGTTGCTCTTCTTTGCCCACATTCCTTTACAATTAAAGTTCACACTTCCTGGGAGGGGCATAATTACCCATAATTAATACATATCCAAGTGTTTGTAACTGCAAAGATAACTGTTGGGATTTCCAGAAGCTATGCAGAAGTTATAAACAGGAAGGGTTGAGCTAATTGCCAGGCTGCTTTCTGATACCGGCCCCTTCTGCGTTAGGGCTGTGCTCAAAGTCCCCGGGCTGAAGATGGCAGTTACAGAATGGGCACATCCCGCCTACTTTTAGATATCTGCGTATGATAAATAAAAACAACAGTAACTACTCAACATTGTCTTTTAATGTTCAAGCATGTATTGTTTTTTACAGTCCCACCAAAAAAAGGCACGGACACAGTGTACAGCGAGCTCCAAAACTCTCCACATGGTGAGTTGTTATGTTGTCTTCTTAGTTGTTATCTTCTTTTTTTTGGCATTGAACATCGGATTACCTTTGATACAGTAGGACCTTTAAAAAGCTTTACAGCTGGGGGTATTTATAAGGTATTCAATGATTGTTTGTGAGGTGGAAGCGGAAACCAGAATTATCCCTCAACTCTGGTTCTCCTTCAGCTCTGCTGAGCATTTCTTCTTCTTTCAGCTTCCTGTTTTGCTTTCCAGCTTGTGATATTACTGTTTTGGTTTAGTTCAGCCTGGTCTGCTAAAACTTATGCTTTCATAAACTGAAACTTGCCAAATATGTTTCAAGGGAAACATATTTTGTTTTTGATGTTGACATATCAAAAATATGTTTTTAGATCATAAGTACATCCTTAAAGGGGGAGGCGGGTGGAAGGAGTCAAACTAACACAGAACTGTGCGGTGTGAAATCAGAAGACAGCATCGACTTATTTTAGCGACATACGTTACTCAATTTACGTAACATGCATATTTATTTTATGTACAATCCTTTCCTAAACAAAACCAAGTAGTTTGTTGGTTCTTTGTTTAGTTTAAATGTACAAGGTTAACTATGTGTTAAAAGCTGCAAAGACAAATCTGTAAGTGACTATGTTTCGAAATGCAATTGATAACATGTTATTGTGTAGGATCCATGGTTGTCTTACTGGCAATATACCCACTTGACATTATTTGCCCAACAGCCAGATATAGGATGGACAGTTTACCCTGGCCAACTAGAGAACCGTGACCATATCCTCCTATTGCTGGCAGGAACTTCCTGTTATAAAAAAAACAGCCACTGGCTGGATGTCTCTATTAAGCAGTCCATCTGAGGCCTAATATTTCCTGTTCAACAATAACAAAAGAAACCCGAGTGGTTGAGAGAGGCATATGTCAGAGTAAGAGAAGGGATTCTAAATGTTGATTCAGATGTCAGGGACAGGACAGTCTATGGCTGAAACAAAGAAGAGGAACAATGAGTCAGCAGGCTTAGCCACGTCCTCATATCTGCTCAATGACTAATGAATTACTCTGAGGTGAGCCACACAACCCATAATAACATGTGATGCTTTTCCTTCAGGGGCCACTGACCATCATGACTATGTAAGTAGAAAGCTGAACCATCACATTCTTTTTTATCATTTTAATTATGTGCTTTTTTTTACTTCACCTGAAACTGTTTCATAATATATGTTCATTCAGTTTTGAGCATTTTTTAAAGGAAAATCACAAGTTGACAGATATTATTTGATATTCCTAATAAACAGGATTTTTAACCATATTATAATCCTATCAGATTTATCAAAAATTATTTAATTGAAGCCAATATACATCCATTATATTGTTATCTCAGTCATTGTTTACAGTCATTACGCTCCTAATTCCAACACATTCAGTGTTAAACACTGATAAACTCAATTTAGGCTTTTCATAAAACATTTTATAATTTATGAGTTATTATTACTAGTTATACGGTGCATAAAGTATTCGGGTGCAAAAGAGTCATAATGTGGTGTAATGTAACTACATAGCCTTCAATTTAACTCATGTACTCTACTTTAGTACACTTTTGAGGGACTTGTTCTTGAGAAGCAATATAGTATGTATAATATATTAGGCCTACTGTAGATTAAACTACCTAACTATATACTGTATGGAGTAATTCAAATAAACTCCACTGGCATTAAATAAAAAATATAATTTAAGTGAATAAAAAATCAATTCATCACTGAACCTAATTCAATCATATAATGTATACTGTTCTGCAATATTTATACTTTTATTTTTATATAGTCTTGTATTTTTTATGGTAATATTTGTGTTATTTTACTTAAATGGGCCCTATTCTTTTCATTTTCAGTTAAATATTAGTATATTGTGCCTCTGCTGCGACATGATTACATGCTTTAATGTTCAAAAAGCTCTTTATTTTTCTCATACTGCCTGTGCTGCAGCACCTCTTTTCACCCTCTGTCTGAAACCAGAGCCCAGTCTGCTCTGATTGGTTAGCTGGCCGGCTTTGTTGTGATTGGTCAACTGCTTAGAGATGTCCCAGCCCTTAGCCTATCACGTACAATGTGTTGGAGCGCTAGCCAATAAAAGCACGAGTGTAACAGCGTGATGTCACTATGTCATAGAAGTAAACAAAGGTCTCCAATGGAGGCTTTCAGGCGGGAGGTGAGAGAGAAACTCCTTCTGGAGGGAACACAGGGCTTTGTAGACCATTTACATGCTAAAAAACAAAAAATAAGTCAAGATTGTATCTGTAGCTCAGCAGTGATTAACTGTTGATAATATAAATATAAACTGTAATGCATTAAAGTCTAAAGCTTGTGTTGTAAAATATAACTCATGTCTTTTCATACAATTATCATCTTAAGAGAAAATAAGCAATTAAACACATTGAAGAAATCTTCACTAGCGCCTTCGTAGCAGCCCCCCCCCTCCCTCTGGAACCCCCTCCCCAGCCACGTCCCATCTGCCAACACTCTCACATCATTCAAAAAAGCCCTCAAAACTCACCTTTTCCCTCTTGCCTTCAACTCCTAATCCACTAACCCACTATTCCACCTAGTTTAGCACTTTTTACTTTTCTTGTTATTTTTCTTTACTTGCTTGTAAAGCGCTTTGAGCACCAAGAAAAGCGCTATATAAATAACATGTATTATTAATATTTCATTATTATTAATATTACTAGTTCAACATGACCACTTTACATAGTTTACATAGTTAAAAATGTGATGTGTCCAATATGTAGTATTAAAAAGAAATGTTAAATATATTTTAAGAGCCTTCTGGCCTTACTTATTTTTCTGTTGATTTAAGTCACACATCAAAATGGTGACACATTTTTACATCGCATTATCTTGCACAATGACTGTTAAAAAAGGAGTTTGATACAATAGCATTACTCATAGTAAATGACTGAAACAGTCCGTGTGTCCCTGCCTGCACTGGCCTCCAGCTCAGAGATCCCAAGCAGAGAGTGAGAGGGAAACGGCCGTCAAAGTTTCCAGACAAGAACAAAGGCATTTGGGCTGGGGCTTACTTCCTTATCGCCCCATCAGATCAGCAGTCACATTACTTCCTAGCCCATCTCAGCCAGCACTGTCCCCCAGCATGCTTTAATCACCGCTGCACTAACTGTTTGTCCCTACATGGTGTTAGTAAGAGGCAGCTGAAGAGAGGAATGTGAAGTAATGATCTGAGGATGTGATGTCATGGTCCAGAAACAGTAGATTCCTTCATCAGTGTATCTTCTTGTTGGCAGATTATGTGGTTTTTGGCTGTCAGTAGTCTTAATGGTTTGTCTGATCCTCAGACTAAGGTATTTTTTGTAATGAGTCCCCAGTATAATACATGAATCAGACATGCCAGTGTTTAATGGCGCTGCTTTGTGTGTGTGGATTAGTGATTAGTGATCTGTTCCATTCCCACTCCCAGCTTCTTTACACACTTAGTTTTTTAACTCTACGTACCCAGTGCATTCTCAGTTTCCAACCTGGTCATTTATGGGCTGGTTTTGGCTGTCAATAGTCTTATTCTGGTTCGTCTGCTCCTCAGGAAACCGTTTTTAAAGTTTGTGTTATGGGAGAAAACCGAGCGTCTTCCTCGAGTATTTTGAAGTTTTGCTCGAGTAAAAATTAGAATTAGCAGCTAAACAGTCAGAAAATGGATGAAAACAGTTTAAAATCAGATTTTAACTTATTCAGGAGAATTTGTTTTGCACACATTTAATCAGAATCCACTTTCTCTCCCACACATTTGCGCTCCTATTGGTTAGCACTCCAACACATTGTAAGTGATAGGCTAAAGGGCGGGACATCTCTGAAAAGAGGTGCTGCAGCACAGGCAGTATGAAAAACATAAAGAGCCTTTTGAACATTAAAGCATGGAGACATGTCACAGTAGAGACACTACATACTGATATACACCTGAACATGAGCATGATAAATCATCTTTAACTGAGATTAGATTTCAGACTAAGGTAGATTTTTAATAAGACCCCAAAATAGTAAATGAATCAGATGTGACGGTGTTAAAGGCGGTGCTCTGTGTGTCAGCAGGGGTCAGTAGAGTATGCTGAGCTCAACAGTGAACAACCTGGGATCAATCACTTCCCTCCAGAGATCAACCACCACCAGGAGCTGCCCGTGGAATAGTGATCTGTCCCATTCCCACCCCCAGCTTCTTTACACACTTTGTTTTGGACTTTTCTAAGTTTCCAACCTGTTGAATAATTCAACACTACCTAAACTGTAAATATTATTTTGTAGCAATAAAGGCATTTCATAGTTTGTTGGTGTGTTTTTATTCGTGTTTAGCAGACCATTACAGGACAGCTGCAAAGAAATGATGGAAACACTTTATGATGCTAATGTGTAAAATGCAATTTAAACATGTTTTATTTTTAAATGCTATAATCTTCTTTTAGCACTGTATAATTATAGTTGTAAGCACTTTTTAACATTCATATTCATTTATGACTAGAACCTCAACACATTTTAGAGCAATATTCGATATGACTCATGAATAAGCCACATAAGATTTTACTTAAAATATATATAAAGACAGTATTTATGTTTGTGAATGCTATCAAAATATTTTTTTTTAATGTCCATGAATATGGTGATTATGTTTTTTAGGTATTAAAATACATGACTGCAGCTTCTTTAATTTTTATTCACCAATAAATACTGAAATAAATCCAGTTCAATTCAAATACATCAATACAATTCAATACATTCATCTGTTACATTAATTAAATGCAATATATGTATTGCAATAACTACAGTAAACCTCTTTCTTGATAGTTTTAAAAACCTTCTACTCAATAAACTAACAACTGTGCCATATACATAACTACTACACTAAGACAAAATGAAATAAATGTGTACTAAATAATCATGACAACTAACAACAACTTCATGGGATTTTTCTGAACTTTCTCAAGTGTAGTTGTCATCTTAGCTCTCCTAATATTCCAGAGCGTTGAACATGTCTTCCTCGTCCTCGGCGAGCTCCTCTGGGTTGAACTCAGCCTGGATCATGTCCAGGCTGAGTTCCTCATCATCAATGACCTGCACCCTAGCCATGCAAAGCACAAATAGGTCAGCAGAAAGAAATATATACTTTTGTTTTTAACCTGCTGCTTCTCTCTGCCACTAGCCTAACTGAAGTATTTACTTCACCTTTTCTGCAAATGTAAAGCCAAAATCCAACAAATAAGACAAGATAGATTTGTACCATGGCGTTGGCGGTCCTTGCTCCATTTCTCCCAGTTGTCCTTTTGACACCTGGTGAACGATTGCCACGCCAATACAGTTTCCCAAGACGTTGACAACACTGTTGCAGCGGTCTCTGAAAGACACCAACAGACCATGAAAGTTGAGCAGATGTTCTGATTTATTTTTGTTTCTTTGATCCATTTGCACTTTAGCTGACCGACCAAAAGGACAAAAGAATGTTAGCTGGTTAGCGAACCATTTCGCATAAAGCATAAAAGAGGTAATACATATTTAAAAGCGGTCAGGACAAATTTGCTCAGACAACAAAACAAAAACACTATTAGTGTATTGAGCTCCCCACACTCAATACATTATAAAGGTATGCCTTACTTGTTGTTAGCAACACTTGAAGACACAGGATTTACAATGTCAGGCTACATCTTAATCATAATGACAAATATGGCCTACAAACCTAACACATGTTATAAAATACTGTCTAATATTGCTTTTGAATTTGAAAATGTTGAATTTCATTTCAAAATATTTACACAATATAGCTTAAATACAAAAAAATGTATGCTAATAATGACAAAATACCATCCTCTACAGGGGGCTAGCATTCCCACTCACAACTGTGAAACACATGCATAAACATTTCAAGAAAACCAGTGGTATAATGTGTTGAAGTACATTTACTCAAGTATGTACTTGATTTTGAGGTATTTGTACTTTACTTGAGTATTCTTATTTTATAAGCCAATATTGTACTTTTATTCTGCTGCATTTATCTAACAAAATAAGTTACTAGTTACTTTACAGATTCTGATTATTCGCTAATAAGAAATATAAATAAAGTAAGATATATAATTATAGGTTAAGATATTCAGTAGTAGTATATAAAGTAATTAAAATAAGCTCCACGTTTACTAGCTGTGACAAACAAGTGAATGCATCAATAATCACAATCCAATATTTAAGTTGATATGACTCTGAATTGAGCTACATCGCCCAATAAGTACTTTTACTTTTTGTTATTCAAGTATATTTGAATGCCCATACTTTTGTACTTCTTCTTAAGTAAGATATTAATTGCATGACTTGTACTTGTAACTGGTGCACCAGTCAAGAAACAGAAAAGGCAGCTACAGTCATTTCTACATTACTTGTATTAAACTTACAGGAGCCATTCTACAACCACCAGAATGATGGCTTCCTTGGCAGGTAAACCATCGGTCATCAGAACAAACATAGTGGTCATTCCTCCAGTAGCCGGGATCCCTGAGGATCCTATGCTGCACACTCCTGATGTCAACCTGCAGATCAAACACAGACACATACAACTTTACCAAGTCTATTCCTTTTAAATGTCTCATCTTGTACACTTTTAACCAATATTATAAAAAAGCTCAGTTGGATACTGCATTCTGATTGGTACATTTTGACATTCAGCAGTCTGCTCTTTTTTGATAGCAGACCGTTGCTCTGATCAAGGGACCATGTGCGGTGATATCAATCCGCAGAAAGAAGTCAATTTAACGTACACATACATCTTCCTTCTTTCGAAAACACCAATCATTTAGTATTTGTGGAAAGCACGACACTTGAATCTTGGATTTGTGACGGCTAGATATGCAGTATAATGGACTATATTTATTTTGCGTAAACAATACAATCATTTTTTAATTGATGACATGTTGAAAGCAATATTTTGGATCAAAGTATGGATTTATTTAGTAAGAAGCCGTGTAATAAGCGGGATAAAATTCAGCAAACAGGTAATTATAGCTAAATAAGCTCCTTTAGGGTTTATTCAAAACACCCTGTCAAGGCTCCTGTTTACTACAATGTCCTGCACACTAAATATTATTACTTCTTAACTTGCTATGGTGATGATGGTATGATTTTGAGTGGCTTACGCAATAGCGATTAACTGGCCGATTTTCAGGTGGATGTTGTTGATTTGGGTTATGAAGATGGCTGCGGCCACTTCATAAAGGGCAGTTCTATCCATGTTGATGTTGGTCCCGATGGGCAGCATGTACTGAGTGACACTTTTGTCGATCATGAGTCGGCTCTCACAACATTGAATAGTGAGTGGTAGTGTTTTAACGCTGGGAAACACACAATGCATGCTTAGTTAGTGAAAATATTAGAAATGTACATCTCTCAAAGATATGCTTGCAGATCTAATGATGAATGTTGAAATATCAGCTCTGTGTTACATCATCTCACCTTGACGAGCTGAACAGTGCCATTTTTAAGGCGGGAAAAATCTCCTTGATAACGCCATAGGGGTTACGTCTCGTACACAGGAAATAGGTCACAGGCAAAACTATTGTTGAGTGAATTATGAGCCTGAAACACACAATGAATGCACAATATGGAATCATCTGATACAATTGCTGACAGTTTGTCTACACAATGCAGCTGCCGGGCAAGAGTATTAAAACGACAAGACTGTAACAGCAATCCCAGGGTCTCAGGAAATGAGCCGAGCATGGCTGCCTTCTGCTGCTCATTACATTTTTTGGGAGGCGTAATGTGTGTTTTGGTCTGGTATAACCAGTAGCTTTTGGTGGATACAATTAACAAATGTGTTGCTTTAGCTTACTGTAGCTTGATGACTCGTTAAGGCTACAAGTGAGGTTAAATAAAATACCTGATTGATATATTATTTAACGCAAGGCTACTACTTTTAGACCAAAAAAGGTGGGATAATGCTAACGCTAAGACAATAGTAGCACAAGAGTGAGTAAACGTCCATAATAGTGCAATATCTAGCAGCTAACATTAGCTAAATAGTTGTATTGATCATTCCACTTAACTTTTAAAAGAACTGTGATATTTCAATGCTAAAACATTGAAGTTGAACATACCCAATAAAAACCAGTGCCATGAAATTTCCAATTTGGAAGATAGTTTCCACGTTATCAAACTCAATAACATGGCTTGTGGTCAAGAACAGCACTCCAACTGGCAAGAAGCTGAAAGATAACCATGAAATGAAAAATATGTAGATATTAGTTCAAAAATAAATCAGCTATGTTTTTTTCATTGAAGAAAATGATAAATCAACATAATAATGGATTCATATCGTTGGACGTCAAAACCTGAAAAATTGTCTAAAAGCAAAAGTAACAGAGGTAAAAGTTCACTAACTCTAATTTAAAACTGTGAGCAGAAAAGGAAGTGGAATTTAACTGTATTTCTTGTTTCATAAGGTTTGTTGTACAAGCTTACCTCAGTATCATGTCGACAATTATTTTTGTGGCCTCGTTGAGGACATGAAAGACCTCTACAAGGACTTTCCCATCTTTTCCAATCCTGTTGAAGATTATGCGGAATATTAAAGCCCACACAATCAGGCCCAAAATGTTGGCTCCATTGACATATTTGACCGACAGTCGCACTTCTGTCACATTCTGTAACAAGAGAAAAATGTCATAGCAAAATGATCATGAATCAAACATCAACGTCTTTCATGTAAACTTCAAAAAACAATCTTCAACAGTGACCAGGACATTTTTTTACCATATCCAGGCTAGAATTCAACTCATCCGATTCAACTTCATATTCCAACCTATCAGTCTCGTGCTACAAAAGATAAATAAAGTTTTAGCGACATTAATAATACAAATGAGCAGTTTGTCCTAATTGAAGCATACCTTTCTGAAGCAAGCCTGAATCAGGCATTTAGGCGCCATGTTCCTATAAACAAAAAATAAGTCACACCATCAGTATGTTTGGAAATGGTGAAACAACCAAGGAATTGTGTCTTAATTAAGGATATTATGCAATATTTCTGTATTAGATGACTTAGTTGAATACTCTAATCTGATTTGGGCATCCAGCAGTCTGCTCTTTTTGATAGCAGACAAGTCAAGGGACAAGTGGAGTCATATCAATCCGCAGAAAGGAGAACAGTCAATTTAAAGGCAGGTGTCTCCTCCATTGGAAAACCCTATGGAATACTTTTTATATATACATTTTTAAATGAGCAGAGAGCATGGAACTTTGGAATTATGGCGGCAAAGCTGTCCCCAGTAAAGAAATGAAAAAGAGAACAATTAGAAGAAAGGAAAAACAAGGTTTCAGGGTGATTCAAACCCCCTCCATAACCCTGTCAGTTTTTGTTTTTGTTGCTATAACGGCCAGTTCGCTGCACATGATCTGCACTGAAGAACACCTGAAATACATCATTATTTCTGCTAAAGGAGACGATAAATGGATTTGAGTCCTCTAAATGTTTGAGCTGTTTCTGACTTAAAAGCCTTGCTGAACTGAATATGCAGGGCAAGCAGAAATGTTCTTCTCACCTTATGATGTCCATCAAGGAGTCAACATTGAAGAAGGGCTCATCGTCTTCTGGGTCTTCTCCTTCAACAGCATGAGCACTCCCTGGTTTGAACACCATCATCAGAGCTATCCCTGCAACACAGAATCCATGGTGGAGCATGAGAAGCAAAAACACCCCGTTCATGTGAGAAAGAGCACCAGCAGCTCGATTGAACACAATAATATAATAATATATGCAGGTTTGAACATCATACTGTGAATGATTCATGTTTTTTAAAGGGGCCTTACTATGCTAATCTTCACATTCCTATTGTTTGCCTCTACTCTAACAGTCTCCATGCTTTAATGTGCTGCAGCACTTCTTTTCACCCTCTGTCTGAAACCAGAGCCCAGTCTGCTCTGATTGGATAGCTGGCCGGCTCTGTTGTGATTGGTCAACCGCTCAGAGATGTCCCGCCCCTTAGCCTATCATGTACAATGTGTTGGAGCTTTAGCCAATAGAAGCTTCAGGCTACATTACCTTTATATTTTGATACTCAGATTAGGCTTCTGATTACAATTTTACAGGTAACTAGTAATGGTAACAAATTAACTAGGGATGCTCCGATCGCCAATTTTGGGGCTGATCGCCGGAATCAGTATCGGCCGATACCGATCGCCGATCCGATCGAGTGGGCGGGGCCTATGGGGGACTTCCATTTAAAGTGATGTTTAAAACTCAGTTAATGGGGCTCATTCACTGGCGCTTCCACAAACCAACCAACCAACATAATTATTACATTCAAATGAAGTACATTATTCAAGTTTACATTAACTTGGGATAATAACACGGGAGAAATGAGCGGAATCGCTCTCTTTTCCTCTCTCCCCCTCTCTCTCTCTCCTTACAGCCCGTCAGTATCTCCTGCAGCTCACCATGAATTAATGCTTTGACAAGTCTGCAGACAAGACGGCAGGCGAAAAACCTTTTAAAATGCTTGTTTTCTGAATGAAGATCGGGTCGACCAGGCTAAACTAACGTTGTATATGCTCATTCCACACTCATAACAACGGCCTACAGATATAAATAAAGCAGCGACTGTATTCGCCATGACACAGACAGTCTGTGGTTTGTACTTGTTTAACTTTTGTCCAGTTTCTGAACATATATGAGGAGCTGTGAGCTCTGTGTGCTAACTGCTAACAGCTAACGGCTGATGTTGTGTGGTTGAACGTCAGTGACGGCGGCTGAGATCCTCACCGCTGATTGGCTTCCGCGAGAACGCGTCACGTGAATTTGACGCTCGAGTTGAAAAAATGGAACTCTCGCGTTTAACGCGGCACCGTTCAATCGCCTCAAACGCGTGATTCGCGCCGCATCCACCGCTTCATGCGCGCCGTCGGAGCGAATTCGCGTCTGTCCGCGTGTCTGCATTGACTTTACATGTAATCGCGCCGCCCCCAAACATCGCATCGCGTCCGGTGTGAACGCAGCATTACTCCTCGACAAAATGAATCTGTGTGAGCCAGGGGCGGCGCCAGGCGGTAGCTTGGAGTTGCTACAGCAACACCAACATTTGGCATAGCAACTTCTAAGCAACCCCAAGAAATTTATGTTTTTTTATATATATGTGAAATTCACAATTTGAAAAATTATTTATTCAAAAATGATATGCTACAGTACAGTACAAGCAGAGCCGGCCCGACCCATTAAGCGACATAAGCGGCCGCTTAGGGCCCCGCAACCACTAAGGGCCCCCTAGCAAAAAATGGAAAAAAAAAAGAGAAAAAAATGAATTTTTTTTTTTTTTATCTCAGTACACCGTTTTTTATCTCAGTATACCGTCGCCGTGATAAGTATGTTTAATTAATTTTGTTAATATGCCTAGATTGCCTACTCTCAAAGTCATGTATTATATTATTAAGTCAATCATATAATACATTAACCGTGCTTTACCTGAACCTCATCATGACACTAGAGAGGACGGCAGGATTGTAATTTCCCGTGTTCAGTGAATGCAACAGAGGCAAGGCACCAGACCAACCAGAGAGTTGAATGGAAATAAACATCTGTCTTATTGGCTGACAGGTACCTATCCTGTGAGCTGTGACAATGTTTAAAATAAACCCTCAGTCTCAGACTCAGAGTTTTTGAAGATGGACATAAGAACATTTGTTCTTAAAAAAGACGACAATTCTCAAGTGGTGGTTCACACAACAACCCCAGAGCCAGCACTTGAGCCAGGAGAAATTACAGCTACGTTGACGTTACTTTGAATCGCGGGGGTAAGCTAAACTGTTAGCAAGTAGCTATAGCTAGCCAGATATATTAAATAAACACTTTGTCATACAATCTAAATGTAATGTTTTTTAGCGTTACCTGGTGATTTCAAAGAAAGCTCTCTGGGAAATGTTGACTTACTGTTCGACATGAAGCTAGAAGCTACCTTACAGTACACAGCTGATCCTCGAGTCCTGTCAGTTAAAGTGTTTCATAGTTAGCTTAGCTAAGCATCAACCTAGCACTGAAATATATGGATGTTATGTGACAGTATTTCTGAGAAAAAGTCAGCTGAAATGGTGGCATAGTTGCCACTGCTTTACGATTGAACGTATTTGCAGCAGTAAATGTGGCTGTTTGGCCACTGTTGTTGCCATAACAACACCTGAATTTAAATGTGCAACCTCTTTTTGTGACAGATTTTTGCATGAAATTATAATTCTTCTGAATGATATTCCTATTGACAGCTAGTTGCTATGTGAACATTATGAGATGGACAGCCAGAGAGAATAAATGAAAAACAGTTATGAAATACTATATGACAAAACAAGAATACAGTTTAAAAGGGGAGTGATTTGTAAAATATCCATAAAGAAAAATCTGTTTACAGTTCTGTTTCATATGGGTGTTGAGAGATGTATCCATAGATCTCTTAATTTTGCTCTCAAAGTGCACCAGATTGATGCTTTTAACTTCAATATTTAAAAAAAAATCTTCCTGGGGGAGCATGCCCCCGGACCCCCCTAGAGGAGGCGAGGACCCCCCTAGTGTTTACATGCTTATTTATACAATATGTGTGCTTATGCTAACATCATAAGACAAAAGTTGGTTCCGTGTTGTGTGAAGTGAGAACACGCTAGAGTGAGGGGGGCCCCCAAGCCAAAGCTCGCTTAGGGCCCCCAAAAGTCTAGGGCCGGCCCTGAGTACAAGTACTTCTGGGTGTTTCATTCATTAGAGAGAGAGAGAGAGAGAGAGAGAGAGAGAGAGAGAGAGAGAGAGAGAGAGAGAGAGAGAGAGAGAGCAGATAGATAGAGAGATAGATGCGCGAGCGATAGATCGAGCGCTAGAGAGCTATCTCGTCTCTCTGCTCTCTCTCTCTATCTCGCTCTGATCTACTCGCTCTCTGCGCTCTCTCTCTCTCTCTCTCTCTCTCCTCTCTCTCCGTCTCTCTCTCTACTCTCTTCTCTCTAGAGAGAGAGAGAGAGAATAACGTCGTCACCATAGTAACCTTTGATCTCTGGGCTTACACACACAGGTGTTTGTAAACATTCATTCACTACTACTTACATTTAATATCTAACTTCTTCAGCCTACTTTCAGCTGCAGAAACGATTCAACTATTAACTTATTGAGCTATTTCAGGACATTGAGGCTATACATTTTGTTGTTTATACCTTTTTTAAAACCTTTTCTTTTAAATATTAAGCTTCTTCACTATTTTTTCCTACTCTTCCAGTTTAACATTTCACTTTCAAGTTTTCAACAAAGTCATTGCAATGCATTTGAGCTGTAACAATTTGATTCAAATCATTTCACTTTTCTGCATTTCTCCGCTAAGTTCAGCAACACACTGGTTTTTGTAGCTAAAAGCAGCTACAGAGACCATTCAACTAATACAATATTCAGCTTTTTCTGCATTTTCAGCAAAATTCAGCCACAAATGTTCACAGTTTACAGCATTCGCACGTATTTTCTGCAGGAAATGCATTTTCTAGTTTCAACCAATACTTTGGCTCTCAATAACTTCAGCATACTTTCAGCTACAGAAACCATTCAAATATCAAACTATTCAGCCTTTTCAGCACATGCTGGGAAAACTTCAACCTCTTCAAAATATTTTATACTTTTAAAAATATTCAGCTTTTTAAACTCTTTTTTTAACATGTAACTCAATGGGAGGAACCTTCAAATCCTCTTTTACCTACACCTTGCGCCAAATGCTTCTCCTTCCACATACTTTCAGCTAGAGACTTCCTTCCAACTTTAAAATTATCACAAGACCTTCAGCTATAAAACTTGTTCTTCAGATTTTTCATATCTTTTACACTTTTTGAGATATTTAACTTAGTTTGGAGCTTGGTAAAGAGGCTTTCTTCAGATTTTAGCAACCAAATGCTATATTTTCTGTCATGTCCTAAATTGTCCCTGCCACCATTTTTAGGATATTATAGTAAGTTCATAGGAAGGATGAGACAACTGAGCAGCCGTCACTGACTTTGCGTAATCACCCTTTTTAAACCTCTCCCAGAAAGTCTTCACTTACTATAAATATCTTACTTTAAATCCAATCACTTGCCCTATTCTTCGTTTTCCTCAAAACACAACCTCCACACGGCGGTGGAGCTTTTCACAGCACCCCAGATGCTTTAGTACCCCTGGCACTTCCCAACGTCCCTGACGTTTTAGTACCCCTGGTACTGGCATGCACATTTACAAGAAATATATCCAAACACAGCCTCCACACGGCGGTGGAGCTTTTCACAGCACCCCTGATGCTTTAGTACCCCTGGCACTTTATCACAGCATCCCGGATGCTTTTATCTTTATCACAGCACCCTTTATGCTTTTATCTTTATCATATTTTCGACAAGCAGGTCAGCACCATAGTCAAATCCTGCTTTTTTTAAATAAGACTATTGGCCAAAACCAAGTCGTATTTATCTTTTAAAGACTTATAAATGGTTATTAACACCTTTGTAACCTTGAGACTGGATTACTACAACGCTCTATACGTGGGTATGGACCAGGCCTCAATTAAACGCCTGCAGCTAGTCCAAAACGCAGCTGCACGTCTTCTGACTGGCCACAAAAAGCGTGACCACATCACCCCAATTCTGGCCTCACTACACTGGCTTCCAGTTCGGTTCAGAATTGATTTTAAAATCCTTTTATTTGTTTTTAAAGCACTAAATGGGCTGGCTCCGGCCTATATAGCTGAACTCCTCCAGCGCTACACCCCAGCCAGAGCTTTAAGTTCTGCTGACCAGCTGCTGCTGGTAGTGCCCAAGACCAGGCTAAAAACCCGAGGGCACCGAGCCTTCGCAGCAGCTGGCCCTAGGCTCTGGAACACTCTGCCCCTCCATGTGAGGTCGGCCCAGACCCTAGGGGTTTTTAAATCTACTCTTAAGACACACTTCTTCTCCCTGGCCTTCTAGTCAGAGCGGATCACGACTCCTGACTTTTCCCTGTGTTTTTTATATATCTGTTGTAATTTATTGTCTTTTATTGTGATTGTAGTAATGTGTTTTTATTACATGTACAGCACTTTGGCTCGACCAAAAATCGCTTTTAAATGTGCTTTATAAATAAAACTTGATTTGATTTGATTTGATATTTACGAGAAATATATCCTTTGCTCTTTACATATTTCAGTTATCTATATTTTACATTACCTCCTCTGCATCCACCGATACTCACACTTTAACAGTCCTTTCTCTACCTATGCAGAATTTTGGCAGTATTCAACAGGCTTCTGCTCACCTTTGATCTTGGCCCTGTGAGTATTGGTAGGATGTCTGGAGGAGGTCGCCGCCGCCCCTCGGTCCCTTGGACTCGAAGCCGCGAGTCACCAATCGTCTTTTTGGAATCACGTAGGGGTCACCAATTTGTTGCGTTCAAAATTCCAGGAAAACATTACATTGCATTTAGATGACTCTTTTATCCAAAGCGACTTACAATAAGTGCATTCGACTAACAAGATACAAACTTGAAGAAAACAGAATCATATAAGTACTAATCAGGTTTCATAGAGCTAAAACATTTCAAGTTTCAAGAAAACAACTTCTAAGTTTAAATATTTATTATAAGAGAGCAAAATATATATATTCACTTGGCCAAGGACTCCGTCCGGTCACAGAAATCACAGGCAGCAGAGCTGTAATCTGTCAGTCCATTTCCGGAAAGAGCCCCGAACCTCGTGCGACAATACATTTTATTACACAGGGCGTACATTTATGATTGGTCAAGACTAGATTAAGAGAAACCGTGGTTTAGACTTGGCTCTCTCTCGTTGGTGCGCAGACTTAGACAAAAGTCTCTTGGCAACACGATCCTTCAATCAACATTCGGCCGGCTGGCGTAGTCCCTCCCTACTCTGTCTCTATCCTAGTAATTTGTTTTCGCTAACGTTTCTACAGATATAGTGGAAAACCTTCATAATGCTGCTTCCTAGCTATGCGTGGGAGCGATGCTCCCATACAACTCAAGGCCGGAGCGATGTCCTGTTTATGAATAACTCTTTGTATTCTTCCAGTATCTGCACCTGACCTTGCTACTCTGTATTGCAGGCTAAAAACTTTCTTCTGTGACTTTTCCCTTTGTTTCCTATCCAATCCATCAAACCTTGGGATTGGTGATTTTGTCTATTTATTCCAAAGTCATAGCAACATAAAATGAGCACAATAAGCTTATAATGTAATAATAAGAATCAGTCTTTCTAATGTTATATAAAAATAGACTCCACAAGAGCTGTATATACACAAAAGGGGAGTTAGTCGGTTCCATAAGAGCCGAGGTGAGTGTTAAATGAGTGTAATGTCAGCTAGCTAACATTAGCTAACAAGCACTGTTCTAAATGGGGGGGAGCCAGGGGGAGCTTGGCTCCCCCGAAGAGGGAGGGAGCTCCCCTGAAGGCCGACTTTGAGATAAATAGGGGGAGCCCAAAACAGTCGTGCATATTTGTGTCACAAAGATTAGAAATGTTGAGTTTCTGTAAATAACAGTTCTTGAAATAAATAATAGTTATTGTTCATTACAGTTTCTGAATATTTGTTTTATATTTGTGAATATTTCTGGGTGTTGCCATCTGTACGTGGCGGCACTGCATTCTTTACGCTACTTACGTTGCTATGGTTACGGTGGCGATGCCGGCGCAGTATTTGAAATGTTCATATTGATATTTTTTTAACTCTGGCTTTGTAATAAAAAATATGGCAAAAAGAAAACAGCCAAGCTTTTGGATTCACAAGCAAAGAAGCGAAGGAGTCTAAAAATGACAACGTGAACGGAACAACTTTTAGTTGGCCGGCTGTAAGCGGGTCGAGTTTGACAGCTCCACACCGAGGGAGGGAGAGGCCTGCCGATGCGGAGCCTGAAGAGCATCCCGGATGCTTTTATCTTTATCACAGCACCCTTGAAGCCTGAAGAGGCTTCAACAACGGCCACAGCCGCCGGCGTAGTGACACCGTCTGTAGTAGTAGCAGAGTGATTTTATAGCAATTGATCGAATCCGCGCTGCTGCGCCAGTCAACAGAGCGTGCGTGTGACATATTTAGTAGCAGGATGTGCACTGAAAAATAGGGCTCCCCCGAAAGCAAATGGGTAATTCGAACACTGCTAACAAGGTACACTCTCGTGTTTTGTTTTAGCAACTCGTTTTCTTGTTAAGAACTGCGTGATCGCTGTGTATGCTGTGGATAACATTAGTGTTGGCAAGGACAAGGTACACAGAAAACTAGTTGCTAAAACAAAACACAGGAGTGTACCTTGTTAGCTAATGTTAGCTAGCTGACATTAACGTTACACATTACACTCGTTAAACACTGACACTCACAGAAACCTTGTACAGCCGGTCCCGCATGCTGGCTCTTACGGAACCGACTAACTCCCCTTTTGTGTAATAGCAGCTCTCAACATGCCCAGACTGTAATGATTTCCACCTCATTTAATATTGTTCACCTCATTCTGGTGTTGGTGACGTGTATTGTGCGCAATAGTATGAAGCTGCAGCGTCGGAGGCTGCACTCTCAGGACCGCACTCCCAGGACCGCACTCACAGGACCCTAGTTGTTTTGCAACATCGCCACCTAGCGGATTGGATGACCGCAAAAGTAGACATTGTAATGCTTGTTATTAACCATCTAAAAATGCATGAAAATCACAAAAGTAGACATTTACATGCATGAAAATATGTTTTTATTATTATTATTATATTTATTATTGTTTATTTTTTACAACAACAATTTGTTGTTAATATCAAATGTATTTTGTATGTCAGATGTAAAAAGATAGCCTTTTATATTTGTCTTATCAAATTTGACATACAACGTAAATATATATATATTGTAGTAATAATGATATCATCTATTTATAATTGTAAATGTATATTGTATATTGTATGTAGACATACATTTATTATATATATCTTTTTATTGTATTACACGTTCAAAATAAATCAAATCAAATGTGTCTTTGAAGAGGTGCTAGATTACTGAAAAACAACTGTTAGTGTGTTTATGCACCAGGCTGCAAAAGATAAACATGCAATTTGACCGAGAGGCATTTCAGTGCAGAATACATTTATTGGGCACAATTTCCACACTGTGGATTCTTCAATCTGCTGTTGGTCTGCTGTTGACCACCTTCTCCTGGGAGATATCCATTCTGGCACTCTGTCGTGGCACTCTGAACACTGGCTGAAGGGTTCCCTCGAGCAAGCTTCTGGCCTCCAGAGTCCAGAAGGCAAACCTTTGGCCATGCCTTTGAAACAATAAGAACAAGATGTAATCTAAAGTATTGCATAGGGAAAGGCTAAGGCATTGGTGCACAATTGATATGCATTAATAATCTCAACAGATATTGCCATCCAGAGTCTTACAGCTCTTGTTACTGATGGTCTACTGATCTGTAGATGGTTAACCTAATATAACTAACAGATGTTCTATTGACATGCTACTGAGTTTGTTGACAGATTGTAGATAATCTACAAGTGACCCTCAAAATAAAGTGTTACTAAAATTAAAACACACATATTGTTAAGGGCTTTCATACCCTTGTATTTCAAAACGCTCCATGAGAATAATAATAACTGACTAAAACACCTCATGCAATATTGCAAAACATGTCAGAATTATGAGACTGTCTGATAAACAGTAAACAGACAGTCAGCACAGTTAAGATTATTTACAATGAATTCAAATAGTAATACAATGACTATTAAAGACGCATTTACACTGAAGACAGAACTTAGGCTACTGCTGATTTAATGTAGCGGACAGACAGATCATATTGACATGCTTTTGTCATCCTTTGAAGTTTAATTAATTAGCTGACTATAATTAATGATCAGAGTTGGGAAGTTTACTTTTTTTTAAATGTAGTAGTTTACAGATGACTAATTACCCTGTTAAAAATGTAATAAGTAATGTAACTGACTATGTAACTATTTGTATTGATATTCTAATATTAATTATGGTTATTTTATGTTTTTTGTGAGTCACTTTGGATAAAAGCCTCTGCTAAATAACATAACCATAACATACAAATAAACAAAAAGGCTAACAGTTGGTTTTGTCCTGAGAGTGAGGTCCTGAGAGTGCAGTCTCCGACGCTGCAGCTTCATGCTACTCATTGTGCGAGACCAGAGATGTAGTTCGTTGAGCGGTTTCAAACACAAATAAGTGTAACTTCACAGTTTTACGACAAACTGTGACTTTTTTTACTTGGAAATTATTTTTTTAAGATTAACAAACATCATATGTGTAATTCATGGCACAATTGAAACGGGATCGAAAGATAACTTTTCTCTCGCCATTGACTTCAATACATAATTTTTCCGAAATAAGGTCCCATGGATTTCCCCCGGAAAGGGAGGGACTTCGGCTCTCTATACATTATCTGTTGTTTTACAGAATGCTACATTTGCAAATGTATTGTTGATGTAGTACCGAAAATTACTGTACGGACATAAAACACATTTTTTAAAAACCCAATAAAAAGTAGTGCAAGCTCAGGTGTTAAATAGTCTTATGGCCTATGGGATGAAACTGTCTCTGAGTCTGGTGGTTTTTCGTCCTGATGCTGCGGTAACGCCTGCCAGACGGCAGCAGACAGAACAGTTTGTTGCTGGGTTGGTGGGGGTCTTTGATAATGCTGTGGGCTTTCTTCCTGAGCCGCTGGCAGTAGAGATCCTCCATGGATGGCAGCTCTGTCCTGGTGATGTGCTGTGCAGTTTTCACTACCCTCTGAGTCTTATGGTTGAGATCGTTGCAACTGCCGTACCAGGCCGTGATGCAGCCAGTCAGGATGCTCTCTATGGTGCACCTGTAAAAGGTCAGGATACTCTCTATGGTGCCTCTCTATGGTGCACCTGTAGAAGGTCAGGATACTCTCTATGGTGCACCTGTAGAAGTTGAAAGAAAACCTTCTGTCGAGCTGTTTTGGTGACAGTGTTTGTGTGATGAGTCCATGTCAGGTCCTCAGTGATGTGGACACCGAGGAACCTGAAGCTGCTGACTCTCTCCACAGTAGTCCCATTGATGGTGATAGGGGCGTGTCCCTCTCTCTGCTGCTACCTGTAATCCACAATCAGCTCCTTGATTTTGCTGATGTTGAGATGGCGGTTGTTATCCAGGCACCGATATATCAGGGTTCTGAATTCCTCTCTGTACACTGTCTCGTCGCCATCAGTGATCTTCACGATGGTGTTGGAGCTGTGTGTGGCCACGCAGTCGTGAGTAAACAGGGAGTAGAGGAGAGGGCTGAGCGTGCAGCCTTGAGGGGCTCCGGTGTTGAGGATCAGGGTGGAGGTTGTAATGATTCCCACCCACACTGCCTGGGGTCTGCCCCGTCAGGAAGTTCAGGATCCAATCACAGAGGGCGCTGCTGAGACCGAGGTCTCTGAACTTGATGACCAGCTTGGAGGGCACAATGGTGTTGAAAGCTGAACTGTAATCAATGAACAGCATTCTCACATATGTGTTCCTCTGGTCCAGGTGTGAGAGGGCAGTGTGGATGGTGAGGGCCATGGCGTCGTCTGTGGACCTGTTTGCTCTGTAGGCAAACTGCAGGGGGTCCAGAGAGTCAGGGAGGGAGGAGGTGATGAATGTTTTGACTAACCGCTCAAAGCACTTCATGATGATGGAGGTGAGTTCTACTTGGCGGTAGTCGTTGAGGCTGGTGATTTTTGACTTTTTGGGGACAGAAACGATGGTGTTTGAAACATGTGGGGACTACAGACTGCAGCAGTGACCTGTTGAAGATGTCCAATAGGGGATCGATTTCCTGTCAGTCTCTAACACTAACATTTGTATTTTCTTGGCTTGCCAGTGTTTTGTATTTCAATGCGGCATCTACATTAATTTACTTCTGTTGCACTTCTACTGGCTAGCGTTTCGACACAATGTACGTGATAGGCTGAGGGGTGGGATATTTGAACAATCACAACAGAGCCGGCTAGCTAACCAATCAGAGCAGACGGGGCTCTGGTTTCAGACAGAGGGTAAAAAGTAGACACACTCAATACAAACGTTATCTCTGAAAATATATATATCCTTTATTTAACCAAAGTCTCATTGAGATTAAAATCTCTTTTTCAAGAGCGACCTGGCCAAGAGGGCAGCATGAACAATGTCACAACAAATGAACACAAAACAATAGAGGCAGACGAATGCAGCATGACAGGGCTCCTTTAAGACGTAATGAAACTATTTTATTGGCGCTGATTCTTTGTTTTCATCGGAAAGGGGGTGGGGCTGAGATGTGGTAGTGCTGCACTCATGTGGCCAAAATTAGTATTAAAAAAACTAGAATCTTTGAACAAATTATGGAACTTATACAAAATGATTATGGCAAAACCTTTTTTTTATGTGAGGTCATAAACACAGAAGAGAAAACAAATTAGATCAGACATAGAACATGGATTTTCTAGAACTGTTTTCCCCTCATTTACCCTTCAGGACTTCTGTAGCAGCAGGCCCCTTCAGACCGATATCTAGGAAGATGATAACCAATGATAACAGCCATTTGATAGGCTGATAACATTTAAATGTGTTGTTGCAAATCAAAACGTGCTGTCAGAAAACATTCAAGTGCTCAATTTGTTCTGTTAATACAATATAACAATGTACCACTTTACTGTTGCATTTAAAGATACATTTCTATGGTATCCTGTCACATGGTGCACATTATGAATGGAACACTCCAGCACCGGCGGTTTCAGACATCAGTGTACACATTGTTAATTATAAACTCACGTAATATTCAAAGATGCCTGTAATTGAATGTCCTGCCTCCAATAACGTCAAGGACTCCAGAGGCCTGCACTAGTAGTGTTGGCATGGAAACTGCACTGAGACTTTTTTTAAATAACTGTATTTAAACATGAGATATTTTTTCTCTCTTATTTCCTCCCTGTCTTTTTCTGCCAACATCCTTAGTAACATCCCATTAAGCTTCAATGACCTAAATGTATCCACTTTGGTCAAAACATGAGCTGGAGCTTCTGTGCGTCATTCAACGTGTCCTCATCTTTTATTCTGTCCACCTGCTCTTAATTCATCCCGCTTATGACTGAACTTGCCTTGTGCAATGGACAATTAGGTCCAGCTTTTAATTGCTTCTGTTTCAGTGCAGCTCAGTTGTTCCTTCTGAGAATGAAACACAGAGCCGATCACTGTTTTAAATGTTGATGTTTTATCCATTCATAAAATACATTTAAATATAAACACTTAAATACTTAATTAATAGTTGTGGCAATATAACCAACAGGTACTTAGTACATTTAAACAACTGCTTCACTTAATGACAATTTACTTTAGGCCTGCAAATATTGATAATTCACATTGAAATGTCCATCCCAGTTTCTCAATTTCCAAGCGAATGTCTTACATTTATTTCTGGTTTTAGTTAAAAAAACGAAAATATCGGGTTTATTATGCTGGTGATGAGCTTGATAATCTCCATATTTGACATCATTTCCTGCAATGTTTTCATTCAAATGTACTGTAAAAAATCATACATAATCTAGACTTTGATCATTTTGTACTTGAAATCAGGGGAACGGACATTTTTTCATTTTCATTTAATCGTTTATTTGGCAGGGACAATGCACAGTAATGAACACTTAAAACATTCAAATGTGTCAAGCGTAACAGTGCCAGATTTAGCTTTGAGCTAATTTCCATCCGCAGTCCCTCACATAAAACATTTAAGAAAATTACATTTTACAAACATAGCATAAACAAAATACATGATACGCAAAAAGTGCAAAAGAGCAATAGCAGCACACACAAGTATTTACCACATGGCAGTACAATATAGCAGCTACGACATATAAAGTGCAAGAAAATATAAAAGTGCTACATAAAGTGCAAGAGGAGATACCCCTGTATTGAAGTGCAATTAGCGGTGATTGCACGTCTGTTTGTTTCTCAACCATTATTTTTAGTTGACCTTTAAAGCTATTGAGAGTGGGACAATCCCGTATCTCAGTTGGGAGGCTATTCCAGAATGAGCTGCCTTTAACGGAGAGGACATTTTGTCCAAAAGTGGTCCGTCTATGGTGGACTTCACAGTCTCCTCTGGTTTCTGACCTAGTGCAGCGTCCAGTGTGTTTTTTGTGGATGAATTCCCCTAGGGGAGGGGGGGGCAGTCCATGTAAACATTTATAAAAAAAACACATACTTTTAAAAGACTTTAAATTGTCAAAACTCAATAAATTGTGTTTTTCTAGGATGGTACAGTGGTGGTATGAATTTGTCTTTCTGTCAAAAACCTTCATAGCTCTCTTGTACAGCTGTTCTATGGGTTTCAGGTTTGTGGCACAAGCAAACGACCAGTTTGTAAAACAGTATTCAATGTGGGATAGAATCATACAGTGGAGGTATGACTTTGCAGCATTGACAGTTAAGAAAGGTCTGATTTGTTTAAAATGTTGCAAGTTGAATTTAATGGTATTGGATACTTTCTTAATATGTTTCTTAAAAGTCAAGTTCGAGTCCAGTATGACTCCAAGATACTTGAAGTGGGGGACTAGTTCTAATTCTGCTCCGTTTAAAAACACATTGGATCCTTCGATTTTGACTGGTCGTTTACTGAACATCATGCATACTGTTTTTTTTGCATTTAACTGTAAGCAAATGTTGTTCAGCCAGTGTTGAACCTTGTCCAATGCATTTGAGAGACAGGATGTGATTATTTCAGTATTTTTCCCCTGTACAAAGATGACCGCATCATCGGCATACATTTGCACATTCAACTCAGGACATACATTAGGCAAGTCATTCATGTACAGTGAAAACAGTAATGGTCCAAGAATGGAACCTTGTGGAACCCCAACAGGGTTGACAAGGTAGGGGGATTTGGTACCGTTGACCAAAACACACTGTTTTCTGTTCGATAAGTAAGACTCAACCCACTGTATTGAATCTGCTGAAAAATTGAAATAAGTCAGCTTTGTAAGGAGCACTTGGTGGTCAACAGTGTCAAATGCCTTCCTGAGATCAAGGAAGACAGCACCTACATTATGGGCTCGTGTCCAACATACATTTAACCTTTTCCACAAAGACACAGTTAGCTGTCTCAGTGGAGTGGTGAGCACGAAAACCAAACTGCATTGGGTGGAGTGGAGCGAAACCTTTATCTAAATGTTTGGTGATTAGTTTTGACACCCATTTCTCAGCTATCTTAGAGACACAGGGGAGGATGCTGATTGGTCTGTAGTTGGACATCATTGCCTTATCCCCAGATTTAAAAATCGGTGTCACCATGGCCACCTTCCAGGACGATGGAACTTCCCTCGTGCTAATAGATAGATTTACTAGCATACTAATTGGTTTTATTAGACCGTCAATATTTGTCTTTATAAAGTTGGTGTCTAAATCATCTGCATCCCTAGCCTTAGGACCTTTTAACCCTAAGATTATATTTTTTACCTCCACCTCTGTGATTTCCTCCAGGTCAAAAACTGGATGTGTATCCACAGTCGGGCTATGGGAGACCTCAGATGGCGGGAAGAGCTTTGTGATGTCCAGAGCACTATTTATAAAATACTAATTTAGAGAGCTGGCCAACACTGCAGGGTCTTTTATCAGGGCATCATTGATTTTTTATTCTAGAGCATTATTTTCCTGTTTCTTATGTTTACCTAATAGTTTATTTAGGATTTGTCAAACGTTTTTACTGTTACCTTTCGCACCTTCAATTATGTTGATGAAAAAGTTTGCTGTCATTGTTAGTTCCTTGTTTGTCTTTGACTGTGTCACAGGGTAGTGTTCTGTCTTCTACTTTGTTACCTTGGATTAAAGGAATTATCTTGGAAATCTGCATTTGGGTCCTGCCTGCTTCACTCAACCCTGACAGAAGGAACTAACCAGAAATGGGCCCAGCAGATCCATTTGAGGTGGATTTACAAAATGTTACCTTTTCTTTGGCTTGCTGCTATGGTAGGTGGAGGGGAGCGTCCAGTGTTCAGCAGAAAGAGGCTGCTCTGGCAGAGGCTCACCAGGTGGCAACAGTGGATCCATCTTTAGTTAAGTTCTTACCTGACTGGATTTTGGATTTCCTTTCGACGTGTGATTCCCGGCCTGCTAGCCCCAGGCATGCTAGCCCCCTGCCTCCCAACTCCCAACCTGACACCATACATCTCGGTGTGTTCCGTCTGGAGTCAACCCCTGCTTCTTCCCCATTTCCTGCTCCTGTCCAGGAGCCGTTCTCGGGCACTCGTCTGGCTTTTGGAGGTCCACGGAGCCTCCAATACCCCTTTCACACCAACGCAACTCCGGTTCAAGCTCCGTGCTAGAGCTTTTCAGGTTCAGAACCGGTACTTCGGTTTAGCTCCGGCTCTTTTCACACCGCTCAGAGCCCGACTGGTGCTGCCGCTGCTGCGTCATGACGTCACAGTTTACGTCGCTGATTTTCTCCCCAACGGAGCTCACCTCACAACAACAACGGGCCGGGGACTGCGTTGCTTTTAATCATACGAAGCCAGATTAAATTAAATAACGACTTCTCCAACCTTATACTTTTCTCCAGAGTGCCGTGGTTCATTGTTTATTAATGTGTTTCAGCGGCATTTACCGACCGCTGCAGTGCTGCTGCTCTTCCACGAGTGTATTCTCCCGTTAGCTCCGGGTTAGCTCACACGGCTCTAAAGTATTCACTGTCTGACTGTCACACAAGCAGCTGATACATATCCCCAGTTCCCTTTAAGTGAATGTGTGTCAGTCTGAATTGACGCTGTTTGGCATCACAACGCTGTTATGAAAGTTTCTCTGGTATAACATGGGTGATGTTAGCATAGCAACCGAAGCTAAACTGACTACTTGCTAAGCCGTTTTCTCCAGGCACTTTTTACCGACGTATTTTTCATTATGATTCTACTTGTGATAGTCGGACATGACAACCTGTGCAGCCCATGTATTGATTCCATCCGATAGCTGCTATAATAACAAACAAAACGTCTGCCTGCTCTCCACAATGATCAATAACAGCGAACGGATGGTCAAAGTAAGGTACAAATAAACAGAATCACACGAAGCCTGGTTAGTGTTGCCTGACTTTATAAAGTGTGTTTTTTTTTAACAAGTGTGTGGTTGCGTTCTAGTCACTTTGCTCAGCACTACTGCTTGTTACAACCTTTATTTGCCGTACTCGCCTTAACTGTTAGCTCAGGTTAATCTCGCCCCCCTCCGACGTAAGCGTGACGTATGCGGTTCTTGCTTCTAGACGGACAACTTTTTGGTGCTCGAAACGAACCGGATTCCGGAGCTTAGAGGCTGCTCCGCTGCGGTGTGAACAGGAAAACCCGGTGCTTTTCAAGCACCAGCACCGAACTGGCCCCGAAACACCGTTGGTGTGAATGGGGTACAAAAGGCTCCTAAGAGAAGGAGTCGCAAGTCCAGGCTAGCAGCCCGAGCCCCAGAAGCCATGCTTTGGGCTCCAGTACAGGCCCCAGCAGCCATGGTTCCGGCTCCAGAACCGGCCCACACAGCCATGGTTCCGGCTCCAGAACCGGCCCACACAGCCATGGTTCCAGCCCCAGTTCTGGCCCCAGCAGCCATGGTTCCAGCCCCAGTTCTGGCCCCAGCAGCCATGGTTCCGGCTCCAGAACCGGCCCACACAGCCATGGTTCCGGCTCCAGAACCGGCCCATACAGCCATGGTTCCAGCCCCAGTTCTGGCCCCAGCAGCCATGGTTCCGGCCTCTGTTCCGGTCCAGCACGCCATTTCTCATCAGGGAAATCTTCTGGGCCAACATGAGCAGATGATGCAAGCCTTAGGCCCCGCTCACACGGGACCGTTTGCGTTTATGCACAGTATGCGTATTCAAAAAAGTCTTCCGTTCACATGCATTTGTTTCATTTAACGTGTCTGTTCAAACGAGGCCGCTGGAAACGCTGTAGTACATATGCTGGGACTGTAAGTGGCGCTGTAACTTCCGCCAAAATACACCAAAAGCCGCGAAGAAGAGCAACCGAGCAGCCCCGCTGCAATGTTGCCATGGCTACCCTTCTGTTTAAGCCCCGAAACTGAAACTGAAACTGAAAGAAACTGAAAGAAACCGAATCTGTGGATATTGCATCCCGACCAAGAAGCACGTCTCCGTGGAGAGGACGGCTCAGAAAGAGAGAGATATTCTCTACAAACACCGGGTGAGATCCTCCTTTGTCAATATAATGGATCAATGCATGAAATCTGACTGTTTATTTTGTTTAAGGAGTATATTGGGCGTTAACAATTCTGGTTTGCCTTTTATAATATTATTTCATTCAAGAACCCCTTGTGCGTTTAATTAACACAGCTATTTTTGATAGTTGCTACAGCAGTGAGCAGGAGAGGTGGGGAGAGGCGGGGCTATCGTTATTTTTTCAGGAAATATTCGTATCGAGGTGATTACACGGACTCGGTTGACCCCCCAGAGCGTTTCGTTTGCAAATCTATCCACCTTGGGACCCGTTATTGTTTGTGGGGTCAGTTTCTATCGGCCTCGTGTAAATAATAGGGCTATACGCACGCGGAACTATGCAGATACAAGCAGTTTTCTCCTCGTGTAAACGGCGCCTTAGTTGAAAGCAATCAGTCCATGGCTCTACACATCTCAAACCTTGCTGCTCAGGTCTCAACTCTGACGTCTTCTGCTGCATTTCCTGCCTCCTCCAATCCACCTGTGGATTCCACTCCAGCCCCTCGTGTCCTGTCGGTGGTCCGGCCGACTCCAGCACCTCGTCTCCTGTTGGCTCTCCGGCCGACGCCAACCCCATGTCCTGTCCTGTTGGAGGTCCCGCCGACTACTCTTCTGCCGGGGGTCTTGCCAATCCTATGTCCTGTTCCGTTGGGGGTCCCGCCGACTACTCTCCTGCCGGGGGTCTTGCCAACTCCATGTCCTGTCCCATTGGGGGTCCCGCCGACTACTCTTCTGCCGGGGGTCTTGCCAATCCTATGTCCTGTCCCATTGGGGGTCCCGCCGACTACTCTGCTGCCGGGGGTCCTGCCAACCCTATGTCCTGTGCCGTTGGGGGTTCCGCTGAGGGTCCTGCCAACTCCACGTCCAGTATCGTTGGAGATCCTGCCGACACCTGTTCCGCTGTGGGTCCTGCCAACCCCATGTCCTGTCCTGTTGGGGGTCCCGCCGACACCTGCTCCGCCGGATTTCCTGCCAACACCAGATCCTGTCCTGTTGGGGGTCCCACCGACACCTGTCCCGCCGACACCTGTCCCGCCGGGGGTCCTGCCAACTCTGTGTCCTGTTCCGTTGGGGGTCCCGCCGACTACTCTCCTGCCGGGGGTCTTGCCAACTCCATGTCCTGTCCCATTGGGGGTCCCGCCGACTACTCTTCTGCCGGGGGTCCTGCCAACCCTATGTCCTGTGCCGTTGGAGGTCCCGCCGACTACTCTTCTGCCGGGGGTCTTGCCAATCCTATGTCCTGTTCCGTTGGGGGTCCCATCGACTACTCTCCTGCCGGGGGTCTTGCCAACTCCATGTCCTGTGCCGTTGGAGGTCCCGCCGACTACTCTCCTGCCGGGGGTCTTGCCAACTCCATGTCCTGTCCCATTGGGGGTCCCACCGACTACTCTTCTGCCAGGGGTCTTGCCAACCCTATGTCCTGTGCCGTTGGGGGTTCCACTGAGGGTCCTGCCAACTCCACGTCCAGTATCGTTGGGGGTCCTGCCGACACCTGTTCCGCTGTGGGTCCTACCAACCCCATGTCCTGTCCCATTGGGGGTCCCGCCGACACCTGCTCCGCCGGATTTCCTGCCTACACCATGTCCTGTCCTGTTGGGGGTCCCGCCGACGCCTGTCCCGCCGGGGGTCCTGCCGGCTCTGTGTTCTGTTCTGTTGGGGGTCCCGCCGACACCTGTCCCGCCGGGGGTCCTGCCAACTCTGTGTCCTGTCCTGTTGGAGGTCCCGCCGACACCGTTTCCACCGGGGGTCCTGCCAACTCTGTGTCCTGTTCCGTTGGGGGTCCAGTCGACACCAGCCCATGTCTTGTTCGGGATCCCGTCTGCGCCTGTCCCGTCGGCTCCGGTTCCTGTCCGGCCGATGCTGGGTCCTGCCCGTCCTCCGGAGCTGTCCCGTTGGCGCCTTCCTGCCCGTCCTCCGGAGCTGTCCCGTCGCCGCCTTCTTGTTCGCCCTCGAGCCCGGCCCCCTGAGTGCCGCGGTCTTCGCCCTCGAGCCCGGCCCCCTGAGTGCCGCGGTCTTCGCCCTCGAGCCCGGCCCCCTGAGTTCCCCAGCCGCGGTCTTCGCCCTCGGGCTCTGCCCCCTGACTCTTCCAGCCGCTGCCTTCGCCCTCGAGCCCGGCCCCCTGAGTGCCGGGGCCTTCGCCCTCGAGCCCGGCCCCCTGAGTGCCGGGGCCTTCGCCCTCGAGCTCGGCCCCCTGATTTCCCCAGCCGTGGTCTTCGCCCTTTTTCGAACTCTGCCTTGCCCCCGGGCCGTCCGCCCGAGACCCCCTCCTTGATCTCTGCCTTGCCCCCGGGCCGTCCGCCCGAGACCCCTTCCGGGTCCTCCGCTGTGTCCCTGGGCTGTCAGCCCAAACCCGTCCTCCAGACCCCCTCCACCCACCCTTTTGGCCCTAGTTTTGTCTCCCTCCTCCGGTCCCCCTCCACCCACCCTGCTGGACTTTTTTGGGACGTCTGGGATCCGTCCCTTGAGGTGGGGGTACTGTCACGATCTGTCTGTGTTGTGTTTTGTCTTGTCTTTTTCTGTCTTTGGTTTCCTGTTTTATTTTGAAAAGTGTTCACCCCCCGTCATGCCTGTTGCTTCCTGTCTCTGTGTTCCCTCCTACCTGATTACCCGATTGTGTTCACCTGGTGCCCCTGTGTTTTCTCCTCCCTCCTCACCTGTGTCTTGTTTGTGTGATTAGTCTTGTGTGTATTTTAGTTCTGGTTTTTCTGTCTGTCATTGTTAGTTCCTTGTTTGTCTTTGACTGTGTCACAGGGTAGTGTTCTGTCTTCTACTTTGTTACCTTGGATTAAAGGAATTATCTTGGAAATCTGCATTTGGGTCCTGCCTGCTTCACTCAACCCTGACAGATTTCACATAAAGCAACACACCCCCTCCTTTTCCCTTCAGTCTGTCCTTCCTAAACACATTATATCCTGCCATAGATACAAGAGTGGATGGTGACGACTGTTTTAGCCAAGATTCAGATATTCCCAAACAGTCAATATTGGACTCGAGGAGATGTTCTAGCTGTTCATGTTTATTGCAGATGCTGCGGAAATTTAAATGTCCACTGAATAGTCCCTTCGGCTTGCACCAAGGATCCCACACTGTTTTTGCTTGATTCACTGTTTGAAAATGTTTTGTGCAACAGTGTTTTTTAAATACAGGATTTCTAGGCTTTACCTCGGTGCCGTTGTTGATAGTGGAGCAGTCAAAGCTAGCTGGTGGTTTATGGATCTCTGCCGCTAGGCTGCTAGGCTGCTAGCCATCGGCGCGGTCCTGCAGTCCTTCGATGGTGTGGATGTTGGTCGTGCTGCTAGGCCAGCAGCCGTCAGCGCGAGACCACAGAGACCCGCCGGCAGAGCTAGCTGTTCAGCTAGCCGGCCTCTTCTGAAGCCAGTCCGGTGGTGCGAGAATCTCCGCTGCTAGGCCGCTAGCCCTCGGTGCGGATCCGTAGTTCTCCGATGGTGTGGAAGCTATCCGTCCTCCTCTGAAGCCAGCCGGCGGTGTGTGGATCTCAGCTGCTCGGCCACCAGCCCTCGGCGTGGACCCGTAGTCCTCCGGTGGTGTGGGTAGAGGTCCTGCTGCTAGGCCGGCAGCCATCGGCGCGAGACCGCAGAGACCCGCCGGTGGTGCTAGCTGCTCAGCTAGCCAGCCTCTTCCGAAGCCTACTGATGGCGTGTGGAGCTCAGCGGCTGGGCCGTCAGCCGTCAGGTTGATGGTGACGCCGTGACCCGGACACGGGTGGATATCTCCCGAGAGCAAGAGACACAGCAGAGCCAATAGCCCAATATTCTCCTCTTTTCGTTTTAAACCCTTTTTTTTGTTTGAGGGAGTCTGCCAGGAGTGCCAGATGAATGAACTGTAGATAATATGCCGACCATGGCCGAAGTGCTTGATATACAACGATGTTGCTGGTGCAGACAATGATGTATCCTCAACATGTTGTTTTACCATGGGGGCAAGATGAGTGGTGTAGCTACACAGAGGTTTGGGATTTAGGACAATCATGCAGAGATAGATTGCTGCCACTGCGCCAGAACTGCCTGCCACCATCTTGGGAACTTATAAAGAGAGGATGGCCAGTACGAGCGAGGATAGAGATTGTGAGATCTTACAAGTACCTTGGTGTTCATCTGAACAATAAACTGGACTGGTCTGTTCACTCTGCTGCTCTGTACAAGAAGGGACAGAGCAGACTCTTTCTGCTGAGGAGACTGAGGTCTTTTGGGTGCAGGGGGCACTTCTTCAGACCTTCTATGACTCTGTGGTGGCATCAGCCATTTTCTATGGTGTGGCCTGCTGGGGCAGCAGCATCTCTGCTGCTGACAGGAAGAGACTGAACAGACTGATAAGGAGGCCAGCTGTCCTGGGGAGTCCTCTGGACACTGTTGAGGTGGTGGGAGACAGGAGAATGGCAGCCAAGCTGTCCTCCCTGCTGGACAATGTGTCCCACCCCCTGTAAATTCCTCTCTCATCTGCATAAAGAGTACTTGATATTTAAGGTACTGTATATTAGTCTACTGAGAGTGGCTAAAAACAATATTTTAATTCTCCATTGATCACATGACTACTTGAGAATGGACTCCCTCATAAAGATGAATTTGTTTTGGTTTTCCAAACAGTAGCTTGGCTCCCTCTCACGGCTGTCAGTGCTTTGTCTTTGGCCGCTGAAATCTGTACAAGCAACTTGTAAATATAAAACACTTGAAAACGCCAATTCAACTCATGACAAAACAAAGTCACATATACATATACATTTTATTTTATCTCAATTACTCTCCCTCTTTTACCTTGAAGTCTTGAAAAACATTGTTATTCTTGCATGGCAGCCAAAAAACTGAGAACAGTCTTGATTAAGTATAGTAAACTGGGGCAAAACTACATCAAAAACTCTGATCATGCAATCCAAGTCTCTTCCTAAACACATGCATTTTAATAAAACCTTATCAACAGTGCACATTCCTGTATTAGCCTGTATAAGACAGAAATGCAATAAAAACGATGTTATCTTGAAAGTAGCACATGGTGAGTAATTAAAGTGTATGGAAGGTAGTATTTCTTTAATCTCCTTATTAAAAACAGAAAACTGTTAGTGGACGACCTGCTACATAAAAGTTAAGTAAATAATAAAAAGAGGACGTGACATTTGCTGAACTGCTCTTAGGAAAGGCAATATTTGCATATATAAACCGCCCTTGATCAAATAAACTGATAGCCTCTCGTTCTATTTCGTATGACCAGCCTGACCAGCCAGTAGATAGGTAGATAGACCTATCTACTGGCTGGTTTAGAGGGGTTCTGGACACTTTAGCTGGCCAGGATAGCTGGTTTAGCTGGTGGCTTGTTTAGCTGGTGCACCAGCTAAACCAGCTATCGTGGCCAGTTTAGCTGGTGGCTGGTTTAGCTGGTTTAAACCAGCTAAACCAGCCATCCTGGCCAGCTAAAAAAAAAAAAGCATAGATACAATAATTATACAAATAACAACCAACCTGCAAATCAACCTATACATCAAAATTAATATATTATCTAAAACAGGTGCATTTGATTTAAAATAAAAGTAATAAATATAATTCAATATTTAAATGGTAACAAAAACGTATGATAACAAAAAGGCAACAAAGAAAGTGTTTTTTGTTTTTCCTTGTTCATGTCCATAATGTTTCCCGTTGAGTAGCGTCCAGCCTTTCCCAATCTGGCCTGCATCTCTGTCTGTTGAAGCCACTTCTTGAAGCAAACTGAAAAGAAATGTACAGATATAAGTACACTGTAAAAAGAACACTTGACATTTACGTTAACATTTGGGCTGCTGTGGTTCCCAAAACTTGACCGTTAAAGTATGGTAAAATACATTACAAATTACAGGTTGGTTGGCATAGACGTTACAGTCAACAATTGCTTATGGTGAATTACAATGGCAAAAACAAATAGAACTAGTGTACACGGTGCAGCTGTATTATCTGGGAAATAGAAGAATCGGATCAGGATTCAGGATTCAGTATTGGCAGACAATCAATATCAAATTAATCGGATCATTATTAGCATCAGCACTTGATCACCTTTGTCGACTTGCAGCCTAAATACAAAGATAACTCCACTCTCCTACCACTCTTACCCCTAATAAGCCTTGGTAGAACTAGTGTCCGAGTCATGGGGTCCAGAACGGACTGAAGACATGTGGAACAGAGGACAGGCATGGTTCCATGTACAGGAACTTTGAACAGGTGTTTTCATCTTTTCAGCCTCAAGATTCACAACTTCTTGATCAGGTGTTTGATGTGGGCTGGCATGATCCTTTCTGCAGCGATAAATAAAGAAAACAAAGAAAACATTTTTAATAATAGTAATGATGGTAACAACAATAAAATTAGTATACAACTATTTATATAGCACAATTGCAAAGTGATTCTCAAAAACAAAAATAAAGAACAAAACAATAAAAAAACAAATTATTATAGGAATGTTAAGAGACAAAGAAATGCTAAACATTTTAAGAGGCCGACTACAAAAGGTTGACTCAATGGCTCTTGATGACATCAATGAGCAGTCCCAATAGATGCTGTTGTATACAAATAAATATAATAGGTACAGATTTCTTCTATTTTGTGTTGGATGATTTGTTTTATTGATTGCTGATGGATGTCAAGATGTGTTTTACAATTATAACAAAAAGATTATTGGAATTGGAATCAAAAGGATTGCAAATCATAGTTTTAATAAAATCACTAGCAATATAGGGTTTATTCAACAGCAGTAAAGCATTAAGTTGCTAAATTAACGTACACTGAACTGTAAAACAACTTACCACTATTTAGGAAAGGCTCTGATCAGAAGGGTTGACTAGTAGGACAGCAAAGAGGTGGAGGAGGTCTATGTCATGTACAACCATTGGTAGATGTTACACCTGAAAGAAAGATAAGGAAATAAGACAACACAGGAGGACAAACATCTTCTTAAGTAAAAGACCAAATCATGTCAAGCTTTAACCTGAGCCTGTTTTTTCAGTCTTTACAATGCACTGTTGGAAAATACATTCCAAAGGCTAAATTCAAACTCAATACCATAAATAACTGGGTACCAGTGCTTTACCTGATAGAACACGTTCCACACGGAGCAGCAACCATCCAGCTGGGCCTTTTGCTGCATATCATCTCCTCCCTCTCCACTGTTTCCAGTAGATCTCTACTGTCCAATAAAACTGAAATTCCCCAAAAAAATCATATTAAAAAAGTAAAAAACAATAACTTTCTTTTGGCATTGAAATGGATTAGAATATCACCTTTCCCCTGGATGTCAGGAAGGCCAGGAAGTCGTTCCCTTCAAGTCCACAACCAGTCATAGGAGTTCAAATGCAAAGCCTGACTGATGACAAGAGCGGGAGATTTACATTTTACAATTATATTTTTAATTAATACCAGAGCAGTGTGTACATAGGCCCTGTACGACATGCAGAGAACAAATCAAATCCCCTGACAGACTCACACACTTTGGTGATGTCCTCATCTGATAATGTTTCATTTTTTAGCAGCAAAGTAACATTACTCAAAGTATATGTCGGACCCAACTCATTTACAGTATGTTTTGCATCTCCTCAACAATGGTCTGTATCATTGAGTAGAAAAAAACTGTCCCTACAATTTCAGGTAGATTAACACACATTTGTAAGAAAAGTTTACAATGAAGCACAAAACCCCTCTTTGTATTAAGCTAGCTGCCACAGAAAATACAGCTTAACATGCTAACCTTTGATAGAGTGAGCTACAGTTAGCTAACTTCATGTTCAACACAACACCTCTAATGGCATTACATTGACGATTTTAAACTAAACTTAACTCTCTCAACTTGTAAGAAAACGTTAAGTTAATTTACCCTTAAATAACCACATCACGTTTTTCAGGGGAAAAACAAACTGCAGGAAACGTTAGCTGCTAACTGTTGTTAGCTAAGACAGCTAGCTCTTGTTAAGGGAAGTAACAATAGCCTCCAAGCAAACGTAAGGTTAAGTTAACATTAACGTCGTCGTTAAAATCGTTCTGTGTGACACGAAAAAAAGGGGGAAATCGTGTTGGTGAACACGAATCAATAGATTAAATGTTGTGACTATAACACGAAATGCCGTGAGACTGGGTTGAAATACCAGCTTAGACCAGTTTAACTACCAGCTAAAACCAGCATAGCCCAGCATGACATCCATGCTGGGCTATGCTGGTTTAGCTGACCAGGCTGGTCTTGAACCAGCAAGACCAGCCTGGCCAGCTTGTCCAGCCTGGTAAACCAACTAAACCAGCCTAACACCAGCTAAAACCAGCTAAAACCAGCAACCATTTTAAGCTGGTCTATGCTGGTTTTTTCAGCAGGGAAGGCTATCGCTATTGGGTAATCCCCTGCGCACCCGCGCAGCACTGAAAACACTTGTAGTCCACGCCCACCTGCGAGGTGGGCCCCACCTTCGGACTCACTTCCGGTATAAATAGGAAGGAGGCCCGACAATCTGCTTCCTCTTTTCTTCAGCACCCCGGTACTGAAGCACTGTAGAGACACTAAAGAGTACACAGGGTTGTGTTAGAGTTTGCTCCTCATGCCAGACGGGGTTCATAATGAGTTATGACCGGCACTCACGATGTGAATCCTGCCTGGGGTCGGAGCACGCGCACGCAGCTCTCGCCCAGCAGCTGTCATGTGCTCATTGTCATTGTGCCCGTCTCCCTCTGTCCGACAGACAGCGAAGAGCGGACGCTCTCGCTACTGTGGCCGAGGAGGATGATTAGCCAGTCCAGGAGTCCTACTCCGTGGACCAAGCCCTTGAGTTCCTGGATCCGAGTGCTGGCAGGAGTCGGAAGACTCCTACCCCTCCATCCACGGATCACTGTGTGGTTTCCCCATCCCGTTTCTCCCCCGGACGGAGGAGACAGAGATGGAGCCCGGTGCCGGCCTGGCCCGGCTGCGGGACCCTCTATCCGCCATCACGGCTCTGCCGTCGATAGGCAGGAACTGCCTGAGATCATCGAAAAGGCAGCCGCCTGGAGAGGTCTCCTCGTTCCTCCGGCTCAGGAGAGCTCTCTTGCCGGTGGCAGGAGTGTTTCTCCCGGGTACAGACCGTCAGGAGTGACCTGGTCTGGCCGCGCTTCCCGGCCATCCGGAAGTACCAGGAGGGAGCGGCGGCGGCCCCTAGGAGCCTGAAGGCTCCGGTGTCCTCATACGTCCCCCTCACTAAGGGGTTGACGGATGTTGGTTTTCCGACCGCGCCTGACGGCATTGTTCGGGGTGAAGCAGGCTAGCACGGTCGCCGCACGGCGTCCCTTGCTTTCCTCCCCCGGGGACCAGGTTGTCGTCCGCCAGACTAACCGGATGGACCAGTGTGCCTTCCAGGCGTCTGCAGCGGCGAACAACATCGCTCTGCTGTCTCACTCCATAGTGAGACTATCAGAGCAGCCCTCCATGCCCTCCGAGGCTTCGGAGGAGATAGACAAGGCTGCCAGCACAGCACTCACCCTGTGCGTATCTGTCACCGTCTCCACGGCGAGGATTGCGGCTTGGGTGACGCAGATTCAGAGCCACCTCTGGCTGCAGCAGGCATCCGTACCAGAGACGGCCAGGAAAGTGCTGCTGGATGCTCCAATCAGCCCGGATGGGCTATCGGTTAATAAACTGCAGAGCTCGCGGCATTCCTCTGTCCCAGATATACCTCCTACACACGGTCATAATAAGCCCACGAGCGCCGTTATAACGCCTCGTGTGGACAGCACTGCACACACCTCTACTCATCCCCTGAGCGTGTACGCGCCGCATGATGAGAGCCGGAGTGAAACGCAGTGTGTGGAGGCTCCCTCGCAGCCCTTTCGGTCCAGGCCCATCTTGGGTTGCCTCACGGGCAGTGGCGGCGAGGGCTCTGGCGTGGCTTGTCACCATGACGACCACAGCACATCACGAGCATGTATGAATGGGGTACAGAAGGCAGTTTTCATCTTATCCTTTTCTGTGATAGGGACTTGATGATACCCACTAGCCAGGTCCAGCGTGGAGAACCAACAGGCCCCCGAGAGTGCGTCTAGGGATTCCTCAATCCGTGGCAAAGGGAAGGCATCTTTTCGGGTCTTGCTGTTCAGCAGCCGGTAATCGATGCACATCCGAAGAGTGCCATATTTCTTTTTGACCAGGACAATAGGCGATGCGAAAGGGCTACTGCTCTCCATGATCACCCTTGACTCAAGAAGCTAGTGAATGTGGGCTTTAACCGTGTCATACTCTGAGGGCGGGATACGTCTGTACCTCTGGCGTACTGGCATTTCATCGAGCACTGGAATGTCATGTGAGATCAGATTTGTGCAGCCTAAGGGTGTTTCTCAATCTCGAGTAAAGCTGCTGCAGAGCCACTATTTCAAGCATACTACGTCATCGAGTGCCGCCGAAGTACTGTTCCAATGTCCAGCATACTTGGAAATTTACCGAGCCCGGCGTACTTCGTTTGGAGAAATTTCGAGGCTGCACATGTGTAGACTCTGCGGTCTTAAAATCCCCACAATGCTTTGCGCACGGACCAATTTCCCCAAATCTGTGGAGGAAAATGTAAGGCAGGGCCTCTCATATGACGCACACCTGCACACTTGCTAGCCTGTTCCACTCTTTGTTTTCCGAATGCCAGGAAGTATTCTTGCCTCGCTTCTGAAGCAAGACGCTCGGAAGACTTGTGCTACCAAGCAAGCGTACTCGCGATTGAGAAACACCCTAAGTCTCCCTCATGAGCTGAAAATACTTCACTATGATTTTGTAGTAGGGACCTGACCTGGCACTGATTTTCTTCTGACAATGCAGCCAAATGTATGGCATTAATCTTCTCTTGCACTGAGTTAGTGACTGTCTGTGAAAACATTCTGGCTGTCACCTGTTCTGCACTTTCTGTGACACCTGTGGGCAGACTCACCACATGGGCATGGCTCAAAGTACCTATCACGGTGCGTGGGTAGAGGACAACATCATTAACCCCCACATTGACTATAGGGATGTAGACTGTACCTCGTGTCATTTGGACCAGGGCTGGAGAAGCTAGCAACACAGCAGGCAAGCCAACACTCAGGGGTTCAAACAAGCCATCGTTACCTGCATGAAGCTGGGAGCAAGTCGCTGCAACCAGCTTCATAGTTCCACCAGGGACTCTGAAAACTCTCCTGCCCTTGACTTTTACTCTACTCGAGTGATCAGAGGGCCCATTGACCTGAGCTTGGTGACACTTTTGAAAGGCTTGTTGAAGCTGGCTGGGGGCCTGTGAGACAGAGGGCAAATCAAAAAGAGCAGAGCCATGCCGTGAAAATAACTCCCTGTAACATGTTTTAAGGATGTTCATGCCTATAACACACGGGGCAGATGATGCCTGACCAGTGGGGTCTTTAACAACCAGCACACCACGCTTTGTAATTACCTTATCACAAAGCTCAACATCAAGTTCAAGGTAGCCAACATAAGGTATATCCAGCCCATTAGCAGCCTTAAGCCGTAGCATGACCGAAGTTTCTCTTCTCCCCATGGCTCAATGTTCTTGACATAAAAATTCTCTGTTATGGTGCTCACCATTGAACCTGTATCAACCAAACATGGAACTGTTACCCCTCCCATTATTATGGTTAAATGTGGACACGTTGCTATCAATTCTACAGAGTCAGGGTTCTCAGAAGCTGTCTCAGAGCCATCAAGGCCCCCACCTGAACTTTGGCTCAGCGGTTCAGGTGGTGAAAGTTTCCCAATTGCTGATTCTGGTGAGGCGGCCTATCACCACGAATCATCGAGGTAGTACGAGAAGATGGCTCAGGTGATGCATACACTCTCTCACCATCACATTCCCTCGTGAAGTGACCAGGTTTACGGCACCTCCTACAAATGATAGGCTGCTTTTCCTGGTGAAAAGACTGCCCAGGGACATTCTGGAGTGCAATAAGACTGCCACTAAGCTGATTCAGCTGCTCCTGTTGCTGTTTTAACATGTCCTTTAACTCTGCCAACTCAGCCCTTGAGTCTTGGTTACCTGACCCAGAATGAGGACCTCCCGCCATAGCAAACTGGAAACTGGTAGCAGATGGGACAGAGTGGCTCCGTTCCCTGACACCCCCTGGCATTCCCTCCCGCTCCCACCTAATAGCCTCACCTCGGACCTCAAGCAAGGTGGCATTAGGGTGGCGTCGGACAAGCTGCTTTAATTCCCTGCGTAGAGAACAATCACATACATGTTCAACGAATTGGTCACGCAGCAAAACATGGGAATTAGGTAGGCCATTAGGAGCATTATGGCGCGTTTCCACTACAGCGCGGAGCACGGTTTAAGAGGGCTGTGACGTCAGCGGCCCGTTTTTGGTTGCGTTTCCACTTGGCCTAGTACCGGCCGGCGGGTCCTAATTCACAGTTTTTCTGGCCTCATAAAATCGTGGTTCTAGGGCCAGAGACAACGAGGCTGAGTCGGGCTGAGTATGCTAAACTAGAGAGAGAATCGCTGGCAAGGGGGCTACAACTACAACAAGATGGACATATTTGACCGTGATTTAATTGTAATACACGTTTCAAAATGATGCCGAAGTAACAACATACTGATACCGGTTAGTAAAAACCATGAATTAATGCTTTGACAAGTCTGCAGACAGACGGCAGGCGAAAAACCTTTTAAAATGCGTGTTTTCTAAATGGAGATTGGCTAAGCTAACGCAGTATATGCTCCGACCGTCCACACTCACAACAACGGCCTATACAGACGTAAATAAAGCAGCGACTGTATTCGCCATGACACAGGCAGTCTGTGGTTTGTACTTGTTTAACTTTTGTCTAGTTTCTGAACATATATGAGGAGCTGTGAGCTCTGAGTGCTAACAGCTAACGGCTGTGTTGTTTTTCTGGGGTTCTCATTGAAGATGACGTCACGGCTCCGCCTACACTGCGTTACTATAGATACTACCCCAGTTCCTAAACTGTAATGGAAATGCGCCATAAAGTGAGCCAGTCCTAACGAGGCCTAGCCATACCGAGCGAGGCCGTGTAGTGGAAATGCGCCATTAGTCACAACCCTGTCCATCAAACACATCAAGGCATGGGACAATTCCTGCAATGTCTCACCCTCATTTTGCTTTCTGGAGAAAAAGCCTTCCTGCAAAGAAATGTAGGATTTGGAACACCCATATAACTCCTGCAATATGGCTATGGTTTGGTCGGGGTCCTCCCTTTCTTCCCTTGGTCTGTATTTAAATTCCTCCCTTGCCTCACCCTCCAAATGATCATATAGAAATAGAAAAAAATAATAAAAAACCTAACTCAAGCAAAACCTAACTGTAGCAAAACAGCAGCTGATACCACCTAGTAGGAAACACACATTGTACATTAGATTACAATACAAAAGTACACATTTAAATCTTTTAACTTAGGTAATTATAAACTTACCACTACTCAGTATGATTAGGACCAACACACATCCCTCCAGGTTAACAGGACTTCAGGCATCACATTTGGCCAAAGGAACACCAGGTGGACCAGGATACAAGCTGACACAGGTCTGAGTCTCCGTACTCCTCGCAGAAAACGTCTGGGTGGCTGCTGATCGCTCCCTCCGCCTGGGAGAGAGCGTCTCCGCGCCACGGAATTTCCCACGGTCTGCCTGACAGCATGGAAACCAGGACGCTCATACAATTAATGTAATTCAGTGCTAATATAAGATGCACATGAGGAATATTAAGTTGCTGATCAAACATGACATCCAGTATCTGACTATTTACCTACCCTTAAGGTGGCCATGTGGCAACAGGCAGGCAGCAAACAATGATGCCACAGGTGCATTAAATACCCCTGAGTTAATTAGGGGTTGGCTCTGGGGGAGGAGTTGACCTACTTTAGGTGATGGTGAGTTCAGGGCCTAGAGATGAGTGAGTTCCGCTGACCCCTCGGTTCCCGGACCGAGTGCGGGAGAAGCGGCTATCAGCGGTCCTGATAGCCCCGGAGCGCACGGGAGCGTCCTGGTTTCCATGCCTACAGCGTATGCTGTCAGGCAGACCGTGGGAAATTCCGTGGCGCGGGGACACTCTCTCCCAGGCGGAGGGAGCGATCAGCAGCCACCCAGACGTTTTCTGCGAGGAGTACGGAGACTCAGACCTGTGTCACGCACACTGGTGCCTCAGTGGGACTTGGCTTTGGTGTTACGTGCACTGAGAAAAGCCCCATTTGAACCTTTAGATCAGGTTCCCCTTAAGGTTTTGTCAGCCAAAGTAGCATTACTTTTAGCGCTGACATCAGCAAAAAGGGTGAGTGATTTGTCTGCCCTCTCTGTGGCTCCGTCATGTCTCCGGATCCAAGGAGATGGCAGCTCAGCTGTTTTGTCAGTGGAAGACATTTGCACTGCTGCATCTTGGTCTGCCCTGTTCGTTTATTCAATTGTATTTGAGGGATGTCTCCCATTCCTCTCTGACACACCCTGTACTGAGTGTCCTGTCAGAGTGAGTGACGCCAGCTGTGCGTCTCTCGCCTGCCTCTCGGCACGCAGAGAGCGGCCCTTTTTCCCTCTTATGAGAGGGATGTTCCCTTTTTTTCCTCTCTGACACATTTTGTACGGAGTGTCTTGTCAGAGAGTGATGTCAGGGATCCAGCTGTGCACTCTCTCCTGCCTGTCTGCACGCAGAGAGCTGCCCTTGTTCCCCCTCTTTTATCGCTGGACAAAGTGTGACCTTCGTCTCTACTTTTTCACAGCGGCAGGTTTGTATTGTTCCCAGCCTTCGTCCCCTCATGGAAAATATTCATGTTATGCTATATTCCAGGGACTGTGATGCGCCATTCGCATGGCGCAATAGGCATGGGTTATTATTTGAGTAGGTGTGTCTGTGCTTCTGGTACCGGGCAGACCCAGTGGGGCGCAGACTACATCCTGTAGGCGAAGCCATATACGAAATAGAACTGAAGTTACCTACTGTAACTCCAGCTTCTATGAGTATAGGCGTAGCCCTCTAAGTTCTGGGCCCCACTGGCTCCACGAATAGCTGACGAAAAGCTGTTTGTGTGGGAGCAGATTGTCGGGCCTCCTTCCTATTTATACCGGAAGTGAGTCCGAAGGTGGGGCCCACCTCGCAGGTAGGCGTGGACTACAAGTGTTTTCAGTGCTGCGCGGGTGCGCAGGGGATTACCCAATAGCGATAGCCTTAGAGGGCTACGCCTATACTCATAGAAGCTGGAGTTACAGTAGGTAACTTCAGCTCTGCTGTGTGGAGATCACACACAGTGAAAATTACAGAAGGACGTGCAGTAAACACCACTCAGCAGGACAACCTTTGTTATTCAAACGTTACCTTTTGTATTTACTCATTTCATTGCCTTTATATTATAAATGATGCATTTGAAGTTATTTGGGCATAAAGATACTTTGGTCTCCATTCTGTGACAGATTTAAAGATGTGGTTAAACTAGGTGCACGTCACATACTGTTAAACTGCTTCACCCAATCGTCTCGCAGAGCTCTCTGCTTCATCAAACTGACTAGAGGCGAGTGTTCATGACACGTATACTATTTAACAAGGAGAGGGAGGCCATTTGTCTTTTTTCTGTCCTTGCTTGAATTAAAATGTAATGCTGGCACTGAAACATTAAATTGTAACCAGTATTTATTTTACAATAACTATTACTGCATAAGCAACCAAAGCCTCTGTGAAGTACTGACTGAATCTATTTTTAACTCCAAAGTCTTTTGCTGAACATCTTGTGTACAAAGACTACAGGTAAACATGATATTAGTGACCTTAACAACAACATTATATACAGTTCTATGGCAACCATATCACAAACATTGCATGAAGGCTCCAAAGTCAGAGATGTTGAATTAGGGAGCTAATGGTGAATTATTTGAACTAACATGATTGCTTCACTCAGAAAAGCTTGTTGCCAGGAAACTGAACCGACTTTTGTCACAGTGACACGATGTTGGCTGCATGTTCATAACGTTTGTGCCTGATTACTCAAACACATGCCCTGCGGAAGCAAAACGAGTGTTTGACATCTGTTGTTTTTAAGAATAGAATACAATGTGTGTGTATGTAGACTGCCTTAAAGAATTTAGCAGGGTGTGAGTAAGAATTTCTCCTAACTTAGTTGTCCCAAAGATTGTGGAGTGAGGAAACTACAAAAGGATGCATTTGAGTAACTATTCCTTATTCTTTAGTCCAGCAAACATGGAAACTGAAAAACTATTCTCTCACCATGCAAGTATTCAATAGACCAGTAGGTACTTCTGTATGGTGTACCAGCTTAATAAAATGAATATTATTTGTCAAGGGGCAGGTTGCAAATAATACTGGTCCAACACAGGCAGGCCAAAGCATGAATATAAAATATATATTAAACATTACGAACACATGCTGTTTCAGTAAGGGTTTATGTTAACCGACAATCAAAATATCATCATTTTTTTCAACAATATAAACCACAGCACTGAAAATCCAGTTATATCTAACTCAGGACAAAACAAGGTGCTTAGGCTAACTTTTTTGTTGTTAATTTGTGTATGGAGTTTTGGTTAATTGGCCAATGTGTTGTTGAAAAAGTGTGTGCTTTCAGGAACATTCACTAATGTGCTCAATTTAATATATTTGTCTAATAAAACAATGCATGACACATGCCATTTTAATGTTCTTTTTAAAGATATAAATTGTAACATCACACATGGTGCATTGCAAGAGTCATGGCTCTGTTTTTGCTGCTTCAATTTAGATTATTCATTTTAATTGTGTATTTTCAGCGATCAGAGGGGTTTCTTTTTTTTTTTTAAAGACATGTCTATATTTAACCATTCAACTCATATTTTTATTTTATTATATTGCATTTTCTTGCATTATTTGTTTCTAATTTGTAGAGAAATGGCTGAACCGCATTAGCCATAGTATTGTAGTTGTATTGAGGCTACTCTATGACAGGTTGTGTATAACACATCTGACATCTGATAATATCTGCCTTATGCTAAGAGTGGGCTAGCCTGGCCACCAGAGATTCAATCACTCGATCGAAACTTGAGTCTTCAATAAATTAATCCATAATCAAATATTCTAACATACAGTCAATGGGGGGAAGGCAGAACTAAATATGAGGGATTGCAATCGTATTTCAGGAAAATAATTGTCCTACTGTTACACTTTGGGGCCTCCGTAGCCTACACAGAGATTAGTGAGAATTGTTTATTTTTTTTCTCTAATTTGGGTGAACATCAGTTACCCATAGGTTTAACCCTAACTTTCCCCTGACATAATAACTATAGGATACGCACCTTTAAAATGTTTTGGTTTTACCATAGGTTTTTACTACAGTATAAGCAGAGTTGATAGTAAAAACGTCGCGTGACGTGGTGATATGGTGTAGTAGTCATCATTCAGACTTTGGCCTGCCCCTTGCAACACACACACACTAACACATTTCCAAACACTTCCCCTCCCCAGTGTTACCCCCGTTAGTGTTGTATACTTAGCCCAGGCCAGAGTCAGGAAAATATCGTTGAAACATTTACATTAACATATAATTTGTTCTCGCGTTTGAATACACAAAAAAAGAATACAGCATGATGTAGCAAACATATGATTTAAACTATGCTTAAATATGGATTATTGTTCCCGCTTAAATAGCGTAGGTGCTTGAAAATGATGATTTCCATGCAGTTTTCCATGGTCCCTGTGTGTTATCAGTGGGCTGATGTGAGCAGGGAGCGCCTCGCATTCACTTCCAGGTGCAGGCTGCTGCGGTCCAGTCACAATTCAACACGAACTGCTTTCGGCCTGATAAATGCGCATGCGCACTACGGCTGACCCCTCCGGTTTCTGCGTGCGGTGCCACGTTAGTAGCGGTAGACACAAAATACCAGCTACTCTCCCAACCTTAAACAAGGAAGAAGACCAAAACTAAGACCACTTCCACAGCTAACCTGTAGCCGACGGTGTCTGCAGCTCTAGTCTCTCTGCCAAGAACAATACTCGACGCTTATCATGTTGAAGCTTCTGCTCATCTGCACACTGGCTGTGGCCAGCAGAGCCGAAATCGTTGAGGAAGATGATGTCCTGGTACTGAAGAAAAGTAACTTCGAGGAAGCTCTGAAAGCTCACCCCAACATCCTTGTGGAATTCTGTAAGTAACAGTGGCTACTAAGTATCTCCAGCTAACGCTAAATGTCTCCGACAGACTCACCAGGTGCCCTGCTAGCTAGCTTAATTCAGCCTGGGTTAACGTTAGCATTAAACTTTGACACTTGTGACAACTTGCTGCTGTTAGCGGCTAGCTAACTGCTGTCTGTCTTTACTGTTGCCTCTATGTGCATCTAGTTCACTTGGTTTACAACCAGCTATTTCACCGTATTTAAAACTGAGTAACAATATGAAGGGGCATTGTTTATCACAATGCGTTTTCTCGTTGTCAGAGTATCTTTTAGCACCGTATATCGTTGTGGACAGTGACTGGATTCTGATGCGGATACCATAACTTGGCACATCGCACTAACACCAAACTTGTTCCACTCGTTTTTTCACTTCTAGACTTACATTTGTTGCAAACTTTTGTTTATTCATATGCTTGCTTTAACTTGGCTATAGCTGAAGGATATACATGGCTAATATTACCGCAACATATTGCATTTGGTGTGATCTGCCAGGGCCTGCATTGTCACATTTGCCTTCGGTATAAAGCTGTTAGAATAGTTTAGCAATAACGCTGAAAGTAGCATAACGTGAAAAGGAGTCACTATTTGTAAGTCACGAAATACGGGGCTTTTAAGTTTCGATTGCCTGCTGTGGTTTCCTACTATGTGTTTCAGTTGTTGTGTAGGTCGGAAGGCTCATTCACTGTCCTTTCATGCAGTTCTTGACTTATTTTCCATAATAATAATAATAATAATGTGATTGGTTTGCGTGTCAAAGCACACGCTTTATTGAGCGACTTCTTCATTGCCTGCAGGCCCATCCCGCTATACTTTTGTCAGATTGTTGACCTGCTCACAATTCAGTGAACCAGTGAGAGATGGCCGTGGGGAAGCTCTCCAGTGAGCTCAGGATGGGAGGGATATAGGATTTTTTTTCTTGCCCACGTACTCGTAAACTGGGCGGGACCTCAGTTGGATGGCGGAGCTAGGTTGACGTGTACTTTACAAAAGTTCATCTGTGTGTTAATATTGGTTGTACTGGAACAAGGAAGTGTTGTACTTTGTCAATAATTTAAGGTGATGCAATGCAGGTCATTTTATTTTACGTGTCATTTCTGAATAGGTGATTATCTCTGTGGAGTTTGTGCTTAGACCTTTCACATGCACAATTGGGCACCATGGCTTACACATTTAACATGTGAAACCACAGTAGTAATTAAATTATCCTGCATTTTATGGCAGTTTGCTACTTAGCCATCCTGATAGCAAAGAAACAGTTGGACTAAACGGAAATTCAAACTTTAAAAAAAGATTGCAAACTAACTTCAATAAATTCTTGTCATTAAACGTACCAGAATACCACTTAATGAATTGGTCGATAGTAGAGTGTATTTATATGAAGTTAAGTTTGTTAAATGTCATGTATCTAGGGCCCAAGCTGACACCCACTGCTTGTTTTTGACAAGCAGTCCAAAACTTAGTCATATTAAAGTTATAATTTTAAGTTATAATTTTAAGAGGGATATAAGAATCTAATCCTCACATTAAATAAGCTTACTTCATTAAGTTGACGGATCAATTCATTGTCATAACTGAGTTATTCTAATGCTTGTAGTCATCAAGTTATTCAGTGTTTTTGTATGGTTCATCATCAGAAAGATCCTTTTTTTAATTTGATGATTTTAAGCTCTAAATGTAATTTTCCATTTTATTTTTATTTTAAACCTGAAGTTTTTCAAAAATGGTATAGGTCAACTTGAATTCATCCTGAAAGATTTGTTTGTGCCAATGATCAACCCTTAAGGTCAGGTTTACCATTGCAATCATCTCTGTGTGCCCCGCTAAACGTCCCCCTAACTCCTGCAGATGCCCCATGGTGCGGTCACTGCAAGGCCCTGGTTCCAGAGTACGCCAAGGCCGCCGGCATGCTGAAGGCCGATGGCTCAGTGGTGCGCCTGGGTAAGGTGGACGCCACAGAGGAGACTGAACTGGCCCAGGAGTATGGCGTCCGGGGATACCCCACCATCAAGTTCTTCAAGGGTGGAGAGAAGGAGTCACCCAAAGAGTACTCTGGTGAGCATCATTGTGATTTTCATTCATGCAGACTTGCTCGCTTGATAAAAATGACTGAGAACTTAGAAGCAGTGGAGGGGAAATACATATTTTTCTATACTGCAAACAGGGTCTGTTGATATTTTCTATACTAGTATGTTAGATTGAGATCTAATGACGATCATATAACTTTCTTAGATTCAGTAAACAAGCATTTCAAATGAAACCAGTCTTTTTCCCACTGTGTAGCTTTTAGTTTTCTCTACTCCAGTTCACCTTTAATAAATTAGAGATGTATTCAAATAGTGATGTAATCTTGAGTAACTCCTGTCATAGAGTGAATATTTTTTCTTAGTAAATTCTCATGAAAGGGTCCAAAAATGCAAGAAAGAATCTGCTCTGACAACTAAAAGCGAGCCCTATTGGCCCTCTTGTAATATGATCTGCACAGCAGCATAAACTGAAAGTCAGCCAATCAGCTTTGAGGAACTCTACTTACTGTAGACAAAATGTTGGCTGGGCCCTCCCCACACGTTCCTCATGCTGACTGTGAGCCAGCAGAGAGATGTGCAGTTCTTCACGTTGCCTCTCTGCTGGCCTGGGCCAGGCCCGTTTTGGAGGGAGGGAGTAGGTTAGGGAAATGACTGCCACAAAACCCCACCGCTCCAACACTCAATTGCAACCCTGTTGCATCACAGTTTCAATTTAACAGCCAGGTTTATTTGAAGTCCACTTTAATTGCAGATAGGGCTGCAACTTATAATTATTTTTATTATCGATTTTTATTCTGCTTATTTTCTAGATGAATATTTTTTCGTCTATAAAATGATGGAACATTTTTAGAAAATGTCCATCAGTGTTTTCAAAGTCCAAAATTATATTCACTTGAATATAATATGAAAACATATAAAAGCAGGAAATAGCCTTGTGTATTTTTTGGCATTAAAAACCATTAACTGTTTGTCAAAAATAGTTACAGATTAATTTTGTTGATCAACTAAAGGATTATTATTATTTTTGTTTTGTTCTTGCCGTTTAAATATTTTCTCTTGAAAATGCACACAACAATAAATGCATGGATGTCTCTTTTCCCGCACCAAGGCAGGATTTAATTATTTAAATTGAGGTCAGGTTATCTCTTTGGTTTGTTCAACTGTTCAGAAAGATGCAACCTTCTCTCCTTATACGCATAAAGTTGATCAAATCTGCATGTTTTGAGTTTAATGTTTCAAGTTTAGCATTTGACCTGTCCCATGATGTCTGCATACAGAGTGTTTGAGTTGTTGTGTGTGTTGCAGCTGGCAGGACGGCTGACGACATCGTGGCCTGGCTGAAGAAGCGCACCGGCCCGGCCGTCGCAACCCTGGCCGGAGTCACTGAGGCCGAGTCTCTGATCGCTGACAGCGAGGTGGCAGTCATCGGATTCTTTAAGGTAAGACTCTGATCTCTTAAAGGTGGGGTAGGTAATTCACTTCAGAAATACGTTTTGTTATATTCCATGGAATGCTCTTAACATCCCGATAGCAATGAATACATTAAATGCTTTGACAATAAATACATACAAAACATTTCATCTGTGAAGCCGTGGCACTGTAAAAAAGCACGACCAATCATCTGAGCCTGGCCCGGCTAAAATCACTGGATGGCCTACCTGCCGGTCAGCCTTCCATTTCGTGCACAAACTTATTTCGTGCCCTCATTGGTCATGTGCGCGTCGTTGTGGTTGGAGGAGGGGCTCTGTAAGGAAGTCTGAAGGAAGGGGCAGATTTTTTCGGCTGCGTACTTTCAATTCTAGCGCACTCGAGCTGGTTTCTCCATTCTTACCTACCCTACCTTTAAGTTCAAATTTTAAAAATACAATTTCAACTTATTGATCAATTTTGCAAATACACCAGAAAAAGACCCATCACAATCATTGTCCATAAAATTCAAACTGAGGGCCTAAAAAAAAAAACAGGAAGAAAGAAAAAAACACAAGTGGTCAATCAGGAATTAGGTGTGTAGAATTGGTGAAATTGTTGGGCTTTTTTACTTTGCAACATCTAAGTGATTTTTTTGTGTTTAGTTTCATGTCATTAAGGAAACCAATACATACTGCTGACCATTTTGCTGACATTCAAATAAAAGGCTACATTTCACATTATCATATGTTAAGACTGGAAGGATTTGCTCATTGTAAAGTTACCAATTACTGGAAAGCATCCCAAAATGTTGAACTAAAGAAAGAACAGGCATTCTAGTGTTTCAATATCGGAGTTAGAAAGGAGCATATATTTAAGTCTAACTTGAAACTGTGCAGATTTAAAGATGTATTGTATACCCACACGGTCAGATCCAAGCTTTGATGTACGGCTTTTCCATTCTTTTCTTTTTGACCTATATTTCTAGTATAATCCTTGTCATTAAGCTAAAGAAAAATAGTGCAGTTTAATAAATCTGAATCACTGTGGATAACATACACAGGGCTTTATCCTAATTAAAGTTTTCCTGTGTAGGATGTTGATTCTGACGGTGCTAGTGCTAAGGCCTTCGAGAAGGCAGCTGAAGCCACAGACGACGTCCCCTTCGCCTTGGCCGCCAGCGATGACATTTTCGCCAAGTTTGAGGTGTACAAGGACAGCGTGGTCCTCTTCAGAAGGTGAGTTTGCATGGATGGCACAGTACAGTACACGTTTACATGATGCATATGCAAACCTTAGGGACCACACTGTTTATATAAGACATATCGTGACAGATTCCCCATTAGTAAATATTTGACATGTTTACTTGGAGTAATGTATGTAATGCAAATAGCTTAGTGGCCTTGCATAAGCTTGTGTAATCGTTAGCAGACGAGCTGCTGGAGACAGCGCAGTGTGTTCGATGGTAATGTGATGCTGTCGACCTCACAGTATCCGCTCTCCGTTGCTAATCTCGCTGCTCTGAGGTGCTTATCTCATTTTAGTTTGTGCGCCTGCATTTGGGCCTGTTGCTCGCCCCGCTCATGTGGATGACCTCAGCATGTTGAGCTAATGGTGATGAAGGGTGAAGAGCTGTATTAGGTGATGGTGCGTCTTTATACCAGCGCCAGAGGATGAGTGAATGGCAGCTCAGTCAGGTCCAAATAGGCAATTTTTCCTTCTTTCCATGTTGTAGATCATTGCATTTACACTATTTTGTACTTTTTAAATCAGAGGTGATGCTACTAATTAACTACAAACATCCCTCAGAAATCATCTAACTAACCTATCAGCACAACAGTATCTCAATCCGCGTGTGGATTTGTCAAATTGGGTCAAGGTCCAGTAGGTCCGTCAATAAGAAATTAAGCAACCGGATAAAGGGAGGGTGTAATTTACCTTTCAAAATGTCTGGCTCAGAACAGAAAATGACTCGACTTGCAGCGCAATTGCTCTACTTGGAGGAGGTTCAGCACTAGCTGAAACATTTATCTGATGTTGCCATGCTTAAATATGACCACATCTCTTGAGTGTTCTTGCTAGAAGATCAAATATTTGGAACTCATAAGCAGCCTCTCTAATGGAGATGTGGACTTAAGGAATTGAAAAAGATAATCAAACAATAATGTGGTGTTATTTTGTTTAACCTTTTCAGTGAGTTTCTGCTCAGTGCAAGCTTCCTTTTTTTTCAATTCTTACCACTCTTTTAAGGTTGTTTTCCCACATCAGGAAAAATCTCTAAATACTCACCGAACGATACCTGCTCAGCACCAAACAGACATAGACAAATAGTGAACATATTGGATCTCTTATCAGCTCCTAGTCAGATATTCCTCCCAGGAGTTGGAAAAATGTGTGTATTTTGCCACTGGATGTTTATTTAATGTCCTATATGAGTGTAGTTCATTTGTAATATTTAGCTAATTGTTTCACACAGTTTGATTTTATATATTTAACATTTCTGCTTTATCAGTTTTTTTCTCGTAACATGTTGTTTTGTGACATTTTGTAGTATGAAATAATAATTTCCTGCATCTCATTCAACCAATTCTAAATATTTTAGTGCGTTTCTGCACTCAGCCCTTGAGTTAGTGATGATCTTGGGCTCAGACCTCCCCTGCTGTTGTCTGGCGTCTGATCCACGTTGGTAACTCCAACCCGATCCAAACACCGCTAACGTGTGCTTGTTGCAGACAGATAGACAAACACTCCTAAAGCAGGGGCTCTGTCTCAATAAACAGCTGGCCTCCGTCACTTGTTTACTGCAGCAGAGTTTGTGGCTTAAGTTTCACAGCCTGGTCTGTTCCCTGAAGGCTGGCAGCACGCCACTGGACAAATGTCCAGATTTTCAATTGTGTGCCACTGCCAGTAAGAGCTGCTCGGCCACCACTGCTATTCTTACCACTTAATACAAGTCCACTGGGGCTGTTGGCTCTGTCACCAGCTGGGGTTTACCAGGGGATTTTAAAGTGGTTTGCCTTGTAAATTTATATCAGGCAGTCTATACGGGCTGATAATATTTGTATCTTAATGTTTCCATGTTTCCTTTGCAGTTTGATGAAGGGCGCAACCTTTGACGGAGAGCTGACCAAGAAGACCTCCTGGCTTTCGTCAAGTCCAACCAGCTGCCTCTGGTCATCGAGTTCACAGAGCAGGTATGAGCCATGCACATCAGCGGGACCATTATCTCTTTTCCCAACTCACACCACTGTCTGTAACAAGTACAAGCGTCATTCTTAGATGTCAAACTCGTGTATTTGTGTTTTCTGCAGACCGCCCCAAAAATCTTTGGTGGAGAAATCAAGTCCCACATCCTCATGTTCCTGCCCAAAACTGCTAAAGACTTTGATGACAAAATGGACGAATTTAAGAAAGCCGCAGAGGGATTCAAGGGCAAGGTGTGTGAACCGTCTCAAAAGTGCCTTCCAAATGTGACCTACATTCAGTATTGAATCTTACACTTTGCTCAGATAGGATGTTTTGAATGACCACTTCCGTCTCGTCCTCCCAGATCCTGTTCATCTTCATCGACAGCGACGTGGACGACAACCAGCGCATCCTGGAGTTCTTCGGCTTGAAGAAAGAGGAGTGCCCCGCCATCCGCCTCATCACCCTGGAGGACGAGATGACCAAGTACAAGCCCGAGAGTCAGGCCATCACAGCAGAGAGCATCATCGGCTTCTGCAACTGTTCGCTGAGGGCAAAACTCAAGGTGAGAGGAGGACTGGTTAGTGATGGCAGCACATGCATGTCATGGCGAAACGTGATTTTAATATTGAGGTATTTCTCCTCCCCCAAGCCCCACCTCATGAGTCAGGGACATCCCTGAAGACTGGGACAAAACCCCCGTCAAGATTTTGGTGGGAAAGAACTTTGAGGAGATCGTCTTCCATCCCTCCAAGAACGTCTTTGTGGAGTTCTGTAAGAGCCTCTTCTTTCCCTTGAATTGTCATGACTTGCTGTTGTGAAGGTGTCCACCTGACTAGAGGGGCATTTTGCAGTCAAAGCTTGGCTGCTCAGTTGGTGGGAGACTTTACTTTCCCCCGTGCTAAGCCCCTTCCAAATACCAAGCCTTGATGCCCACTCACCCTCACAGCCACCCTCTGACTTGGTTACCAGACCCTTAAAAAAAAAAAGGGCTTGTTAAATATAGCTGCTGGATGGTTTCTTTATACAGTGATCCACATCTAAAGGTGCACTATTCTTGGTGGAATTTTCCATCGATGGCTATTTAAATACAGATTATAGTAATGCTCAGTGGGGTATTCCCTGAACGCAAATGGAATGGGGGGGGTTATTTCCTGGCCAGTCTAAGGGGAACAGGGTCATGAATCTGAGGCTGCATGCATCGACTCACCACAGCATAACATAATAGGAACATTTCAACAAAATCCACGTTTCCCTTTTATCTGTAGTGTTATCTATTACTCTGGATTGTTTTGGTGTCAGTGTTTGGGCTAAAGGCAATAGAGGTGTGTTGTCTGAGGACAACAAGCAGAATGCCATGTAGTTCCAATATATTTCAAAGTGCCATAACGAAAATAAAAAAAACTCAATAGCAATGCCTCTTCCTGACCCGGGAGACAATCCACAGACCTTGTTGTGAGCAGTTTCGTGTAAAACCCATGTTCTTTTTACACCACTTCACAATTGCCAACTGTTTCACCAGACAGAAGATAGCATGCTCATGGATCAGAGGATTGAGACATTGCGAGATTTAAGAATAATAATGTTGTCCTCCTCGCCTGATCAGCAACATTAGCGAGCAACGTGAGCTCAGGAGAAGCCCGCCCATGACAAGATGAATGCTTTCTTCCTCACTGTGAAAATTAGAAAACAGTTCCTTCATAAAACAGCTCACAGCAAGATCTGGGGGCCCTCATTTATAAAGGGATATACGCTCAAAAAAATGGCGTACGCCAGTTTCTACGCAATGTTTGCGATTTTATAAAATACTAACTTGACGGGAAAATGTGCTGTCCTCCACGCAAACTCTAACCCATGCATGCGTACGCACTAAGCACACAAACGGGAGAGACGAGAAAACTGCGACCCAGTTGCAGAAGGAAGAAATGGAGAGAAAATATGCTGGAAATAATACCTAAAATAAAAGTGTTACCTCATTTATCAAATATGAAGAAATCATCTTTCAACACATTGATTAAAGCCATCTTAAAATGATTAAACAAACGCCTGTTTGAGACTCCTCAGTGCACACAAAAACCATAACTTGGAGAAATAAATAAATACGGATATGTTATTAAAACCACCTCGAATATGTTGGTGTTAATGTTAGAAATGTTTTCTCATTAAATGTATGCGGTAAGCAGGAGGACAGAATAACGTCCTAAACTGACGCCGTTTTGCTTTTCTATAGGTTGTAGATACGAGCATTGGTTTTATATAGCTATCGCGCTTAATCCGTGTGTATTATGCCGTTTGCCAGACTTGATAAGTCGCTCGTAAAACACCAGGAGGTATGGAAACTAAGAACACCATATGTGGTAAATTGTACAGCTAATATAACACAACACATTAGTTGTATTTCCTTTAACTGGTGGATTATGGATATATAGTTGCCTGGATCGACAGCTGGAACACAAACCACCAAATACAACACAATAATTCAGATCCAGTCGTCATGACTCCCATCTCCGGAGGGATTCCCCGTCATTTCTTACAGTTTCTCATCAAGGGGGTGTCTCCTGTCCCCGGTGCAAACACACTGCCTGAGGAAGGTTATGTGTATTTTTTTGTCATTAACTTTTTTTCGGACACACTTATTTATTTATTTAGGTGACGATCCGACCTCCATGCTGCTACTTCGGGTTCAAACTGCAATCCCCAAAAAATATGATTTATCTCGACCTCCCCAAATAAACCCCAATATAAAGGGAAACGGGCGTAGGAAGTGCAGTACGCACTTCCCTCGCCGGTACGCAATGTTTTGTGAATCGGAACATTTCTGTACCTATTCTTTTGCTTTGTACTACGTAAGCAACCTTCCCACGTGAATCCTACGCAAGGCGTTATAAATGAGGCCCCAGATCACCACTAGCGATGCCCCATTTAGTTCTGTTAAATTAGGGATGAAATAATATAATAAATGGAGAAACTGAGTACAGTAAAATATAATGAAATATGACAAATACTATATTCAAAGTGGAGAGCTGTGCAGATTTAAACAGAGGTAGTGTTTTTCTGGGATGGATAATAAGAGGCTGTAATGAAATATCAAATGATATTTTTAATTCTCATCAGTGAACGAGCCAGAGTGTTCAGTATATTTAGTCTGTTATTAACTCTAAATCACTTTTCCAGATGCACCTTGGTGTGGACACTGCAAACAGCTGACTCCCATCTGGGAGAAGCTGGGAGAGAAGTTTATGGACAACGCTGATATCGTCGTGGCTAAGATGGACTCCACAGCCAATGAGATCGAGACGGTCAAGGTCCACAGTTTCCCCACCCTCAAGTTCTTCCCCGCAGGAGACGAGCGCAAGGTGAGCGTTTCCCACCAACATTTGATATTCTGAAATACAATATCTTTTGGCATCATCTCGCTCATCTTCAGGATCTCCTGTACATAAACCGTGGCCGGATTGGCTTCTCACTAGCGCCTCTTGATTCATGTTTAGAATCTGACAGATCAGCTGGCCCGCGTGAGTTTCTGCACGATTATGTTGCTGTTTGGTCCTTAAAGATTCCTGCCTGATGACTTCACTCTCTGCTCAGCCTGCGACCTGCCTCTCACCATGCCAGCTGTCCGTTTAGCCATCTGAAATGAGTGTTTATTAATCGTTGGGTCAACCCCATCGTAATTCTAAGGATTAGCTCATGATTCTTCTTAGAAGAAACCAACATAAGACTCAAGAACAGGAGCCATGAATAAGCTGTGTGGCAGGCCGGTCATTATTGTCCATGAAATGCAAGCACAGACAATAATTGATCAGTTCAGAGGTCGTTTGAGTGGCCACTTTTGAGAAACCGGAAGCATGCCACGTTTTATGAGTGGCCAAGACCCTGTTTACAACACTGACTTTTTTATTAAAGCTGTGCGCACTGTGATCGGTTTACCCAAGATTTATATTTAAAGCGTCATCAAGACACAAACATTCAAATCCCTCGGGGTGGTCTGAGATTGCATTTCAACCACGTATCTTTTGTAGTGTCAAAACGCTAATATAGACCTAAAGGGAAAATGTGACAGATGCAACAAATGTTTCTTTTTTTTTATCACCAGTTGGTTTTCAAATTGGGTAAGCTTGCTTTGTCTCCAAATGTTCAAAACAGTCCTTAGAGAGGTACTATGAGTTCGTCGAACATGATGGGTAATTAGACCAGCCTGCATCACAAGGACTAGTCCCAGCCTGTATTATTTTTAATTTTCATTCACTGAAACACAAGTTAAAAACAACACATTTGGGGTCTTTGCAAATGGAAATAATCATGAGTTTTATTGGTTTATATGGATCCCCAAGTGTTGCGTTTTCTTTTTGGAACACATGCACATCGTGTTTGCATCTTCTAGACTTTTTGTTTGGGCCTCGAGTTAAAACACAATCGTTGACGTTTTACCAAAAATCATGTCTGGTCAACAGGTGATCGATTACAACGGGGAGAGAGAACACTGGAGGGCTTCAGTAAGTTCCTGGAGGAGCGGCGGTAAAGATGGGCGGCGCCCCCGCAGGAGACGACGATACGATATGGACGCAGAGGTAAGATCAAACAGAGACCCTCAACCCCTGATCCCAAAGCCGTCTGAGGACTGAAAATCTGTTCAGATCATCTTATATGGATTTTCCACACAAATTATGCAGTCAAGTGTCTGTAGGACTGTTTACATGTATCTTAGTACACAAACAAACACAGCTTATTCTGATTAACCAAACACCAGTGGGATTTATCCATATTGAGGAGGGGCTCCATTAGTGAGGAAACTAGAGGATGGCTGTGACTAAAAACAGAGCAACAGCTGCTGCTGCTGGATCCATCTGTTTCAGGAGGCTGATTGTTCCCATCCATTGGTTTCAATGACTAATCAGTGTTGAGGGAATGGCTTTATGCTACAGTTGCATTGTTTAAAATACAGCCTAATTGTTTTCAACCACATATATTCAATACTTAAACCTTGTCAGAAGTATCACTTAAGATGTGGCTATGAAATAATGCTAACATGGCAGCCAACCTAAACTATTTCAGGAGAGATTCTGATGTATTATTATTTTTTATTTTGCATTACTATTCATTGTGTTTTAAAAATCTGTATTTCTGCACATCTGATTATTAGGCTACTTTTATACTGGTTTTAAAACCCTCTCTGCATAGGATTGTTTTTCACTCATGGTTCTCATTTCCAATAAGTCTAAAGCAGGGATTGGAAAATGGCGGCCCAGGGCCCCCCCACACTCCTCTTTTTGGCGGCCCTCAGATTAATTTATAAACACGTAATTAATAAGGGTTTAGTTTTTTTTTTATAGCTTGTAGTACTGATAACCGTCCACTAGACTCCTAGTTACGGTCGCGAAAACCGCAAAATAATGTGACGCGTTTGTGTGTATTGTGTTTGTTTCCCGGGGAAACACTCACAAGAAACAACTGGCTGTTGTTATGCCTGCTGTGGACGTATAGTTACCGCTTGTAAATTATGCCTTTACGAGCTTCAAAGTTGTATTTATCATCTGAATTTGGCGAAACAAGTTTAATATTCTAAAAACCAAGACTTTGTTTATTTGATAATCAGATCCTTGCCGTGTTATACGATGATTACTATAACGCTTTTCGTTCATAATTTCAGCGGGAGTGGAGTGCGGGTTGACAGGTGCCTGTTGTTCATTCCCTCATTGTGGAATAAGGGGAATGCAGAGACAGCTACAAGTGTCTTAGGTTCAAGTTAGACAACTACTGTCTGGGTTAGTGTTCATGACTTCATGTTTATGTCCTCTTAAGGGTTCATCTTAATGCACAAACATTTTCCGTGCTTTCCAATAGTTTAAAATAGTTTTTATTCACTCTGTTAAATAACCTGTTCAATACAAACATGCACAGTAAACATTAAATAACATTTCGGTGAACTGATATTTGTTTAGTGAGCTTATTAGAGGAGGCTCCTGAAAGAGATGTAAAATGTCAATGAAGATGTCAGAACTTAGTATATTGTTAATAATTACATACAATACTGGAATTGGTGTGTGTGTGTTCCAAGTGAATCCTGCGGCCCCCTGGTGGCCATGTACATCAATTAGGTGGCCCCCACCACCATCCCAAGTTGCCCATCCCTTCTCTAGAGCAAAGGTCTACATTTATTGAGAAAAGATATAGCTAATAATTTTGACAATTCAAAACATGGTGTTTCATTCCAAGCAAATCTTCAATCAGTATTTGTTGGCTCTTAGTCTTTTAAAAAACATTTTCACTCATAAACTCTCCTACTTGCTGCAGAGAGAGGACTATCAGCAATCAACTGCACCATGAATTACATTATAGAAGTATAATAAAAAAAGGTCTTGCATCATTAGAATGAATCACTTTTTAATTTCTTTACGTTGTAGAACTGAAAGAAAATAATTGTACTTATTAAATTCAAATTGAGGATTTTGTTTCAGAATGACATCTCCTTTTGATGGTGTCATCCTAAAATATGACACAAATATGCGACAACTGGTGCTTTTATTTGTATTAATATACCTTGTATTTTCTTCTAATATGGTGTAACTGTCATGAAATGTATTTTGGTTGACAAAATATTGACACTGACATTTTTGAAAATGATCAGGAATAGGGACATGATTGAGGGTAAAGAATAGAAGGGAATGTAGTGACAACACTGATGCCATAGTTTAATATCTGTATGATAAAAATGTATAGCTCGGCCACGGCGCTCGCTGTAGAGAAGACCTGCACGCTGAATGCTTCTGTCTTAACAACCCTCTGCTCGTCCACTCCAGGATTTAGATGATGTGGACGAAGGACAGGACATGGACTCTGATGGCGAGGACGACGACGGTCACGACGAGTTGTAAGAGCTGGCAGAGGAGAGAGAGAGGAGACGAGTCCCGCCCCTACCCTCCAACCATCACCACCATCACTTCCTCGTGGCCCTGTCCTGTGAACATTAATACTTCCCCCTTAACTTCCTCTCAGTCATCCATCAGTGGCGTGGCAGGGCTTTTTTTTTGCCAGCCACATCTCCAACCTCACAACATCTGGCCAGACTCGTCTTGTCCCACGAGGGAGGGGGGGGACTCTGTGGAAGAGCGCAGCACCTCCGTGGGAGACCTCAATGCCTTCTGCTCCACATCAGCTGTTTGCCTTGTATATTTAAACCAAATGTAAAAACGGCATTGAGATCCATTTTTCATAATGTTTACTTTTCTCCTGTTGAATTTGCTCTCCTCCTCCCTTAAGAAAAACTAAAGAAAAAAGAAAAGCCTTACCATGTTCAGTGTGGGTATGAGCTTGATTAATGTTGTAACCTGTATTTGTAGGTAAGGGGGGGGGGGGCTGCTGATGTTCTTTCCTCCTGAGGGAAGCCCAGAGTTTTATGTGGAGGTTTTGTAAGGACTCTCAGGGGACAAGGGGCCATCCTGTAAAATGTGTTTATTTTGCAACATCTTCACTAAAATACACCCCTCACAGCTAATCCAGTGTAGCTAACCCCCCCCCCACGTTTTCTTTCTTTAGGTGGAGGGGGAGTCTACTTTTCATTTCATTCCTTTATAATCCCTCGGTTCAGTCTCCTCATATCCGCTACTGACTCTTTTTCTAAAAAAGGAAACTTTGGGGGAAAAAAAACCCTTTTTTATTTAATTGCTTTCACAGGTTTTTTTATTAATTTAGGATTTGTCATTGTTAACGATGTGCCCAGCTGTAGCCAGCTGTTGGGGCAGAGTTGGCCCCCAGACACGCTCTCAGACCTGGGATGGTTTCTGGAGCCCGTTGTGACGGGTCGCACTGCATTCATGCCTGATCAGAGATTCACTGTGGTTACTATGGTTACTAAGCAGACAGATATTGGGAGTTTACTGTTCAGATTGGTCTGAGAGAAGTGTCTGTATCTGAGGTGGGAGGGAACAAGTGCACAGCCCCAGCCCTCACCCATTATGTACCGCCTTTTGGCTCCACCCAACACCCTTGTTGCTGCCGTGTGTGTCTTTGAGAGGGAGAGAAAGAGAGAGAATGCTGTGTGAATGTTGTATAAAGTGCAAGCTGAATGACTAGTTCATGTTTTCTGGTTGTCCATGAACAGAGAGTGATTGACTGCGTGTGTTGTGAGGCAGAAGGGGGCGGCGGGGGGGGCTTGAGTAAGGTGATGGGATCACAGCTACAGCGGTGGGGGAACTTAAAACATTCCATCATGTCCAAATTGATGTGGAAAAACGTGAAATGGTGGCCAATAAAAAAAAAAAATGCGGAAAATAAACAATTTGTCGTCATTTTTTTATTCATGAAGGGGGAAAATTACATTACAGTCAATGGCTGTTATAGAATCTTTAACCCCAATGGATGGATGATTTCACAATAAAAGGGGGCAAGCTGTGTACCGTGCAACATTACTTTAACATCTGAACAGAATACATGCAGGGCATAAACTTCTGCTTGTTTGTGAATAACATGTCCTTAAATTGTCAAAATGGCCTTTATAATGACACTTATAGAACCTTGTTTGATGGATGAATAGTCCCAAACCCAAAATAGTTAACTATTGTTGGGGCAAAGAAAAGTAGTAAATGTGAACCCTTCAAGCACTGAGGTTTCACTATCACTCGACATATTAGTCCAGCCTGGAACTCGACACATTTTAAAATATATAATTGTATTTAAGAATCCCACAAACTTAACTTTCATCTAGAGCCATCATCGGATCAAAAAGTGTAATTTGTTTATATACTTTGACTTACGATGTAAACATTGGAAATCATCTCCCCCATCATTCTGAGCTGTACTTGATATTTAGTGCTAATCACGCCAGACTAAGATGAACATGGTAAACATACTAACTGCATGTTAAACGGTAGGGTATGTAATTGTGGAGAAAGCAGATCGAGTGCGCTAGAATTTGAAAGTACACAACTGGAACAAAATCTGCCTCTTCCTTCAGACTTCCTTACAGAGCCCCTCCTCCAACACACACACGAACGTGGCACATGACCAATGAGGGCACGAGATAAGTTTGTGCACAGATGAAGGCTGACAGGCAGGTAGTAGTGATGGGAATTATGGCTCTTTGAAGGGAGCCGGATCTTATGGCTCCGTTCCTTTCAAAGAGCCGTTCAAAAGAGCCGTTTTTTTTAAAAAGGGGGCGGGGTTACTAGGTTTATCTGCGAAATAATCACCAGGATAATGATTGACTGCATTGCCAGACCTAATGTCAATAATCTGCATTGTAAACATGACACAAGGTGGCGCCATATCCATGTCATTCATGTCAGTGAATGTACTTTGAATTTACCCTCTGCATGTGTTAAGTAAATATAAAGTTGCCTTGCCTTGAATGAAATTCACGCAACCTCTTAATATTAGTAAGTGTGTTTTTAAGTGGCGATGGAGATTATTTGTTGACCCTGCTTTAAAGGATATTTTGCCTTTACAAATGGTGCGCTTTATCACTGCCTGGGTTTTGGTTTGAAGTGCATCCAAATGCTGCTGCGTTTTCGCGTTTGGCTCATTTTACATCCGAAAAACACGTCGTCTATCTGTCCAGTACCACTTGTTATGACCCTCTCTCGCGTATTCCGTTAAGACCCACCCCACCTAACTCCTCGTGCTGAAACCTACAAATCAGAGTAGGGGCGGGTCTTCACAGAATACGTTTGGGGAACAAAATCAAGCTTTTTAAAAGGCGAGTGAATTTTGGCAGGCAGTGAGGTGCGGACCAACTTTGATTGAACGATAAGAAGAACGGCTCTCACCAAGTACGACTCGGTTCCCCTCGTTCGTACCAAGGAGCCGTTCAAAAGAATCGGCTCGTTCGCGACCGACACATCACTAGCAGGTAGGCCATCCAGTTATTTTAGCCGGGCCGGCTAAAATGATTGGTCGTGCTTTTTACAGCGCTACGGCTTCCACAGATGAATTTATTTTATGTATTTATTGTCAAAGCACTTAATATACTCATTGCTATCGGGATGTTGAGAGCATACCCCACCTTTAACATTGAAATAGGAAAAGTGTCTCACACTTTTAATACAATTTTATAATTTGAAGTCTGCTTCCAGTGACCAGCCCCTCATCACAGCCCTTGGTGTCTCACTTGTTTTTATGTATTTTAAAGGAGCCCTATTATGCTCAATCTTCAGGTTGATATTAGTATTTTTGAGAGGAAAATCACGAGTTGAACAGATATGATTTGATAATTCCTAATAAACAGGATTTTGAAATATATTATAATGCTATCAAATTATCAAAAATAATGTAGTGCAGTGCAGGCTCCCAATTTCAAAATGTTCAGTATTAAACACTGATAAACTTAACTTAGGCTTTTCATTAAATCCACTATAATTTATGAGTTATTACTAGTTATACGGTGCATAAAGTCTTCGGGTGACCTTAAGTTCCATTGTAATCCCTGAATACAGTAAAAACTCCATCTACATTTGAAAATGCTTATAACACACCATACATCCACACTGCTAAACATACGTTATGATGACATGCAAAGAGTCATAAATGTGGTGTATGTAACTACATAGCCTACAATTGAATCATGTACTCTACTTTAGTACACTTTGAGGGACTTGTCCTTGAGAAGCAATATAGAAAAGTATAATATATTAGGCCTACTTTAGATTAAACTATGTAAAACAATGCGCTAGCCAATAGAAGCGTAAGTGGTTGCATAGTGATGTCATTATGTTACAGAATTAAACAGAAGTCCAATGGAGGTGTTTCAGGAGGGGTGGAGGTCTGTGGGAGAGAAACTCCCTCTTGTGGGAAACACAGGGATTGTAGTCTTTGCAGACCATTTACATGCACAGAAAACTATATCACAACACTACAGGAAAGGGAACCCAAAAACCATAATGGGGCCTCTTTAAAAGCTTGTTGACGTTAACATGAGTTTAAAGCACTTGCCTGTAGACTCCTGTTACCAACAACACTGGTGTTTGTTTTCACCTTCAGTGTGTACGTGTCTTCATGGCAGAGGGCGCTCCTGGAGACACCTGCTGTAGCGGGAACAAGCAGAGGAGGGTTAGAGTGGTTTTCCAGCTGTTTATATGTATGTCTGCAATAAGTCCGCTGAACTGGGATAACTTCCCCACCATGCAAATGCAGTCATCAAACTTCACAGATGTGTAGTTAAGATCCAAATGAAGGTTGAGTTCAAAGATGGGCGGGGTCTGAGCTATGTAGGCAAAGCAGACAACGTTTTCGGTCCATTTAAAAAAGATATACCAATAATATTTCCCAGAGCCAAAGGTGATGATTTCTATTTTTTATTTATCCAGTCAACATAACACATTTACATTTGTTTTAAATATCTTTAAAAAACATATATCTGATAGAGAAAAAGTCTTTAAAGCCTCACACAGACATGTTTTTTTATTTATTTCCAACTTGTAATAAAGAGGGTGATGCAAACCACTAATTTGGAAATGACCCATCCTCTGAGTGTAGAGTCAAACACCCTTTTCCCTCCATGCCCCTGCAGCTGGCACTGACACACTCCCGCTATATGAACTACTTTAACACCCTGTTTACCAAAAGCCCCCCCTCACAACTATTTCAAAGTGGGCAGCATCTGGGTATGTGTGGGTGCCTTCAGAGCAACAGGTTCCTGGCTGTCATGTCTGAAACCGTTACTTGTATCAGCGGCCTGGGACCGCTGGTGGGAGGGATCTGACCAGAGGCCTACTCATCTTCCAAACATCGACACTGGATCCTGAAATAGCCCCACAGAGAGTATAAAGAGCCCGCACGGAGGCCTGTTGAGGTGAAGGACGACACAGAAGAAGCACTTGATCTTCCTGCAGCACAACCTCTGAGCTCTTTTCAGATAATCTGCTTGGATTTTTCAAAATTTGAAGAATATTCGGTTGGATTTCACCAGTTTTTAAGCAAAAGTTAAATCAAACTTCTGCTCAGGATGAAGTACTTCCAGTGCCCCGTGACTCACCAGACCAGAGGAAACAAGGCCTACACCAGCAGGAGTGTGGGGTCCCACTCTGCAAGAGCTCTAAAACTCTGAAGCAAATCCGCAGTGTGCACTTCCCCAATGATGTATTTTCCAGGACTATGTTCGCCACGGAGAGCTGGAGAGGGATTGGACTTTTCATGCGAGCCAGAAGAGTCAGTCTGGACACCATCTACCCTCTGGTGAGAGACATTTGCACCACCCTGATCAAGTAACCTTATTCTGTATTTATTAACACCATCATAGGCTGAACTGATGGTCATTTCTAACTGGGCTTTCTCTGCAGGCATGGCCGCGATGCATGAGGCCGTCCTGACGGGGAACCTGGAGTGTGTGAAGCTGCTGGTGAAGCACGGAGCAGATATCCACCAGCGGGACGAGGAGGGCTGGACCCCCCTACACATGGCCTGCAGCGACGGCTTCCCACACATTGCACGGTAAGCAGACAGTCTTTTATTTAAAAAGAATACAAAGCGAAAAGTTCAAAGCTCTATTCAAGTTTGAATTGAGTAACTTTTGTGAAAAAGAAGCAACTAGGTGCATTTCCATCTGCCTGTTTTTATGCCAATGTCTATTTCTATTAAATGCTGAAAATGTAAAATGTGTCTTAAAGGTCCCATGCTTTTCTGGTTATTACCCGTCCCCTTGTGTGTTATGAAGGTTTTTCTGCATGTAAACGGTCTGCAGTCACAAACCCTCAAAGTACACCCTGTAGGGAGTAAAACTCTAACACAGAAAATACCTGTCTATGCTGCCCCAGAACGCCTCTTTGGAGATTTCTCATTTTCCATTTTTTTCTTCCGCGAACCAAGTGACGTAACGACGACCCAATGGACCAATTGATCCAAATGGACCAATCCGTGGAGCTCCTCACACACCAGGATCCCTTGGCGTCACTATCAAACGCAGTGGGGGGACCTTTAGCGTCGATTTTCAACTATCAGGGAGTCCCATTGACTTGCATAGAGCTTTTCTCAGCCGCAGCTGCGCCACACACTCACGTGTGTGTGTGCTCAGGCTGAGTTTCGCGGTGTCTCGCTGTCTCGCAGACCCCACGCAGCAACCAGGAAACGACACCAGTAATCCAGCTCACACTGTCGGCTCCTCGAGCCTCAAAGGGCGGAGCAGCGAGCCCCGCAACGTCCCGCCAACACGGCACCCAGACCCCACGCAGCATTCTCATCTGTTTGTCATTACTGGTGTCATTTTCTGGTTGCTAACAAACGCCATTGTAACACATAAACACACATCAGAGCACAGTGGGCTCATAGGGAGGTGGGGGCAGGAGCTCCAACAAGGCGTGTAAGACAGAGAGTGAATACACATGCAGAGATGCTGTATGAGAAACCAATGTGATTTTGGAACAATGTAAATCTATTCTAGTAGACTCAACAATGGAATTATGATCAGTAGAAATTGCCATGACATGGGACCTTTAAATATGCGAGAATTTGTTATGCTTGTTTATGTGTAAAAGTTAGTGCATGGACAAAAGAACATTGCAACCAAGTACATTTAGTGAGTTAAAGGTGGCAATTATTTTGGATGTTACCTGCTAACATGTGAAATCTAAACATCAAAAGAGTGATGTATATTAGCAATTAGCAACCAAATGCTACTAGTCACTACCTAATCAAATTAATTGTAGGGGCAATACCCAGAGTGTATTTGATTTAAGTTTTACAACTTTTCATTCTTATGAAGAATTTTTCTTCTTTTTTCTTGTGATGTAGTTGCACTTTATAGCTTGAACTTTGGGCAACAAAGGTGACATAACAATTAGCAGCTGACATTACATGTTTTTGCATTAGCAGGCACATACAGTACCAGCATGTATTAACACAAACACACACCACTCCACAGCTTCCTACGTCACAGAAGTAAGGGAAGCTGGAGGATCTGCTGCATTCTTGGCACAGCCCGCTGACCCTCCTGACAACTGAAGCACGGCACACACCCGCATTGAGTTTGTGGCAAAGCAGCAGGATTCAATCTGTTTGAGTGAGCAGAATTCTCTTCTGGTTTCCTCCAGCTACCTTCTCTCGCATGGGGGCCGAGACAGAGCTGGTGAACGAATGCGGGGAGAAGCCGGCAGACCTCATCGAGCGGGACAACAAGGAGCTGCTGGAGCTCTTCTGCCTGGCTGTCAATGACTGAGAACACGTGGCTTTAAAGACACACACTCCTCTGGAATCTACTGTCCAGGCACTGTCCTGCAGGGATGGATAGAACACGTGACGTCAGTGCAGCACACTGGTGTTGAGCGCTGACTCAGCTCTGGAGGTCAAAGACTGGATGTGAGGCAGAGGATGGGCTGGTGGCTGGGGAGGGGACTTTAGCTGGTGGGGGGGGCTGCCCCCTGTCTCCTCCAGCAGCACAGAGATCCTGTAAGAGCTTCCCGTCGTTTTATACCATAATGAACTCGATTCATTTTTTGTGTGTTTTGTTTCTGACACTTGAATTAGGGTTTTTGAATGAAATAGTTACATTGTCAGCTCATTAGCACTCCGAAAGCTAACATTAGCTTATGTTGACTGCCTCTAGAATGTGGTAATCCAATTTCTAAACCCAGTGACTTGTTCCTTATGGTCACTTTCAGACTTAGCCGTATTGATTAGTAGTTGTTTGCACTGTAAATGAGTTTTTTATACTTTTTAAAATACATTTTATCAAAAAAGTGTGTCTGCCATTTCCTCTGCTCCCAGCTCTGTGTCACAAATACTGTCATACTGTTGTTTGCCATAAAAGATTAAACATCATAGTATAGTTTGTCGAAAAATAGAGAAAAAACAACAAATCGAAATTATTCGAGTAAACTTCATATATTGAAAATAACAATCAATAAAACATAATATATTGGTTATATCAGAAGAAAAATACATGGTACTACAAAATGTATATTGACTTATTGTAGTATGTTGAAAAATAGTAATTTTATTAAGTAGAAAATGTCACAAAAAACGACAAAGAAAAATATCAACAAAGAACAGGTGGGTATGTCAATATATTAAAAAAAAACAAGTTTCTACTAACAATATTATGATTTTTTGATTGATTGATTTTGTTGATTGGTTCTTATAGTCATACTAAACTATGTCATTTTTTTATACTTCCGACATACTATACTATGTTGTGTATTTCAATATATAAGAAAAAAAATCAACATAGTTTAGTACGTCGACAAAATAAGAAAAACAACATGGTATAGACTATCGGAGAAAGCGACACAGTATAGCCTAAAATATAAGTGTAGAATGTCAAAAATATGAGAAAAATAGACAGTCTGTCAGATAATATAAAAATAAAAGTATAGTATATTCGAAATGTTCAGAAAAAAACGATATTGTATAGTATGCTTACATTTTCAATAAAAAAACAACAGTGTTGAATTATGCAAAAAAAAACGGCGTTCTATAATATTTCGAAATGTTTCAGATAAAACATAGTTTTAGGATGTCGGAAAAAAACAACATACTGTACAAGTATTGTATGTCAAAAATATCAGAAAAACAGATGGTACAGTATATCGAATATATTATAAAAAAAACAACATAGTATGTCGAAAATATAGAAAAAAAACAAGATGGGATAGTATGTCCACATTTAAGGAAAATACGACATAGAATAGTACATTGAAAAAAAAAGAATTAAAAACATAGTAGTGTTTGTCGAAAACATGAGGGAAAAGAAATGTCCAAAATATCCCAAAAATCGAAATGGTTGTCTGTTGAAAAATATTAGAAAGAACATAGTAAAATATGTTAAAAATATCATAAAAACACAAAGTTATATCAGATTAGATATAGATATTTTTTGATGTATAATACTATGTTTTTTGGGATAGTTTTTGACATACTATGTCTATTATTCCTCATAATTTCGACACAGTATTCTATGTATATTTTTCTCATATTTTCGACGAACTATACAATCTTTTTATATCATCGACATACGGTGGTTGTGGTTTTTACTGTAATTCGACATACTACACTATGTTGTTTTTCTGATATTTTTTTGAAATACTTTACTATGTTGTTTTTAATATATTTCAACATAAAATACTATGTTGTTTTTTATTGATATTTTGGACATACTATAGTATAGTTTTATAAGTTGTAGTACTTTTAGTTATTTATTTTTCTTACAAAAAGAAAAGTACATTTTAAGAAAAATCATTTTGAGGGTCAGTCTTTTAAAATAAAAAAACAAAACAAAACCTCAATGCATTATTTATAATCCAGATAAATCTAATAATTTTCAAGGGGGTTAAATACTTATGCAAGTCACGGCATGTTCCCAAACCAATGCCAGACGCTTCTGGGTAAATCAACCACACTAATGAAAGTCATGTCACTCACATGTAGCATGCACAGCATCAGGTACAGGGCATGTCATGTAGGGTTTGTATTTGTATTTAATCACATACTTAATCTGTCAACAGATCACAATAGGTTCCATGTGTCCTTTGCATAACGTTAGATGAAGGACTACAAAAACGTAGTTATTTACAGCTGATGTAAAAATGTCCTCCTCTGTGAGGGAGTCCCTCTCTCCCCTCTCTCCGGCACCTCGGGTTCATTCTTTGAACTTCCACTCCTGCCGGCACATGGGGCACTGCTGCTGGACCTGCTGCGAGTTCAGCCATTTCAAGATGCAGTGCATGTGGAAACAGTGCGAGCACTGACCCCAGACCAGCGGGCAGTCATCCCCAGGCACTTTACCTGCAAAACATGTTTTACATTACATCTCATTTACAACAGTGAGAAAAGAGTGCTAGCTGTCATACTCATAACCTAAAGCAGGGATGGGCAACTTGGATGGTGGTGGGGGCCACATAATTTATGTACTGGCCACCAGGGGGCCGCAGATTCACTTGGAACACACACAAATTCCATGTATTGCAAGTGATTATTAACAAATATACCAAGTCTGACATCTTCATTGACATTTTACAATCTTTCAGGGAACATCCTCTAATAAGCTCACTAAACAAATATCAGTTCACAGAAAAGTTATTTAATTTTTACAAGTGGCATGTTTGTATTGAACAGGTTATTTAACAGTGGAATAAAAATGTCAGTCAGGTTCAGGCCCTATAGTCTATCACGTACAATGTGAGGAAGTGCTAGCCTTTGCAGACCGTTTTCATGCAGTAAAACCTATACAACACACTTCAGGAAAGGGAAATAATAGGGCCTCTTTAACAAACTGTACCTTATGCAATCCTAACTGCATCTTTAGATTTACTGTTTCTGTTAAATGCATACAATTTAATGGACATTGCAGTTTGATAACCATATTAAGAAGTAGGGATTTAATTGATAATCTCATTTATATTCTGCAGTGCTTTTCGAGCCGACTGTAAATATACGAAGACATGGATTTATTTTGTATTTTAAAATACAGAATAGACCTATGCAAAGCCTCAAGTGTGCACCTTAAATCCAAGGACATATCAAGGAAAAGCTAACTGCAGGAGTTGCAGTTACAGTACTTTATTATTACTAGAGCTGAAGCTATTAGTAGAATTAGCAGTAACAGATCCACAGAAGAATAATCGCCTACTATTTTGATTGACTCGATGTTAAAGTCATTTTAAGCAAACATTTCAGATATTTTCTCAGTATAGTGTCGTAAAAAATGTTTCGCATTGTATGTCATACAACTAATAATAAACAAGTAATAGCATAGTATGTCCTTTAAAGTATTACTGTTTTTGATGTTACAAAAAAGTCACAACAAATAATAAAAGTTATTTTAAAGTATGTAAAAAAGTGTTGTGAAAATATTATGATCTGTCATAAAAGAAAGACATAAAAAGAGATTTTAAATTGTGCAAAATCCACTTTTTCATGTCTTTTCTACATCAACATGTGTCCCCTCTGTGTAAAGAGACTCTGAACGTTTCAGGAACAAAGACCCCCTCTCTTTTTGTCCTGATCCATTTATATAAAAACCTGTCTGAAAATGAGCTGATCAGATTTTGGCCACTTTATGATGTCATGATGTTTTTTTGGCTTGTGTAACCATTAGCCAATCACCAACCAAGGTAACCAATGAGTTACTAGTTACTATACTAAAATAATATGAGCTAATACAAAATAACTAAAACATAATCTATGATATAAAATGATAGGTTAAGATATGGATCAGCAGTATAAATTAATGAAGCTCCACCTTTACCAGCTGTGATGAACAAATTAATGCATGATTAATTACAATCCAGTAATTAATATATATGATTCTAAAATGGGACATTACGCACAATTAATACTTTTACTTTTGGTACTTTAAGTATATTTTCATGCCAATACTTTTGTACTTTCACTCATTTAAGATTTTGAATGCAGGAACTGTACTAGTATTTTTACACTGTAGTATTGTTACTTTTTTGCTAGTAAATAATCTGAGTACTTCCCATCAGTTAGCATCGCAGTTAGTCGGTTACTCACAGTCTGGGCAGCAGCCATTGAAGGGCATCCGGCAGATCCCGCAGTTTTCATCATTAGCTACCCACAACCAAGAGGCCACAGCGTTCCACTGTCGGATCTTTACCTTCATCCTCCAGTCTGACAACAGCAGACACACTCAGTGACACACTCGCATATGAACCACAGCAGCTAGCGTTAGCATAGGAACTAATGTTGACAAAAGGCTTTTCTAGCTAGCTGTTCAGAGATATTAGCCAATTTACTGGACAGCGTATAACGACTCCTTCATATATCAAACACGATATAAGTTAAAGTGTTTCTTTACAAACTAAATCATGCTATTGCTAGTCTCATGCTCGTCAACAACATGCAGCTAGCATTTTAACAACACGGGGGAAAATGTACTTCTTCCGCCCAATCCCAAACCACGCCCTACACCCTACCCCTACACACTCCCCCGTGACGGAGGCCCAATCCCAAACCACTCCCTCGACCCTACCCCTCCGTGACGGAGTGAACTCCGTCTGTAGCCACACGAGCCACACTCGCAGCTGGATGAGGCTCCCTCCTGTCAGATGGAGGGAGTAAATACAGCGGCAAGCTTTGGGATAAACTCCCCTCTCTCCGGCAGAAACAGGAAATTCCGTAACTGTATGTAACAACGGTTTCAAATCAGCATCTCTTAGACAAAAAATGTAAATTAATAACTCAAATAAAACTCCAAACATCTTTCATTGTGTTACTTTTTTGTAAAGCTCTTTTAGTTTTAAACCTGATGTTTATAAGCTTCTTAGTTTTTGCAACAGTCTGTAAATATACACAACTTTATCATAAAATGCACACATTTACCTTTTTCTAGACTAAACACAGGTATGATCCTAAGTTAAAAAAATATGAGGTTGTTAACATCGCAATTTATCAGTGGATGTTTGCTGGAACTACTTGTAAACAGCGTGTTTCCTGACGGACACACACAGCGTTGAGACCGGTCAGGTAGAGACCGGTCTCCAGTCAGCACCGCTGCAGACTCGCTGGTTTGGAACAGCACTTATTGTGGCGGACCCTCCGCGCGAACGCGCAAACGGAGGGGTAGTGTGTAGGGGTAGGGTGTAGGGTGTATGAGGTGTGATTTGGGATTGGGCCTTCTTCTACTGTTGGAATTCCGGCTGGCCGTGGCTTGTAAACGCACCGGCGCAGCAAGTACACGACACGCCCACCTGACACGACACTACGGTGGCTGAGAGACGTTGATACCGTACATGGCAGATTAAAAATGAATTGCAAATGTTATTGTAGCATTTTAAGCAACTATTAGGCACATTAATTAATAACCTAGTCTATCCGTTTGGGACACATATGACTTTAAGCACAAATCATTTTGTCTAATTAATCAATTAAAACAAAAAGGGGGCTTAGGAGTCAACTTTATTTTTATTTTTTAGTACATATAAAATAGGTAATAATGAGAACATCTATTAATTATGTTTGTCTAACTGCTACACATGTATTTATACATAAATGTAGATACTTATGAACATCTAAATATAGTTGTTAAAGGTTTTAAGATATAAATAATCACATCATGGGGTCATTAAGGTTTCAAACAGGTTCATGTAAGGTACGCCTACTATAACATGAAGACGTGATTTTTCAAACTAATTTCTGAATCTCACATTAGCCTGTAGTTTGGTATATTATTGATATGGGCTGGACACCCCTTCACAATGATCATTGACTTTCTTTAGACCAGATTAGGAGGGCCAGTCAGGCCACTAATGAGCTCAATCATTCACATGTATTATTATTACTTTATAAATTAAGAGTACTAGGGGTCTATTACAAAACCTTTGAAAGAATCGTCATGCATTCTGAATGTTTCTGTACTTGAAAAACAGGCATCATGGCTCAAGATCCTGTTCTTGTTTAAGATTATTCATACTAATTTGTGAATGTAACATCCATATTCACTCTTCAAAACTGAAACAACTAAAACATTTTTAAAGCATTGCAGGCCTAAAGCTCTACGTCAGTGACCTATATTTAAATTTCTTCCATCAAACTTTAAAAATGGCAAACAGCATGTTTTTAAAGATTTAATCTTTTAAGAAACAAAATATCAACTTTGAACAGAAGGGTGCCACACAAAACATTGCAAGACCAAAATATATGACCATGGTTGGCCCTCCGCTCCCCGCATTCTCTGCAGCATTTTTAAATGAGATTTTGTTTATACTGACTTTGAATTTGGGGTGTCTTGAAGTAACAGACGAAAATCTTCCATGTGTATTCTTTCCAGCAGTTTGAGTTGGTTATGTTAAAAATGTTTTGGCACATTTGTTCCTATTCTGCTAATTGTATATTGCAGGATATTTAAGTTTCCCATGTACTTTTCTAATTAATAATAGTATGTTCATCTTGATGTTTTACTTCTAATATTGTAATCATCTTAGTTAGAAATGCTGTTTCCACCCCAACCTCTCCTGCTGAATGATTTTATATATTGTTACTGAAAGTGCTTGTCTTTGATATTATAATGATTACACCAGAAAGTCACTCTTTGTGAGATTTTTTTTTCACATTTTTCCTAGCCACAAGATTATTTCACCTCAAAGCTGGGTGAAGGTATTGATGCACGGATCAATGCAATCCTTTACAACAGCATTCCACTATGGTTGGGGATGTCTGTAAAAAAAGGAGAAATAATCTTAAACAAAACAAGTGTCGCAATATAGGGAAACAAACTGTGACAAAAACATATCAATTAGAATCAGAATCAGAATTGGCAGACGGGAGGCGTACCTTCGGGGTGGCGCAAGGCAGAGGAGAAGCAGAGATGTGTAACACCAGATTATCCTTGTTAATTACACAACATTGATTGGTTTAAATTGTGTGCAATGCTTTTGTATTTTTCCCCTTCGATTCGGAGAAACAAATATTTTTTCGGAGTTTAGGATGGCAGAAGACACTACACTACCCAGAATCCCCAGCTATCGTTTAGGACTACACCATGTGCTCTGTTTGACAAACCCCGTGATTAGTTATCAAGCTCTGTGATTGGTTGACCTCCAACTGCATTCCATATAAAAAAAAACGTTTCGTAAAAGATGATAAAATCATCATCAGGATTGCAAACAACTTTAAGGTGCATACCGCCACCTACTGTACAAGAGTGCACCATATCATCCTTTCACCAATTGTGGAATTATACCACTGTATTTATGTTGTTTTAAATTCTTCCAATCAATCCTGTTTCACTCATACTTAAGAATGGCCTTCCTGGTAGCTCTTACCCCCTCACCTTCTGTTCCCATATCCCCATCAGGCTCCACTCCCTTCCTGCCTCTCTGACCCATAGACTGTATATATAAAGCTCTGACCCTGTCTCTTAGTTTTTCCCTCTCTGTTTTGTACATGTTGCAGTGTAATACGATGTGTTCCACATTTTCTTTCACTCCACACCCCCTGCATTCTTCAACTTCGCTTTTTCCCATTATAAACATTGTGCCGTTTAATCCTGTATGATCCAGTCTGAGTCTAGTGATGATGATCTCCTCCCGTCTGTTCCTTTCTGTATAGATCTTTGGTATGACTGATTTCTGTAACTTGTGGTATCTCCTCCCTTTCTGATCTTCCTCCCACCTTTTCTGCCATATTTCCATACCCTTCTTAATTATTGCTTTTCCTTCTCCTTTTCCAAGTGAAACTGGTATTGCTATTTCCTTCTGTAACGCATCTTTTGTAACTTATCAGCATGCTCATTCCCTTGAACCCCCTCATGTGCAGGTACCCAGCATAACTGCACATCTATTCCCCTCCTCTGAAGTCTCAATAAGCAGTGGTTAAGTTCAATAATGAAATCTTCTCTAACAGTTATTGTCGACTGTATGCTTTTCAAAGCAGATAGTGAGTCTGTGCATATCACCACCTTATCTGACTTCTTCAACCTATTGTAGCCCAATAATTGCTGCTAGTATTTCTGCTGTATAAACTGATAAGTTATGTGACACTCGTTTTGAGATTGATATTTTGAATTCTGGTATATACACGCCTATCCCCACGCATTCTTGCTTCTTAGATCCATCTGTATACATTTTGAGGTAATTGTAATACTTTTCATTCAGGTACATACTCGTTTTAATTCCCACTTCATTTATTTGCCACTCTTTTTTCCTTTCTATGATACTCACAATCTATATTAGCTTCTGGGAAAAGCCATTGGGGAACACTGCTAAATGGGCTTGCTTTGGCAAACTTTATGGTCTCCACTCCATATGTCCTCGTTCTCTCCTTACTTGTCCAGCCAAACCCACGCCCCTGGAACTTTGTATATTCCCAGCAATCCTGTAGTATTCTGTTTGTGATATTTTCCTCTCCACTTTCTTGTAGCCTGACCCAGTAGGCCTATGACAGAGCAATTTTCTCTCTTCTAAAGAATGCACACATGTGTTTAATCGTTAATGTCAGGTATGTACTAAGTAAATACATTTGTTTCTGCTCAAGATTAGATTCAACTTTATTGTTATTGCACAGATTACAGGTACTGAGACAACGAAATGCAGTTTAGCTTCTAACCAGGAGTGCAAAAAGCAGTAAAGTGAAAAGTAATGTACACAATCTACAGAATAAAATATAGAATGAATTGAATGATGAATAAACAGTGAGGGGTATGAATACACTAGATATACACAGTAGCCTATGAGCAGTATGAACAGTATTAACAGTGTGTGAGTGATTCTACAATTTAGGGTACATTCCATGTCCATTGATGTCCATTGATGATAATTATAATTATTCTAACTATTTTCTTCAAAAATATCATATTTTGCCTATTATTGGAAAGCATGTTATAATATCACACAAACATTATGTGCATCCTATGCTTTATTTAGCTTGAAATGTGTCATGATGTTCTTAAATTGTCAGTTTTTGCTATGTCCGTTTTTCAGTTGAGGGTGTCTTGGATTCAAAATAATGAATAAAAACCATTAAAGAAAATTCAAAAAATGATTCATTTATTTCAAAAGTCTAAATACTAAAGAATAATAACATATTTTTAATTGATTTCCCCCTTTAAATAATTTAAATATCTTAATATATGAATGTCCGCAAAAGTTCTGTCAACTATGTTACTAACAGAACTTCCCCCCTTTAACTCAAAAATTGTTTGTCCCAATACCATGTCACCAGCATCACATGATGCCATGTTCCTCTTTGGCAGACATTTTGAACACACTGTGGTGATTGGCCTCTACATTTTTACAATATTTTATGTATAATAGCACATGGTCAATTAATATACTCATTGACAATCAACAATGTTACGTACATTGTTATGGTTTACAATTGTTTAATGATTTTAATTCAATTATATGTGCAAATGTGATGTTAACCTGTTCAAGAAAATGACATGTGGTCATCCAGGCAAGGCCTACCATTGAAATGATGGGTCAAAATAGGGAAATTGTCAACTAGGTTACCTGTCAACTGAGTTACCCAGTACTGTAATAACTGTAGTAACTTAGTTGACAGGTAACCTAGTTGACAATTTGTATGACATGTAGACGTCATTACACATCATTATCAATGGAATTTTGCACTTCTGCCTTGAAATTAACATAGTGCTGATGGTTAATAATGTGTCCAGTCAACTATGTTATTTGCGTCAAATGTTTGACTTTCATTGTCAACTATGTTGCACCTCATTTTTTCAAATTTAAAATATCTAAAATAGTGCTTCTGATATCCTTTATAGTATAATGTATATCTACACAGGTTGGAGTTTTACATGACATCTCTTAAAACTATCAAAATGACCTGTATGGTAGTTTTATAATACAAAATATCCCTAAACTTAATGACAGTGCTGAACATATCACATGAAAAAACAAAACTTTAATACAATTATTTTTTAAACTTTAAAAAATCTTTGGATATATGGTAGAATAGACTCAAGAGCCTTTCAAATTTGATTTTACTTGAAGTGCAGGACTTAATCAAATGATTGTAATGACATCAAGTTTGTCCGTAACATAGTTGACAAACTGAGTAGTGAAAACATCCTTTCCCTTAAAATAAAAAAATAAATAAAAATGTTTAAGCTTTGCAACTAGTGGATATGTTACACTGAGGAATATACTAACTTGAACCACTGATTGTCCTATTGAGAAAGAACACTTTCTTTGTACTGTTTTGTTGATGTGAAATGCACCCTAAATTATAGAATCAGTCGTGTATGAATCATAGACTGGTATGAATACACGAGATACACACAGCAGCCTGTGAGCAGTATGAACAGTATTAACAGTGTGTATGCATATGCTAAGATATATAAAGTATGAAAACGGTAAGCAGTGCAAGTATAGTATAAAATATATAGATATTAATTTCATGATGATAAACATTGTGGAACAATGATGAAAAATGTGAATGGCCTCGCTCTCAAGTCTGCGGGCGTCTTTGTCCCGCGAGATTTCAACGTCTCATGTAGGCGAGCCTCCAGAGCAAGTCGGACAAAATGACTAACCATCGTGCAACGCACTAGCAGAGCGTTGATCGCAATTGCGCATGGTTCTGCGTCGGTCTCGCTTGTCTCAAACAAGCCTAATGAGAAAACGGCCACCCCCTGGGTATTGTCCTCTCAAGACAGGAAGGAGTCATCACATACACGATATATTACAACTAGCTCCTGAACAGCTTGCACTTCTTAGTGTCCTGGAGAAGAAGAAGAAGAAGAAGAAGAAGAAGAAGAAGAAGAAGAAAAGAAGAAGAAGAAGAAGAAGAAGAAGAAGAAGAAGGAAAAAGAAGAAGAAGAAGATAAAGAAGAAGAAGAAGAAGAAGAAGAAGAAGAAGGTGAAGAATAATAAGAAGAAGAAGAATAAGAAGAAAAGCGACACGGACACCCGAGGACTCCGAGGATTGTTGGAGATTTAAACTAAATTAAATTATTATTTTCGAGTTCCCTGTTCATGTTGACGTGAGCATGGAAGTCGAATGAACTCAAGGCTAAATTCTAACATTTCATACTTAGTTTTGTCACTATTTGGGTTTTTATCGAGGAAATTGGTCGAAGTGAATATAAATGTTGACTTTAAAGGAATCGAAACTGGTGCAAGAATAGCGCAAGTTAAGTTTCGTTTCTCCCTCGCAGCTCAGCCCAGCCCACTGGAGTTTCATGATGGCGGCGATGGACCAGAGTCAGTTTTCTCTGTTGAGTCTGGAGGAAGAGCTGAGCTGCAGCATCTGTCTGTGTCCCTTTGACTGCCCGGTGACCATCCCCTGCGGACACAACTTCTGCCAGGACTGCCTCCTCGCCAGCTGGAAGGACTCTTACAGCTGTCCTCAGTGTCGGACCCACTTCCCCACCAAACCGGAGCTGAAGAAAAACACGGTCCTCAGCACCGTCGTGGAGACCTTCAACCTGCGGACGACCAAGAGCGAGGCCGACCTGGGGACAGCAGAGGACAGCCAAGCCGAGAGCCAGGATGTCATACGCTGTGATACATGTATGGAAGCAGAAGCGGCGCAGACCTGCCTCACCTGCATGGCCTCTTTCTGCGAGGAGCACCTGCGGCCTCACCGGGAAAACCCAAGATTTAGAGTCCACCAGCTGAGTGAGCCTGTCGGCGACCTGTCCGAGCGCATCTGCCCGGACCACCACAAGCTGATGGAGCTCTTCTGCAGCCAGCATTGCCGTCCCATCTGCAGCCTCTGCCTCCAGCAGGTCCACAAAGGCTGCTCCTTTGTGTCCCCGGAGGAGCAGAGGAACCTGAAAGAGGTGTGTGTGTTTGTGCAGGAGCCAGCAGCTGCTTGGCTTCGTTTGAAGGGGCATTCTCTCTCCCCACAAATATGGAAGATAGATTATTGTTTGTTTTTGTGCTCACTGCATTAAAACGTTATATGCCATACCACACAATGCTGAGATTTGACAAGTAATGTTACAGGTTTAAACTTACAAAATAATCTTAATAATACTTTCCCGAATGAACTGAATGTGTCCTGTTTCTCTGTTTTATAGTCCGACCTGAGAGGCAAGTTGGCTATCCTGGACGAGAAAATAACGAAGAACGAGAGAGTTATTTCGCATATTGGTGACATGGAGGACAAGCTAAAGGTAGTCCTGGATACTTGACATTTCATTATTTATAATCCTTATGAATTCCAAAAAAATAGTTTCTTGAAAGAAGAAGAGTGAATAAAGGAAAACATTAACAAGTGATTATTGTTCATTTGCAAACCATAACACTGAGATGTTGCTTTGTGTGGTAGAACTGTCATTTTCTCTAACCCCTGTATTTACTTTTTTCCTTTTGCCTACTGATGTGTTCTGATTCTCTTGTAGGACTCAGCGACCAACAGGAAGAAGGCCGTGGCAGCTGAGTATCAGCAGATCCGGGATATGTTGGCCCGAGAGGAGAGTGAAGCTCTGAATGCTGTTGACTGCGAGCTGCAGAGTGGTCAGACTAAGCTTAAGGGTCTCTCAAAGAAGTTCAATGAGAACGTTGTTCATATGAGTAAAGCTAAAGAAGACATCCACAGTCTGCTGAGTCAGTCCCAGACTCTTGCCTTCCTACAGGTGAGTCAATCAATCTGCAAATAATTGACTTTATCCTTTATACAGCCTACAAAGACACTAATCACGCTGTCTGTTTAATAGTGTTTATAATGTTATATTTAAAATCACAACCTTTTATCTTTTTTTTTAAATGACAGTATTCCACTCATAGATACACAATAGAAAATAAAAAAGCGTATTTCCAATGTATTGCATAACATCTTGTTGCGTTAAGAAAACAGTTTGTTCTTCTGCCTCCAGGCTTCATTCAACCTGCCAAAGGCTGCAACCTTTGACCCTTACACCCCTCAAATCAACCTGGATTCTAAGAAGGTGAAAGCCACGCAGGCCTTTTGTGCAGACCTGAAGGAGCACCTGACAGAGATGTTTAAACCGCCTGTTGAGGACAGACTGCTGATACGCAAACCGGGTGAATGTGCAGTTAAACTTTTAATGGGAGATTTAACATTTTGAGGTGCATAATGGGATAATGATAAAGCCAACTTTTGTTGCAAAACATAACATGGGCGTCTGGAGAGCTTGTGTTGTGAGATACTGGAATTTAACTCCAATGTCTTGTCTCTGCCAGGCGTATGCCAGTAGGGAGACTTATGTGTTTGTGTATGTGTCTGTCTGCATCTCACACACTACTGGACAATTCATCCTATTATTATTTTTTTTTCATTCATGGATGAAAAACTGTTTATGGCTCAGCAACGGAAAGCACTGGACCTCATCCCAAATCTGGTATGTTAATCTCTGCTTTTAACCTATAATACAATATCGGCCAATGTGTATGATAAACTCACGTCTGCACAGCTTTGAAGTCGCTGAAAAATGCTATATGTGAATATTTGCTTCACGATTGCAACGGCAATTTAGGTGTTCCTATATCCATTTGTAGTAGCTGTTATCGTCTGTAGCTGTTGGCATCTGCCGTGTCTGGTAAGAACAGACCCTGTGCAGCTAATCGCCTCGAACAAGTGTTCAAAAATAATACTGCATGAAGAATCTAAACAAAATAATATAACATCCCAATCATTTTCATATATAGATCCTACACAATACTGTAGTTTTGATAAAATAACGTTTTAAATATCTGTGTATGGCAAATATGTGCTTTTGCATTTTGTGATACAACGCGTACGAGTGCACAAAATGTCTTCTTATTTTACCTTCTCTCTTTCAGAATTCAACAATCCTCCAAAGCAGAAAAGGCCCCCCAGCTCCCACAGTCCAGGTCGTCCACTCATCGAGTCATTATACCAGCCAGTTTACATGGGGTCACATCCACACCCCAATGCACCCCAGCATCAACCAGGCTACAACAGGGATCCCCATTTTATGGCAGGACAAAAGACAAGTAAGAAAGGTTTAAATTGTACCATTGTACTCGCAGAGGTCGAACAGCACACCACCAATCTTAATCAATATCGTAGCTCTTTAAAACATCTGCCATCAGAATCTTTTAAAAGATGCTAGTGCAGTAGAGATGGGCGAGTCCTGATTCATCCGGTTCATTAACAGGGTGCGTACGGGTGCTGGAAATCCTTGAAAATGCTTGAAATTGTACGAGGTGTTTTCAAGGTTTGAAAAGTGCTTGAATTTTGGGAATGGTGCTTGAATTTGGGATAAAGTGCTTGAAATTGTAAATGCTTTACTTCGCTTTTTAGATTAAAAGAAAATAAAGAAGTCGGAGCGCGCTTAATTGCTTCGCTTTTACATAAAACAGCTCCGCTCCGGCCTTCCCGCGCAATGCGCGTGACCGGCAAGTGTTTTTGTTACGTGTGTGACCTGGGCATTCTGATGAGAGTGATAGATGACAGTATGCCAGGAGGTTGCCGTTTCAACGAGCGTTGGCTAGCAGAAGACAAATACAAGCCATGGCTAAGACGAGGGTCAAGCGAAGCCCAAGAGTAGCCTCCTGCAAAGTGTGCAACAATAACGATGCGAGAGTCTGCGCTGACGAGCCACACACCACACGAAAGGTACGCCATAGTTGAGCATTTTAGATTAGGCTATCGTTGCATGTAAAATACATGACACTTTTCTCTGTGCGCGGCAAAACAAGCTCGCCAAAATGGCTTCACTAGTCTGGCAGTATTTTAAGTGTCCGAAAGTGACAATAAAATAGCGGTATGCAACGTGTGTGTGAAGCAGAAATCCTGCAGCTCCACCCGCTGTGACGGACCGGTGAGCGGAGCAGAACACACATTAAGAGTTAGACCTAACACACTTAGCTATTTTATCTACCTCTGGAACAAGCTAAACTAGTTATAAATATATTTATTTTTCACTGTCGGGTCGCTCATTACTGGATCAGTGAGTTGCAGGAGATACTGACGGGCTGTCAGGAGAGAGAGAGAGGGGGAGAGAGGAAAAGAGAGCGGTATCGGCTGATGCTGATTCCGGCGATCGGCCCCAAAATTGGCGATCGGAGCATCCCTAATAATTGTATATGATATGTTTTATAATGATTGATCATGAAAGTGTTCTCAAAGCTGGTAAAGTTGCAGCTAGTTTGAATGACTTTGTATACTGCAGGGTAGCTTGTGAATTTACTCCAGGTGGAACTAAAGTCTGATTTAACACTTGATTATATTTCACATCATTCATCCACATCTGTAAAGTAACTAAAGGTATTAAATACATGTAGTGGAGTCAAAGTACACCATTTACCTCTGACTTGTGTTTACTGCCAACCTAAAAGTACCTCAAAAATAGTAATCAATAATGTATTGAAAAGTTATTTGGCTGATTGTTTTATATTGGCTCAGCCAGGTTATATGGGATGCCCAGTCTACGTACAGATGGGTCACTCATTTTGAAATATTAAACTTAGTTTTCTTTTCTAACATTTTTTATTTTTCATCCTCATGTAGAATGCTATTATGAAACACACATTTGGTTGTTTATAGCATAAAGAACATCTGATTTAATGTGAGGTAGGGAAATAATCATTTGACTATAAGTATGTGTATATAAATATGTAATTTACAACAGCTGTAAGATGCTTGAAAAGCTTGAAAATGCACCTTGAAAATGCTTGAAAAGTGCTTGAATTTGACTTTGGAAAAGGTGTAAGAACCCTGATTAACCCGGATCCTAGAAATGAGCTGGTCATGACGAGTCTCCCCTCTCCATTAACCCGAGTCCTTGAGTCCCACACATGGTGTGACGTACAAATTAAAACTATAAATTGCGTCACTCGCTACTCTCTTTATAACATGTAAAATCACATTACAACGTACCCCAGTCCATCTACCTACCCTTTAGCAAGTAGGATAGCTGCCAGAAGTGATCGTTTGGCTCAGGGGAGGGGACGCGGATCAGTGAAACTTCCTGCAGACTCGTGGGGACTCAGGAGCCGACGGCTCCTAACCGTAATAGCATAGCAGATCCAGCAATCCATACTCGTCATGTGCACAAGCATAGCCCCTCCTCCAGCACCCGGCTCCCGCGCTATATTATGCACGAGTCAACAGCAGACTCGTAGATTCGCAAATCCTGACTCACTGTGCAACACACAGCAGAGCAGACTCGTGCGGACTCAGAGCCGTAGCCATATTGCAGCAGATCCGGAGATCCAGCAGACTCGTCCTCATGCACGAGTCAACAGCAGACTCAGATTTGCCAAATCGCAAAATAACCCTTTTTTTTTGTGATCCACATTTTTTATTAAAGCAAAATACACTGTGTAGCGGAGGTTAATATAACGTCAGTTTAATAGATAGATAGATAGATAGTACTTTATTGATCCCAAATTGGGAAATTGTTGTTGTTACAGCAGCATAAAAGGCATTTTACAATAAAACAAAACTACAAAATATACAAGAATAGAAAGAAAAATCAAATAAATGATGCGACTCTTTCAAGATATTCCTCAAGTTGGTGCTAATTGTTTGGTGGTCAGGTATGTTCAACTATCACAAGGTGAATTAATTTGAGTGATCTCATTTCTAAGAGTCAAATACAAGATCAGCTTTCTAAATAACTTTTTTTTTCTATATTGAGAAAACATTTCTCTCTGACACACTTAAAAAATAAAGAGCTGTTTGAACATTAAAGCATGTAAACATGTCACAGTAGAGGCAAAAAATACACATTTTAAACTGAAAATGAGCATAATAAGACCCCTTTTTAAGATAAGACTTTAAAAAAATGGATCACCAGAATTAATTGTTCTCACTTGCCTTATGATGTATGTTTTGAAAACAACAAGGGGCTTTTGAGGATTGCATCTGGCTCTAGTATCTGATATATTTTTATTCTATTTATTTTTATTATTTTCTCCTTATAGCTTTGTGAAGCACCTTGAGGTGACGTTGTTTTTAAAGTGTGCTATATAAATCAAATGTATTATTATTATTAGTATAACATGTTCCTTTTCTTTTGTTTCTCCCTCTCTCAGAGCCGCAACGGACAGGTCCAGGTTCTCAACACAAAGCAGGCCCAAAGGAGAAGTCTGAAAGTAAGAAAGTGTCTATATTTGGTCCCACATATGGATAACACTCAAGTTTATTCGCAACAAATTCTACCTTTTTATGAAAGTTATAATATTCCGTTTTTTTTAAGGAGGTGTTGATTCAACTTAACGTCATTTTGGATGTGGTAGTTTTGGTGCTATTGAACTCTTAATGTGTCCTACTGAGACCTGTTATTAATATTTTGTCCACCCCATTTATATCAATGAGAGAAAACGTGTGTGATGTGCTTGTACTTGTTTGTTGTTTAGTGTAAGAAGTATGTTTTAATTGTGCATGTTGATTTGCAATTGAATAAGACTTAAAGGGATAGTTTTGAAGTGAAGGCAAGTTTTATTTCTCTATAGTCAGTACGTAACATACAGTAGATGGCTGTTGGCACGTCCCCAGCTTCGAGACAGACACGTTTTATTTATTTTTTAGATGGCTAAAATAGATTTCGCTGCTGCCACTGTCCACAGCAGTTCAATATACTGTATGTTTCTTCAGACTGGGGTGTTCTGACCTTTTTCTCCTGTACCTTTTATACAAACCCTGTTTCAAAACATCAGAAATATCCCTTTGACAGCTCTTCAGAATGATTACTGCAGTTAAATAACAAATGTACTATCTTTTTTTATCTTCAGAACCAAAACCTCTCAAAGCTGCAAAAGACAATATTGGACAAAAGAATGAAGAACGCTCAACAGAAAACCTCTTGGACCTCTTAGGTGGGATAATCCAACCCAGAAGCAGTACTCCTCCACCTTATTTTAATAAACCAGGTAGAAGCCATTCAATAAAAGAGTGCTCCACTGATTTACTATGACAACATCTTTTGGAGTAAGAAAAACTCAAATCGATTCAGCTGCACTAGATGATTTTATTCTACAAATGTTCTCAAAACCTTCCACCTAAATTGCAAACAGGAAATTAGCCAGTCTGCCTTCTTTTTTTAAACGTGTCCACCTATGCATTCACTAGTCGTCCTCAACACCTGTGAACAGACCTAAATGGTAATCGTTGGAGATGCCATTTTTTAAGATGCTCTTTTCAATTGTTTTCTTTGTTTTGTTCCCTTAGCCTGAAGACAAATTAATTTGGTGTCTTCTGTTGCAGAAATGTCGGACATTCCACCAAGCATAACATCTGCTGAAAAAAGAACCGAACTTTTGAAATGTAAGTGTATGATTGTTGGAGGCATCATCCCCTATTATAGTATCAACAAAGTTTGTTGTGAAAATGTTGATTTTTGTCCCTACCAGATGGTACAGTTCTCACTTTGGATCCAAAGACGGCCCACAAACGCATCGCTCTGAGTGAGGGCTTCACTAAGGCCTCGGTGTCAGATGAACACACAGACTATCCCGACTGCCCTGAACGCTTCTCGGTCTGCTCCCAGGTGCTCGCTCGTCAGAGTTTCTCTCGAGGCCGCCACTACTGGGAAGTGCGACTGAGCTGCAACAACTTCATTGGCGTAGGCTTGGCTTACAGAAGCATTGACCGCAAAGGTCCCACCAGTCGACTGGGCCGCAACGACCAGTCCTGGTGTATCGAGTGGTTCAACGTCAAGCTGTCCGCTTGGCACAACAGCAATGAGACCGTGCTGGTCAATCCCAATCCAAAGCGCGTAGGCGTGCTGTTGGATTGTGACGAGGGCACTGCTACGTTCTATAACGTGGCAGACAGGGCGTATCCCTTCCACACCTTTGTGTTCCCCTTTGCCCAAGCTGTGTGTCCAGCTTTCTGGATTTTCTCAAGTGGCTCGTCCATTTCTGTGTGCAAGCTTCAGGCATGAGGAGCATATGCACAGAATTGGCATGCGGGCACACTCGTAATACACAGCCTTTTCTTCTAAATACACTCATAATAATGGAATATAATACACTGCTTTGTTCACTTATTAAGACATTCCCTGTTAACCCACCTCCAGCTAACATTTAGTCAAAATCAATGTTGCCTTTTTGAAGTTGAAGTTGCAACTAAATGGTTCTTTGTGCTGTTGGAGTGTGTCAGGTGAAACTTGATTATCCCCACTATTAGTGCTCGCTGATTTAGCTTGGCTTTAACAAAGAAAATGAAGGAATAACTCAAATGTGTTTGTCTGAAAATGTCAGCACACAGTCCTTATCTTCTAAACTTAAATGGACTCGGATGCAAACGATAGCGCCATCGCTGTTGTCGTTAGCTATGCTAGCTGTGATTTACAGCAGCTGAATTTTTGGTTATGTGACCAAAAACGATTAAGACGGCTTTTCTAAACACGTAAAAAGCAACATGCTTTGTGTTTTCCAGTCTATAAACTGCATCCCAGGCGGTTTGAACACACCTGAGCATCGATATGACTTCTGTTATTAGGATTATAAGAAGAACGCGCACTGTACTCTTACCGTACAGCATGTGTGTGCTAGTCTTTCTCCTGTATTGTGACTGTGACTGGATAAAGAAGTGAATTATTACGTCACGCTCCAGCATGTGTCAGTACAGTGTTTTCATATGTCCGCATGTGGAAAATGTACGATCGTTTTGGAGTGCATTGAAGTGAAGCTCTTAAGGTTATAGGGCTGGGCGATATGGCAAAACATTTGATCAAGTTATTTGTTTTTCATTCTGATGACCTTTAAAAGATTTCTTAGTCTCTAAATCGTTTTACCTTTTGATCCAAAATCAATAATCAACCATCCGTGTTTAATGGCTTGTGCATTTCAGACTACTTTAAAAAAATGCTAATAATTATGATAGAGATTAAGTTAGAGAAAAAAACGCCAATGTTCTTTGATACTATACAGGTATACATTTGCAAAAGAAACTGAATTGTTCCCGCAAGTTAATGCCTCTTATAATATGAGAATATTGGAGGGTTTTTTCTCATGATTGTTCAGTTTTTATATTAAAACCCTTCTCCCTAACTTTCAATTGCTAATTTACGCCACTGTAAGGTTGCAAGTTGATTGGCTAGAACATAATTAGTTTCTGCGATGTGATTGGCTGTTCCATGTGCGAGAGCAGAGTACAATGCAGTAGACTTTCGCAGTAGTTGGCATTAGCGGTGTTACAGTGTTTTTACAAATGCTGATTAAATGATGTGCCCGACAGCCATTCAACATAAAAGTATCAGAATCTTCAACAATCTTTTCTTGTTATATCTCCGGTGTAGTCAATAACACAGGTTATGTCTCCAGTTTATTAACCGGTGGAAAAGGTTTCCTCAACCGTGGCATCGCTTCCCTACTGACCATGTATTGACATTTTGTTTATCAAGAAAAGTGCATATATCGTTATCGCCCAGCTCTAAAGCGTCACTTCCTCAACTCTCTGACTTTTTTTCGGCTGATGTGAATTAAAGTCAAATAGACAAGTTCCATCAAGTTTTGATGAATCTTTCCTTTTGATTGTTTTTATGGGATTTTACCTTTTATTGGTGACGTGAGAGGAAATAATTGAGGGAAAGGAAACGGGTGTCGTTCTTGCATCCTTTACTCCATAGATGTACATTGATATACAATTTCACATCTATGGTGGGCACATTAAACTAACAAGCCATCAGCCTGGTCTGTTGGCTTTGTGTAAGGTGGTATGAAGCTAGTTAGCTGTATAGTTTCACAGGGGTTAATTATTTGTTGTGTGATACAAAGTTTACCCCGGCTTGTAAGATGATGATGTCCCGCGATGGTGCTCATCTTGCAGGTGCTAAATCGTGTGAAACAACAAACTGTATGGGTGTCTAGCAGTAGAGATCTGTCTACACAACATGCGGTGGTACGTTCACGGTGAACTTAGCCGTTTGAACACAGTTCTCTGTTCTAATAAGCTCACAGGTTTTAGCGGTTCAGAAAAAAAAAAAAAAAAATGTCTTGATGATTTTGCTGAAAAGCTGGTAAAGGTTTGGACGTGATCTCAGTTTTGAGTCTTAATGGTTGGATAAGTTCAAATATCTCAGATTCGTTTCAGGCAATGCACTTCAGGTACAGTGTTATTATTAGGCTCCATGCTATTGTGTGAAGGAACAGTACATCATTGCATGTAAAGTCTGAACCTGTATAATGAAATCTGCTGTTTTCTGTTAACACAAGTCAACACAATGAAGAGCTGTGGTTTGGGACACAGCTCCGCAGACTCCTGTGACGTGATGATCATTTTGTTTGTTTGCCGTGCATTTACTGAAACTGTGTTCATTGTTCTTAGCATCATATATGGTCGAGGGTTGTATAACACTTGAACTGTCAAACCAAACCAACCTTTGTGTAATGCTTAATGTACGGTGGTTGTTTTCAGGTGTTTGCCATTATCTTAAAATTCCAGTGATTATGGCTCTTTTACATTAAATCAATCTCTAAATAAATAAACCAATGCTTCTTATTAATAAAGTGTGCTCTATCAAAAACGTTTCTTTTCTTTTTGCGAAGACACTGGTGGTTAAAAGAGCACTAGATTTTGGGAAATTCTCCCTTTGTTATTTCTTACCAATAAGTGATAGAATCGATATCTACAGACATCTGTGGGCCGTTCAGATGCAGAGAGATTACATTTATATATTGTCCTCACGGGAAACTTGAAAACTATATTTGATCCTCAAAATGTCAGTGTTACTCTTAATCTGATGAACATTTGGGAATCACATTAAACATGCTTTTCCTGCTCGTTCTCATCTATTCAGAAGTAGAGGCATCACGCAGCTAGCAACTAGTTGCAATTCAGCCTAATGAAAAGCCATTTTTAAAAGCAATATACATTTTTATCTTTGCATCATTGGCTTGCAATAACATTGTAACAATGCCATGGCCATTAAAAGAAACTCTAGGCCTTCAAATTATATATTAGGATACCTGAAATAGTGTACCATATAGTAAAACCCTCTTTAATGTCATTTAAATGAGCCATTGATGCCCTAATGTCTTATAAAATTGGTGCTAGATTTGCTATCAATAACATCTCAGGTGACTTACTGTATTGATTTATTTGAGAGACTTTCAGACACACACATCCCACTTAGAATTAGTTTGATTCATGAAACATAGCCGCCTACGCTCATCCATTCATTAGGACTTGTATGTATTTTTTTAAATGGCTTGAAATCAACGGCTATTATCTTTATATGTCTTTGTGGTGTTTGCAATGAATTGCTTGCGGGGAAAAAAATCAGGATTCCTCCCAAATCAAAAAGATATGCTCAGTACAACATTCTCCTTGTTTATTTGGTCAGTGCTCTTCAAAGCATTTCAATATAGAGACTGACCCAATCCTAAAGAGTAGTCACTGTGTGACTTTACTAAATGAGTAGAGACCACATATAAGATCGGTAACACTAATAAGCTGCAACTGTTGTTTTTTAAGTTTATTTGAAAAAGAAAGGTATTAATCAAAAAGTGGGATTTGTTTTACTGCATAGATTGAGCCTAGAATATTGCAGGCACACTTTAGACCACTTTATTAATTTCATGTTATACCGTATGCCAAGCCTCGGCAGCACATCAGCCCTACCCTCCGTCACCTCGACTGGCTCCAGGTCAAGTCCTGCATCACCTATAAACTCCTGCTCATCCCCTACAAGTCCCTCCATGCCATTTCCCCTCAGTACCTCACGGATCTCCTCCACCCATACATCCCGTCACAATCTCTTCCATCATCAGACTCCAGACTGTTCTCCATGCATCTGTGTAGTCCCAGCATGTTCTGTTGTGTGTTGTTGTTCCCTCTGTACAAGCGTCCTTGGGTTTATGAATACATTTAAGTTATAATAATTATTATTATTATGATGTTGTTCATCGCTAGACATTATGCAATACACACTATCAAATATGCCCTCTTTAATTAGGTGATACTAAATATGCAATAATGTTTGGGCTAAAAGTAGGCCAGAGGTGGGAGAAATACTCAGATCTTGTACTTCAGTAAAAGGAGAAGTACCAGAATGTAGGAATACTCTGTTACAAGTAAAAGTCCTGCAGTCAAAATGTTACGTAATGTAAGCTTAAGTAGAAAAGTATTGGCATCAAATACACTTAAGGTACCAAAAGTAAAAGTAGTCATTGTGCAGATTGGTCCATCTCAGAATAATATGATATGTTTAATAATTATTGGTCATTGAAGTGTTATCAAAGCTGGTAAAGGTGCAGCTAGTTTGAATGACTTTGAATACTGCAGGGTAGCTTGTGAATTTACTCCAGGTGGAACTAAAGTCTGATTTAAGAGTTGATTATATGTCACACCATTAATCCAAATCTGCACAGTAACTAAAGGTATTAAATATAGTGGAGTAAAAGTCAATTTAACCTCTGAATTGGAGTGGGGTAGATCAGTTGTGCATCTTAATTACAGTTTACATTATGTATTAATCACGTTATAATCATTTCTGTGGGCTTAAAGTGGTCAGAGAGAGAGAGAGAGAGAGAGAGAGAGAGAGAGAGAGAGAGAGAGAGAGAGAGAGAGAGAGAGAGAGAGAGAGAGAGAGAGAGAGATTTGCTTCGTCAGAAGTCATGAGTTTCTCCCTCTTATCAGAGAGATAACACACACTATATTGCCTGAATGTTTCCCAGAGAGCTTAGTTAGCTGCACCAGCGGAGAAGGTATGTTGGGGTCAGAGGTTGCGCTAGACTTTTTCGCTGCCCGTCATTTTGACGGACAGGATCGTAACATTTCCGTCAAAATCCATTATAACCCGTCGGCCTGTACACTACTCTACCGGAGGAGGCACACTCGCTTGTGAACTGTTAGCGCCGTGTTATGCATGCCCACTGCACCTCGCAGGAGCGCGCGCAGCGTAAAGCAAGTACTCACAGACATTTCAATGATCTGTTCGGCAAAATTAGGTTTGGAAACTATATCATTTCCTTTTGGGAGGGCATGCATAATAACATGGCATAACACCGGAGCCCCGCTGCGGGGAAACTTTGGTGCTGTTCTGAGTTTGATCTAATCTGTCAAAATGACGGACGGCTTTCAGATTTTTCCGTCATTGTTAAAAAAAAAACGTCATAGACGGAAAATATTCGGTTAACGCGACCTCTGGTTGGGGTAAATGTAGTGTATAGACATACGACCTGTTAAGATACATATTATGTGTTTCTTGGTTTACACATTTATTTCTATAACAGGAATATTGTGAGATGATCGATTGTATGTTGAGAGTTGTTTGAGCAGTGAAAGCTTGATGTTTTTTTACAATGTTACAACTTTAACGATATATTTAGGTTGTAATTGTTTTATTTGTATACATATAATGTGTGTTTTTTATATTTTGAAAAATCTTCTTACAAACAAGGAGTATTTTTTTTCTGATTCTGTACTTTTTTTTGTCAATGTCAGATTATTTAAATAAATAATAATTATGTTGATGAATCTGTTGTTGGAAGGGCCCCCTGGAAATGTTTGCATAGACAGACTGTAGAAACGCCACTAAGAACATCATGTTGGTGTGGAAAAAACTCTATTAGGCCACTTGGTTTTCCTGAAATAGAAAAGTTAAGTTTCGTTTCTCCCTCGCAGCTCAGAGCCCAGCCCACTGGAGTTTCATGATGGCGGCGATGGACCAGAGTCCGTTTTCTCTGTTGAGTCTGGAGGAAGAGCTGAGCTGCAGCATCTGTCTGTGTCCCTTTGACTGCCCGGTGACCATCCCCTGCGGACACAACTTCTGCCAGGACTGCCTCCTCGCCAGCTGGAAGGACTCCTACAGCTGTCCTCAGTGTCGGACCCACTTCCCCATCAAACCGGAGCTGAAGAAAAACACGGTCCTCAGCACCCTCGTGGAGACCTTCAACCTGCGGACGACCAAGAGCGAGGCCGACCTGGGGACAGCAGAGGACAGCCAAGCCGAGAGCCAGGATGTCATACGCTGTGATACATGTATGGAAGCAGAAGCGGCGCAGACCTGCCTCACCTGCATGGCCTCTTTCTGCGAGGAGCACCTGCGGCCTCACCGGGAAAACCCAAGATTTAGAGTCCACCAGCTGAGTGAGCCTGTCGGCGACCTGTCCGAGCGCATCTGCCCGGACCACCACAAGCTGATGGAGCTCTTCTGCAGCCAGCATTCCCGTCCCATCTGCAGCCTCTGCCTCCAGCAGGTCCACAAAGGCTGCTCCTTTATGTCCCCGGAGGAGCAGAGGAACCTGAAAGAGGTGTGTGTGTTTGTGCAGGAGCCAGCAGCTGCTTGGCTTCGTTTGAAGGGGTATTCTCCCCAAATATATGGAAGATAGATTATTGTTTGTTTTTGTGCTCACTGCATCAGTGGCGGTTCTAGACCAATTTGACTGGGGGGGGCCAGGCTGGGGCCAGTTATTTTCTGAGGGGGGCACAATAAACGCAGGACGAAAAAGACAAAAACAGTATGAAGTAATTGCGCGTAAGAAAACAATGCAATACAGTTATTGGTATTTGTTTCATTACTCATTATTATATGCTTACCTTTAACCTTTGTGTGCTGTTTGGGTCTGTGGGACCCGTTTTCAGTGTTTACTAAAAGAAAATGTATGCAAATTAATTATTTTAACCTGCTTTATCTGGGGGTGGACCTCACATCCTCTGGGGGGGTCCGGGGGCATGCACCCCTGGAAAGATGTTTTTTTAAATGTTGAAGTTAAAAGCATCAATCTGGTGCACTTTGAGAGCAAAATTAATTTATGGATACAGCTCTCAACACTCAGATGAAAGAGAGCTGTATACTTTTCAATAATCCAAAAAATCTTTAGAATATGATCACAACCAATAACAAATCATTTAAACTGATTTATTCTTATCTTATGTTACCTAGTTAGCATTCTTTCTTTTTATTTATGCATATTTTACTAATCACTCCCCTTTTAAACTGTTTTTTGTTTTTTTACTGTCCTATAGTACACATTGGAATGATTTATTACTTTATTTTTTACAACTATATTAAATAGATAAAGGTGTGCTCTCTCGCTCTCTGTCTCGCTCGCTCACAGAGGCCTCCGTGGCGATGATGGCTTGCGTTAAAAAAATAATTAAAAAAAAACATATTTGTAAAGTGGGGGCTATAGAGGGCTTGCTACCGGTAGCTCGCGATCGAGGTGTTGGAGACCCCTGCACTGCATTAAAACGTTATATGCCATACCACACAATGCTGAGATTTGACAAGTAATGTTACAGGTTTAAATTTACAAAATAATCTTAATAATACTTTCCCGAATGAACTGAATGTGTCCTGTTTCTCTGTTTTATAGTCCGACCTGAGAGGCAAGTTGGCTATCCTGGACGAGAAAATAACGAAGAACGAGAGAGTTATTTCGCATATTGGTGACATGGAGGACAAGCTAAAGGTAGTCCTGGATACTTGACATTTCATTATTTATAATTCTTATGAATTCCAAAAAAATAGTTTCTTGAAAGAAGAAGAGTGAATAAAGGAAAACATTAACAAGTGATTATTGTTCATTTGCAAACCATAACACTGAGATGTTGCTTTGTGTGGTAGAACTGTCATTTTCTCTAACCCCTGTATTTACTTTTTTCCTTTTGCCTACTGATGTGTTCTGATTCTCTTGTAGGACTCAGCGACCAACAGGAAGAAGGCCGTGGCAGCTGAGTATCAGCAGATCCGGGATATGTTTGCCCGAGAGGAGAGTGAAGCTCTGAATGCTGTTGACTGCGAGCTGCAGAGTGGTCAGACTAAGCTTAAGGGTCTCTCAAAGAAGTTCAATGAGAACGTTGTTCATATGAGTAAAGCTAAAGAAGACATCCACAGTCTGCTGAGTCAGTCCCAGACTCTTGCCTTCCTACAGGTGAGTCAATCAATCCGCACAGTTTCATGAGTGTGTGCGAGAGAAACTCCCTCTGGAGGGAACACAGGGATTTTAGCCTTTGCAGACCATTTACATGCACACAAAAACATATAACGCACTACAGCGAAAACCCAAAAAAGCATGACAGGGCTTCTTTTAAATCAATGTGTCTTTTTAGTACAACATTCCCTATTGCTTGCATGGAAACTGTACTTCCAAAAATGGGAACATTATAATCCCAAACAGAAGAACTTGCTTGCAAATTCATGAGGTTTGTGAGTAGCATACACTCAAAGACATGAAGTTACTCTGCCAAAATCCTAAAAATAACGGGTGTAAAAATCAAGCGTTAATATGTACTTAAAATAATTGAACTTATCCTTTAAAGGTAGGGTAGGTAATTTTGGAGAAACCAGCTTGAGATCGCTAGAATTTGAAAATACACAGCCGGAAAAAATCTGCCACTTCCTTACAGAGCCCCTCCTCCAACACACACGAACGCGCACATGACCAATGAGGGCACGAGATAAGTTTGTGCACAGATGGAAGGCTGACAGGCAGGTAGGCCATCCAATTATTTTAGCCGGGCCGGCTAAAATAATTGGTCGTGCTTTTTACAGCACTACGGCTTCCACAGATGACATTTTTTTATGGATTTTTATATAGCATTTAATATATTCATTGCTATCAGGATGTTAAGAGCATTCCATGGAATATAACAAAAAGTGTATCTCGAGACGGTTTCTCAAACTTACCTATCCCACCTTTAAACAGCCTACAAAGACACTACATTACATTACATTACATTGCATTTAGCTGACGCTTTTATCGAAAGCGACTTACATTAAGTGCATTCGACCAGGAAGATACAAACTTGAAGAAAACAGAAGTACATCAGGTTTCATAGAGCCAAAACATTTCAAGTGCTACTCAACTGGCTTTAGATAAGCTAATCACGCTGTCTGTTTAATAGTGTTAATAATGTTATATTTAAAATCACAACCTTATATATTTTTTTTAAATGACAGTATTCCACTCATAATAGATACACAATAGAAAATAAAAAAGCTTATTTCCAATGTATTGCATAAAAACAGTTTGTTCTTCTGCCTCCAGGCTTCATTCAACCTGCCAAAGGCTGCAACCTTTGACCCTTACACCCCTCAAATCAACCTGGATTCTAAGAAGGTGAAAGCCATGCAGGCCTTTTGTGCAGACCTGAAGGAGCACCTGACAGAGATGTTTAAACCGCCTGTTGAGGACAGACTGCTGATACGCAAACCGGGTGAATGTGCAGTTAAACTTTTAATGGGAGATTTAACATTTTGAGGTGCATAATGGGATAATGATAAAGCCAACTTTTGTTGCAAAACATAACATGGGCGTCTGGAGAGCTTGTGTTGTGAGATACTGGAATTTAACTCCAATGTCTTGTCTCTGCCAGGCGTATGCCAGTAGGGAGACGTATGTGTTTGTGTATCTGTCTGTCTGCATCTCACACACTACTGGACAATTCACCCTATTATTTTATTTTGTTCATTCATGGATGAAAAACAGTTTATGCCTTAGCACCAGAAAGCACTGGCCCAGCTAGAAATGTTTTGTTCTAAAAACATTCTGAGAATGTTACATTCATTGTTCTAGGAATGTTTTCAGCGGGAAGTTTTCTTTTGGTTCCCAGAACGTTCTTCTGAAAGGTAGGATAACGTTCTCTAAAAACATTCTTAAAATGTTTTTGATAACGTTAGAACATTATGCCCTACTGTTCTTAAAACGTTTTCAGCTGCAAGTTAGATTTTTTTATGTTGCCAGAATGTTATTATTTTAGAGAAGGATAACATGCTTTATGTTTAAAACATTATGCAAATGTTCTGTGGTAACAATTTACTAAAATATTTTTACATTATTAGAACATAAAGACATAATATTCCTGTAATTGTTCAACTCAAAATTCCTGGGTAAGTGGACTGACCACTGTGGTCATTAGGATGATTTTGATAGTTTACTTAACTATTGGAATTTGACTATTAACACGTAAAAGGATGAATTGGAATCAGCTGGTGAAAGTAACATTTGTTTATTAGAAAAGGGGAGCTGGGAGTGGAGGTTGGTTATGGCAGCAGTGGGAAGCAGTTGTTCCAGGGTGGGTGGAGAGGCCTGGCTGGTCTTGGGAGTGTGTAAGGCCTTGGATTCCTCCTGGGAGAGACATAAAAATGAGTGTGAGGCAAAAGCAGGCAAAGTTGTCAAAGAATATGCTGGCAAAAAGCTAGAGCGGCACGCAACAAACCGTTCACGGCAACAATCCGGCAGGGAATGAGTGCAGGCTGCAGGCTTTCATAGTGTGGCTGATGAGCAGGTTGCAGGTGTGGTTGATTGGAGATTGCTCCCAGCCGTGTCGAGCAGACCAGCAGGCAGAGAGAGAGACACACAGTAGAAACACATACAAACACTAACAGGGGTTTCAGGGACGGGCAGTGATAGTCGGTCCGTTCTTCTATATGTCTGTCTTTGGTTTTCTAAGTGTTATTCGATCCATATGACAATAGAGATATGTGCATAAACAACAAAAACACTTGGGGTATAATGTTCGAACAATGTTATCAAAAACATCTTAAGGTTATCACCAAACATTTCAAGAATATTTTTAAAGAACGTTATCCTACCTTTCAGAAGAACATTCTGGGAACCAAAATAAAACGTCCCGCTGAAAACATTCCTAGAACAACGAATGGTAACAAACATTTCTAGCTGGGAACTCACACATGCCACCGCAAACATGCAATATCTGCTTACAGCTTATCATGAATTACGTGCTTGTTTGTTTTTTTCAAAAGGAAAATATGGTGACATCAGATTTTTTTTTTTTCACAGGAACGTTTTATAAAAAAAATAATAACCTCCTGAAAACATAATCCAAATGTTGCTTTCAAAATGTTCTTCTTTGGTTATCATGTAACATTGAGGGAATGTTTTATAAAGAACATCTTTAATGTGTTACCCAACAACGTCCAAAACACATCCTTAGAATGTTGCAGGCAAAACGTTCCACCTTTGTTAACATATCACATTAAAGGAACGTTTTATAAAACACTTTCTGTCATCTCAGGCCTCAACAACATCCTCAAAACATCCTCTGAATGTTGCAGTTAAAACGTTATGTCTTAGTTAACCTTAAACCTTATAGGAACATTATTTGAAATAATAAAAATCCTAAAAAGGTTCTTTGAACATCAGATTAAAACGTTTCTTTAAAACCTTATTAGAACCTGTAGGTAATGTTAGCCAAAGTTGTGAGAACGTGTGTCTGTCGGTCTCAAATCTAAAGGGTGCAATAACGATTTTTATCCAATATGCATAAACAGCGGACACTGTTTATAAGCAGCCCTCACAAACCACACACGGCCAGATAGCTTATCCAACAGTTAGAACCTACATACGAGACACAACCTTTATAGTCAGAAAAAAGTGTGATTATTTTCGGATATTTTACACATATTATATTATGGATACTGTGGGCCTACATACCATAGTGTGATTATAAGTGCATGTGAGTGAATATTGGCATGCATAAATTCGTTTTTATACGTCCTATTCATTGTCTCAATGCGCTCATACATCTTAAGAAAGCTATCACCAAAAATGTTAAGAATGTTTTTAGAGAACGTTATCCTACCTTTCAGAAGAACATTCTGGGAACCAAACTAAAACGTCCCGCTGAAAACGTTTTAAGAACAGTAGGACATAATGTTCTAACAATGTTATTAAAAACATCTTACGAAGGTTATCAAAAACATCTTAAGAAAGCTATCACCAAACATTTCAAGAATGTTTTTAAAGAACGTTATCCTACCTTTCAGAAGAACATTCTGGGAACCAAAATAAAACCTCTCGATGAAACCATTCCTAGAACAACGAATGGTAACAAAAATGTCTAGCTGGGAACTCACACATGCCACCGCAAACATGCAATATCTGCTTACAGCTTATCATGAATTACGTGCTTGTTTGTTTTTTTCAAAAGGAAAATATGGTGACATCAGATTTCTTTTAAAACATTCTTTTCAAACAAATGCAACAAGTTTGTTTTTTAAAGCGCTCTAGAAATAAATCTGATCATGACCGTGTTAATATTTGCCATAACAGGAACGTTTTATAAAAAAAAGAATAACATCCTGAAAACATTTTCAGAATGTTGCTTTGAGAATGTTCTTCTTTGGTTATCATGTAACATTGAGGGAATGTTTTATAAAGAACATCTTTAATGTGTTACCCAACAACGTCCAAAACACATCCTTAGAATGTTGCAGGCAAAACGTTCCACCTTTGTTAACATATCACATTAAAGGAACGTTTTATAAAAAAACTTTCTGTCATCTCAGGCCTCAATAACATCCTCAAAACATCCTCTGAATGTTGCAGTTAAAACGTTATGTCTTAGTTAACCTTAAACCTTATAGGAACATTATTTGAAAAAATAAACATCCTAAAAAGGTTCTTTGAACATCAGATTAAAACGTTTCTTTAAAACCTTATTAGAACCAATAGGTAACGTTAGCCAAAGTTGTGAGAACGTTCCCCGCTAGCTGGGGGACCTCATCCCAAATATGGTATGTTAATCTCTGCTTTTAACCTATAATACAATATCGGCCAATGTGTATGATAAACTCACGTCTGCACAGCTTTGCAGTCGCTAAGAAATGCTATATGTGAATATTTGCTTCACGATTGTAAAGGCAATTTAGGTGTTCCTATATCCTATTTGTATACTGTTATCGTCTGTAGCTGTTAGCATCTGCCTTGTCTGGTAAGAACAGACCCTGTGCAGCTAATAAACTCGAACAAGTGTTCAAAATAATACTGCATGAAGAATCTAAACAAAATAATATAACATCCCAATCATTTTCATATATAGATCCTACACAATACTGTATTGTACTGTCGTTTTGATAAAATAACGTTTAAAATATCTGTGTATGGCAAATATGTGCTTTTGCATTTTGTGATACAACGCGTATGAGTGCACAAAATGTCTTCTTATTTTAACTTCTCTCTTTCAGAATTCAACAATCCTCCAAAGCAGAAAAGGCCCCCCAGGTCCCACAGTCCAGGTCGTCCCCTCATCGAGTCATTATACCAGCCAGTTTACATGGGGTCACATCCACACCACAATGCACCCCAGCATCAACCAGGCTACAACAGGGATCCCCATTTTATGGCAGGACAAAAGACAAGTAAGAAAGGTTTAAATTGTACCATTGTACTCGCAGAGGTCGAACAGCACACCACCAATCTTAATCAATATCGTAGCTCTTTAAAACATCTGCCATCAGAATCTTTTAGAAGATGCTAGTGCAGGTCCATTTCAAAGTGGGAAACTTTACAGTTGAATATGGATTGAGAAAGAATAGTGAAGCCAATCATGTTCAACTTTGTTGCAGATATTAACCCTGGCATTTTAGGTGAGTTGGTTTATGGTTCTAGTCAGAGCGGAGCACGACTCATGACATTTCCCTGTGTTTGACTTTTATATTTGCTGTTGTAATTTATTGTCTTCTGTTTGCGATCGCAGTAATGTGTTTTTTTATTTGCAAATACAGCACTTTGGCTCGACCAAAAATCGTTTTTAAAATGTGCTATATAAATAAAACCTGATTTGCTTTGATTTGATGGTGGAACAAAAAATCCAAGAAAATCAAATAAATGATGCGACTCTTACTCGATTTCAAGATATTCCTCAAATTGGTGCTAATCGTTTGGTGGTGCGGTACTGGGGTAAAAGTTGAATTCTGCATTTAAAAAAAGATTATAATTACACTATCTAATGTGTTCTCCAGGTCGTCCCCTCATCGAGCCATTATACCTGCCAGTTCACATGGGGTTTCAACCAGGCTACAACAGGGATTCCGATTTTATGGCAGCACAAAAGACAAGTAAGAAAGGTTTAAATTGTACTCGCAGAGGTCGAACAGCATACCACCAATCTTAATGAATATCGTAGCTCTTTAAAACATCTGCCATCGGAATCTTTTAGAAGATGCTAGTGCAGGTCCATTTCTAAGTGGGAAACTTTACAGTTGAATATGGATTGAGAAAGAATAGTGAAGCCAATCATGTTCAACTTTGTTGCAGATATTAACCCTGGCATTTTAGGTGAGTTGGTTTATGGTGGAACCAAAAATCAAGAAAATCAAATAAATGATGCGACTCTTACTCGATTTCAAGATATTCCTCAAATTGGTGCTAATCGTTTGGTGGTGCAGTACTGGGGTAAAAGTTGAATTCTGCATTTAAAAAAAGATTATAATTACACTATCTAATGTGTTCTCAGGAGCTTATGGGGGAAATTCACCCTTTGGCCCTGGAACTTACAAGGAATCAGGTATGTTCAACTATCGCAGTGTTTCTCAAAGTGGGGGGCGCGCAGAGGCATGACAGGGGGGGCGCGAGAGACCAGGAGGAAAAATGGTTTTGAAAAAAAAGAAATCATAATTAGAAAAATTATTGATTCGAAAATAATATGATACAGTACAGTACAAGTACGTCTGGGTCTCTGTGTTTCATTCAAGCTCGGCTCTGTGTGTGTATGGAACGAGCCATTTTGTGTGCGTGCGCGAGCGAGAGAGAGAGAGAGCGCACCGGTACCGGAGATCGTTGTTGTTAGCTTCTGGTGCTAGCGAGCTAGTGCCCGGGTCTCAAACGTTTTGGTCACGATTAATGTAAACAATTATTTCCGAGGCACGCGTTTATATGATCATTATAGTTATAAAAAAACAAGAGAATAAATGAAAAACAGGTATGAAATACTATATGACAGTAAAAAAATAATAAAGTTTAAAAGGGGAGTGATTTGTAAAATATCCATAAAGAAAAAGTAAATCTGTTTACAGTTCTGTTTCAAATGGTGTTGAGAGAGGTATCCATAGATCTCTTCATGTTGCTCTCAAAGTGCACCAGATTGATGCTTTTCACTTCAATATTTAAAAAAAAATCTTCCCGGGGGAACATGCCCCCGGACCCTCCTATGTTAGGTCCACTCCCCACTTATAAAAATAGCACTTTACCCCTGCTTACACCTATGCCATGAGCTGATTATCGAGCCCATTGTAACAGTCGCGGGTACATTGTGTATATGCGTGGGGAGTGTTGCAGTAGAAAATTCCACTGTAGCGCCCGGTACATTAATGGGAAACCCTAAATGTTTGAGCACCCTCTATGAAACGTCAAGCTACCCCACAGCACCCCCAAAAGAAATCTCTGGCGCCGCCACTGAGCCTGCAACCCCGTTTTGAAGAAATGTGCAGTGCAACACAGGCTCATTGCAGCCACTAATGATGAGACACACTTTTTTGCCAAATATCAGCATTTTCTTTCTTTACATTTTTTTGCACAGATTGCAAAGTGGCAAAGTATTATAACTTATTGTTCTAGCAAAGGACAATTGTATTATGTATTTTTTTTTTTTGACAACACAGACTTATGGAGCATTGTTTTATTATCACTGTTCTAGCAAAGGAATGCTCACGTTCATATTGATGTATTTTAATAAATGTTAACTTGGCCTATTACGTGACTATTTGTGTTGGGGGGGGCCCGACTTTTTTTTTTCTCCAAAGGGGCGTCCTGACAGAAAAAGTTTGAGAACCACTGAACTATCACAAGGTGAATTAATTTTAGTGATCTCATTTCTAAGTCTCATCCAAAACAATTATATAGTTTTGTTAATGACTCAAATACAAGATCAGCTTTCTAAATAACAATTTTTTTCTATATTGAGAAAACATTTCTCTCTGACACACTTAAAAAAGAAAGAGCGGTTTGAACAATAAAGCATGTAAACATGTCTCAGTATTGTTGTAACTTTTTCTGTCAGGCCCCCCCCTTTGGAGAAAAAAAAAAGTCGGGCCCCCCCAACACAAATAGTCACGTAATGGGCCAAGTTAACATTTATTAAAATACATCAATATGAACGTGAGCATTCCTTTCAAAAAAATAAAAAAATCACTTCGCTAGAACAGTGATAATAAAACAATGCTCCATAAGTCTGTGTGGTCAAAAAAATAAATACATAATACAATTGTCCTTTGCTAGAACAATAAGTTATAATACTTTGCCACTTTGCAATCTGTGCAAAAAAATGTAAAGAAAGAAAATGCTGATATTTGGCAAAAAAGTGTGTCTCATCATTAGTGGCTGCAATGAGCCTGTGTTGCACTGCACATTTCTTCAAAACGGGGTTGCAGGCTCAGTGGTGGCGCCAGAGATTTATTTTGGGGGTGCTGTGGGGTAGCTTGACGTTTCATAGAGGGTGCTCAAACATTTAGGGTTTCCCATTAATGTACCGGGCGCTACAGTGGAATGTTCTACTGCAACAATCCCCACGCATATACACTATGGCTGCGTTTCACTTCTCTTATTTTTCATTTCCTCGCTCCTCGGTCTCGGTCTCACCGGAAGTTGATTTGTCTGCGCCATTTTGAGTAACGTCCCAATGGCCTTATTTTTGCCGGAGGACCGAGGATCGAGGAGCGAGGAGCGACAATAGAGGAGCAATAATCGAGGAACCACCAGACCATCCTTCGATGAAATCCTCAGCGACTCGCCCCGCCCCCTTACTGTGTATCGCTCACTGATTGGACGGTGCAGCGCATGCACTGATCTGATGCTTCTTGACAGGAGAGCAGAGTTTCCCAGCGGAGTGAAGAAAACACATGAAACTCACGGGACTCACTCCTCAGTTTATACTGTGTTTTGTTTCAATGAATGCATCATTTAGTTACAAATATGTGATATATCTGAACAAAAAAGTGGACAAAAATCATTTCATTCATTTATTGGAAACATTTTCGTGATCGCTTTTTTCGTTTTACATTTTCATTTATTGTCATTTCCATTCAGTCAGTCATTAAGTGCTATTTAACATGTTAATTTGCTACATATCCACACAAAGTGTGCAATCCAGTTAATGTTAATCTAACTGGGTTTTGATAGATAACATATCTCTTTTTCTTCTCACAATTATTTTATTTATATTGTGCACTGTAATCAATATTAACCAAACTAATAGTTCGTTTATACATTTTAAGAATGGCGTTTATGTTTTTTGTGAATTAGTTCTTATTTTATTTTATTTATTTGGGTCTACAACAGATGATACACATGTTTGTGTCAGTAAATGTGTACTAACAGAGGGTGTGTGTGAAAATAACGGGGACAGAGCTGGCTGCTGTCAGACGATCAGCTGTGCAGCGTCATCACAAACGGACGTCGCTTCACGTGACGCTCCGGAGGAAAGGACGTCCCATTGCCCTTAAAACTCATTTCCCTGCTTCTCGTGGTTTCCTTGCGTCTCTCCATGCTTCCCTGGTGGGAGGGACTAAACGCAGGGAAACGACGCAAGTAAGGGACGCAAGGAATCCATTTAACCGAAGTGAAACGCAGGCTGCGTTTCACTTCGGTTAAATGTTGTTATTTTCCCAAACACCCCCGCCTCTGTTAGTACACATTTACTGACACAAACATTTGTATCATCTGTTGTAGACCCAAATACATTAAATAAAATAAGAACTCATTCTCAAAAAAGATAAACGCCATTCTTAAAATGTATAAACGAACAATAGTTGGATTAATATTGATTAGAGTGCACAATAGAAATAAAATAATTCAGAGAAGAAAAAGAGAAAACCCAGTTAGATTAACATTCATTGGATTGCACACTTTGTTTGTTTGTGTGGATATGTAGCAAATTAACATTTTAAATAGCACTTAATGACTGACTGAATGGAAATGACAATAAATGAAAATGTAAAACGAAAAAAGCGATCATGAAAATGTTTCCAAAAAATGAATAAAATGATTTTTGACCACTTGTTCAGATATATCACATATTTGTAACTAAATTATGCATTAATTTAAACAAAACACAGTATAAACTGAGGAGTGAGTCCCGTGAGGTTTCTTCACTCCGCTGGGAAACTCTGCTCTCATGTCAAGAAGCAACAGATCAGTGCATGCGCTGCATCGTCCAATCAGTGAGCGATACACAGTAAGGGGGCGGGGCGAGCGTCTGAGGATTTCATCGAAGGATGGTCTGGTGGTTCCTCGATTATAGCTCCTCCATTATCGCTCCTCGCTCCTCGATCCTCGGTCCTCCGGCAAAAATAAGGCCATTGGGACGCTACTCAAGATGGCGCAGACAAATCAACTTCCGGTGAGACCGAGACCGAGGAGCGAGGAAATGAAAAATAAGAGAAGTGAAACGCAGCCAGTGTACCTGCGACTGTTACAATGAAGGCTCGATAATCAGCTCATGGCACATAGGTGTAAGCAGGGGTAAAGTGCTATTTTGTGGGGAGTGGACCTAACATTTTTTTTTAAATATTGAAGTTAAAAGCATTAATCTGGTGCACTTTGAGAGCAAAATGAAGAGATCTATGGATACATCTCTCAACATCCATTTGAAACAGAACTGTAAACAGATTTACTTTTTCTTTATGGATATTTTACAAATCACTCCCCTTTTAAACTTTATTATTTTTTTACTGTCATATAGTATTTCGTACCTGTTTTTCATTTATTCTCTTATTTTTTTATAACTATAATGATCATATAAACACGTGCCTCAGAAATAATTGTTTACATTAATCGTGACCAAACCGTTTGAGACCCGGCCACTAGCTCACTAGCACCAGAAGCTAACAACAACGATCTCCGGTACCGGTGCGCTCTCTCTCTCTCTCGCTCGCGCACGCACACAAAATGGCCCGTTCCATACACACACAGAGCCGAGCTTGAATGAAACACAGAGACCCAGACATACTTGTACTGTACTGTATCATATTATTTTCGAATCAATAATCTTTCTAATTATGATTTTTTTTTTTTTTTTTTTTTCAAAACCATTTTTCCTCCATGCCTGTCACGCCCCCCACTTTGAAAAACACTGCAGTCGAGGCACAAAATACACATTTTAAACTGAAAATGAGCATAATAAGACCCCTTTTTAAGATAAGACTTTAAAAAAATGGATCACCAGAATTAATTGTTCTCACTTGCCTTATGATGTATGTTTTTTTTTTAAACAAGGAGCTTTTAAGAACACATGAGGATTGCGTCATGGCTCTAGTATATAGTATAACATGTTCCTTTTCTTTTGTTTCTCCCTCTCTCAGAGCCGCAACGGACAGGTCCAGGTTCTCAACACAAAGCAGGCCCAAAGGAGAAGTCTGAAAGTAAGAAAGTGTCTATATTTGGTCCCACATATGGATAACACTCAAGTTTATTCGCAACAAATTCTACCTTTTTATGAAAGTTATAATATTCCGTTTTTTTAAGGAGGTGTTGATTCAACTTAACGTCATTTTGGATGTGGTAGTTTTGGTGCTATTGAACTCTTAATGTGTCCTACTGAGACCTGTTATTAATATTTTGTCCACCCCATTTATATCAATGAGAGAAAACGTGTGTGATGTGCTTGTACTTGTTTGTTGTTTAGTGTAAGAAGTATGTTTTAATTGTGCATGTTGATTTGCAATTGAATAAGACTTAAAGGGATAGTTTTGAAGTGAAGGCAAGTTTTATTTCTCTATAGTCAGTACGTAACATACAGTAGATGGCTGTTGGCACGTCCCCAGCTTCGAGACAGACACGTTTTATTTATTTTTTAGATGGCTAAAATAGATTTCGCTGCTGCCACTGTCCACAGCAGTTCAATATACTGTATGTTTCTTCAGACTGGGGTGTTCTGACCTTTTTCTCCTGTACCTTTTATACAAACCCTGTTTCAAAACATCAGAAATATCCCTTTGACAGCTCTTCAGAATGATTACTGCAGTTAAATAACAAATGTACTATCTTTTTTTATCTTCAGAACCAAAACCTCTCAAAGCTGCAAAAGACAATATTGGACAAAAGAATGAAGAACGCTCAACAGAAAACCTCTTGGATTTAGGTGGGATAATCCAACCCAGAAGCAGTACTCCTCCACCTTATTTTAATAAACCAGGTAGAAGCCATTCAATAAAAGAGTACTCCACTGATTTACTATGACAACATATTTTGGAGTAAGAAAAACTCAAATCGATTCAGCTGCACCAGATGATTTTATTCTACAAATGTTCTCAAAACCTTCCACCTAAATTGCAAACAGGAAATTAGCCAGTCTGCCTTCTTTTTTTAAACGTGTCCACCTATGCATTCACTAGTCGTCCTCAACACCTGTGAACAGACCTAAATGGTAATCGTTGGAGATGCCATTTTTTAAGATGCTCTTTTCAATTGTTTTCTTTGTTTTGTTCCCTTAGCCTGAAGACAAATTAATTTGGTGTCTTCTGTTGCAGAAATGTCGGACATTCCACCAAGCATAACATCTGCTGAAAAAAGAACCGAACTTTTGAAATGTAAGTGTATGATTGTTGGAGGCATCATCCCCTATTATAGTATCAACAAAGTTTGTTGTGAAAATGTTGATTTTTGTCCCTACCAGATGGTACAGTTCTCACTTTGGATCCAAAGACGGCCCACAAACGCATCGCTCTGAGTGAGGGCTTCACTAAGGCCTCGGTGTCAGATGAACACACAGACTATCCCGACTGCCCTGAACGCTTCTCGGTCTGCTCCCAGGTGCTCGCCTCCCAGAGTTTCTCTCGAGGCCGCCACTACTGGGAAGTGCGACTGAGCTGCAACAACTTCATTGGCGTAGGCTTGGCTTACAGAAGCATTGACCGCAAAGGTCCCACCAGTCGACTGGGCCGCAACGACCACTCCTGGTGTATCGAGTGGTTCAATGTCAAGCTGTCCGCTTGGCACAACAGCAATGAGACCGTGCTGGTCAATCTCAATCCAGAGCGCGTAGGCGTGCTGTTGGATTGTGACGAGGGCACTGCTACGTTCTATAACGTGGCAGACAGGGCGTATCCCTTCCACACCTTTGTGTTCCCCTTTGCCCAAGCTGTGTGTCCAGCTTTCTGGATTTTCTCAAGTGGCTCGTCCATTTCTGTGTGCAAGCTTCAGGCATGAGGAGCATATGCACAGAATTGGCATGCGGGCACACTCGTAATACACAGCCTTTTCTTCTAAATACACTCATAATAATGGAATATAATACACTGCTTTGTTCACTTATTAAGACATTCCCTGTTAACCCACCTCCAGCTAACATTTAGTCAAAATCAATGTTGCCTTTTTGAAGTTGAAGTTGCAACTAAATGGTTCTTTGTGCTGTTGGAGTGTGTCAGGTGAAACTTGATTATCCCCACTATTAGTGCTCGCTGATTTAGCTTGGCTTTAACAAAGAAAATGAAGGAATAACTCAAATGTGTTTGTCTGAAAATGTCAGCACACAGTCCTTATCTTCTAAACTTAAATGGACTCGGATGCAAACGATAGCGCCATCGCTGTTGTCGTTAGCTATGCTAGCTGTGATTTACAGCAGCTGAATTTTTGGTTGTGACCAAAAACGATTAAGACGGCTTTTCTAAACACGTAAAAAGCAACATGCTTTGTGTTTTCCAGTCTATAAACTGCATCCCAGGCGGTTTGAACACACCTGAGCATCAATATGACTTCTGTTATTAGGATTATAAGAAGAACGCGCACTGTACTCTTACCGTACAGCATGTGTGTGCTAGTCTTTCTCCTGTATTGTGACTGTGACTGGATAAAGAAGTGAATTATTACGTCACGCTCCAGCATGTGTCAGTACAGTGTTTTCATATGTCCGCATGTGGAAAATGTACGATCGTTTTGGAGTGCATTGAAGTGAAGCTCTTAAGGTTATAGGGCTGGGCGATATGGCAAAACATTTGATCAAGTTATTTGTTTTTCATTCTGATGACCTTTAAAAGATTTCTTACAGTCTCTAAATCGTTTTACCTTTTGATCCAAAATCAATAATCAACCATCCGTGTTTAATGGCTTGTGCATTTCAGACTACTTTAAAAAAAATGCTAATAATTATGATAGAGATTAAGTTGAACATTTAAAATAAAAAGCTCAGAAATTGAAAAAAAAACGCCAATGTTCTTTGATACTATACAGGTATACATTTGCAAAAGAAACTGAATTGTTCCCGCAAGTTAATGCCTCTTATAATATGAGAATATTGGAGGGTTTTTTCTCATGATTGTTCAGTTTTTATATTAAAACCCTTCTCCCTAACTTTCAATTGCTAATTTACGCCACTGTAAGGTTGCAAGTTGATTGGTTAGAACATAATTAGTTTCTGCGATGTGATTGGCTGTTCCATGTGCGAGAGCAGAGTACAATGCAGTAGACTTTCGCAGTAGTTGGCATTAGCGGTGTTACAGTGTTTTTACAAATGCTGATTAAATGATGTGCCCGACAGCCATTCAACATAAAAGTATCAGAATCTTCAACAATCTTTTCTTGTTATATCTCCGGTGTAGTCAATAACACAGGTTATGTCTCCAGTTTATTAACCGGTGGAAAAGGTTTCCTCAACCGTGGCATCGCTTCCCTACTGACCATGTATTGACATTTTGTTTATCAAGAAAAGTGCATATATCGTTATCGCCCAGCTCTAAAGCGTCACTTCCTCAACTCTCTGACTTTTTTTCGGCTGATGTGAATTAAAGTCAAATAGACAAGTTCCATCAAGTTTTGATGAATCTTTCCTTTTGATTGTTTTTATGGGATTTTACCTTTTATTGGTGACGTGAGAGGAAATAATTGAGGGAAAGGAAACGGGTGTCGTTCTTGCATCCTTTACTCCATAGATGTACATTGATATACATTTCACATCTATGGTGGGCACATTAAACTAACAAGCCATCAGCCTGGTCTGTTGGCTTTGTGTAAGGTGGTATGAAGCTAGTTAGCTGTATAGTTTCACAGGGGTTAATTATTTGTTGTGTGATACAAAGTTTACCCCGGCTTGTAAGATGATGATGTCCCGCGATGGTGCTCATCTTGCAGGTGCTAAATCGTGTGAAACAACAAACTGTATGGGTGTCTAGCAGTAGAGATCTGTCTACACAACATGCGGTGGTACGTTCACGGTGAACTTAGCCGTTTGAACACAGTTCTCTGTTCTAATAAGCTCACAGGTTTTAGCGGTTCAGAAAAAAAAAAAAAAAAATGTCTTGATGATTTTGCTGAAAAGCTGGTAAAGGTTTGGACGTGATCTCAGTTTTGAGTCTTAATGGTTGGATAAGTTCAAATATCTCAGATTCGTTTCAGGCAATGCACTTCAGGTACAGTGTTATTATTAGGCTCCATGCTATTGTGTGAAGGAACAGTACATCATTGCATGTAAAGTCTGAACCTGTATAATGAAATCTGCTGTTTTCTGTTAACACAAGTCAACACAATGAAGAGCTGTGGTTTGGGACACAGCTCCGCAGACTCCTGTGACGTGATGATCATTTTGTTTGTTTGCCGTGCATTTACTGAAACTGTGTTCATTGTTCTTAGCATCATATATGGTCAAGGGTTGTATAACACTTGAACTGTCAAACCAAACCAACCTTTGTGTAATGCTTAATGTACGGTGGTTGTTTTCAGGTGTTTGCCATTATCTTAAAATTCCAGTGATTATGGCTCTTTTACATTAAATCAATCTCTAAATAAATAAACCAATGCTTCTTATTAATAAAGTGTGCTCTATCAAAAACGTTTCTTTTCTTTTTGCGAAGACACTGGTGGTTAAAAGAGCACTAGATTTTGGGAAATTCTCCCTTTGTTATTTCTTACCAATAAGTGATAGAATCGATATCTACAGACATCTGTGGGCCGTTCAGATGCAGAGAGATTACATTTATATATTGTCCTCACGGGAAACTTGAAAACTATATTTGATCCTCAAAATGTCAGTGTTACTCTTAATCTGATGAACATTTGGGAATCACATTAAACATGCTTTTCCTGCTCGTTCTCATCTATTCAGAAGTAGAGGCATCACGCAGCTAGCAACTAGTTGCAATTCAGCCTAATGAAAAGCCATTTTTAAAAGCAATATACATTTTTTTCTTTGCATCATTGGCTTGCAATAACATTGTAACAATGCCATGGCCATTCAAAGAAACTCTAGCGCCTTCAAATCATATATTAGGATACCTGAAATAGTGTACCATATAGTAAAACCCTCTTTAATGTCATTTAAATGAGCCATTGATGCCCTAATGTCTTATAAAATTGGTGCTAGATTTGCTATCAATAACATCTCAGGTGACTTACTGTATTGATTTATTTGAGAGACTTTCAGACACACACATCCCACTTAGAATTAGTTTGATTCATGAAACATAGCCGCCTACGCTAAGGCTGAAATAGGGTTACATTTGGTTGAAAAGTTGTGTTTGAATAGTAAACAGATGTCACGCCCATCCATTCATTAGGACTTGTATGTATTTTTTTAAATGGCTTGAAATCAACGGCTATTACCTTTATATATATTTGTGGTGTTTGCAATTAAACTGGAGGGGAAAAAAATCAGGTTTCCTCCCAAATCAAAAAGATATGCCTGCTCAGTACAACATTCTCCTTGTTTATTTGGTCAGTGCTCTGCGCTACTAAAGTCTGATTTTAGAGGTGATTATATGTCACATCATTCATCCAGATCTGTAAAATAACTAAAGGTATTAAATATAGTGGGCTAAAAGTCCATTTAACCTCTGAATTGGAGTGGGGTAGATTTACGACTTCAGTTGTGCATCTTAATTACAGTTTACATTATGTATTAATCACGTTATAATCATTTCTGTGGGCTTAAAGTGGTCTGAGAGAGAGAGAGAGAGAGAGAGAGAGAGAGATTTGCTTCGTCAGAAGTCATGAGTTTCTCCCTCTTATCAGAGAGATAACACACACTATATTGCCTGAATGTTTCCCAGAGAGCTTAGTTAGCTGCACCAGCGGAGAAGGTATGTTGGGGTAAATGTAGTGTATAGACATACGACCTGTTAAGATACATATTATGTGTTTCTTGGTTTACACATTTATTTCTATAACAGGAATATTGTGAGATGATCGATTGTATGTTGAGAGTTGTTTGAGCAGTGAAAGCTTGATGTTTTTTTACAATGTTACAACTTTAAAGATATATATAGGTTGTAATTGTTTTATTTGTATACATATAATGTGTGTTTTTTATATTTTGAAAAATCTTCTTACATTTGGAATATATATAGGCTATATATATTTTTATGTCAGATTATTTAAATAAATAATAATTATGTTGATGAATCTGTTGTTGGAAGGGCCCCCTGGAAATGTTTGCATAGACAGACTGTAGAAACGCCACTAAGAACATCATGTTGGTGTGGAAAAAACTCTATTAGGCCACTTGGTTTTCCTGAAATAGAAAAGTTAAGTTTCGTTTCTCCCTCGCAGCTCAGAGCCCAGCCCACTGGAGTTTCATGATGGCGGCGATGGACCAGAGTCCGTTTTCTCTGTTGAGTCTGGAGGAAGAGCTGAGCTGCAGCATCTGTCTGTGTCCCTTTGACTGCCCGGTGACCATCCCCTGCGGACACAACTTCTGCCAGGACTGCCTCCTCGCCAGCTGGAAGGACTCTTACAGCTGTCCTCAGTGTCGGACCCACTTCCCCACCAAACCGGAGCTGAAGAAAAACACGGTCCTCAGCACCCTCGTGGAGACCTTCAACCTGCGGACGACCAAGAGCGAGGCCGACCTGGGGACAGCAGAGGACAGCCAAGCGGAGAGCCAGGATGTCATACGCTGTGATACATGTATGGAAGCAGAAGCGGCGCAGACCTGCCTCACCTGCATGGCCTCTTTCTGCGAGGAGCACCTGCGGCCTCACCGGGAAAACCCAAGATTTAGAGTCCACCAGCTGAGTGAGCCTGTCGGCGACCTGTCCGAGCGCATCTGCCCGGACCACCACAAGCTGATGGAGCTCTTCTGCAGCCAGCATTGCCGTCCCATCTGCAGCCTCTGCCTCCAGCTGGTCCACAAAGGCTGCTCCTTTATGTCCCCGGAGGAGCAGAGGAACCTGAAAGAGGTGTGTGTGTTTGTGTGTGTGTGTGTGTGTGTGTGTGTGTGTGGTATTCCCCTGATTGCTAATTGGGCTTATGAAAGGAATATTTAAGGAATATATATATAGATAAGATATCTATATAGATATATATATATTTAAACCCACACAATGTTAGCTTATAGCTAAGGATAAAGACAGACGGACTCAGCCAGCCTGGCCACAAAGACAGAAATAGAGTATTAAAAAGAACAAAATGATTGGTAAACAACTTGTTTCAAAATAAATTATGCAAGAATGAACTATAAAAAAAGCAGTTAAAGTGACAGGTAATAAGGTAAAGGTCCAAGACACATTTTACATTCTATAATAGAACCTGTTAATAAGTTAGCGATATGTGCTGATAAGCTGAGTTTGTTTGTCCTCTTAGCCAGGTTAGCTGCTCCTCCTTTTTCCTGTCTATGTGCTAAGCTAGCTACACATACCGTACAGTCAAAGGAGTTAAATAATCAGTCTCTATAACACATTATATTCTAAAGACTCAGTAGTTAACTAAATAAAGGATACAAGAAAGAAAACAATAACGTATGTTATAGACTTCGTAGACTTTTGTAACAACAAATACATAAAACCGGACATAAGATTTAATTATTGTTTTGTTCCTTGTCTCTCCTTTATTTGGCTCTTATAGAAGTGTGTTTTTATGGAGCGGAGTAAGGAAAGCTCTTAGGATGATACTCTACTGCCCCTTTTTTATATCTGTATTACAATCAGATTTCCTCTACCTTTTAATGTTAGTACTTCTGTTATATTCTTTTTTTCCCTATATTTTGATTAGGATCTTCAATTCTTTAAAATTATTTGTTTCTACTTTCTTATTATTTTCATCATTGTCTGGGATTTGTTGCCTTTTTTCTCACATACAAATAAGAGAATATGAGACTTGCATTATGGCTTTTTTTGTCTTTTTTTTTTTTAAGTATATCAAAAGATTAGTTTGTTTCTTTTGAGGGAAAAAAATATGTGTATGTACGAAATTGGTCATTAGAGTAAAATATCCAGCTGTGTGGAAGCAAGCTCTGGTATCGCCCCTCTTGAAAGCTGGTGATCCCACGGAGTTGAATAACTATCGTCCTATCTCAAATCTTTCTGTGTTATCAAAGATTCTTGAGTCCCTTGTTTCTACTCAGCTAAAACTTTTTTTAAATTCACACAACATCCTTAACCCTATGCAATCTGGATTCAGATCAAAGCACAGTACTGTGACTGCCAGTCTGAAAGTCTTAGACGATATTAAGGCTGCTTTGGATAAGAAATCAGTTTGTGTTGCATTGTTTATTGACCTAGCCAAAGCATTTGACACTGTAGATCACCACATTATGTCTAATGTTATGTTTGTGTCTCGTTTCGGTCATAATGCCATTTGCTGGTTTTAGAGTTATCAAACCGACCGTACTCAATGCGTCAGGTTGGGTAGTACTGTCTCTGACCCTGTCACCTTGGAGAAGGGAGTTCCACAGGGCTCTATTTTGGGGCCCTTGCTCTTTTTATTATATGTAAACAATATTTGTAATCAGATGCAATTTTCTACCTATCATATGTATGCTGATGACACTATTGTATACTCGTGTGCTCCTTCTCTGGATATGGCCGTTTCCAATTTAAAATCAGATTGTATCACGCTGCAGCATGCACTTCTTGATTCCAAACTGCTATTGAACAGTAAGAAAACCAAAGCAATGCTTTTTGCTCCCAAGTCAGCGTCCTCCTCTTGCCTCTCCATTGACACCCTTGATGGCGTTTCTGTTGAGTTTGTTGATACCTACAAATATCTGGGCTTTTGGTTGGACAGTAATCTGAACTTTAAACGCCATATTGAAGTTTTAACAAAGAAATTGAAATTCACTCTTGGCTTCCTTTACAGACTTAAATGTTGTTTTTCAACTTCATCCCGTAAAAGGTTGGTCTCTGGCTTATTCCTGTCCCAGCTGGACTACGGTGATACAATCTATAGATTTGCCTGTCCCACTGTTTTGGCCAAACTTGACCCACTCTACCATGCTGCACTGCGTTATATATCAAATGCACCCTATAGGACTCATCATTGCACACTGTATAGCCTAACTGGATGGTCCTCACTTACTATGCGTAGGATGCAGCACTGGTTTGTATTAATGTATAAAGCCATTTTAGGTAAGCTTCCACTCTACATATGTGTCAGATTTGCTCCAGTTTGTAACTCTTACAACCTCAGATCCAGTGCCTGGATACGGTTCCAGGTTCCTACTGTACGGACTGAGGCTAGAAAAAGGAGTCTTTCTTATTATGGTCCTTGGTCTTGGAATGACCTTCAATCAAGCCTAAAACTGATGGCACTTGTCTGAAGTCCTCACCACCAGCTGCTCTTGCAGTAACAAGTAGTGTACTTTTCTTACTGTCCTAATGTGCACAATGTAGTGACTGCTTTTTCGTCTTTTGTTTTCTTAGTTATGTTCTCTGTATTTTATATGTTTGTGTTATGTGTTATGTGTAACGTTGCTGCCTTCTTGGCCAGGTCAGCATTGAAAATGAGATTTTATCTCAATGTTTTTATCTGGTTAAATAAAGGTTAAATAAAAAATTTAAAAAAAAAGATTAAATGAAGGTGACATTTGGTGCTGAAAAAGCCTTCCTTTGAAGCTGTGTACTGAAGCTATGTTTCACATCTGTCTTTGTAGTCCGACCTCAGAGAAAAGTTGGGTTTGCTGAATGGAAAGATTGAGAAAACAGAGACTTTAATGTTTCAGATGAATAACACGCAGAGCAAGCTGAAGGTACTTTTTCAAGTTTGCTAAACAATAGAAATTAACTATTCATTCCTTTACAAATGAAAATTTGCCAATTTGCCTTTTAACTGGTTCCTGTATATATTTATGGTGTTTGTCTAGGATGCAGCCACAAAAAGAAAGACAGCATTGGCAGCTGTGTATCAGCAGATCCGGGATATGTTGGTCCAAGAAGAACAGAACGCCCAACATGAGGTGGACAGCGAGCTGGAGATTGGCCAGACGAAACTTCAGGACCACATGAAGAGGTTGACTGTGAATACTGAGAAGATGACAAAAGCCAGAGAATCCATCAACAATCTGCTGAGTCAATCCCAAACCATGGCCTTTCTACAGGTGAGATTTACAATGTCACAGGAAAACAAATGAGATGGAATATACAAAGAGGGATGACAATTAAAATGTGGAAAGTGCTTTCCATATGTACTTGGCTACACTGCAGCAATGTTGGGGTCAGCTTAAACGATTGGGTGGATCTAGTTGGAATTCCCTATTTGCTGTTGCTCTTTCAAAATCAATTACAGAAAAGGTGGTTCCTCTAGTTTCGTTTTTGATTCATAACTACATTTATTACTAGACACTACTGCTGACTCTCACTGTTATATAACTGGGACACAATGAATCACATTGACCATACACAGTCCAGTTATGTGTCTACCTGTTTAAAGATTGACAGAAAACAAACAAGTACTGAAAAAAGAATCAGCAACAAATTTGAAAAATGGCAAGGAGTATTTTTTTAAAGCAAAAATCACCATGAAGCATCAAATCTTCACAAGTGAAGATTTGATGCTTCTCTCTGTGATATTTAATAGTGAATGAAATATATTTTGGATTGTTTCAAACATGCAGTTTTAATACCTCAGCTTGAAAAACGACATCTAACTAAGATGGAAGGAGTCTCTGTCTCCATGTCTATTCTTTGTTTTTCTCGATAACGGTTCATCCCATAAACTTCACACTAGTGCGGTTTGTACACACCGTGTAGTGCAGCGGTGGCCAACCAGTCAGAGGTTAAGAGCCAAAAATGTTACTATGTTACTGCAAAGAGCCACATCAAACACACAGTCACAGATGCACGTGCACCCCCCCCCCTCCTTCTCTCTTTTGTTCTCAGCCTTTCTCTGTGCTCCTTCACTTTCTTCCTCCCCTCTCTCTCTCACACAGATAAAATGAAAATCTAAAACTTTACACACACACACACACACCCACACACACACTCAAAGACCCTCCCCACACAGAGAGACACACATAGCTCTGCTCAGACAGATTTATTGTAAATGTCACACACCATAATATTGACAGAAATTGAATTAAACCTCTCCTACCAGTATTCAGAGGCCAGTTAACATAACAACATAACAACATAACAATGAACATTGTCAAGGTGTTTATCTTCTGCTTGCGAAGTTCCGTACCTTTTGGGAAGTCCTGGTCGATGTTAGCATGGAGTGAGGTGAAATGGCACTGAAGATTTGAAGCCTTGAAATGGGTTAATGCTGTCTGGCATATAAGGCAAAATGGCTTGCAATTGCGTTCGATAAAAAAATATGAACTCTCCCACTCTACTAAAAACGTCCTATGTTCGTCTTCATATTTTCGCTTAGCTGTGCATTTCTTCCCTGCCATTTTAGGATCAAACTCAGTTCATGGTCAGATAGTGTTTAATCAGCGATAGGTTTTCCCCCACTCAAAGGTGAATGGTTCACTGCATCGCAGGTATTATTGTGATTGGCTCTTGGGCCACATTAAAATTAGATGCGCTGTCATCCTCTCATACTGACACCTGACACCACATATACACACGTAGGGAGAGCCGGGACTAAAGTAACACGGGACGAAAGTAACGGAGCGATTTTATCCGAGCCCAAACAACTTTGACCGGCCAAATTACGTCAGAATTATCAGCATTCAATACTTAACAGACCTACTAAATATCAGGTTTAACTGTCAGGAGTCCGTGTCTCTCCCCCACACTCACACATATAACATTCGATATGAACTGAAGAGCCGCATGCGGCTCGAGAGCCGCGGGTTGGCCACCCCTGGTGTAGTGTATTAAAGGGATCCTTACTAATGCTTGTACATAATTGAGTTATCCACTATAGTCCACTAAATGTATGTGTTATTAAGGTTGCTAAAAAAAAAGAAACCCAAGGAAGCGCAATACTAGAGCCGATGCAATTGGCCCGTTCTGATCATGCATGTTTTGAACGGGCATTGTACCAGTGTTTATAAATACAAAACGTACTTGCATCATCGTGATTGTTAAAAAAAGAGCAATGCATTGTGCTCTACCCTACACCTAAAGCCATGTTTTGAAAGATTTGGGGAAAAACTCATCCATTCATTACTAGTTTTCCCCTTGTTCCTCACAGGCTTCATTTAACTTACCGAAGGCTGTAAAGTTTGACCCTCACATGCCTCAAGTCAACCTGGACTCTAAGAAGGTGACAGCATCACAAGCCTGCTCTGCTGCTCTGAAGCAGCACCTGGCAGAGATCCTCAAACAGCCTGTTGAGGCCCGACTGCTGACATTTAAACCAGGTGAATATACAAGTACATTTTATATTTTGTGTTTTGTGATGTATTATGAAATGATAATTAAGTCAATCCTGTCGAGTTTTGTTCGAGATCAAATTGAAATCGTATTGGTGTTCTGGAATTTGACATTCTGAGTATTAAAAAAACCTGTCCCTTGTGTAATCATTACCACAGAGATGTACTAATGCAGTCCATTTAATGTTCACAGAGCAAAAAGCAGAGACTGTCTCAGGACCTGCAACTAAAAGTACTGGATCTCAGCCGGAAGATAGTATGTTCATCTCTATAATTATACCTATGTTAAAACATCTGTCATGTGTTGGATAAGCACACACACATTTCTGTGCACGTCCTAGCTCTTATTCACATAAAAAAAGACATTTGTGGATATCTTCTAGTCAATACGTGTGTATTGTGCTTACTGAATCTCTGAAGTGTTAATAAACAATAAGGAAAATATTTTAATCCATGACTGTGGGTTCACAAAATGTCTTCTGACCTGTTTCCGAAGTAACCAAGCCTCCAAAGCAGAGAAGAGCGCCGAGGTCCCGCAGTGTGGGTCGTCCACCCATCCAGCCATTACTCATGCCTTTTAATGTGCCCATTAATTCTTTTATGGGCACACACACAGGCTGGCATTGGAATCCTCCATACATGGCAGGACAACAGACAAGTGAGTAAGATACAATCATACACACAATGTTGTTTCACGTTAAAAATTGACATCAATAAAATCTGTTTACTTCACTTTGTCGTCATGTGGGGGCGGCATCAATTACAATAACATTGCGTAGAGACGCACATCGCTCACAAATACGCACAAACAAACAAACAGCAACATCCAAACCTCTTTTGCAAATGTGCATAGTGCACTGCGGCAATAACACAGGTAAACATCAGCATGCATGAGCTTGTGCGTAAAGGCACAAATTAAAAACCAAAAAACATGAGAGCAACAGCATTGCTTGGGCCTCACACTTGGCTAACCGCTGATCACAGCAGCAAACAAGTTCACACCATGCAGAGCGACATTACGCAATAAGCAGCAGAAGATCAAATTAATATGGAAATAGTCTACTCACCGCTTAAGGCCAATACAGCGTGAGACTCTGTTCCTTGTTGTATAAAATCCCCATAACAAACTGTTTTAAGTAGTTCAAACTAGTGGTTTTAAGCCGTTTCCTGATGTCAATTTATTTTTTGAAGGCTCCAAACTCAGAACAGGCGGCCGAGTGTAACGCACATAAACTTTCTTACGTGATGTTCTGAATAGCGTTTGGTCTAAATGTGGGCTCATCGCAAAGTCTATACAGTAATACACGCTATAGATTGTAGCATTAAAGTGCAACATTTAAAACAATATAATTGTAAAACTGATTTTGTTTGCGGGAGAACCTGGCCCTATCATAGACGTGTTATAAATGGTTACACTACAGGAGTTAGTCCATATCCAGCTAGCAGGTAACGCACCTGACACACTTGTCAATGGTAAAACTAAGATAAAGTACTATACAAATATATTATCTGCATTACCGCTGGTTTGTCGCACGTTTACATACATTATACATCCGTGTCAGTACTTCAATACATATTTTCATAACTTAGGTCATAAAACACAAGCACATACCTGAATGAAGCTGCATACTCTTGGCACGGTCTTATAGGTGATACCTTTACCTCTTCTGCGTTCTACCTGTGGGACCCCTGAGCTGCAGTCTGTGCCTTTGTGAACTTTACTCCTTGTAACTATAATTTCACCTAATAAATATTAAAGTTTGCATTGCAAATGGAAATATATTGGAGAATTACACATTTTTAAACACCGAAAAATACAAAGTGCTTTTGCAATATAATGCAGTTTAATGTCCATTACCAGGCAATATATGACTATGGGCCCCACAATATGGTAACAGTATGATAAGAAACTCCAACAAAGAGTAGCTGATAAAACCCAGGACACTGAAACGAAACTATAGAGTGACAGAGACTATACCATTTCCACTGTAATTATATTTCGCTTTTCTATAAAAAATCTCATAATGTCAGTTTATGTTGCATACTTACCGTTTCCCACAGGATTTTGAGAAAATATGGAAAGTGGACCTCTGACTCTCTTGGGGTATCCAAGGGCATGATCCCCAGTAAGGAAACATGTGTACATTTTAAGAAAAAATGTAAAGGACTTTTTCTGACAGTTTTCTGCTCCCCATAATAACTCTTTCTATCTCTAGATTTGCTTTTATTGTATCTGGTTTTTAAACAACATACCTATCACTGTAGCCAGTGGTAAGTCTTTTTATTTTTGACTTGCCATGCTTTCACAATGATTCATATTGGGTGTGGATTTAGTTTCTCTTGCCAATAGTCAACAGTAGTGACTATGTGGTGGCCCAGTATTTATCATGAAGGTGGTGGCACAGTGAACACGTTGATCAGGGTGTTTTTCTTGGATGTTTTCCATGAACATTCCAACATTGCAATGAAACCCGGCCTGGACAACTTGTAGATACAGAAATAATGTGTTATTTCATCCTGACTGTTTAAAGGTCACGCCCACACAGGAGACCAAGTTTGTTAAGACCCCGCCTGAAACTTTACTTTTGTAACATATCACTATCATTATCCAAAGCGACTTACATACTCAATACTGTAGGCAATTTGGGGTGAAGTGTCTTGCCCAGGGACACAACAACATGTTGACTGCAGTGGGGTTTGAACCTGTGACCATCTGATGCCCATACCAAGGCTCTATCCACTGCGCCACACGCCTCCCGTCACTAAGAAACACATGAGTTTCTATTGGCTAGCGCAAGCGGTTGACCAATCACAACAGAGCCGGCCAGCTAACCAATCAGAGCAGACTGGGCTCTGGTTTCAGACAGAGGGTGAAAAGAGGTGCTGCAGCACAGGCAGTATGAGAAGAATAAAGAGCTTTTTGAACATTAAAGCATGGAGACATGTCACAGTAGAAGCAAAACAAATCTAATTATAAAAGCTGAAAGGAGCTTCTACAGTAATTATTATGTGTCACAGATGTCGTACTAGCTTACAGCCCTTGTCATAGATTTGCAAAACCTGAATAGCCTGTGTGTCAAGATTGAGGCTTGAAGAGCAACTACAACAGTTTTCAGTAATAACTACACACGTTGTACTTAAGCTTTAGAGAATTTAGTTCCAGCATGATTTCAGACATTTTCAGTTTGACAAAACTCTCACACTACAAATGAATTAATAAAGAAACCTTTTTTGTATTTTTCTATAGAACAGGACAGAAGGCCGCCACACAATGCACCAGGAGGATATAAGCCAAATATGAAAGGAAACCAGTAAACACAGAAGCCATCAGAGAAATCAACTACAAGTTACACACAGCCTTATCAAAATGACTTCTAATGTGGAGATTATTGATCATCACTTCACATGACAGGGAAGGGCACTATTGTGAGGCTTAAATAAATGGCATACACACACATACACAGAGCCAGCATTTGGTGTTTTTCACTTGGAATAATAATCGTTATAGATAGGTACTGTATATTTTTTAATGAGAATATGTGTATGTGTAAATTATGGAGAATGGTAGCAATTACATTGTAATGAACACCACATTTCAAAGCCATTCAACTCAACCTGTGGTAAAATGTAAATGATATCCCGCTATTACAATGTCAGTGTGAGCTTCTGGCTGCTGGGACATCTAACTAGAGATCATAGCAGCAGTCATTTTTAATACATCCACTTAAAACACAGACACATGTGGCTTATATATGAAAATATTTATGGGAATGTCTTTCAATTCAAAAGATCATTACATTCAGTTCAGTCAAAATCCATTTAACCAAATCCTATTTTTGTAAACAGCTATGATTACATGATTGTTACCAATAAAAGCTTGTTTTCTCCCAAAAACAGTTCCTTTGTGTTCTCATTCCTGTTCAGCAGAGGCCACGTAAGGCTTGCTCTTAAGAATAAATCTTAGTCAAAGTTAAATAAATGGCACATTCTTGTCAGTCTTTTTGACACATATTTGACCGCAGAAAATATAAGTATATTCAAATATATATTCATTATTAACGAAAGCAATTTGTAACACAGAACACAGTGAATTTTTCCTTGATGAATGGATTCTATATAAATACTGCTATATCGGCCAAGATTTAACAAATAATTAACTGAAAGGTTTGAATTGGAAACGTATACAAACATCAGTCATGTCCCTCAACCCATAACAAGAAAACAAGTGAACGTCATTAGCCACGCCAGCAAGCTTGTAAGGTGTAATAGTCAGGATACGCCTGGAAACACGTGTTGGATGGTTTGAAAATGAAAAGAACAGCTTGCAATTGTTAATCCTTTCCCCAAAAATGTCATCGTGGTAGCTGTGTCTTTACATAAGTCAAAAAGGTTACCCTCCACTTTCATCAGACCAAAGCTTCGCCCATCCAGGCGCATTAACTTACACATTTGACACATTATGGCTTTATCAAGTATCAGTGCAAAATATAATTATCAAACTAAAGCCTACTTACACATCTAGCAGACATTGAGCAACATTCAATTAAAGTAATGTTTTTGGCAACCTGAAAACTCTAACTGCAATTTTCTCTCTTTTTGTAACTCAGTTTGGGTCTGTAGCATCTCCCGGGAAAATGTCTCGGTATTTTGCCACTAAGCTAGCACACTAGCTAGGTGCTGCTTTGTCTGTGTGCCATTTGTGCAGGGCAGGGAACATACAGTGGGGGTTATCAGAGCTTTCTATGCTGAAAACAGCTTTCTGCTGCTGCTGAAAACAAGAGTGATGAGATTCAACCAAAACAGGGAGGCGAAAAGCAAACCTATGAACTGAAAGATGCTAATCTTAGGGGAGTTGGTGAAAGTTCTCTGGGTCTGACACTACCAGTGACCCATTTCACTTGGTCATTTTATAAGATAAAAATAGGTATTAGTGCATGTTGAGCTCAAAACCATTGGTGTTAAGGTCTACCTCTGATTAAGGCGGTAAGCTAGCATGTCAGCATGTGCTGTCATACATACAGTAAATATGTATTAGACTGATATTTAGCATGTTAGCGTGCTATCTAACATTAGTCTCCAACTACATCTTAAGATGAGAGAAATGACATTTAGAACTGTTTTCGTAAAGCACATTTTTGACCCGTTAGTGGCTTTAACTAAATACTGAGTACAACACAATCATTAGGATTCATTCTCAGAGGACCAGCAATATCTGTACAAATGTGCATCCAACAATTATCGAGGTATTTAACTCTAAAGAGTGTTCTAAACAGAACTATGCTGCTAGCGTGGCTAAAAACCTGCCAATAAACCCAACATTTAAGCTAATTCAGTGCAACACAACACACACAACTCTGGTAAACATGGATGATAAGGTAAAAGGTTATACAGGTGTCCTTGAGCAATAAGACATTCATCAAACAAATATAGGGTGATGAAACCATGAGGCTTGGTTACCTGCCAAGGAGGTGCATATTGCAAAAGCATAAGCATCACACGGCCAAAAACTGATCCCTGTTCAGCATCATGTGTAGCAAGTTAGCTTCAGGTTAAGAAGAGAGCAGTAACTAACATCATTCAGGCTTTCCTGGTGTGGCTGTAAGCTACAGGCAACTGTTCTGCACCAAACAGGACCACCTCAGATGGTGAAATTAATTTTAGAGCTGCATCAATTCAATGCAAAAGTCAACGTATTATACATTTGATGGAAATAAAATTAATGACCAATTAATTGTTCAATTGATTCATTGTTGAACAACATTTCAATAAAAATGCTAGAAGATGGTGTTTTCAGCCTTTTGAGGATTGACATGTACTCAATTTCTCTGTTTTATATCCTATTCAAGTTCATATCTATGGGTTTTTGACATTTAAATCACCTTGGAATTCAGAAACTGGAATGGACCTTTTTAACAGTTTTCAAGCATTTTATCGACTAAACAGTTCATTTTCTAAATAATGGGCGGATTTGTCAATAATAAAAATAGTTGGTAGTTGCAGTTCTAACTAATTTCCATAAAAGTTGGCTACCTATAGGCAGAAACCCAAAAGACCTCTTGCAGACATTATGTAGAGAAGACGAAAGATGCCACTAGTAAAACTCGACAGTTAGCGCAATGTGCACCTGAACAGTACACAGAGAAGTACATGCAAGTAACCGATGGTATTACTAATAAACTGTAGAGGTTTAAGTAAAGGACCAACTCTTCTGGACCCCTCTACAGAAAATACTGTCTTTAGCCTGCCGCCCTGTGGTGACCATTGGTAATTCACAAATGATGCAGGAGGATTACTTGAATAAAGTAAATAACAACATAGGACAGCTTAATCTCATCAGCAGTTATCACTTGGCAGCAACATCAACGGCCAGCATCTTTATATAACCTACATCCTAAGCAGTGTAAGGTATATATCAGTGTAAGTGGCAAAACAGTGCAACACAACGGATGTAAACTGGAGGAACTATGTAAAGAAGAGGAAGAACAAAAAGGTTTTACCAGTACTTTCAAAATAAAAGTTGTCTGTTTCCCCGTAGCTCCTGTATCTAAGTACAATCTATCAGTTTTGGGAGCTACTTGAGACAGGGCACCATGAAGTAAACAAAACAACAACAATGTCCAGTGATTGACAACACACTGCAGTTGTACCAGAGGCCTTGCTCCATTTAGATTCAGAGACCTTCTGGCTAACACATTTCAAAGCCTTGAAACAGGTGACAAATGCAGGAGAACCTTATAACTGTGAGCCTGACATAAACAGATATTCTGTGCAGTGTAAACGTGTGCTCTTTCTGGAGTCAAAAGAATAGACATAAAGCTTTGGATATAGCCAAAACTCCTCTTCATAATTGACAACACTGTTTTTTCCTATTATAATGCTGTGGATTTAGACATGGCTTTGTGGGGTTTGAACCTGGACAGCTTGTTAAGGATGGCTCACTGATACCTGCAGGGCTACACTGGGCATTCAACTGTAAAGACAGTATAATTAATACAGTATAGTTTATAGTATAGATGTCTATGGCACAAGGGATCAGTGCAAATAAACAGCAGAGTTTCTCCAAAACATTCACCCCCCCTGACTGTCCCGTCTGTGGCTAAACTACGGGTTACAAATATTGGGGAGCGTGGAGATAAAAGGCAGAGAGAAAATCTGCAATTTTTTAGAACCTAGCTTTCTAACCCCTGCGAGCGCTCTTAAAATATATGAAATGATTACACGGAAACACATATTTTCATCAAAGCAGTTTGAGGATAAAGTGTGTTCAAAGATTTAAGATGAATATACACTGCAGGTGAAGGATTAAGAAACTTAAGAAAAGAGGACCTTCAGATAACATGACGTTTGGGCGGGGTCATGCACGAGCGGAGGCGGGCCCCGGGGGCCTGGGCGAGTCGTGAGGGGTGGGGCTCTCCGTCTCAGAGGCGCTGGATTCGTCGTCGTCGTCGGTCTGCTCGGCGCTGTGGTACAGCATGAGGGCCTGGGTCTTGTGGGTGATGGTGATGGTGCAGGGACCCTGGGCCCACGGCTCTCCGTCCACCTGCATGGGCATCTTGGAGCTCTTCAGAACCAGCTGGAGAGGGAAGGAGGACAGAGGACTTTTAAAGAAAAGACATACAACACTCGGCTGGGAAAATGTTTTTATATTGTCTGAGAATACTTAAAATTGAAGCTTCACTGAGGCTCACAGTGAAGCTTCACTGAGGCTCACAGTGAAGCTTCACTGAGGCTCACAGTGAAGCTTCACTGAGGCTCACGGTGAAGCTTCACTGAGGCTCACAGTGAAGCTTCACTGAGGCTCACAGTGAAGCTTCACTTCATGAGAAAAAAATAATAATATGAATTGCTATAAACATGTTAAAGTTCTGCCTTTCTGATGCTGTAACTATACTGCTGGAATACAACAGCTTGATTGTTGAATGAAGAAAATGTATATATACAATATTTTCAACATTATTTTATTGAACATTGAACTGAGTGAAAGGGCGACAATAAAAAAAAAATACTTCTTTAAAAAGGAATCTCATGGCTTCAACCTCATCACTCAACAATTGCCGCCTGTCATGTTTTATGCCTGCAGTGGATGATCTAATAAAAGAAAAAAAAATATATATATATATATATATCTCTATATATATATATATACTTTTCAATTAGATTCAAAAATCAAAAATATATATTTATGTTTTAAATCAGAAGCATCCAGACTTGAAAAGAGACTGTGAATTGGGCCTATTGAGAGGAAATCAACAGATGGATGAAGAATAGTTTCTTCTTTGCAATAAAACGCATCTTATGCAATTTCTTAGGAACTACCGGATTTCTGTATAAGAAAATGATTAACATATTCTAAAAAAAAAACTTCATACTGAACATCGGTACATTATCTATTGATGCAGTTCTGTCAGTAACACAGCATCAGCATCTCTACTCTTTGGACTGCTATGACGTTTCATCTGATAATCTGATATGAAGGCTGCAGCATGCACTTCTTGATTCCAAACTGCTATTGAACAGTAAGAAAACCAAAGCAATGCTTTTTGCTCCCAAGTCAGCGTCCTCCTCTTGCCTCTCCATTGACACCCTTGATGGCGTTTCTGTTGAGTTTGTTGATACCTACAAATATCTGGGCTTTTGGTTGGACAGTAATCTGAATTTTAAACACCATATTGAAGTTTTAACAAAGAAATTGAAATTCACTCTTGGCTTCCTTTACAGACTTAAATGTTGTTTTTCAACTTCATCCCGTAAAAGGTTGGTCTCTGGCTTATTCCTGTCCCAGCTGGACTACGGTGATACAATCTATAGATTCGCCTGTCCCACTGTTTTGGCCAAACTTGACCCACTCTACCATGCTGCACTGCGTTATATATCAAATGCACCCTATAGGACTCATCATTGCACACTGTATAGCCTAACTGGATGGTCCTCACTTACTATGCGTAGGATGCAGCACTGGTTTTTATTAATGTATAAAGCCATTTTAGGTAAGCTTCCACTCTACATATGTGCCAGATTTGCTCCAGTTTGTGACTCTTACAACCTCAGATCCAGTGCCTGGATACGGTTCCAGGTTCCTACTGTGCGGACTGAGGCTGGAAAAAGGAGTCTTTTTCATTATGGTCCTTGGTCTTGGAATGACCTTCAATCACGCCTTAAACTGAGGGCACTTGTCTCAATAGCATGTTTTAAATTGAAGTTGTCTGAAGTCCTCACCACCAGCTGCTCTTGCAGTAACAGGTAGTGTACTTTTCTTACTGTCCTAATGTGCACAATGTAGTCACTGCTTTTTCCTCTTTTGTTTTCTTAGTTATGTTCTCTGTATTTTATATGTTTGTGTTATGTGTTATGTGTAACGTTGCTGCCTTCTTGGCCAGGTCAGCATTAAAATGAGATTTTATCTCAATGTTTTTATCTGGTTAAATAAAGGTTAAATAAAAAAAAATTAAAACATTTTTTTTTTAAAGTATCAAAAATAATTTCCCAATTTGGGATCAATAAAGAGCCTATCTATCTATCTATCCATCTATTCACAATATGTGTTTACTTTTTCTACCCTTGACTCTGTGTTCCCCCACTTATGACATCAACTCTTCACTGTTGGTTAGCAGAAATGCTTATGGATAACCTTGTACATATCTATGTGAGATATATTAATATATAATTCATATTCAAATCCTTTTGACGTGTTTTGCTATCTGGGGCAGGTATAGTCAGACTCAGGCTGCAGTGGACATTTAATTTAATTTAATCGTTTATTTAGCGGGGACAATGCACATTAATGAACACTTAAAACAATCAAATGTGTCAAGCGTAAATATGCCAGATTTAGCTTTGAGCTATTTTCCATCCGCAGTCCCTCAAAGAACCCATTGTTCCTGAAGGGTTTAAAGGGATGTTTTATCCATGCTCAGTGTAGTTCCTACAGTAGCTGGACGTCTGCATGACCCCACTTTGGAGAAACAGACAGGAGTACTAGCACAGAAGCTTCACGTATTTTAGCTACCTAAAATCGAGGCCCAACCTAAAAAAAATCAGTTTAATCGTTTAATTTAGAGTATTTTCACTGTTTTACCTTGACGTCACACACTTTCTGAAGGGGAACGTTATCTATGACCTCTTCAGAGCCACCAGACTCCATCAATACAAACACATGGAACACAGGAGCTGCGAAGATTGCTTCGTCTTTTTGTGCTTGTGTTATTAGTTGTTTTACAGACTTAATTCAGGTTCACCTCAGGTTTGAGATCATGTATAAATATTCTAAATATAGCAAACACACTTAAACCATTATTGATTTCCACTAAACCTCATACAAGCCCAGTTCCAAAAAATCCAAACAAATCCTTCAGGATTACAATTCAATGAGCAGAAGAAGTTGGTGTATGAGCAGCTGCAGGGGCCGGGTAGCGAAACGTAATCAGATTAGTTCAGAATTAGATTTCATGTGCTGTGACGAGGGCGAAATAAGTGAAAAGGAATGACTACCTTATTGTGTTTCTCCATACCCACATAAACAGGAAGCACTGCTGCTGGACCTTTTAAGTGTGTGTGTGTGTGTGTGTGTGTGTGTGTGTGTGTGTGTGTGTGTGTGTGTGTGTGTGTGTGTGTGTGTGTGTGTGTGTGTGTGTGTGTGTGTGTGTGTGTGTGTGTGTGTGTGTGTGTGTGTGTGTGTGTGTGTGTTACTGCCTCACCCTGACAGTGTGGGCCTGTCCCAGCCGTACAGGATTGGCCAGCTTGACCTGGATCTGAGCGCAGTGGAAGGAGCCGAACACCCCCACCACCTCCAGCAGACCATCGTCCAGCCTGCAGGGGGGGGGCAGGACACATGAACACTTCATATACAAGTGCATCAACAATGACTCTTTTTTTTCCTCCTGCTTTTGATATTTCAGTGATGCGTTCACTGAGGCTCACAGTAAGGCTCCATTCTATGAGGAAAATATGTGAAAAAGGCCGATCTTAAAAAGATATTAATTACGATATACATATTAAAGTGTACTCAGTTCTGTTTTTCTGATCCTTTCACTATACTGCTAGAATAAAACACATTGCTTGTTGAATTAAGAAAAGGTTTATTTTCCAAAACAAATTATTGAACATTAAACTGAATGCAAAGGTACAATACAAAATAATAATAGTTACATTGCAGTTATTTTACTGATCAAAGAACTATAATTTCAATAAGGCACCCTCTCACAATGTGACAATAGGTAACAATATGCTTGAATAGATCTACAAATATTTTTTGGACAGCTCATTAGTTAAGATTCAACAGTATTGCTTTGTCTCGAGGTATTTACCAGATTATTTTACGGGTCAAATCCGGAGCATACATATTCTCAACCTGGGCTTATTGTGAAGCATCTGATTAATTAACACACAAAGCAAAACCGTTTAATATCGCCGAACAGGCTGTTGACATGATGCCAGTCTTACCGTGTGGGGGGGCACGGTTCATCCCCCATCCCCTCCCAGAGTCTGCAGCCTCCGCCCCAGTAACCAATGTTACAAACTATGATGCCCTCCAGACTGGGCAGCGCCACCCTCTCCCCATCCAGCTCCAACTGACACACACACACACACACACACACACACACACACCACACACACACACACACACACACACACACACACACACACACACACACACACACACACACACACACACACACACACACACACACACACACACACACACACACCACACACACACCCACACACACACACACACACACACACACACACACACACACACACACACACAGCACACACACACACACACACACACACACACACACACACCACACACACACACACACACACACACACACACACACACACACACACACACACACACACACACACACACACACACACACAGTCACACACAGCACACTTACACACACACACACACACACACACCACACACACACACACCAATTGTTCAAACGAGTCATGCTCACTCTTACATTGCAAAGAAATGACACATAGCTTACACAAAACATAGCATAGCAAAGATAGTCTACAGATATATATATTTCACTGTCACAGCGTATACATTTTACATTCTATTTTTGTTTTATTTTTCTAAATTTTTCTCTTGTTTTATTTCCACATAATGTGCAATGACTTGTTTACATGCTGCTGTGACGAAGAACAATTCCCGAATTGGGATCAATAAAGTAAATCTTATCTTATCTCATAGCATAGCACAGCATAGCATAGCATAGCACAGCATAGCAAACTAGGAGAGTAGAAATAAAGTGCTAAAGGATTATGTACTAAATGATGTAAATTAGTTGGCATTTGACACTTCCAGTTCCCTCGTTTCAAAGTCAATGCGTTTTTAAACAATTCAAGTTTTTATTTTGGCATTCTGCCTTATTTAGACAGATAAACGTAGCGGTAGTATTGAATTGGGGAGAGTGAGATAAAGAGTTGAATGACATCAAACAAAGGTTCCACAGTTGGAATTGAACCCGTCATGATTCGGAGCCACTTCCCAAAGCATTCCGCTTTTAAAGTTAAAAGAGAGCAAGCCTGCCAGAAACTTTCTATTTAAGCCATGTTAAATCATTTCTTATGACTGCTTGTTGAGAGGCAGATATCTTCCTGATGAAGAATTCAAGTGATCCTCAGCCCAGAACATCAGGAATAGCGAAAAACATTGTTTGAATCTGTGTGACTTTCCTTTTGAACTGCACAGACGAAGAGAGCATGAACATGACGCATGCACAAAGCTACTGTACCTCAATCCTCTTATCCAGATCCTTACATTCCTGCACTAAACAATCTTTGGTGCCATACAGGAAATATACAGTCTGGGGAGAAACATACAGACAGAAAGAAAGGCATTAGTGTGATCATTTTGTGACTGGGACAGAAGCATATTCAGGGGCAATGCAATTCCACATCCTGATTCAAATTCAGCAAACCACAGGATTTGTGTATGCAAAGAGCCTTTCAGACTCTCTCACCTTGTTGACGATGCGGCTGGAGAAGAAAGAGGGCGTTTTCTCGCGGTGTGTGTGGAAGTTGAGCGCCATCAGAGCGTCGGGCCCCACAGAGAAGTAGTTGTTCATGGACAGGACCTGAGGAGTGTTTCATATGTGTCAGAGGCCTCAATCACACTACATGTGTTTAAGTGAGGAGAAGAGTTAATAACAGATCAAACTCACCTTTGGTTTCCGAAAGTACAGGCCTTTTGAAGCCACCTGCACTTTCCACCTAAGAGTAGACAGAGCATTAGCTAGGATTTCCTAAATACACATGGACATGAATAACATTTTTGTATAACCCCTAACCCTAATGTTGAATCTTTTTATTTAATTAATGATGGCGCCTTTAAAGGTAGTCTAAAAATAACAGAATTGGCTTTACCCGCAATGTGTACGTTATTGAACTCCCCCCTTATTTATAAAAACGTCAAGAATCAAAAAGATTATGACCTCATTTCCAAAATAAACATGGATTAGACGAACACAAATTTAAATTCTGTCAAGTCCATGACTTTTCTGAGACTTTCATTTCATGTGGATATCCAATCAGTGTTGATGACAAATGTAGTCAATACTTTATACTGCTGTCTAGTCTGTGGAATTATTCCAGTGAGCTATATCAATATAACTTTCCTACATTCCTCAGTGATGGTAAAGTGACGGAGAAAGTAGAGTTCTCCTGCTCACAGAGCCGTGACTTACATGTACCAGGATGCATTGCGCACAAGCTTCTTACGCAGAGAATCCCTACACAGCTTCTTGTACTTCTAAAAGAACAGTGTATGTGCTGATCATTGTTATCACAGTGCGAACACCTGACTGACCCACCTGTCCATTTTGACCACCTCGGCATCGAGGATGTTCCGGAGAACCTGTTCCACAGGGATCTCTCCGGCGTACCCCGCACCCCACCCTAGAGTGTTGGAGAGGTCATTTCCTGTCCCCAGAGGAAGGATGGTCACCCGGGGCATAAACTGGTCTAGACCCTGACACAGAGAAGTGGTGCTACAAATTCAAAGGCTGTATGGTCATCTACACAGTAGCTGCAGTGTAGTTATATAATGAACAGCTTTTTTATTTTATTTTTCTTGAATAAGGGGCAGGTCAAATAAGATTTTCTTTTCCCTGCTCCTTTACATCATGGTCCTACAAAAACTGCATAAAGGGTACATGTTTTGTTTTATAATAATTGCCATGTGTGGAATACACTAATACATGATTGAAACAATAAAACAAATACAAAAACGATATATATATAGAATAGTGCAAGAAGAAACAGAGAAGAAAAAAAGAGTGCAATATACGCAGGTCATTAAACATATGCCACACTGCAGCACATACAACATCAATACATAAATAAACTATAACAGCCCTCCCACCTTCAGCTTCATGGTATCGATGGCGTCCAGCACCCAGCCCACCGTGCCGTCCCCCCCACACACCAGCACCCGGACGCTGCCGGGGGGCAGCAGGGTGCACAGCTGCAGAGCTTTGGAGGGGGTCAGCTCAGACAGGTCAAACACCTGGAGAGGAGACGGGTTCGATTCATGATTTGAGCAGAAATCTAGACTCATCACCAGGCTTTTAAAACAAAGGATGACATACAAAAGGAGAAAGGAATATTTCAACCCCAAAATGACCATTTGTAAATCCATTCATCACCGTGTGTTACCTTGAAACCTTAAAGAAAACTTTGCTTGCATGCCTCCAGGGTGAACACACACAAAAAAGTAAATAACTCTTGCTTTTTCTCTGGAATCTCACTTTTCTTTTGGACTTGCATGGATTGTGTATTCAGAAATGTATAGAAGTGTATATTGTATATAATAATAACAATTATTATAATAATAATAATAATAATAATAATAATAATAATAATAATAATAATAATAATAATAATAATAATAATAATAAATGAGACTTGAACTATAATGCACCACTTGTGTTTTGGGATATTTTTTTTTAACTAGGCAGGCACACAGGGACAATTATGTTGTTGTTTTTTAAAGAAATCATGGCAACAAGTGGTGTGTGATTGATATACAGATGGGTATTTCCAGGGAGGAGAATTCCTTTAAATGGTTTTGTCTGAGAAAAAGTCTGACCTGCACAGGATTCAGAACGGTGCGAAATTCTCCCAGCAGAGCCTCCCCCATGTTGTTACCGCTGCGTGTGTTAGCCAAGACTAACACTGGAGTCCAGCCACTGCCACAGCAAGATGCCAGCTGCAGAAACACACAATTGCTTGAAACAGCTCCAAGACCCCACCCTGACCCACAGCCTGAGCCCAGTGTCTCTCACCTGGCTGTACTCCTCAGGCTGCCTGCGGCGCAGCTTGTTGACCTGGTACAGGTAGTGAGGAGGGATGATGAGGCTGTGGAACTCTCCCAGCTCACACTGGTCTGCATCCGGCAGGCTGTCCATGCAGTCATCGTGCACCGTGTTCTGACACCACACACACCTAGAGGGAGGAGGACACAAAGCCATCAGAAAAGGCAAGAAATTACACAGAAGAGCTGCGGAGGAAGCAGAACCCTGAATGTTTCCCAGCTGCAGAGATGCAGGTCTGTCCCTGACCTCATCAGGATTAGCAGTCATTTATCAGACAAAACGAGATTAAGCATGGATGTGCCCTGCAACCACAGAGAGGTCCATTAGAGGAAATTAAGGACAGATTAAAATGAAATGTTGTTGCATCACCATATGGTATGACAGCCTTAGAAGGGCAGAAAGGAAGACAGCCTTTCTATACCAATCTATAGGCATGTCAGTGTCTCTTTCTCCTTGCAAAAAGAGCAAACGGCACATATTTTACGCACACACAGCTGCAGATGTACAGTGGGCCTCATACTGTTGCACCCCCCACACTACCTGAAGTCGCAAAGCTTCGGCTGGGTGCCACACTGCTGTCTGCACACTGCACAGTAGCTGGCGAGGGGGACGTTTCCGCGCACCCAGCGGTGCTCCATGCCCCCCCCAGGGCCGCAGGGAGCCATGATCTCCTTGCACAGCAGGATGCGGTCGGCCCGGCGCAGGCACTGCTCGTCGGCGCACACCCCGCAGCAGTCGCAGAAAGCCCCCTGCAGGATGTGCTGCGAGCAGACGCAGCAGTAGGTGGGCTTGTTGAACAGGTCTGTGTAGTGCCAGCCGTGCTTGCTCTTACGGAAGAAATCCTTCATGTGCGTTTTCCGCTTGGAGCGCTGCGCGCTGCACCACAGCGTGATGATGACCGGCACGATGACGGCCAGAGAGGTCCAGAAGAGCAGCGTCCACTCCTCCCGGGAGCCGCAGTCGTCCGGCACCTCGTCCCCCTCCTTGTACATCGCTGCTTGTCGGTAGTGACGGGGGATGCTAAAAAACGGAAATCAGCCTATGTAAACAACAGAGAGGATAGACGGGACGCGCGCGAACTTCTCCCCGCGACATGCATGTTCCCAGACACTCACAAACCGCTGCCACTGATATCAGCTCCGATTTAAACAGGTTTCTGGAGAACTAGCTATAAACAAGGAGACGGCGATGTGACGTTGGGCCAATGAGCTACCTCGCGACCTTAGCTTCAGAGAGTGTTTAAATGTCAAGATGACTCCCTGCACCAACAAGGAAAACACACATGCGCATAAGGGTGTGCCCTAGATCAGACCGTTGACAGCACAACCATATCTGATCCATGCATTCAGCAGGGATGGCTGGAGTATTCAATCCAATCATTCTACTAGAGGAAAATTCATTTAAGCACTTAGCACTAAATTATCTAAGAGGACCAAAAGCTTCGATTTCTTACTGAGTCGCCCCATCAGTGCCGTAGAAGAAGGGAAAACAGGGTTGGTTGTATATTTGTCAAAGGGTGTCAAAAACGATGGGGTTGGTTGTCACTGTTATTTTAATGTGGGATAATAAAAAGTAAGAAGTACTGGATATTTACATTTTGACATAAAAAACACAAAAATGTCCTCTTACCATAATATCAAATGTCTTCTCCTAAAAGGACCATGTGGGTGACGGCCGGGTGACCTCAAATCTTAAAATTACACTACATTTTTTTTGCCCACTATGATTGAGATCTTATTAATGCGACAGCCAACCCAATACAACAATCTAGTATACTCTATAACAAGTAAAAGTCCTGCAAAATGTTACTTCACTATGAGTACAGAGTTGTATTCTGGTTATGCAGAATAATGTACCTGTATTAGGTTTTACACACTGATGCATTTTATGTTTGTAGCTGCCTGGTGGAGATCTTTGTTTGGTGGTTTCCAACCGATTTGTCAGCCCCACAAAGGACCAGAAGGCTGATGTGGTTATGAGATGATTAATGTGAGAGGAAAGAAGAAAATACCTCTCAGAGGGCTCTCTTTGCTGGAACTGCTGGACAATTCAGACATTTGGGGGCCCAGGTACATGGTAAATGGTACATTTTTTTTAATTTAAAATCTTTAATTTAAAAGTTACTGCATCAGTCAAATAAACTTAGAGGATTAACAATATTTTCCTCTGAAATGGGGTGGAGAAGGAGATATTTCAAAATGCAACACTAATTAAGTAAATGTATAGCTACTTGTAGGTTACTATGGTTCATGGCCATTATAGTTGTTGCTCTGTTCTGCAGGTATGCCTTTATGTTTTAAAGAATCAGACACAATACATGGACTGTAGACCTCCAGCAATTGAAGTACAATAAAATGAAGGCTAACAAACTAAATGTCACTTTTATATTCCTAACTTTAATTCAACAACCTATTATAAAATACTCGATCAAATGTGAGATATTTCGGTTATTTCCTGTTTACTTGCTGACATATAAGCGAACACGGAGAATAACACGGATCACCTCTAGTCTTTTATATCATCTCTGATCCTGACCTCCTGATGTGCATCCTGCTGCCCAACATCGCGCATGCGCTCTGCGCTGCATCGTCATTTCATAGCGTGTAAGAAAATCACAATGAGGAAACAAGCTTTTCGGTCATGCCTCAGAAATCAATCAGAGCTACATTATCATTAAAGTGTGCACACTGCGCGAGACACAGGCAGCAAGAAGCGGAAGCGCATCAGTGACGCACAATGACGTACCCCTTCAGACGTCACTGACAGTGCTCCCATCCAGCATAGAGGAATACATAAAAAAAACAAAATAGGAAAACATGGTCGGGGATACATAGGTAGGAATGCGATTTAAAGAGTAAAACAATAAAGCAATACAAATAATTGAGGTGACATTTTGAAACTCCATAAAATCGTTATGATCCATTCTTTTCTCCCCGGGCGCTGTACAATAGCTGCTCCTAGTGCTAGGCTCCTATTGGGTTAAATGCAGAGGTCAAATGTCACTGTGTGTGCATGTATTTGTGACCAATAAAGAGGGTTTCATCCTCCAATTCTATTCTATTTAACAGCAAAGTGCGATGAAAATATTTACACAAACATAAAAACCATTATGTAAAATAAGATAAAAAGAGTGTAGAGTAATGATTCAGGCTACCTGTTTAGAAATGTTGCCTCCAAGCCTCCATGAATCCCAGTGCAACCAATAGCCTACTCATATTTAAATGAAGGACTTATTTCCTAAGTTTTTTTTCTATTTGTTGGAAAAAGGTTATTTATATCCTGACAACAATCAATGAATCAAAAGTTCTGACAAAAAACCCATTACAATTCGGTTCCACAAGGCAGCTATGCGTATTATTTATTCTGCAATTGTGTTGCAATGGAAGCACTTTAATGTGTTTTTCGGGAGGGACTCTGCAGGAAGGGCAATTATTTCAATACATCATGAAAAGGCCCCTACACATCAGTGTTCATAACATGAATTCCAAACTGAGGGCTTATGAACAGAAAAACACAAAAAAACTGGTGGTCATTCAGGAATTAAAGTGTTGAAAAAATTGGTGTTTTTTAAAAACTTTTGAATAATTTCATTTCATTAAGAAAAGCAATAAAAACTGTGGACATTTTGAGTAAGTTACATTTTTGTATGAAATATTTTGCTAAAAATAATCAAATTATTATTTCCAAGTTTGTCTGAAGTTGCCCAACGTAGATTGAAAGTGTGTTACTCTGTGGTAATTCAATTAATGACAACTTTATTATAAATGTAGGACTAAAACTGAGGCCCCCCCTTACAAAGCATGGTTACTTATAAGAAATTCTCATTTGTAGGCTTATATGTTGTTTTTAAGTGATTTTAACCTAAAATATGATCGAAGTACCAAAACCAAGTGGTATGGTCGGTAATTCAGCCTTGACAGGAATGAAAAATAACCTTATGACAGATCAGATGGAAAGGTATTTGGTTGAATAGATTAACGTATGGAAGGATAGACAGGCACATTAACATTTCAACATGATATACTGTAGCCTATTTAATACCTGGCCATTTCTCAAAGTGCTACATTTGTTAAAATGGTCTCCTGTCTCTACAGGTCTGTTTTCATCGCCATCTAGTGGAGCGCCTCCCACATTTTACAATCCATATCTTTAAAGGCAGATTTCTCAAAATCAGTTTTCTTCTCATGAGCCCAAATATCTCACTGCAGTGTACATACACCAAACCTTCCACTTTCTTTCTCAGCTATATTCTGAAGCTTTCTTCACATATGATCATAGCCCTATATTTTCTTAAATTGTATTCCTGAATACGTGTTGCTTTTCTTTATGGCTGTTCTTTATGATATACGGAGTGATAAAAGGATATATCACAAATTCCCTTTGTAAAAAGCTTTGACCCTAATATGTCGAAAATATAACAAGAATTTCAAACCTGATTTATCCAATGTTCTGATGCTGTTCCGGAAATGTAGACAAATTAGAACCTATTAAATAAAAATGATGTCTCATTTTTATATTTTTATATTTTTTATAAAACAACAATAAAAAATAACAATAAAAAAATAATGTAACTTTAAGTCATCAACTGAGGAAGTTTCATGGTGATATCTATATTTTGTTTACCCTTTACACCTGTAGTGTCGTACGAGGAGATAAGTTTCTTGGGGATTTGGTTTAAATATCTCCTCAGTAACATGAGCAGATCTGTGACAGTTTTTATGTGACGTGCAGTAGGAGGAGAATTTCCCCTTTCACCCCCTCTGGACTCTAGTCAGGACCTCATTTCAGAGAAGGTTCAGAAACAGAAAGAAGAAGAAGAAGAAGAAGAAGAAGAAGAAGAAGAAGAAGAAGAAGAAGAAGAAGAAGAAGAAGAAGAAGAAGAAGAAGAAGAAGAAGAAGAAGAAGAAGAAGAAGAAGAAGAAGAAGAAGAAGAAGAAGAAGAAGAAGAAGAAGAAGAAGAAGAAGAAGAAGAAGAAGAAGAAGATGAAGAAGCTGGTGGTGTTTTTACTCTGCATGGTCCTGCTGACCCTCTACACAGGTAGGAAACTCTCAGGGATTTACCTGAGGGGAGCAGTAGCCTGTCATGATAAATTATGGGAGACATTTTAATTGAAATAAAACCATTTTTCCCTGCAGAGCGGAAGTCAGTTGTAGGCGCAAACTCTTCAAAATTACCTTCCAACGCATATCCAAAACCTATCCAAAGTTAACTGAAATCTGCTCTTGAACACATTTTGTAGTATGTGCATGATTTTGCTTTCTTTTGAAATGTACAGTACACCCTGAACTCAGGATCACTGTAAGGGCTGGCACTGAGTAAAATAAGTTTGAACACACTGAAGAAGAAGTGTTTTATAACCACCTGAAAAACGTCTTGGGTACAGATGCCTGCAGATGACTTTAGCTGGGTGTTAGCTGGAAAGCAAAAAGAGATTTAAACAGAACAGAATGATGGTGATCTCATTTATCAAACAGTTTAGATTTTGAATTTCTTTCTTTTGTAGTATGATGTTAAAGTGAAGACAGGCCAAGGGATCACCATAGGATTTTTGCACAAGTGCATGACCATGTCCAGTTGATTTAATTTCAGCATGCATTCTTGCTTAGAACACAAAGTGCACAAATGTTAATGAGGTAGCTGCAGAATGTGTGTGTGTTTTGCCACGTCACGGTGAGGCCCGTGCAGCAGCTCCAGCCTGGTGTTGACAGAGCTGGGTTCATTCACAGCAGCTCCTCTGGCAGGAGAGGCTTCAGGGTCACGTGATGCATGGACCGACTCCCCGGGGAGCGAGGAGCATGAATGGGCACTTTGTTACCTTCCACCAACCATACAGGCCTGAGAGAGGGAGACAGAGAGAGAGAGTGTGTGTGTGTGTGTGTGTGTGTGTGTGTGTGTGTGTGTGTGTGTGTGTGTGTGTGTGTGTGTGTGTGTGTGTGTGTGTGTGTGTGTGTGTGTGTGTGTGTGTGTGTGTGTTTGAGCAGCTCTTTTGGGGCTGGGGAATAAACAGCCTCACATGGACTATAGCTAAAGCGTTTGGGTCAGCCTCAGCTCACAGCAGCAGAAAGTGGAGAGAGAGTTATTCATGGCTCTGAATACAGCGCCCAAAGAGAGGAATGGTAGTGTGATCAGCCAATATACAGAAAACAACTGGCTTAGTCCACACACTCAAACATACAAACATTTGAGTCTACACAAATTACAATATATTTTTTAGGGCTGCAACCAACAAGTATTTTCTTTATAAATATCTCATTAATCTGTGGTTCATTTTTTTGAGTACTCAATTAATTGTATGTTCATAAAAAGTCAGAAAATTGGGGCAAATATATCCATCCCATCCATTTCAAGGTGATGTCTTAATTCTCTTAAAAATGTTATAGTCCTATTGTGTTAGCCCAGACCCAAAGACATCACTTTCATATGACATAAAACACAGACAAGAAGGAAATCTGTGGAACAGCAGTTTCTGCCATTTGGCAGAAATGAAGATGAATCAGCATACGAGTAAACTTTGAATCTCTCTGTAGTCAAACTCTCCTTTCTCTCTCCCTTAGATGCCAACCCTATCATCAAGGAGAGCTTTGCTAAGCAGCTGCTCCGCAGCAGGAGGCAGGCCGGATACCCCGACGAGCCCATGAGGGTGAGCTCCACCAGGAGATCCTCTTCACTACTGACCTTTGACCTTACTGAGATCTATAAACCTGTATTTTAAACTTCCCTTCATAAGCACTTTATGAACAATTAATTCTGTGACGCATTTATAAAGAAGTTTTAAGTGTTCGTTAATGTTTTTGACACAATAAGAATTCCTGCAATGAAAAATCCATTACTGCTATTTAACAGTAAATGATGCTGGATAACGCTTCACACATACTAATCATAGTCAGGGGCGGTTCTAGGGGGGGGGGGGCATGGGGGTTTGTGTCCCCCTACTTTACAAATAGGCCTATGTTTATTATTATTTTTTAACGCAAGCCGTCATCGCCACGGAGGAGCACACAGCCTCTGTGAGCGAGCGAGACAGAGAGAGAGAGCGAGAGAGAGAGAGAGAGAGAGAGAGAGAGAGAGAGAGAGAGAGAGAGAGAGAGAGAGAGAGAGAGAGAGAGAGAGAGAGAGAGCACACCTTTATCTATTTAATATAGTTGTAGAAAATAAAGTAAGAAATCATTCCAATGTGTACTATCCTCCTGAGACCCAGAAAGAAAAAGGTTTCAAATTTCCTTTTTTTTTTTAGATCCCACAAGTCTTTAGGGTGGTATTAACATAATGACTAACAAAAACTAAAAATATATATTTTTATTTTAGTTTTATTGTGTGTCCTTAGTAGAGGACATCAGGTGTTAGTTATGCGAAGCATAGTATACAAACAACATTAACATACAAGTACATTTTGACAACATTAGAGCACAACAACTCAATGCAACAAATACTGAGTCCTCATTTGTAGTACTCCATCCTTTTTTGAAATGCAGAGATACATCTGACACTTGAGACACTTGATGTATGTTTTCCCACTGCATCCGTCTGCCATGAACCCTACAGAAACCTACGTGTTAGTTTTGGCCCATAGTGGACTCCATTTGTGTCGTGTAAAATGGGGGAAATAAAAAGTTAGCAAATCCCCATGTCCTCCTCAGAGGACATTCATAAAAACATTTAGTTTGAGGTCAAATCATTATTACACTGCTCTGAAACTCACTACACTAACTCCTAAGATGTTCCCTTACTATAATTAATTAAAAATATTGACCTCACAACACTGGTAATAACAAACTTACAAACTTACCATTTCTCTTTCTATAAATAGTGCTTGTGTTGATGGACGCCATTTTGAAATACAATGAAATTATCTTTTTCAAAGCCACACCCCCACATATGTCACATGTCTGAAAAGCCCAGGGTGTCCTCTGTGGAGTACAACTGGACTTAATACTGTGGCATGTATAACCTCATAGTTATGGACCAATACCAAATGTCCTCCACAGAGGACAAAAATGAATGGGGCAGTAAAAAATATGCATAAATAAAAAGAAAGAATGCTAACTAGGTAACATAAGATACGAATAAATGATTTGTTATTGGTTGAGATCATATTCTAAAGATGTTTGGATTATTGAAAAGTATACAGCTCCCTTTCATCTGAGTGTTGAGAGCTGTATCCATCAATTCATGTTGTGCTCAAAGTGCTCCAGATTGATGCATTTCACTACAACATTTAAAAAAAAATCTTCCCGGGGGTGCATGCCCCCGGAACCCCCTAGAGGAGGTGAGGACCCCCCCCAAATAAAGCAGGTTAAAATAATTAAATTGCATACATGTTCTTTTAGTAAATACTGAAAGCGGGTCCCACAGACCCAAACGGCACACAAAGGTTAAAGGTCAGCATATCATAATGTTAAAATGTGCTAAATATATACACTGCAAAAAACAAAAAAAGGAGTAAAAGTAGCTAGCGACTTGTTTTATTTTCTGAAAGTAGCTCTCATCCTAAAAAAGGTTGGAGACCCCTGCATTAGAGCCTAGAAACTTTATATAAGTATCGGAAATAAATATGTGTACTGAAACAAATACCAATAACTGTATTGCATTGTTTTCTTATGCGCAATTACTTCATACTGTCTTTGTCTTTTTCGTCCTGCATTTATTGTGCCCCCCCTCAGAAAATAACTGGCCCCGGCCTGGCCCCCCCAGTCAAATTGGTCTTGAACCGCCACTGATCATAGTGTTATGTCATAATAATCATAGCTTTATAAATTGTATTCCAATCTCATGAGAAATATCATATTTAGTTGAAACGACATCATTCATATCATTGAGCATTCATTATGTGTTGGGATGCTTCATGGGAGTGAAACAAAAATGTAAAACCTTAGATCTTCTAATAATTAACGTGTATTATAACCCATTTATTAGGGGGTTACATTCTTATATCTTTCAAAAACACATCATTTCATAAATTGTTTTTGTTTTGGGTGATAACTTCCAAGTATCAGAGTAAATATAGTCAGGCTCGCGTGAATGCTGAAAGGCCAGGAAGGCCCTAACCAGGGCCTTTCCCTGCCTCATGCGGTGTCCAAACTACGGCCCGAGTGCCAACTGCGGCCAGCAAATTCTAAAAGTGTAATGGAATATGACCCACACATGAAACTTGTGCTTGTTTTATATTGTACTTCTTAAATATACATGTACAAATACATTACCCAGTATTCATGTGTTAACAAGCCACATTTTCAAGTAAATGCAATTAATTAAAGTTGAAAATGTGTTCTAACAAATCTTAGTTGATAGAAAAAGCCCAATAACTTACTTACATAACAAGCTTGAAATATACCATACCCTATTTCCCCTTATCCCTCAAACAAAGGAACCTGCAAACAAAGATATGTCACAAAAAAGGAAAAAGACCAATAGCTTACATGATTACACAAATTATTTTGTTGCAAGTTATAGTTTTACTTTTGAGAATACTTTTTTTCTCTCAAACTCTTCTTTTGCTTGATACTGAAGAAGTGCTGCTTGATCTTAATGGCACACACCTGATTCCAAACAGAGAATAGTTGTCTGGTTAAAGTGTGTATATTGTTGGTGGTGGGAGACAACTTGCCCCCGGTGTCTTCCTCGTGGCCACTAATTCAGTCCCCAAAAAGTCCTCTGATATCTCTTCTTCTCTTGTGTTTAACAGCAGCTTGCATCACAAATGTTGCATTATTGCCCACCTTCGGGGGTAATTAAATCCAGGGTTGTGAGGGTTATTTAAAAAGTGTTATACTGTCACTGATATCTCCTACACAGGTGACCAATTTAGCAAACACCCCACAAAGAGTGACGTCAGTTTTGAGTTCCTACCACCTGCCTAAACCACACCCATATCTAAGCACCATTTATTAAAGTAAATGAATACACGTCATAACAATCAGATTTTTTTTGTGGGGAAAATAACATAATCTTTACATACTGTATTCTACTGTAGGATTTATTTCAACTGATGGCATCTGTCACTAACCCCAACACTTAATGTATCTATTTAAAAAGTGTGTTTTTGAATATATATATTACACATCTGTCTTCATGCAATAAGTATCTAAACCTGCTATAAGGCATAGCAGCATAGTGGAATGTAACTAAGTACATTTACTCAAGTATCAGTTCAAACTTGAGGTACTTGTTTACTTGAGTTAATTCTTTTCACACCACTTTTTTTTCGTTATTAAAATCTGGGAGTAAATTTTGATAGTTTCAGACTTTTTTTTATTTGAAAACAAAAATATTGTTTCCAGTATCCCAAATGTAAGGATTTGTCTATTGAGTACTTTTGCTTTTAATACGTAATACATTTTCCTGATTACTTACTTTTACTTAAGTAGCATTTCAAATACAGGACTTTTATTTGTAACATAGTGTTTTTACAGTGTGTTATGAGTAATTTAACTAAGTATAGGACATGAATACTCCTTTCACCATGATCTATAAAGGAATCTCTCTCCATGCGTTTGTGCATTGTAATGCTTTGAATGCATCCATTCATCATTGTACAAGTCCCTGCATGTTAAGCTTCCCTCATCTCTGTAATTTCACTCTCTCTGTTGTGCTGTTATTGTGCTGCTCTGCTGAAACAAAAGCAGAGGAATACAAAGTTCTGAGTCAGCACTGATTCCCCCTTTGAACATTCAGTTTCATTTATGCAAATGTTCAGATCAACAGTTCTTCATGCTTCTCATCTGCTGGTACCTCCACCCTAACCACCTTGTTACTCCCCCCCCCCCCCCCCCCCCCTAGGAGCATCTGCTCCACATGCAGGCTTTGGATCAGCGGGCCCAGGAGACCAGCATGGAGAACTGGCTGAACCCTCACTGCTCCCCCCGCTGTGACAGGAACTATGGACACCCCGTCTGATCACGGTGATGATGGCTGCACAATGCAACACCGTGCACATACACAGCAACCATCAGTTGTATTTCACTCAGATTTAACACACACACAAATAAGTACAGATGCCCTATCAAATAATATGACTTTTTTGACATTTCCAAATAAGCACATCTTGCCTCTTGGTCCTTAAAATCATGTTCAACATAATGTGCCTTTCCCTGTTTTGTATCTGACTGATTCCTTGCTGCTGGTGTGTTATTTCACATCCTGTTGTTTTGTCATTTATCACACAGCAGGAAACCTCAGAAAACCCAGTCAGGCTTACAGTATATCATGTTATCATTCAGTCAGTTCTCTTGTTTTAATCATTTCAAACTTGCTTGAAGTAAACTGTAGGCTTTCATTGCTAACAGACGTCTACAGTAAACAAATAAAATGTGTGTGGTTTGGAGGCAAACGTTTTTAAGCTTTCTGTTTACAAAGAAAAATAAAAGTTGCTGTTTGATATGCATATTTGTCAGAGTTTGAATGCAACTAAATATACCGTGTTTAACTGTTCTTTATCTTTCTCCATAAACAGAAAAGGACCAGAGGTGACAACTTGGACAAGATAACAATGAAAAAGATGTTCTCTCTCTATCTTTCCTGAAATATGATCATGTAAAGAATACATGGTCATTTATGTAATCATATTGTAATACAGCTGTGTAGTGTACTGTAGTGTTGAATTAAAAAGGTATCCATGTATCATCAGAATGGAATGTTGTAACATCACAAATATTAAAATGCATGCAACAACACTGGGTTACAATGGTTGTGTTATTATTCCTTAATTATTATTATTTATGTATTAATAGTGGTGATTTGGAAGGCTACTAACTTTACGTTAAAGCTTGTTAAACATTTATATATTACCCTTGTTGCGGGCATATGGTTCCGGGTATTAGTCGGTGACAGAAGAGAGTTTCTCGACTCGAGGAGCGAATGATGTTTTCTTTGGCAGAGAGAAACATAAACATGTTTGTTTATCCTACCATGTTTCTGCTTCTAACTGAAGCTCAGTTTCACTTTTGTCACGTAGCCTACATGCTGTCTCTTAAATACAGCACCTAGCATGTTATAACGGGGGCCAGATCACAGCAGGCGGATCTATTTATTTGGGTTTATCACCTCCGCACAAAGAGAGCGTGTAGTCCCGGGCATCTGAGGTTCGTTTATCTCATTATAATATTTAGACCTAATGTGTCATGAATGAGCAGTCAAAGGTACAGGTCCACATGGCTGCATGAGGCCTGTAGAAAACAGACGGTTTCAGAAAACTCTGAAATATGTATTTTAAAATCCCATCTGCAAAGCAGCTTAGGCCATAACTGCGGTGATGTGTGCGGCATATTAATATAAATAAACATTAAACAAATGGTTAAGATTGCCGCTAATTCTGAAATTGAATACACATTTGTTTATAGTAGGCTATAGCAGTTTGGGTCTATGAGTAAATAGCTGGATTTTTTTCATTTCATTCAAAAGTTTCAATTTGAAGTGGCGTAAAAGCAGACGTGAGATGCTCGAGGCATTCACATTAAATATTCATAAAGGTCTCTGGGTTTATGGTCTGCTCTGTGTTTCGCTCTCTGCAAACCTCTCCATGAGCAGGCCGCTGCTGCAGTGGATACTTCAGGTTTTCCTTGGAGCCTGAGGCCCTTTACATCGGCACCGGGTGCCTTTATGAGCTTGTAGGAATTTAAAATAACTAATTTTTCATATAATTCCCAATGACCTCTAACATAAATTGATTGATGGTTGGTTAAGGCCTTCTTGTGTTACGGTTTTGATCAATATTTAATTAATTCAGGCGCTATCTTTAAATATGACAAAAAACAAGTCGAGGCCACGAGTTGTAATAAAAACTCTTGACAGTAAAACACAACGAAATGAGAAAATCCAAAGTATTTATTGTAAAGCGACTAAAACGTGTGAAATTATCTTCTTACAATAAATCTTTATGAACGTTTTCTATGAAAATGTAAAATATAGGCCTACCATGTTAATGGAAAAGGTTGTTTAACACTTGGGAAAACTCCTGTGTGGAATTTATTTGTTAACCATACAATTAGAAATGTTAGAGACATTACAAAAATCGGTCTTTGAATACAACACAAACGGATAAATCTAAATACTTTTGAAATAAAAGTGCTTGAGTACATTTTTAAATATGAACCCCATTGAATTGAATAGGTTTTTTCTTTCAGTCAAATCGGTTCAAATTATAGAGAAATATTCAATCCACAGACTGAATTTATTATCTAAGCCTTGGCTCAATGATCATATTTGCTTTAACGTTTGAGAATGAAAAAAATACATTCTAGTTACTAACAATTAAAAATAGTGAAATTCAGAAGCTCTGTACATAAGTAGCCAGCTGCAAAGGCAACACTCAACTCATTCATGTTAACCAATGCAAGATGTGAAATAGACTTCATTTGATTTGGTCAATTCAAAAAACAGATGTTCAAATTTGTAATATATACACATATGCACATTAAGTAATTTTTTACAATACATACAAAAAGGGCGTTGCATAATATTCACACTATGTCCTAGGACCTTCAGGAGGATTCTGATGCTAAACAAAGCGTGGCAGAAACAAATCCATCATCTTTTGTCTTTGAAGAAGCCTTTCGAAGTGCTGCTCTCCTTGATGGTGACGGTCAGGAAGTTGGTAGTCACATCCGTCACCATGACCTTCTCCACGTTGCCGACGGAGGGCCTCCACGTCACTTCATCCAAGTCCAAGTCGAGTCTGGTTGGGGACGGCCTGTCCATGAAGTAAGGCTTCTCCATCTGGGGAGGCTCCATGGGGCGGCCCAGGCTCGGGCTCATTCTGGACTGGTGCTTGAAGGTTACAGGAGCCAGGTGGCTGGAGCTGTCCTTAGTCCTGTGCGAGTCTGTTCTGTGGGGGTGCAGGCTGCGCTCTGAGTAGAGCTGGTTGAAGGAGCTTCCCCCGGAGAGCCCCCGGTTGTTAGAGTGGTGATGATGATGATGGTGGTGGTGATGGTGCCGTTTATGACTGTGTATTTCTGGATGTCTGTGGGCCACTTTTATCAGCCTCATCTCTTGGCCCCCCTGGAGTTTATGCGGGACGTGGCTACCCTGCTCCTCAGCTCTCCTCTTGTGGGGTTCAAAGATCGCAGGGCTGCAGCTACCGTCCTTGAAGCGGGGTTTAGGCTTAGGGCCTCTTTTTTTGGGAAGGTGGATGAGTTCGTCTGGACCACTTATCTGAAGGGAGGGCTGCTGGTACTCGCGAGTGCTCAGCTCTGGTGGACGGATGCTTTCTCCCCGGTTGACCGTGCTGGGTGGGAAGATGGTGGGAACAACTGCTCTCAGGCCCTCTCTGGCCCTGGGAGTGACGACCGGCTCTGGGGTTGGGTAGGTGATGTGCATTCCTCGGACTGCGTCTCCCCGGAACTCATAGGACTTGGTCTTGATTTTAGCCTGAGCCTATTAAAAGTTATGAAAATGAGAGGGAAATTATTATTAAAAAAAACAAAACATAATTCCATTTCATATTTTAATTTCTTAGTGGACTTAACAAGCCTTTTTCCCCCTTTTGGAAGGGTGTCATTAGGATCACCACAGTGTGGCATGCCAGGGCCTTGAAACCTGAGCAGCCAAATGGAATTCAGCCTTTCATTTTATTACTCACACCTGTGTTCTACTGTAACATGTCAAAATGTGTTCTATGAAAAGACCTGTTGATTGTTTAAATTACACCCTGACACTGAGCACAGCTATTACATGTAATGTATATATTACATTTTTAAGTGTGAAAATGTGTAGTTGCAAACAAGAACTAATGGGCAACTGCATTACCACGTACAACAGCAAACGGTTCCTGTCAGGCAACAGTATTTATTAGTGCATCTTTACCCATAAAAAAAGCCAACAGAGATTCTGGTTTTTAGTTTAGCATCAACTGTCGGTCATTAGGTCACGGTTCGTTTTCCTTTAAAGCTGAAAACTCTTGCTGACTTCACCAGGCTATACTCAACGATTTAATTCAAATTTGGGGCAGTAACCTGAATTGTATGCATCTATATTTTATAACCGTTATTAGTCTTATAAAAATCACATACAGTTGGAGATTAAGAATGTATAGAAGGCAGCAGCTTGCAAACAGGAATTTTAAACTAATATACATGTTGTAACATGTCAACAGCTTCCCATTAGCTAATACACACGTTGAATATGCATCATTACCATCATTAATGAGCCTCTCGCCTTAAGGAGAAATGCAATGAGGCTGAAACGAAACAGCCTGCTGGGTTTACCTTGAGCAGGAACGTCTTGGGCTTTGGTCCTCTCTTTTTGGGCCCGAAGAGCTCTCTTTCACGCTCCCTGTGGAAAATAAAGAGACAGACGCCCATTTTGAGTGTCACGGGAGCAAAGTGCACCGAGGACACCGTATATTTATGGGACTACATTCACTGGCTGTGTGCCCAGACATCTTAACGTTACCTCTCTTCAAAAGCGAAAAACAGGCGCGAGTCCAGAATATTATCCTCCGGTTCCCACGTGCTGTATCTGTGAACAGAGACATGAGCGTGAAGTTAAAATGAGGAAACGACCGCTGACACACTGTGGGGATGACCATTGCGTTAGCCTGCAAGCTAAACATCTCCATCGTGCTATAACGCTACTCCTCAGTTTTAATCCGGGGCTGTCTCGCTAGCTGTGGCGAGCTAACGACAGCCACAGCCGAGCCAGTCCAGCAGTTCACACAGTACAGACTAGAGACAGTAAACACAGAAAGCAGAGACAGCAGACACAATGTAGGACTTACTTGGGAGACCAACCCTTCCATTTCACAAGGTATTCAATCCGACCCTGCATGCCATCAGAAACAAACACAAATTAGTTCATTAGCTTGCAGGGCAACAGTAGAAATATATAGCGGTGCATTATATTTAACGCTGTGGGAGAAAAGAGCACGTCACATCTCGCGCCTACCTTCCTTATCCTCCGTTTGATGATAGACTCGGCAGCGAACACCCTCTCCCCGACAGCAGACAGCTCCATGTTTACTCCAGTGCTACCTACCGTTAGCTCAGCGGACGCTATCGTTAGCAGAGCAGATATTTTTTTCCAGTCCCAGCCACTCTGAATTCCCGACAGACCATAATACTCCCTTACAGAATGGACGTCAGCGCAATTTTTTACTGCGTTGCTAAGGAACCGCAGTCGGTGGAACCTCAAGAAGAACGCCCATTGGTCCAGCCGTTGCTACGTGCTCGGGTTGCTAAGTGAGGGGGAGGAGCTTGTGCTTGTGTGAATTCTTTCGGGGGGGAAATGGAGGCTTTTTCCCCCCCTTACGGCGAGTGAATCATTTCGCGCAAGTTATGTGAGATATTCAAAAATGCACGTGGTATCAGACGTTGTGTAGTTTGTATGCACGCGACAGTATCGTCAAAAACATAGAGAAACCAGGAAATAACCGGGCCATTTGATTAATGCGACGAGAGACGGAGACATTCTTCATTTGCGTTCATTCTATGTAGCTATGCATTTATTTGCTGACGCAATAAACTCGCCTTTTGACGTTTAGTAGCTACAGGAATATTACGCATTAAGCACACAGGCTGTGTTACGCCTGCCCGCATTTATTTCGTCTGTTCTCGCTGTCTCAGGCCGAGCAGAGGATCAATGCACTTTTCCTGCCAGGCTAAATTATAGGATGTTTGTATTCATATTATTATATCTAACAACCCACTGTAGCCTACTGTAGCTTGAGTTTGCCTGCACAGTCTTCTGGCATACCGTATTTAAACTTTTTAATGGCGCTTTGCTATTTTCAAATATCTCCGCATTGTGCATTCGATCACATTCACATCAAAGAGCCTTCATCCATGTTTTACAGAGGGTGAGTTAATTTAGTGCTCACTGCTCAATTATAGGCTACTTTTAAAAATTGAAATTGGATGAAATGTCCGTCCTTGTGATATATGTCCCCCATTATTGCGCAAGACGTTTACTGACTTTCATTTATAAAGTGTTAGGACAACGAAAGATGATTTCATAACACATAATTAAGCAAGAAAATATCAGTTGATGTATAGGCTATTTGTTAATGTCTGGCCAGCTTTTCATGTGTATCTGCGTTATGGCAAAGGTCCGACCACTGTTACCTGCCCGTCTCTCTGCACTGCAGTCACTTTCTTTTCTTCAATAAAACAGACAGGGCTTTTCTATTCCTTCTAAACCCTTCACAATTCAAAATATCTTCTGCTAATGAGATTACACAACAATAATTATCTTCGAATCCCCAAATAATCTGTTCACGCTTCCACAAGCCCTGCTGTTTTTAATGCAACAGCTCACGCAACAAGAGTACCAGAAAATATATATTTTTAAATCTACAGAAAAGGATTTAACGCAAAAGTCTAAAAATCTAAAATGTTGACTTTAAATGAAATACAATCCTATATGCCTGTCGTGACCTGGGTGACAATAATTTGGCACTTTCTCACGTAGCCTACAATGCACAGGCCGATAGGCAGCCTACATTTTAATGCTAAGAAATGTATAAATAAATAAAACGTTTTTCAAAGGGTAAAAAAGGTAGACAATCGAAACAATACATTTCATTATTTAATTCAATTATCACGAACAAAGGATATTACAAATATGAATGATTTATAATTCCAATAGCTATGGCGGCAGAAGAACATCACTGTAATTAAAAAGGAAGGAACGGGGCAATATAATATGTACAATAAAATGGTCTGAAATGTATTTGGCCTTATAAAACACACATCTGAATACTAGATATTACCATATATTGGTCTGACCTGATTGAAAAATATATAGCTATCCCTGTTATTCCCTAACCTTTAACTTTTCACTAAAATATCTAAAAGAGTCAAATAAAAAGAACAAATATGCTAGCTTGTTCATGCTGCACGAATGTATGACCTGATAGCTGATTTTACATACAGTCCTTTGGATTTTCTTCCCAACCTAATTTCTTGGAAGGACTAATAAGCGATTAAAAAACGAGTAGGATAACAAATCGTAAAATTTAGTAAACTTTAACTTTGCCCTTCAGAACAGAGCGATGATCAGAATATGTTCCACCTTTTTTTTTATAAAGTCCAATGCCAATCTAGATAGTAAATAACAAATGCACAGCAGAGATTATTGAATAATTTCATCGATATCACGTAGCTTTAAAGGAATGCACAACAAATCGAAATCAATATTAAAGGTAGAATATTTGAAACCTGTGTGGCTATTTAAATTAAATCTGCTCTGCAGGAAAAAAGTATTGACTCTGGATTTTTCGGCATTCAGTCAGTCCCTCCATACCAAAGTAGCCTTTTACATTTAAATAGCTTGTTATTTTTTGATGAATGAATATAAAATGCATTCTGATGAAACAATAAAATGTGTAATTTCAAAGAAGGATATTTCAGTCAGACGATAGCTGTCAATGAGCGGGTTTTTACCAGATTTCGAGACAAGACCAAACGGCTGAGAGGGAACGTTTCTGCACGGCTCTCTTTATAAACAGAACATATAGGCTACTGTCAATACAATGATCCCAGAGATCAAGACAAAAAGTTCTGGCCTATTTAAAGAGCATGACACTGACTGGGGCACTGATGTATGACTAACATCAAATTCACTTCTCATCAGAATATGTATCGTTGTAAATTCAATTAGCGCTGAATGCCTCGTCTGCCAACTGCACACATAACATCATTTTCTTAATACTGTTTTTGTCACGAATACCAGTGTTGCAGAATGTATTCATTAAAGTCCTTTTCTTCTTATATGTTTCTGAAGCTCTAACTAAAGCCATGCTATACCTCCATTGACATGCAGACAGTAATGGACGAGAGATACATATTCAGGTGTGTGCACGCTCAGCATTCTTTGTTAATTTAATGCGTGCACAATAACTGTTGGCCAAGACGACAATAAGACTATTTACCTTTTTTTGGGGGGGGGGAAAGCTCAGAGAGGCAGATGTTCAACATATTTTGTTTTCCCATTGGGATAATACACTATATCTTATATTTTAAAGCCATCTTAGCAAACATTTGATTGTATAAGGTTATGAAGATTTAATGTGAAGTGGTGATACATTAGAATCTGTTTAGGCCAGCAGAGCCAATGCCACATAATGTATTTTTCAGTGAAGGAGCACGTGTTTGACATGATTTTCTCTACCCTTTCTTATGTTTTCCTGTCAGATTGTTCAGCACTAAGCCCTCCGCAGACTCGGAGGAATGGGCGCAGCTCTCACTCTGGATGCGATTGGTTTCGGCGCGCCTGCAGTGCAGCAGTGCTGCCGCCGACACAACACCATTGGCTGGCTTGTATCCGGGCAAGACGCTGCTGCTGCCGGATCCTCCGGTGCTAAATACCCGGAGAGCCCGAACACAGCATGGCAATCTGCATCATGCTCATTGAGAGGAAGAGGGGGGAAGGTTAGAGAGGTGCAGGATTATCGAACAGTTCAGGTGCGGCGATCTTGAACTGAGAACAGCCCAAAATTAATTTCTATGGCAACCGTCCCTGCCACTTTAAGGGTCCACGCGCATATAAAAATGACAAGCAGCTGATGGAAAGGTGATACGGGCTTCAGTTAGGGTCTCATGTCAGACAGAGCATGCAGTTCGTTTACACCGGGGGTTGTTTTTCTGAATCCCCCTAGCCAAATAGAAACATCGATTTCAGATGTATTCTTTCCCATAAGCAATAGGCTATTTAACAAACATGAAGAATGAACACAGAATGCACACCTGTTCTGCACGCGCACTCTGTTTCGTCTTTTCCGTCACATTTCTAATAAACGTAAGACAGTGATATCTGGAAAACACACAGCACCTGCGTCTTTACTCTCATTGAATCCTGGACAAAGTCAACGTTGGATGAATTGCGGGTTACTGACTTGTGTGTCATTAAACTGATCCCGGCAGTGGAACGCGCGTTTACAGATGCTGACAGAAATGCAGGCTTTTACAACAAGTTATGACAGTAAAGGCCTACACAGTTAATGGTGGATTTGTATGAATACATAGGTACTATTTGGTGCTTGTGCTACACAGATCCTTGCTGGATTTATTTATTTAAAAAATGAATTCATTCTTAGAGGAGTTAAGTTCACTATAAGAATACTGTTGGCATACATGTAAGCGTGAGTAGGCCTGAAGGCTGTTCTGGGATCCGTTCCTGGCAGTTTAAAACGACTGCATTGCATAATTAAAAACAGGATGTTGAAAGTATCGTGTTTGTTGCAAATGTTGTATTCAAGCCCCCGCCCCTATTAAACTGTTGTGACTTGATTTAGATGTGTTTCCATAATGCGCGTGTACTTTTCCTTTCCTTACGGCTGTGCAGGCCTACTGAAGAAGTCTCTGTGGAATACATGTTAGGAGCACAGTTAACATTTTGTCCCTTTCAAAAAAGCCCCCTCTCTAATCCATTGAATATATGGGTGACTTTAAATGACCAGCACACCAACTGTAAGGGTCTGTCAGAGAGCATGTTAGGCCTCATTTAACGGCCATGCACACAGTGAGAGAGAGCTGGCAGATAAGAGGAAGAGGGAAGAGGGTGGATCCCCGACAGGAAGTGTTATTACACCATTTTATACACTTCTTGTTTTATTTATGGGTAAACCTGATCAACTTGTTCGGATTTTGGCCGTGTGTTTGCCTACATGAGAGCAATCAGACATGTTTTGTGATGCTTAGAATAAATAATGTCGTCTAAAATCCTGCGGGGTAATTTACCGCCGGTTAAACATTGTTGCAGTTATTGTTTCGCTGCAGCTGCAAGGCGTTTTAGACACACGACCGGAGACGACAGGAAAGAGGTGGATGCAGCAGAGAAAGGACAGCCATTTTCTCTCTCGCTGCTCACATCCACGCGCACTGAGAGCAGGTTTATTGGCGGGCTCTGCAGGAAATGGTCGAGAGCTGCTGACTCGACCATTTCACTCGACATTTTATATATTTACAGAATCGGAAAGGCAAATAATAATTATTCCTCCCTTTTAACACACGGGTTTGCGTTCAAATGCTAGTCTTTCGGTAGGTTTGTGCAGCAACAGAGCACGGAGTTCCTCACATTAAAGCGCCTTCATGTTATTGAGAGGAACAGCAACTGTCTTCCTCATTATATGAGCGGCTGACATGTGAAACCGTGCAGGAAAAAGGGAAATCATATCCCACGTTATGTAATTTAAGCTGTAGGTCAAGTAAGGAAATCCGCAGCCCCCTGCTGTGCTGCTCAGCATGTCAGGAGGGTTTATTCAGGTAACATCACGCATGAACAGCTGCCAGGTCACAATTATGAGCTTTACTGAAATCCTCATATAAGTGTTTGTTAAACCATAAAGCGATTCCCAGCTCACAGTGGATACCAATCTGTTAGTGTCTGGTTTAATGAACAGCATTTAAAAACAATTATTATCCTAATCCAATCATCTCAAGATCTTTCACTTTTTCTCAGTTAGAGGATGGAAGAACTATTCATATCCTTTACTGAAGTAAAGCACTAATATCACTTTGAAAATAATCAAGTAGGCCTACAAGTTGAAGTTGGAATTGTTTTTTTTTATACATTGAATATGAATGAAACGAAAAATAGTTCTGTGAATCAACCAATTCATTATTAATATAATCATTTTAAGACTACTTGTAGGCCTATATATTGTTGGGTAGTTTTATGAAAATGTTGTATAAATGTGTTATGTTTTGTGTGCAAATGTCTCTATTATTTATTAAGTGAAATGCAACTTATGATGTCAGTTAAATGTAGTAGGGTAGAATTAAAAAGAGGCATTAAAGAAAGTACTCAAGTACAAGTATCTAAAAAATGTGTACAATACTTAAAATAGTAGTAAACAGTTACATTCAACCCCTGTACACCACACATCTAACTATGTGTAAACATTGACATGTAATGTTCATTTTACCACGCTGCTGTATCAGTTGCATTCATACAACACAATCAAAATTGTTATCCACTTCTAAATAAAGGTGTCACCATAGCAGCAGTGAACTGACCTGTCGCTACAGTATGCACACAAGGCAAATACTGGTCGGGGCAGCCCATCTGAAAATAAACTCACTTCAGGCTCTGTAATAATCCTTGCTGCCGCAGCCTGCACACACACGCACACGCACACGCACACACACACACACACACACACACACACAGCCACAAATAGAGCCATGTACAGATTTAGAATCTTCTGAGGTAAGGATGGCCATTTAGGAGCATTATAGCAGCCGCCCTTTCTGGTTAAAATCTCAAGTTCTCGGTAGGAGGCCAAGGTCACATGTCAAGGTTTATAACCATGTTCTTAATATAGGAATATGTGCATAAAACAAGAAACATAAGTCCATAATTTACTTGCAAACAATTGTATTATTGCAAAATGTATCATAGGAAGCCTTCATTTTTTTGTCTGCACACAAAACATAAAAAGTGCATCTGATAATCATTCTCACAGAGCTGTTCAACGCACCTCGGATCTCATAGTGCTGGAAAGGATTTTCGAAAATGAAACAAAAGTAGAAGGGGCATGTATGACAGGAGGGAACAGATATGATTGTGACAAGAATGTGTGCTTTTACAAACTTTTAATTAGCGCAATGTAGCAAAAGTTACGTAAAATATGACACCAAGACAGGTCCATTCAGTTCCATACATAACTGTGTCGCCTCAGAACATGTGAGGGAGGCCGAGAACGGAAACATGAGAAAGTGAATCATAGAGCACCCATCTGATGTTTTAATATATTGGAGTACACATGTCAACTAACAGTGCTAACACAGATTAGGAACTGATATGGTTCAAGTGAAGCAACGCCATTTTATTCACTGCACTGCTAGGAAACATTACATAAATAAAGTCTCAGGGCTGGAGGTGACTAGTGCTCAGTATCAGATCTGGAGATTCATGACTCAAAGAACCCTTTGAACAGAGATAGAAAAAGAGCGTATATCAAACATTAACCATTTATTATCTCTCATTTGAAATACATTTTCTTTCAGCTGCAGATCACATTTACTGACAGAAAGGTGCTTAGTTTTTTCTGATCTGCTTGTTTAAGCATGCCTAATAGCATTATCTGTCCAAACAGCATGCATCCTTGTTTCAGTCGGTCCATCTGTCACACACACACACACACACACACACACACACGCACACACACACACACAGTGTAATTTACCATGGTTCAATATAATCTTTCTTTACAAAACTCCATAAAGCCTACATTTGTTTAGCATTGTCAAAGATGCCGACAGTTTGAGTGAATAATCAAATTACATCCATAGAAAAGTGAAGAGTATTTACAAGAGATAAGTGCATCTTCAATCAATTTCAGACATTTATTTGACCTAATTTGGCTTGAAATTAGGTAACGTATGTGATAAAAAATCTCCAGGAGTAACAACAGAGAGCTTATAAGAAGAAATATGCAAAAACGCAATAAAGGATATTTTTTCTTTATGGGAACTATACAAAATGAAAAAAACATCAAGGGTCCGTTTGTACATTCAAGCATCCGAAAATACAAATATATTGAATGTAAATGTATGCAGTTCCACAGGTCCGTTACGCTGTAATGTATTCCTTAAAGGTGACTGTGAGGCAGTTCGTGGTAATGTCTGTGATCACTATATTCCCGAGGAAAGGCTGGAGAGAGGGAAACGTCTCCTCTTTTCTCTTCTCATGGTTACACACAGACAATGAATTGACTTTATCCTCCTCTGTAGTTTTCTGTATTTCAGTTTCTGTCCGTACGTCCGTGTGTGTGTCTGTTTCATCCTGTGTGTGTGTTTCAGATTGTGTTACAGTTTCAGTTTGTGTTTCAGGCTGCGTAGCTTTAGGCCGGGACTTGACAACACTTAAGTCGATAGGTTCCTCCTGGTCTGCGTACCCACAGTCCTGCAGTCCAGTGGGACTCTGGTGTGTGTTTTGGTTGGTGCTGATGCTTTGGGTGGGTGGAGATGTGGCGTAAGGAGGGCTGATACTCCTGCAGCTCAGAAACCTCTTACTACTCCCATGATCCTCGCTGTCTGGGTCAGAGAGGTGTCGCTTCAGTCCTTGAAATCCACCTTGGTTCCCTCTTTTGTCCAGTGGGGAGGGAACTCCCCTATCCAAAGGCAGCGAGAGCAGATTAGGCTTGGTTGTGCCTTTACAACTTGTCAGTTGTAAAGGCTGATCTTCTGAAAGCTGCCCCTGACCCCTGACCCTGACAGGTTTATCCTGTTCCGTCACAGTTGGCTCCGTTTTGGGGGACTGTTGCTTTTCTTTGAGGCAATGCACTTTAAATCCAGAACTAGGAAAGGTTGTTTCGTCTTTGGGGTTTTTGGCAAATCCGTTCATGAGGCCGAGCTTCCTGACGAGCTTCATTTTCTCGAGGTGGTTCTCCGTGCTGCTGTCAGCTGCTTGCAGCGGCTTTCCAGCGATGTCAGAGCCGCCGTTTTTAATCTTAGCCGCTTTCATTCCGTTTTCCATGTACTTGCTCATGACAATAACAATCCGCCCGTTCTTGTTTTTGTTCTTCACGATCTTTAACTTGCCGTTGCTGACTCCATTCGACTGCGTTAGTGTAGCATCCTCTTTAGGTTGGACCTTCTCCGGCTCTTTGTGGCCGTTGAGGTCCGCTGGGAGCTTCTTCAGCTCCATGGTGATATCCTTGACTTTTGTCAGACAACCGGAGTCCTTGTCCCGGACCCACTTCTGCTGCAGCACCGGGGGAAGGTTGTACCCTTTGTTCACCAGCTCCGGAGCCTTCACCTCTCTGGGTTTAGCAAAGATGGGCTCGTGGCCCTTGAGGTCTGGCTGGTAGTGGTGGTGCTTCTTGCTGTTGAGCTGGTAGAAGAACTTCTTGCCGTGTGCCGGCTGCTCGGTGTCGCGCTCCCGGCACAGCGGCTGGTACGGGTGGTGCTTCTTGCTGTTCAGCTGGTACTGCTGGCCCTGGGGACGGAGCATCTGCATGGGGCTGGGCTTCAGACAGCTCTCCTCCTCCAGGGACGCCTCATGGAGGTCAGCCAGGATGCTGGATCTCCGGGCGAAAGAAGGCACCTGTGGAACCAGAGAGTGATGTGTGTCAATAAAAAAGCACAATAACATGGAACTCCATCAACATCTGTTGTTTTTACAAGTATTTACAGCAATGGGTCTACAACAGTGTCTATGTGTCTGTGTCAGGCTACAACAAAGAGCCCCGGTTCACTGGGGCCCCTGAGTGCTGTAGAAACACTGTTGGAATGTGTGAGGGGTTCTTCTGAGACACACACTTTATTTCAGGGGCCGGGGTCCATGTTCACACAGCCCCCCCCCACAGCTCCTGTGCCCAGCTCATCACAGTGACATTTCATAGTGACTCCCCTGGCTGTGACCTCAGCTCTCAGGAATGTCCCTGACTGCTTTGTGTCCTGTCATTGACTTTATCCCATGTGTAACCACCAACACCCTCCTGAGAGGAACACAAACCCTCCTCTGAGGGGTTCCAGCGGCCTTTTGGACCGATGATTAATGCTCAAAATGCACAATTCGTGTTAGCACTCCCAACATCTAAGATAAAGGGGCACTTTTTATTTAACTCAACCTTTATTTTTATTTGGAAATACATTGAGGATTTGACTTCATTTACAAGAAAGCAGAGTTAACACAATAATAAACAAAAAGAAAATCCTAGGCAACAAGAAACACAAATAAGAAACTTAATAAAACAAGTTAAATTTAAGGCAAATGAATAATGTCATCATGCTAATCCACTTAGCCTATGAAAAAATAGTTTAATTTTGAATGGGTTCTGTGGCGCTGGAGGAGCTTTTAAAGTCTTAGACAATAACCCTGATGATGTCAGCGGGTATTTCAGCTATATATCTATAAGAGTAAGCCTGGAGTACAGACAGGGGGTTGAGTTTGAGAGGCAGTGGTCTAAAAATATTGCTTGCAGAATCCAGCATTTCCACAGCTTGAACCAGGGTTCTTGGGACTAATAGTCAGGATAAAGTGGCTGCTTCAACTATGACAGTCTCACTCTATCTAGTGAGTTCCCCACTTTATGTTAGTGTAATATTAAACCTTCTAATCGCCCCTTTAAATCTGACTTATAACTGAAATTGTATCTATACAGCTTTGTGATTTTAAGAGGGACTTATGCATGAAAATGGAATTTAGGAATAAATGTAACTATAAAGAAGGATTAAATATCATAATTCTCTCACCTGAACCAGGAGGTGCTTGGGTTTGGGTCCTCTCTTGCGATATCCCATCAGCTGCTCATGGCGTTCCCTGTGGGAGAGGAAAGCAGCCAATCAGTGAAACCATCGCCGAGCTGTGTCGCCGTTGCATGGCAACAAAACGTTACAGGTGTCCTCCTCTGGCTCGAATACAAAAACACTGAGCCTGTGTTACAGGTTGGAGTTACACTTCCTGAAGCGAAACTCATTCAGCACGGGTTCACTTTGTTTTGTTGTTATGTCATAACCTTTTCACAGCAATCTTTGTCTTTATTTCAGATGAATGCAACAGCAGAAACTCACCAGTGTTTCTATTGGTTCTCCTCCCCTCTAGAGCATGTGATGTTTGTATCTGCAGCTGAAGGTAAAGGCCAGCCCTGCTCTGACTTCCCTAACTTTTCCTTCATCTCTCCAAGGCAGTAACTCTATACCGCAGACAGGAGTGATGTCAGTCCCCTCCCCCACCCCCTCCCTCACATCTAATTACAATGACGACTCAGTGTATTTTCATAGCCTGGCATTCAGACGATTCGGCTCCCCGGAGAGAAACACAATTAGTTTCAATAAAATCTCCCCTCTTCAGACAGAGGGGGTAATTGCAAAAACAGACACAGAGTGACATCAGTGTTTGGCTTTAACGTGTGACCTGCGCCTGAAAGGTGAGGGGGGGTGGGGGGCGCAGAGTAAAGTCAGGGACAGTTTAGCACACAATAAAGAAATTCAATTAGACACTGTTCTTCAGTCACTCAACAGACTATTTAGCAATTAGCCAAGCAGCTAATTTCCATGGAAGGCTGCTTTGATCTCCTACACTAATAGAGAACATGAGGAAGTTCCTCTGGCCGGACACTGAGGCGGCGCACACTTCTATGATGATTTATAACAAGTCTAAGCTGCTATTTAGTTCCTGCTGCTCACTTCAATCTTCATTTCCTCGTGCCTTTCCACCACATCATGAGCAGATTAGGAAAAGATTTAAAGTCCCCATCCATTTAGAAAACATTATTTCCTGATAGCTGCTTCACTGATGCTGGGCCTTCAGTGTGTAGGATGATATGTGAGCAGAGTTTGACATTACAAGGCTGTTTCCACTTTAATCTGCTGAAGGGAGAACGCTTCTCTGTGCTCACCTTAAATCTGAGGACAGACGAGCAGTCATACTTTTAGTCAACTAAGATTGAACTAGTGGTTAATTACCACGATTCTTTTAGGAGAAACTCAGTTTACCAGATCCATGGATTAAATTAACTAATTTATGAGACGACAAAATCGTAGGTTTTCAAACTATCCCTTTTACAGTAAGGACATCACATATGGTTAAGAAGCTAATTATGCTACCTACACAAGTGTGATGTAGAAACTGGAAACCTCCAGCACAAACTGAGAATGGACACAGTGTAGTAGGGAGGGACACATACTGTGTCTCATAGTAACTTTTGAAAATAACAACATATAGTTACTGGATTGTTTCAATGAGGGAGAAGAAGTTGTTTCCAATTAAACAAAATTGACTTAAAGGTAGGGTAGGTAAGTTTGAGAAACCTGCTCGAGATCGCTAGAATTTGAAAATACACAACCGGAGAAAATCTGCCACTTCCTTATAGAGCCCCTCCTCCAACACACACGAACGCGCACATGACCAATGAGGGCACAAGATAAGTTTGTGCACAGATGGAAGGCTGACAGGCAGGTAGGCCATCCAGTTATTTTAGCCGGGCCGGCTAAAATGATTGGTCGTGCTTTTTACAGTACTACAGCTTCCACAGATGACATTTTTTTATGGATTTTTTGTCAAAGCACTTATTGCTATCATTGCTATCGGGATGTTAAGAGCATTCCATGGAATATAACAAAAAGTGTATCTTGAGCCGGTTTCTCAAACTTACCTACCCCACTTTTAACTAAGGAAAACATCAGACATTATTATTAAAACGTAGTTTTTTATGTCTCTGTAAAAATGTAGAGTCTAAAGGCATAATGTTGTTCATAAAATAGCCAGTTAGCAATTAGCCAAACAGAGCTGTTGTTTTTCATCATACTGCATATTTGGTATTAATTGCCTTATTGGGTAATGTTATGGGTTACCATGTCCTGTGGAAGATGACACAGGTGCATCTGGTGAGTGGGTGGTGGGACAGCAGGCAGCACGATAACCTAATGCTGCTGACTATCAGGTGACAGAAAGTCGGTGCACCCAAGTGTCACACTTTGCTCTGGTAACCCTGACCGGAGCTTTACCCTAGCCTGACCCCCTGATGACACCAGTGTTAATCCTAATCCAAGCCCCCAGGCGCTGAATTTCTGCACGCTGACTGACACTTATGAAGCTAAAGGGCAGCAGCCTACAACTGCTTTTATGTACATTTTTGGATTATCCATTAATTGTTTGGTCTATAAAATGGCAGACCATATGAATATAATGTCAATCCCATTTCTCAAAGTTCAAGGTGATTTCTTTAAATTGCTATTTTTTTCAATCTAAAACCATAAGACTTCATTTTGACATATTTATATGAGAATAGAGAATCACTTAAATTCTCAATATTTGAAGCTGAAAGGAGCATTTTCTGAAATGTTGGTGCAAAAGTGACTTTAACCAATTCATTATCTAAATTGTTTGTGATTTTGTTGTCTACCTAATCGTTGCAGCTCTACTGAAACGAGTTATTATCAACATTATTCAGATGGAGTAACTAGGAAGCAACGTTTGAGATAACAAACACACAGTTTCAACATGAGGAACACATATTTTATCTATTGGGTGCAGAACTGGAAATGTAAGGGTGTGCCTTTAACCCTGTTTGTGATGATGAAATTGTGAACCTCCTGTGAGGGTGCTTATCTGACTCTAAACGTACCTGTCTTGGAAAGCATCAAGCAGCCTTGGGTCCAGGATGTTTTCTTCTGGTTCCCACGTGTTGTATCTATTCAGAGAGCAGACAGTTAGGACACGCTGGCCTGTCACACAAACACAGATCTTTAGCTGAAGATAGAAGATTACTTAACGACCTTTGACTAATAAATCCTCAGTTCATATTTGTAGGGATGTACATGCGTAAACAACACTCTGAGACACGTGCACTCCCTGTGGATGAATGTGTAATAAATCATAAGTAACTTTTACGCGCGGCTGTAGGGAGGGGGAACAACGGCCCAGCCCCCACTCAACTGTAAATATGTGGGAATTTCTTAAACATAGGGTTCAATTACAGACATGTCTTCCTTTAATTGGCACACTGGGGATTGAATACATTGTAAAGACACATCCATCATCAGAGCCAACACATCGAGCGCCCAAAGCAAGAACGCGCAGCCGTCCATATGCGCGCCCACGGATGCAATAACACTTGTGTTGTAAATATTGTGTTATCATTGGGAGTATTGTAATGGTTATAAAAACGACTTACTTAGGAGACCATCCTCGCCACTTGACCAGGTACTCAAATCTCCCCTGTGAATGGAGAGAAACGCAACGTTACTTTACGCAGCAAAATGCACTCTGCACAGCAACGTCTCCTTCAAAAAGCTAATGAAAAAAAATGTAGTCCGTATAAAGATGAAAGAAAAGCAAAGCTAATTATCCTCCTTTCCATGTGCATGTGTGCAAAGATGTCCTTCAGCTCTCGTGACAAACCTTTCTGCTGCGCTTCTTCTCGATGCTCTCCACCGCAAAGACGTGCTCTCCAGCGGCGGGTAGCTCCATTTTCCGACACAAGAGTAGCTCCCGTGTATTCCCTCTGCTTTTGCTATCCGACACCTTATCCTCGCTTTCGGGCCGTTTTTCCGTGCTGCTCCTCTGATGTGAAACACAAGAACCCCCCGCCTCCTCCTTATTTTCACTGCGCCTCTTCCCTCGCTTTCCCCTCGGAGAGACTCGTTTTGCAGGAGGCGACTTGAAGCTGCAGCTAGAAAACACCTCATGCATGCAAATAGCCGTTGGTGTGACGTCAAACAAGGGGGCGGTAATAGGGGCGGGGTTAGTTGCCGTGCCGCTTTCAGGGGCTGTTGGGGAAAGTGTTATCACGATTTCGGTTGCATTTGAACAATATGTACAATTGTAGAATTACTGATTTTTCTATAAAAACACTAAGGTGAGGGTTATGGAAACCATGGAAACAACTGGATTTAACATACCAGACTGAATTGCAGATCATTTCAGCTTAGTAGACTAAGACATGGTCCCATTCTATGTAGGCTATATATATTAACTCCTTATTTGACTGTTAGTCAGAATCTGCACGATTGAGACATTCATGTTGATCTGAAGCTTAACAGGGCATAGGCCTACATTAAAGTACTCTGCATACTATGGTGTCGTAGCCTAGCACTTGTCTAGCAAAAATAACACAAGAAAACAAAATAGTTACAGGCAATATTTCCCCTATCACAGGTTTTAGACTTGTAACATAAAATAATTTAAATATTTTTGCAACGGCTGATTTAACTTGGGATTCCCTCTTCGCCTGAGAAATTGTGTGAATGTGTGAAGGGAATAAAAGGTGTGTATGTATAAACATATACTTCTTGGCACAGGAATCCGCACACATATTAATCCTACATAATTGTATTTCCAATGTTCAACCAAGGCAAACAGATATGCCAAAAATGAACTTGGTTCTCGTAAGTACGAGCTGAGATGAGATCGTGAACGCCACATGTCTGCCTCTTGTGAGGCTGGATGTAAATCGAGGTCTAACTGCAAGAGGGAGCTCTGAAAGAAAACAGCGTTCCGTCCTGAACCGTGCCGGTCTCCATGTGCTGCCCCTCTCAATGTACAGCTTGTTAAGGCCTTCTGCTTTTTATATGTATATTCTCTGCCCAGTATGGGCTCGTTTGGGATAGGTAGGTTACAACCTGTGAGCCTTCTATAGCTAAACATGTAGGCCTATTTATGAGCCGGGCCCATGATAGAGTTGGGTTCGTTTGATAGTGAGAAAATCAATACCACAAACGAGTTATTCCGCATGGAAACACAGAATAGGCCACACCAAAGTCAAGGCCACAGCATACACAGCGCCGCCATAACAAGGCCTCCTCTATCACGGGATTCCTAGTGTCACAGGGAAACACCCGCATTCCCATCAGAAGCTGCTGTAGTGTGGGACTGCCCCCCTCTGTAGGAAGATAATGCACCGTGAATCATTGCAAGTGTAAAGTCAAATTGCGGGCCGCTGTGATGTGCATTACAATGAATAGAGCTCTGAGTCAAGGTCACACAAAGAGAGGACATTTCAGAGGGCCCCGTGTCGCGGGGATTTTCTGGGGGATGTTAGCGAAGTTAAACGAGAGCCCCTGGTTGTGTCGATGTAGGTCAGCATCCCCTGCCCGCCGGCTCTCACTCCAGCGGGTTAATGTGAGCGCGGAGCCCCGAGCGGACGTAAACCAGCCGTCTCTCTGTCAGTGGCACGGAGAGGGGCAGACATGACTCACGGTGTGAAGCAGCTTAGGCCTGGCGGTGAAGGGACACACAGACCTCTGGATATAAGGCTCCACATCAAGGGGCAGAGTAGGGTTATACCTAAATGAAGATTAAAAAGTGAAGGTATAGCTCGACAAAGACAGGGTTACAGCCATATCATAACCATTCCAGTTTCTTACGGCTATTGGCTCATATCTTTATGTATTTATATCTATTCATGATACTTATATCTACTGCAAGGATTCAGTTTCGATGCATTGGTTTAAAAAAACAAAACATATTTAAATCCCTCCTTACATTGTTTCATAGGCTTGGAGCTAATCAAATTCAGCAGTGAAAGGGTTAAGGAGCAGAGTTCCCGCAGGCTCCGCGCTCGGCCTATTGCAGAAAGGCACGACGGTCTTTCCTTATAAGGCAATGAGTGCAAACCGGCGATGAAATATCGCATTAATAAACGAGCTTAACACATTCTCGCTCCAATGTTTGCTTTAAGTAGACTCTGTTAAGCACAACGACTGTCAAAACCTCCATTCTTCTTCTTCGCTGGTTCCGCTATGCGGCACTGCGGGGCTCGCGCGAAGCAGCTTCGTCGCGCGCACGAGGGCACGAGTCTGTTAATTTAGCGTCATTATTACTAAATTAAAGACGAGCCAAGGAAACACAGTGTTCAATTAGAGCTGAGGAGGTTTGTGAAAGGTATAACTCTCTAAAAACGGAAAGAGCGTTGGTGAAACAGCCCTCCACCTGTCTGCCCCTCCACCCGCCCAGCATGACGGTGTCACTAACATATTGATCAGAGGCTCATCAGAATATAAGCAGTGGAACATGATGCTAAAGGTTGATACCGATACAGACAGCGCTCATTTTGTCTAAATGTAAGAGCTTCAATTATAATAAGGAGATGATCGAAAATCAGCACAGAAACACAGCTCCGCCGGTTTTCCTGCAGTCACTTAATGATATTTAGATGCCCTATAAGGCATAATTTATAGAAATTATTAAAAAAAGGAAGCAAGCTGAAAAATCGTGACGCAAGAGGCGAAAAAACAGGTGTGGTGGTGACTTTTGAGTAACGGATTCCGGGTTAAAACCGCACACCTCTGATGTCCTTAGGTCGTCTTCAATAAAAATAGAAGCTTAGATGTGCTGCCTATTTCTCAGAATAAATATGACTATCCCTGTGTGACGAGGTTTTTTCTAATCTATGGAGATGAACATTATATTTCACAATTAACAGCTCCATATGCAGGACTGATTTAACTAATGCAAAGTTATTGCTTAACATGATCAGTTCCCTTCAATAAAAACACAGGACAGAAAAAGCAGCGTAGAACATTTGACTGTAACCACTTTTACATTAGATGATATATCCTGGCATGAAAGTTGTATTAAACATTTAGGTAAGGATGTACAAAAAAAATCATTATGTTTATCATTATTTAGTTAATTACTTTTTCTCCTAATAGCTCTTTGGGGATTTTTGTAGACTCATTGGTTAGTTTTGAATATGTGATCTTTACTCCACCTGCACCTTTCACAAGTGAGATAAGACAGTGAGTTTCCCCTCTGACTCATCGAAAGCACATGATTGTTAGTCTTCATGTCATTAAGGGAGAGGCGTAAAAGGAAAATGTGATCATTTAAAAAAAGGAGAAATTAGTTTACTAGCTAAATTAATAATTGTAATTTTCTTTACATTAAATATATATATATATATTAGAGGATGATTCAGTACCTCACATACAGTCTAGACACAGAGAGTAACTGGAAATCATTAAGAGTGTCAGTGAAGGGTTATTAAAGTGGGGTTTTGCACACAGGGAAAGGGCAGCAGGTGAAGTGAGAACTGATGTTTACGGACAACTAGACTTAGATCCATGGACCCTGATGACGCCACGACTCTAAGTGAGGGCATCTGATTGATGACATTTCCACGTAGGAAAATGTGACGCTCAGTCTGCGTCACAGCGCAGGACTACAGATCAGATGATAGCAGAGGAAAAACAGGAGGATGGAAGGGGAGAAGTGTTAAGAAACAAAGTCCAGGGGAAAGGATGAGATTCATTGCAGCACATATTTTCTCATAAGAAGGCAGAATTATAGATTTATAGTTCCAAATCATTTTTGTTTTTCAGCTCAGCAGACAGAACTTAGGAGGAGACTCACTAAAAATACTTCTGTGTATTGTGATTCATAAAGAACTGAATTTACTGACATAATCCTAAATGTTAGGATGACTACCTGCTGTAAAAGAAATGATAATCAACATTAAAACCCAACAAATCCAGTCGTCCACATTTACAGAGTTAACCATCAGCTAAAAGACAGCATACTCCTCTATGGCTTTGGAAAATGTGACTTGCCATGTTTGCTTTAATACCTGTACAACACTCTAAATGCCTGTTGTTTAATTTCGGAACAGAACCTGGAAATGACGGTTTAAATTGTTGTTGCATTGAGTAAAATGGGTGTATCACGTTAAGTATTTAACAGTGCAAAGGTTGCAGCTGCCATTTCACTGTTCATTTTATTTTCTGCTGGGACTTCAGCTTTATTCCACAATGACAAATCAAGTGAGTCATCTCAGGTTCTAATGCACCTTTAACAACAGCCTGCACTCCTGAGGGAGTTGATTGGTGCTGCAGAGGGAGAAAAAACAATGTGTTTGTAAGCTGGAGAGAAATTATGTTAAAGTCAAGTCACACACTTTGCAATCAAGTTTTTTGACAGAGCACCTATCAATAAGGAGACTTACCATTTGATGTGAAACGTAAGCTTGTGAAATAATTAATGGCAAAATAACCTACTAATGTGACTGAAATAAAACAAGTCTGCCAGGAGAAAATTAATTGCTTCAAAGTAGACACATGGTGTGTTGAAGCTGACATGATGTATTTCAAGCAGCAGTGGCATGTTAAATGAACGCACCCCTCTAACATCTCACTTCTTCAGGGGTTTTATCTTTGTGGAAACCACAAATGGAAAATGTTATCTCTGAGCTGCCTCTAAAGAATCTGATTTCCCATCGTGTGACAACATGTTTTTAACCTGATGAGGATCTTTGGGATCCATGAAGTCACACTCATTACCTGCTCCTTTGAGTCAAAAGGCAAGTCAAAAGGCTTTTCAGATTCACACAAAGCGAGATACACAATAAATCAGCGGCATGCAATTAGCGATTCAAGGCGCAATCCTGATATTGAAAGTTATTTTTATCTGGAGTGACGTTGAAGTTAAAAGGGGCACGTGACTCATAGGTGAAATGAGAGGTTTTTGCTTGCGTTTCTCTAAAGAGTCCTCCTACAATCACGTCAGCGCGCTCCTGCTCACGACACAAGCTGTTTGCGTCTCCTGCACATCAGAGGAAGATATTCCCAGGCATCACAGTGCCTCAGACTCCAATGAAGAGGTGTAATTGATGATGTGTGTTTGTGTGTGCCAACGTCAGAGGCAGGTAGCTGTCATGACTGTTGGAGCAGTGGCGGCTGTTCTTGGTGACTCATAGCAGAAAAGTACATAATGGATCCTGCGTTGACAGTGACGTAGGTTCTACCTCCCTCAGACATTTTGTGTGCACACACACACAATTGAAAGTATTCATTATATCTGAGAATTTTCTAAATATTTCAGGTCCATTTGCCACCCTGACTTGATGAAAAGTATGTAAAATATTCCGAAATATTTGGACAGATATAATATCTATATGAACACTGTAGATATATTATGGGGTTGGCCACTGGTGCTTTAATAAAATATTTACACGATAAGATTTTTAATAAATATTCATCAGTTATCTGGATATAATGTGGATAGGGACAATAATACAAAAAGGAAAAATACATCAATTAAATGGAATGCAGAATTTAAACTAGGAGAAGACAGCAAACATGCCATCTTATGATTTAAAACCTAACTTGATAAAGTCTTACTTGAACCATAAATTGATCTGGCCTGGTAGTATGCCGTCAAATGACTTCTGAGAGATGCAGTTCTTTGCAGCAGCTTCTGACCGCCTGGTTCTTTGTCTGCTGCACCTCGATGCCAATGGTGCCCAATGGTTGTCATTGTGTGTCTGGCAGGGAGCGGTGTAGGCGACATGTGTGTGTTGGTGGGGAGGCTGGAGGAGGCGCAGAGACAGCAGCTGAGCAGCTTTGGATGGGACACATGGTTTCATTTGATGGTCAGGTCAACAGGTCAAGAGGGGAGCCGCCGTGTACATGGACCATGCAGACACGCGTGTGTGCATGGGGAATGCATTTCACAGGCAGAAATCCTGGGAAAATAAAGGTACACAAGGAAGTCACGTGGAGCGGTGCCAAGCAAAACAGAGCCGTAACATGTCATAACCAGACGGCAAATTGATTTAAAGCCCAACAGCCTCAAATTATGAGAGAGTCAGGCTGGAGGAGCGCCTATAAAAAACTCAAGAGAAGTCTCTTATACTAACACAATCTCCTACGTCCTGGCCCTCTCCCATCATCGTAAAAAAACCCTGTGACATTTACAGGTGCTTTAAGATCAACATTCATATCAATATGTACTTCAAATGATAGAACAGTGTAGACGTTTTGGGATAGCAGGGGAGGGTATTTTTCCCAGTGCGGATTTTCAGCATTTTACTTCCAATCCAATCAGAGTGAGATAATTTTTTTACAATTTGTTAAACAGAGAACTAATAATAATATATTATATAAACATCTACAAACTATTTAAATGTATGTTGTTAAAACTATAGGCACAAAAATATGAAGAAATTAAACAAAATAACATTTAATTCTGTTGAGCAGCTATTTTCTCAGTCAATCAATCAGTTTATTTATATAGCCCAATATCACAACACGCGTCTGTCTCAGAGGGCTTTGCGGATATACAAACATTGAATGGCAGTGCTAAAAGAATATGAATACGACACCCTCTGTCCTTAGACCCTCACATCGGACAGGGAAAAACTTCCAAAGGAACCCCCCAGTTAATGTGGGAGAAATTAAAGAAACCTCGGGGACAGAGGAGGGTAAGGGTTTTCTGTTCCTGACACTTTTGATCATACATAATGTGGATTCCTCATTTTTTACTATACTATAGAAGCATAGTAATTGAGGACTTCATCATTGAAATATTGATGCTGAAAGATCTTCACCTTTCAGCAAAATCTTCACTCTCACAAGCACAGAGGTTTTTTGAGCCACATAAATATTGGTCTGAAGAATTTGAGAAACTATAACAGTAGATTGAAATAATGTAGAGAGGCCACAAAGAGGGAAAAGGGGACAGGCTGCAGAATGAGGTAAGCCAAGGTGAGGAACAGCTTCAAAGTGAAGGACCTCAAGAGGAGGAGGAGGGGCTGCCAGGAGCACACACAAGAGCCTACCATCAGGACCGGACCCCTGCCAGGAGATGGAAGCTCTCAAAAAGGTGACAGGTGCTTTGAAAACGATCAGACTGCAGAGAGTTGGTCTCAAAAAAGGAGCCTCCTGTCAAATACAGGAGAGGAGCTCCTGTTTCAGGTACCTAAAGAACAAGAATAATCAGGCTGCTGCTGAAAATAGTTCATTCAATAGATATGAGAAGCACATACAGTATATAAGCTGTTATAAAGGCCTATAGCAGCTTGGTTTGCCTGAAATGAGAGATGTTTTTCACCAGTTATTTACTAATAGATTTAGATATGACAAGAAGGTAATCTAATTTACATTAATGGGTCAATCCACTCGCATAAAATTGTGCGACAATGCAAATTGATAGTTTGTTTCTTGGTACTTTAAATTCCCTTTCACATTTATCTTAAACTCCTCACACAACACTGTCAAATATCCTTGATCTCCAAACCAGATGAACCTGGAGGCTAGAGGCCAAACATGTATTGTTCTGCCCTGACTGACCTCAAGTCCCCCCCCCCCCCCCGTGCAATGTGTATGCACCCTGTTGCATCAAAGTTCCCATAAGGTCTAGTGCAACAAGTACTTATATGTTGTTGGTTTGTGGTTATTTGATGTCACACAATGTCATACCGTTGTAATCCCCATTAGAGTACAATTTACAAGTCTCTTAGACAGGGCTTGGACTGGGCTGAGTTGATATTGCACTCAATGGTGGTAAATCCAACAAAAGCAATTCACATGAATCCCTGCTTCTGTGTCTCCTGATCAATGGGGCTCATTTTCTCTCACTAATGCTCCTTCAGAAAGTATTTTGACTTGTATCTTATGGTGCTCCGATTGTTTGGCCACTGATCAGTATTGAGCAAAAATCATTTTGAATTGTCGAGCAGTATTTCTGTGCGCTTTCTTTAAGACACAACTCCACTGAAACTAGCGGAGTTGTGTCCTTAAGAGAGGAAGAGAGAGTAGTATGTTGCACATGTTGCCCTCCAATAAATACAGTTGGCAATTTATGATACTTTCTCATATCTTAGCTTTAATACTTAATATACAAGAATAGTTAAATAAATAAATAATGGTACACTATGAATAGAAGCAGTGTCCTGATTGGTGCCCCCTGACTTGTTTCTGTCACTGCTAGCATTTTGATAAATACAGACCCCCGTCTTCTGAGGCTCAGAGGAGACACGGATTTCTCTGCCTCTTTAGAATTCATGTGGATATAAAAGGTTAGGGTGTTTATGTGCAGTAATGTATCCCAAATATAAAACATTCTGAACATGTTCCTATTGTAGATCTTCTGTAACAACACAATGTGTGACAAGATGTGCTCAAATCTCTGATTTCAGACATTGTTTAAAAAGATGCAAACCACTGTGTGTGTTTGTGTAAACTTGACTGATAGCTTGCCTGAGAGGAACCTTGAAGCCGACCACATGAGAGGATGCTGATGTAGCAGCGGCCCCCCCCCCCGGCTCCTCTGGCAGGCAGCCTCCTCTCCCCTGGTGGAGCGGGTGGAGAGACAGCTGGAGGCCAGAGCTACTGCGATGATGAGACTCCGGCCTGGAGATAACGGCAGGAAGCGGGGGGGGGGGGGGAAGGACTCTCTCCCCTCGGCCCTCCAGACATAGCACTGAATCCATCCAAGGTGACAGCGAGGGGGGGGCCTTGAGCAGAGCACCGGGTGGGAGGGAGTGAGGGAGCTGGAACCTGAAGGGTGAGAAAAAGAGGGAGTGAGAGTGGATATTCTCACTCATTGGCTTGTGTTTATTGTGTGTGATCATGTGGCGTAAATGTTAAGAGCGGCCTGCAGCCATGCTGACAGTGCACTGCGGGGGGGGATTAGGGCTGGGCCATCCATCCCACAGTGGTGATGGTGCTGCTGGTGGTAGAGGGAGAGAAAAGGGCCTGTTTGGAAGACATGACGGAAAGAGGGGGGGATTACTAGCCAGCGCTGATTAGCTGGCAGCTTAACGACACGCTGTGTTTTCCATCTCATCGTCAGCACATGACCTGGGGCTGATGGGGGAATGAAACGGTATTTCTGATTATTTGTGGAGAGGAAGAGAAAGTGAAGTAGGGCTGGTGGCTGCGACATGAATATTCAATTCAGGCAATTACAAGATGTCCTACTTGGAGAGGGATAAGTGATGTGACACTTGCCTGCCAGGAATGTAGTCATTTTTGTGTCATTTTATATCAGATATCCTAAGGGACTGGTTTATGACGATACATTATTTACTCTTGTTTTGCATTTTTGTACATTTGATTATTTACAGCCTCCTCAAGAGTTCCGTATTTTTTCCTGTTCCCTAAAACAACAATTTCTTTTGGTAGTCTTTGTTGGATTGTTATATTAATTAAAGTCGGCAATGAAATGACACATCTCTCTCTGCTGTGAAAGTGAAACCGTTTGGACACTGAGGCTTTTCTAGTGTCCTGTAACACTGTGGTGATCAAACAACTAAATATGCAAGACATATTATTTATTATCTTTATATGAAATCATGGTGTGAGCACAAACCTTTTACCAATGCACACATTATTATTTTGAACCAATTTCAGTTTAAATTGAGCAGGAGAGGACGTATCGCACAATCCCTATCTACTTTTCTATAATTTTCTTGAGGAATATGAGTCACTAGGCTGAGCGCTCTGCCATACTTTGTATTAAGCCGTGCTCTCCTCTCAGAGATGGATGTGATTGTGTCGTGGTGGTGACTGAGTGTCGTGCTTAGGAGGATGAATGGCAGCGGCGGCTCTGCGTTTTCTGGCTCATTGCTTCGAAATGACTCCCAGTGTCATTGTCAGCGAGCGCTGGGAGAGGGAGGATCTTTATCTTTTTATTTCCAGCTCTCTCTCCCTCTCTCCCAGTAGTGAGGCAGCTCTGCTTCTCTCTCTGCCCCTCGCTCTCTTCCAGGCTTCCTTTCTCTCTCCGCTCTCAGGGAGCTCCCACGTCACCGCCTCCCTGGAGCTGCCGGAGTGGGGGATGGGAGAGAGGGAGGAGGGAGGAAGGGAAGGAGGAGGGAAGGGAGGGTGAACAGATAGTCTGCCAGGCTTGTGGGGAGGCGGTGGAATTCTGCAGGTTGCCACGGTGAGCGAGTCGATGGCATTGAGCCACTTAGCTGCCTGCATGCACAACCCTCTCTCTGCCCTTCACCTGCTACAGAGGAGGCAGACAGTGTGTGTGTGTGTGTGTGTGTGTGTGTGTGTGTGTGTGTGTGTGTGTGTGTGTGTGGTGTGTGTTGTGGTATCTGTGAGGTTTACTAGGCCCCTCCTTCCTTAGTTACTGTTGCTATGCCTTTCAAGCTTTCCTTTCTGATAGCATTACAATAACATAACAGTGTTACAGCTGGAAATGAATAGTAACTTTTGGAAGAACAGGTTTCAGACAGAGGTCATTTGTAGTCAGCGGCAGATGGTTTTGCAGACTAAAAAATAAAACTGTCAAAAAAAGATTTGATCAGTTAGCTAGGTTATTATTTTGAATAAGAATAAACAAAAGCAACACAAACATTACATTCATCTTTCATTGTTAGCAGGGGCTTTTTAAGCTGCTGGGTCTGTAGAAGTATTCTATATATTTGCTAATTTTCGTACATTTTAGAACCTGAACATATAGGTTGAGAGTAGATGACCGGTCTGTGCCGAGCACCGGAACAAAAAACATACAAAAATGGCCAAATAGACGGAGCTATTTACAGGGCAAATCCCCAACTAGTGGAATCATCTCAACACTGACTGTAGAATTTTCAAACAATATGGCTTACTTTCCCAAAAGTAAAGCTTTTAAAGTTATGGAATTAGAAATGAGTTTAACATAGATGTTTTGGTTGAATTCTACAAATTCATTTAAGTGCAGAACAGAGCCGCTATTTTTACGTTACCCTCAACTCCAATGCAGTGAACGTGTCCTTAATTCGTTTTTGTATTATCTGCAACCAGCAGATTACAGTTCTGTTTGTCAGGCTGTCCACAATAATGTTCCCACCCTTTGGCGGCCACAGTGATCTCAAGTGATTGCGAGGTCTTGTGTGGGTGCATGAACGCGTGGATGAATGTTAATGTTTGCAGCTATGCAAATGTGCACTCATATTAAACCTGTAGTGTGGAACACTTCATTTTGAGCTTGTGCTTTTTGATTTGGAAAGGCAACAAATATTAACCAACCTCCAATTCTCTATGCATACTAAATATGTCTTTATCACAGCCTCCTGCTCACCACTTCCTGCGCTGAGACTCCAAAGCTTGACAGACGGGCAGTGCCTGGTTACTGCGCTATGATTGGACAACTGCTGTTCATGGGAGGGGTTAAGTGAACCGTGAATTACTGTACATAGCACCCATGAACAAACTTATTTGTAGAAAACACGACATACACACACAAAAAACACACACCGGTCAAGGTCTACGGCAGCAGCAGACAGGCTGCAGTAAGTTAGATGAATGCTCAGTGGAAACTTCACATCTATGTGTCATGAGGACGACCCGCCCCTTATATTACTGGAGCTTTTCCTCTCTCACTTTATGTGTGTGTGTGTGTGTTCATTTGTAACTATTTATTGTTTGAGCCAACGTGGTCCAGCATTGTTCCTGTGTTAATATCCTTGTCTTCAATGTGTTTTATTGTGCAATAAGTGTGTGATCATTATATGCGTGCAGTGTGTTAGTGGCTGTGAGAGTCAGAGAGAGAGTCGGCCTACTGGTCCAATGTCATGCAAATGAGGAGCTGCAGGCCTGTGTTGAGGGAACAAGGCCATTGATTGGAGCCTCTGCACTGTTGCTGTGTGCCACTCAATGGTGTCCTGTGGGGGAGCAAATGTGCTTATTGTGATTGAATTATTATTTATTTTTTCAGGGTTCTACACTTCATGGTGTGGAGAGACCAGAAGGAAGGGAGGGAGTGAGGATGGAAATGACTCAAGGTATCTGAATGAAAATGGCTGCCACTCAGGGAGAGACTTGAAAGATATGATTGGAAAGAGGGTTATTTTCAAGTTACTTTCTTCTATAAAGTTAACATGTTTCCTATGAATAATACATTTAAAATAACAAAACAGAGATATTTTCTATATTTTTCTTATTTATAAATAAATCCTATAAGAAAATCAATAATGAATAGATCCTCCTGTCTTACTGTGTTGTCAAAGCAGGATATCTCATATTCTGTGTGCATTAGAACGGGTCACAACATGATTAAAACACAATGTGGGCCACACTGTTGAATTAGAATGACACATAGTTTACTTGGTTTAACCCGACAAACTACAGTGCCAAGCTGATTTAAGGGATATAACTAAAACAAAATAACTATATATTTGTGAATTATTTTTAACTATGTTGTCTTCAGTTTAGATACACAGGTTTTTGCTCCTGGGATTTGTTAACAATGAGGAAAATGTAATATTGGATCCTTTAGAATATGGTTCTTTTTCATGCTAATCAATAAAAACATCTTGGGCTGCTGTATAGCTTACCTGGTAGTTATAGACCGGGGTGGAATGGAAACTGTCTCTCTGATAAAAGCACTGGTGAACCCAAAAGATCATCTTAAAAACAAAACAAAAAACATCTACATTTTTTTTGATTATACTGATTAAAAATATATGTGAGTATTATCGAGCTACAGCATCCACTGCATTGATCTAACCAAAAATGATTCGAACACATTGATTGAGACAATGGGGAAGCACTGAATGGATGCTTCAAAGAGGAAATAAAGGACAAAGCAGTCCAGTATGAGTTCCTCCCTCAGTGCCCTTTCAGGGCTGCTGGTATTAATCAGCGCTGCCCTCACGCTCCATCCTCCACCACTGGATTCAACTTGACCTTTTCCTTCCCTTGGCCGATCCACTCAGAACCCAGGAGCCTTTTGATATGTGGGAACATTTTCTGGGACCAGACATCTCGCACCCTTGGTTACACACTGGAGGAGAGAGGATGGGGGGAGAGGGGAGAAAATGGTGTTGGGGTTGAAGGGGTGGGTGAGACATAAAGTGTGAGAGAGACGAAAATGGAGAGTGAGACGGGAAATAATGGTGAAAAAAAAGTGAGATGGAGAGAGTGAAAAAACAGATTTCATCTGTTTGAAAACACAGAGTGTGAAGTTAAACTGGTCAGTGTTACTACAAAAATTATCAATTAAATAAGAAATATTTTTGTAGAATACATTGTTCCTGAAAAGTGTCCTTCCTCAAGAGTCCGTTTCTGTCATAATATATCAAACATTCTACTTCTCTCATTTGCTGCTGAAACAGAGAAACACCAACGAGAAGGACGGAGAACCAGAAGCACAGAGATCACAGAGTGAAATAAAGCATTAGATCTTTTTAAATACACATTAGTGTGAGAGATGGTGAGAAAAATTCGATTTGATTCAGTGGGAGATTTTAAAATTACACTAGAATTTCATTGTGAGTAAAAGAGCTGCAGAGAGATGAGAGAGGTGGAGGAGCGGGGTTGAAGCATTAACGGCAAATTAGCAGGAGTGGACCTGAGTGAAATTAGATTTGATTCAGAGGCTGAGGGAGGGGGAAAGAAATCGGAATTATCCCTCAGATCTGTGGAAAGTATTGGATATGGAAGAGGAAAGGATGGAGGGGGAAGGGGAAGGGGGGGGGGGGGGGGGGGGGGGGGGTGAGAATGAGAAGGAATTTTGTAAAGGGAGACGGAGAAAAGCTTGTCCCCTTTGGCAGCGCTTCTGTTGAATGAGCCATCCGCCCCGTCCACCCTCACCTCTGCAGCCCTCGTCAGTGTGTTAAAGAGCCCATAAATAACTCACAGTCCCACAGACACACAAAAGACAACAGGACACTCTCCTGCTGCCGTCTCACTTCAATGCTCTCTCGTCTGTGCGGCTGTGTTGAGTCCGTTAGAGGCTGAAAAACGTCATTAAAAACCAATAGCTTCCTTTTGATGTGCACTCCATCCTCCGCCCCCCGCATTGTTGTGTGTTAATCATGTTAAACAACACTGTGTTTGACTACCACACGTTCCCCATAGGCCCGGAACAGGTGGCCATTAATGGGGGTCAGGCTCATTTGAGGATCAAAAGCTCGTTAAGTGCGAGTTTAGTGTGTGTTTGTCGTCGAGGAACATAAAGAACAGCACGGGTGAGGAGAAAATGCCAGGAATAAACATCAGAGGTAAGAGACAAGTGCATGAGACCAACGCTGTGTCTCAATTCAGATACACTGCCATGTTGTGAACTGTGAACACTTTAATGCAGTGTTTGAATTTCGACTGCATGGTGTTTCAAATTGCAAATGCCTGCTTTGCCCTCACAGGAAGGGACAATTGTCGCTGTTAGCTAGCAAGTTACCAACAATTGTTAGCGGTACCAAGTCATTAAAGACTGCTCAAGTAATCCAATATAATTAATGATGGCTTCTTTTCAAGCACTTCAATCCTGAAATTATTTTTCAGGATTTGTATAGTGTCGTGTAGCTTCTGTTACGTAGCCAACATGGTGATCGTTAAGAGTGAGAATCCAGTGTACTGCCTTTTTCCACACTTCACATCCGGACACACTTATGCACTCAAAACAGTGTGCTGAGTGTTTCTGTCTAAAGCAAACATAAGTCACATGTCCACTACGGGGATCATAAATGGAAAAGATTGTAGGGGAATACACTGACAAAATACCTCCCATTACATGATGTTGTTCTAAAGCAAAACTCAACTTGACTGATTCAACACTTGAACCAGCGGTGTTCTAAAACTTCCTAGAACACCACAGGTTGAAAGATTTCTCTGACGTAGAGGGTAGTCATGGAGTTTGAGAATTTTTGTACTCACAGTGAGTTTTGTCCTACTCATGCACTTATGCACTCATAACAGCACATTTACACTCAACAACCACTTTATTTGACACACCTTGCAACTGGGTTGGACCCCCTTTTGCCTTCAGAGCTGCCTTAATTCTTCATGGCATAGACTCAACAAGGTGCTGGAAACATTCCTCAGAGATTTTGGTCCATATTGACATGATAGCATCACACAGTCGCTGCAGATTTGTCGGCTGCACATCCATGATGTGAATCTCTGGTTCCACCACATCCCAAAGGTGATCTATAGGATTTAGATCTGGTGACTGTGGAGGCCATTTGAGTGACAGTGAACTCATCGTCATGTTCAAGAAACCAGTTTGAGATCATTTGAGCTTTGTGACATGGTGCGTTATCCTGCTGGAAGTAACCATCAGAAGATAGGTACACTGTGGTCATAAAGGGATGGACATGGTCAGCAACAACACTCAGGTAGGCTGTGGCGTTTAAACCATGCTCAATTGGTACCAGGGGGCCCAAACTATGCCAAGAAAATATCCCCCACACCATTACCCCCCCACCACCCGCCTGAACTGTTGATACCAGGCAGGACAGATCCATGCTTTCATGTTTATGCCAAATTCTGACCCCACTGTTCAAATGTCGCATCAGAAATCTAGACTCATCAGACCAGGCAACATTTTTCCAATCTTCTATTATCCAGTTTTGGTGAGCCCGTGTGAATTGTAGCCTCAGTTTCCTGTTCCTAGCTGACAGGAACCCGGTGTGGGCTTCTGCTGCTGTAGAACCATCTGCTTCAAGGTTCCACGTGTTGTGCACTCAGAGAGGGTCTTATGCAGAACTTGGTTGTAACTAGTGGTTCTTTGAGTTACTGTTGCCTTTCTATCATCTTGAACGAGTCTGGCCTTTCTCCTCTGACCTCTGGCATCTTTGGCCCAGAGAACTGCCGCTTACTGGATATTTACCCTTTTTCGGACCATTCTCTGTAAACCCTAGAGATGGCTGTGCGTGAAAATCCCAGTCGATCAGCAGTTTCTGAAATACTCAGACCAGCACGCCTGGCACCAACAACCATGCCACGTTCAAAGTCACTTAAATCACTTTTCTACCCCGTTCTGATGCTCTGTTTGAACTTCACCATGTCCTCTTCACCATGTCTACTGCACATGCCTAAATGCATTGAGTTGCTGATTAGATATCTGCGTTAACGAGCAGTTGAACAGGTGTACCTGATAAAGTGGCCAGTGAGTGTAATTGCAGAATTACTTTACTGGAGAACTATTGTAAGACTAATATAAACAACAAATATGTGCATGCACACACACACCTACACACTGAATGCTCTGCCTGTTTAAAAGCCAAGTGGCTGAGGGGCCGGAGAGGGAGGGCTGTCTGCAGATTCATAACTTAGAGGCCTAGTGTAAGTCCACACAGCTCAGAGAGAGAGAGAGACACAAGAGGCCAGAAAAACACAGCAGCGCACATTCAATGGAGACACGCACGCACGCACGCACGCACGCACGCACGCACGCACGCACGCACGCACACACACACACACACACACACACACACACACACACACACACACACACACACACACACACACACACACACGGACCACAGACACAAATAAACGTGCACATGCTGCACACACAGGAATAAGCATTCAGAAGCAGCCATAAATATGGACGGAGCCTCACAGAGACACACAGAGGGAGGGGGGCGGGAGCAGCAGGTCTTGGCTGTGTCTGCTCCACGTGTCTGAGCTGTCCTTCGGTTTCCGGCCCTCTCAGAAAGCCTGCTGATTTATTAGACGGATCACTGTGTGTGTGTGTGTGTGTGTGTGTGTGTGTGTGTGTGTGTGTGTGTGTGTGTGTGTGTGTGTGTGTTTGTGTGTGTGTGTGCGTGCGTGTGTGTGGTTGTGTATGTGGTTGAGGGCGTGCAAGGGTGTGAGATGGGGTTGTGTGTTTCAGGTAGTGTGACGGAAAGAGTGTGAGAGAGGAATATACTATATCATGTAAAGAGCAGATATACAGTAGCTTTATATACTGACAGATGTAAGTATATGGATTTTTGCTCAGGTTGCTTTTGAAATGTAATCATGATAATATGAACCTTTATTTTTACTGCACTTCTTTTTTTAAACAGTGCCTACAATGTGCTTTACATTTCCTAAAACTCAAAGGCAGCAGCAATAAAAAAAGGTTATGCAGAAAAAAAAGATACACCTAAACCAGTAATTAGAAACGATGCAATCTGCAAATTGTAAAGAGAGTGTTTTACATAAAAAGCCTTTTTATAAAGGAAACATTTTTTTAATTAAAAAATGATCTTCCAGCCTATTGTCCAAAGGTACACTTATTGTGGTAACCTGCTTTAATATGTAATAGGTAATGTAACTACTTCAAAGAAAACATTAAATAGTTTCTTATATAAGAATATCAAAAAATAAAATAAACTATACACTGTGTGATTTTAAAGCCCTTTTCTGATTTAAGAAGGAAAGCATTGTTGCACTTCCTCTAAAAGGCGTTCTCATCCGACATCAGCCTTGCCGTGTTCAGCTGGTTGCAGGCATGGCACACTTTTCTTGGAGAAATGCACATTGATTTCATTTAGAGCAGGGGTCTCCAACACGTAGATCACGAGCTACCGGTAGCTCGCGGGCAGCTTTTCAGTAGCTCGCCGCTCAATTATCGATTATAGCGTAGTAAGGTTGCTTATTGATTTTTCGGCCGCAGCTGGACAATAACGTTTTTTTATTTTAGAATTGTTTCTGTCACACGAATATCAAATTGGAGATATGATGAAGCTAACTTAATCTCATACATTCATGGGATTTATGTAACAGTAAGACAGAGAATGTAAGTGTGCACCCACATGCACTATTTTTGTTTGTATATGCTATTGTAAATACTCCTGTTGTTGCTGTGTTCAGACTCAAGTCCTGTGTGTGATGCCACATTCAGGACATTCAGTGTCCTTTCTTTAACAGAAGACCGTAGCTAGAAGCTGCAGCTAGACTGCAGAAGCATTAGTTTTTTGTTTTTGAGGATGGAACAATTTCACACGCAGATATAGGGAGGCTAGACCTATACAATTGATTTATTATGGTTTATAATTGAATGTCAAGACGAAGAAGAAGAAGAAAAAGATGGCTGAACAACTGTTCAGTGTCAATCCTGTGGAGATCTCCAAAATAATGTTCAGCTTAAGTCTCAGCAAAACTCACAACATTTCTGGAGCCTTGTAGACCCAATAAACTATAAGAACATTCACCAAGCAGCACTGAAAATGTCTGCTTTATTTGGTTCTGTTCTACATACCTTTGTGAAGCAGCTTTTTCTGACATGAATGAAATCTAAATACAGAACAATACTGACTGATGAACATTTAAATGGCTCTATTAGAGTGAACCTAAGTGGGTCCACTCCAGCATACACCTCTATGGTGGACTCCATGCAGTGCCATTCATCTCACTAACTGTACAAAATAGTGACATGCTTGTAAGGTGGTGATTAAGGACATTTATGTGAATTCTCAGTGATGTACTTACTATGTGGGCCATAATAATATGTGAGACATTTTCGTTTTCTTGGACCTTAATGTGAAGTTAAGATTTTTGATAAGCTTTAGGTATTGCAATTTCACACGTGTACAAAAGTATAGCTTAATTCAACTAATGAGGGCTATGTGAATAAATGTAAGCGATGTGATGCAAGTAGCTCTTGGCCACTTTCCTTTTTTCAAAGTAGCTCTCAGACGAAGAAAGGTTGGAGACCCCTGATCTAGAGACAAGAGGCGGCGCAAATTCAAACAAGATAACCAAATATAAACCATATTGAAAATGTGAGCGCATACCGCAAAATCAAAGGAGCTCCTCTGATGTCCACGCAACACTTTTCCATCCATTTATCTCAGTAGACTCAACTACTGTAACAGTGTCTTTCTAAAAAAATCAGTTGCAGCTGGATCACAACGTTGCAGCCTGAGTCTTACACAGCAACAAGGTGGATCACATCACTCCAGTTTTAAGATCTTTACTTCCTGTCTGTCAACGTTCCAAATACTGCTGCTGGTTTATAAAGCACTGAATGCTTTGAATCTCCTGCCACATTATGAACCATCCAGAAGTCTCAGGTCTTCTGGTCTGCTTTCTGTCCCCAGAGTCAGAACTAAACATGGAGGAGCAGCGTTCAGTTATTATGCTCCATGTATTTGAAACAAGCTACCAGAAAGCTGCAGCTCTGATGAAACTCTAGCCTCTTTTTGATCAAGACTGCAGACTTTTCTTTTGTATTAAATGAAATAGCTGTTCATGTCTTACACTGCACTGTACATCTTATTCTTGTATTTTATGCCCGTCTCCTAATTCAGCTTGTTTTATTTGTGTTTCTAAGGCGTTCATGTTTTCAATGTTTTTGTAAGGCATTTTGAACTGCCTTGTGTTGAAATGTGCTATAAATAAACTAGCCTTGCTGTAGCGACTGCTCCTTGATGGTGATGCACTCACATTTGTCCCAAAAGCTTTGCTGACCAGCAGTTTGCCAAAAGAAGGCAATACAACACTGAAAAGAAGCAGAGCAGCAGAATGAAGGTTTAGGTTCTAACTGAATTATCATAATATTATAAAGACGTAACCTATTTGTATTTTCCAACATTGTTATTAGTAACTGTACTTTAATTGCATTTCCTTTCTGTGGAAGAAACAGATTACAATAACACTTATTTTATTATAAAAAGGTTTGGTTTGGCTTTTTGGAATAAACCTTCATCTTATTTGAACAGTTTCGTCCATCACCTTTTTCAGAGATGATAACTTTGTACACACACAATACATCAATTGCTGAAATGTGGGATGTAAAAAAACACAACAACCTGAGCCAAGTTGTTAAAAAATCAGAATGATCCTTTAAGGGACATAGAGGCCTGGTTACAACACAGCGTTCATGCAATTGAACAAGCTAATATACATCCTCTCATGTGCCTTTGCTTCGACGGGTCCAAATGTGTGCTGTGAGGCCTGTTGTTAATATCTTATGAGTAAAGGCTTTGGAACAGCTTGTAACCTAAATTCAGCTTCGGGATTTATTATCATACAGGAGAACTATTCTGTCGGATTTGAAAATAACATTCATGTTTCTGCCATTAGCTGGGAATTCATATTTGATACATACAATACAAATAATTTAAACGCAAATGAGCCTTCTATTCTGCGTTACAGAAAAACCCGTTCTGGCAAAGCTTCTTCTTCGGAGTGTATTTTCTAGTGAGCTCAATCTTTCCCAAATGGCCTGCACGCCCAGAAGCCTTGCACAGACCGGGCGGAACATAACACGCATTTTAATTTGGGCACCACGGATTTCTCTTTGATATACTACTACTTCTCATGTGCAGCATGTGTCAGTGGAAATATCTCTCTCATTTGCATACAGTATTAGTAAAACATATTTGTTCTGCTTTTCATACACAATCATTAAAATGAGCAACCACTTGCACAAGGGTGTATTGTGTGGTGTGTGCATGTAAATAAGGTGTGTGTTTGTAAATGTGCGTGAAACGGTGTGTGTGCAGAAGCATATGTTTGTTAGCGTTTTTTCCTCAAAGGGGTTTGCATCTGCATTTAGGTCTCTGTCTCACTCCCTCTCACACACACACCACACACACACAAACACAGGCCTAGAGAGGGAATATATGGGGGGGAGACAAGAGAGGGAGTGGAGCAGTGAAGCGTGAATTATGGATTTTGAAGGATTTCCCATTGCTGCAGGAGTGTGGCCTGAGAGAGAGAAAGACAGAGGGGAAGTGGAAAGAAGGAAAATGTCCATGCAGGTTGGAAACAGCAGTCCTGTGTCTATGCTTCAGGGAGCTCTGGGGCCAGGTAAGAGGGGGGGGGGGGGGGGGGGGGAGCAGGCATGCCTGACCAGCTCTACACCTCTTTTTCCACAACTTGGACTTTCTCTGCGCCTCCTCTCTCTGTCTTTTCTCTCTCAGGCCGCTGTGTGAACCAAGCGGAGTCAGATGGTGAATGCTTAACCATGTGTGGCAGCGGATCAAAACATTTTTCTGGGCGAAGCGCTTTAACACAGGCAGTAAACTCTGGGTAGCTGATAACCTCCGCACACACACACACACACACACACACACACACACACACACACACACACACACACACACACACACACACACACACACACACACACACACACACACACGCCGACAGTGTTACAGATAAGATTTAGTGTTGTATGTTAGCTGCCAATCCAAACACATTCCACTCTTCTCTGTTGTTCTCATCTGCTTCACTTTGTAACTGCACCGTACACACATACCAACGCACACACACACACACACACACACACACACACACACACACACACACACACACACACACACACACACACACACACACACACACACACACACACACACACACACACACACACACACACACACACACACACACACACACACACACACACACACCACACACACACACACACACACACACACACATTGTTTTATGTCCTTAACATCTGTCTGCACAGTTTCTGCATATTATAATATGTGACCCTGCTGATTTGGACAATATTAAGGTGGATGAGGGCCAGCTCCCTTTGGTTTGATTGGAGGAAGAGTTAGACCCAGACTCAACTCAGTCCCTTAGCTTAAAGCATTTATCATGAAACCTTATTGAAAAGACCTGAAAGTTACTTACTGTAAATGAATGGTTCAACAACTTGTATCATATGTCTATTTGCAGCACAGAGCTGGACATGGAGAGAGGTTAGCCTAGCTTAAAGGGGCCTTCTAGAGTTTTCAAACAAACCAACAAAAAACCAGTTACTCAGCAAAAAATGCTTGAGTAACTTTTAAATGTGTACTAGCTGGCAGTTTTCTGATTCACTCCAGAGCGTACCTTTAACATATGAAACAACTAGTTAAGAAATTATAGTTAGCACTAAACTTGAGCTGTTATAATAATAATAACAACAACAACAACAGTGAGCTGTAGAGATATTGCTTGATGTGGTTCTGAACTCTGTAAATAGCTAGATTCCCAGGGCTAAGCTAATATTTTTTTTAATGTAAAATAATTATGTTGGGGCCCTGGGACCAGATTGAGCTGTGGGCCTCTGGGCCTTTCTAGTCTTCAATCACAACCATTATATCCTTATCTACACGTATCACATATCGTTTAGTTGATACATTTGCTAATTTATATAGCTTTATTTACTCTTATGGTTTTATTCTTTTACTAAACTGGCTTTTTATTAGTTTGACTTTTTATTGCCATTTTGTTCCAAGTTTTTTATTTGTATGGTGCCCAGGATTTTTGCTTTATTGCAAATGAGGTTTTACCCACAATGTATTTTGAGTTCAAATGAAAAGGTGAAAATAATGAATGGATATTCACATACAGCAGGTAAAATATTGCACATTTATGCAATAAATCTTGTTTCGGCAGTCTGCCTAGAAACCCGTTAACAGACAGGATATTGTAACACAGAGCTTGTACAAATATATTCCTCCAGTGAGTGGCACGGTGTGTGTGTCATCGTCAGCAAGTGCTGTGTCATTTCTTCCAGAAGTAACGCCAAACGCCTCTAGTAATGACACACAGACAGACAAACGCCCAATGTTTGTTCTGTTAACAAAGCTTAGCTGAGAGTGTGTCACTGTTTCCCTCAACTCATCCAACGCCACTAAGTACAGACACACACACACACACACACACACACACACACACACACACACACACACACACACACACACACACACACACACACACACACACACACACACACACACACACACACACACACACACACACACACACACACACACACACACACACACACACACACGGCTTAAGCTTGTTGTCCCATGCAATGATCACCTCAGGGAAGATGTGACTGTCCCTGACACTTTGTCCTGGGAACATGCCTTTGACCTTTCAAAAGAGGAAATACACTGCCCGTCCCCAAAAAAAGTCACCAACTGGATTTAACTAAGCCAATTTGTAAGAGCCTTCCATTGGATAATTACCGCACTGAATAATATGTTTTAGCTGGCAACAAGTTATTAACCCTAGCGGATGTGGTGTTTAGCTTCTCATTTCTTAAACAACCATGTCGGAAGAAGACATATCCTGGGGTTGTGGAAAGGATGTCAATCCGTTTCAGAAGGGTCAAATTACTGGCCTGCATCAAGCAAAGAAAACAACTAAGGAGATTGCTGAAGCTACTGAAATCGGATTAAGAACTATCCAACGCATTATATAAACCAAATCAATGAATCCAGATTGACCCTGTTCCAGAGTGATGGGCTCATCAGGGTAAGAAGAGAGGCGGATGAAGTGATGTACCCATCATGCCTAGTGCCAACCGTAAAGCCTGTGGGGGCAGTGTATGATCTGGGGCTGCTGCAGTTGGTCAGGTCTAGGTTCAGCAGCGTTCCCAAAGAATGAGGTCAGCTGACCACCTGAATATACTGAACGACCAGGTCTTTTCCAATCAATGGAGTTTTCTTCCCTGATGGCACGGGCATATTCCAAGATTACAATGCCAGGATCCATGGGGCTCACATTGTGAATGAGGGGTTCAGGGAGAATCAGACATCCTTTACACACATGGATTGGCTTCCACAGAGTCCAGCCACATTGAGAATCTTTGGGATATGCTGGAGAAGACTTTGCGCAGCGGTGCGACTCTCAATACAAGATCTTTGTAGCAGCTTATCGAAATGATGCCAAGGTGACTGAGTGCCTCCTAAAGGCGTTCCAATTCAATATTAGAGTGCAACTTTTTTTTGGACGGGCAGTGTAGTATAGAAACCTAAAAACATACACAAAACACACATAGACAACTCATACCAGCTGCTTCCTGTTATGAAACTGATACTGACTTGATCTGCTCTCACTTCTAATGGAGCGGGGGGCAAACCCTAAGTAACTGAGTGAACCTGTACAACAAGAATATGTAGTGAAGAGTGCCTTTCAGACTGAATAGAGGTTTAGGAAACACACATGGAAGTTTCTGACATTTTGTACAGTCAAACAGAGCTCTAATAAATGAATTTACAAATATAGATTAAAGTTGACAATTAATAATAATATATATAAATATATATAAAGTACAAATATGTTTAAATAATATTTAAATCGGTAATGAGAGGGGAAATTAACAAATTGCTCAGATAGCTGGCAAAAGGAAATATAACTAAAGCTATTTAAGTAAGTCAATACATTGAATTTAAAAGTGCAATAAACAAACAAATACAATAAAATATTCTTTCTAAAAAAACATCTTTCTTGTTCGACCTTGCTGATGGAATCCATTTTATTTAAATTGCTGAAATGAAAAAGGAGCCTACATGAAGTGGTTAGAGATTGATTTCATATTTACAATTAATAAATGTTCTGTGCTTGGTTTGCATATTATTTGAGGAACATCTTTAAACAAGGCAGCAGTGTTTGTGTATCGTTTGCATGCTCTGCTTTTATTTATTTATTTGAATGACTATTTCAAGATTGTTGTCTGATTGCATCTTTTCTTGTTTTCAAAGGTTTTTCACCTAAAGGACAACCTTACAACGCAACTGAATGGAAATGTTTGTTGTCAAAGAAGCTGCTGAAAAGGAAAGACAGAAAAAGGGAAAGCTGCTGCGTCATTTGAGTGGATTCCAGTTAGAGTCCAGTAATGACTCAAATCCCTTTCAAGTGGGGAAAAGTGCACAAAGAGCTTTGAAAATGGACAAATTAATTGTAACATATTAAAAAACAAAATCCTGTTGAATTGAAAAGGTGTCTTGTCATTATTGATTCAGAATCATCTAGTAAGCAGACAAAAACACTCTTAAACCCAATGCTTCAGATTTAACTGTATGAGACAAAACTTTAAGAGAAAAGAGAGTTATCTTTTTTATTTTGAGAAGGATGATTTGAACAGTCATGCTTTGGAAGTGACCTTATTTTAACAAAATGAAGATATAAAGGAGTGAAACATAATTACAATTGAACCCCCATCTCCTAAAAATGAAATTCCCATACAACAAAACTGTAATCTCGTTTTGAACTAAAACAAAACTTGGGTAAGGTTTAGGAAAAGATCCTGGTTTGGGTTAATATAAGTATGTATGTTATGTAATTGAAGTTATGTATGCAAGATCAAGATGCTTTTGGGTGTATTTCCTGTAGTGTGTTCTATAGGTTTCTGTGCATGTAAATGGTCTGCAAAGGCTTACATCCCGGTGTTTCGTCCAGAGGGAGTTTCTCTCCCACACTCTCACACAATACAAATATGAACCTGAACTTAGCATAATATATATTCACGTGCGCGACTGACATGACGAAAATGTTACATGTTACGTATGTTTCCTCAGGTAACATATGTTACAACTCAACATGGCCTTTTGGTTCACATTCTACACTGACAGCAGTCCTGTGATTTTGTAACCCTCATATTTACCCGACTGCCTCTTTACTTGCATAGACTTTGAATAGAAACGCATTTGTGTTGTATCAAAATAAACTGAATCCGGGAGAAGATTCCTTAAAAAATGAAATAGACATGCTGTTTTGTTGTAAGGTAACATCAGTTTACACCAGAGCCTAACAGGTCATTTGTTAGAATTAAAGCAATGTGTGTAAGACAAAAGGTGAGACTTGAAGTCAATCTATGGAGCATATTTACAACAACAAGAATGTATAGAACGCAAACATCACAGAAACCACTTGTACAGATGGTACACCACCTGTGTTGTTTCCTGTCACGCACCAAACTATCATAGACAAAGTATTTCTTGTCTCATGAGTCCTTGAAGTGAACAGAGCTTGTGTGTGTGTGTGTGTGTGTGTGTGTGTGTGTGTGTGTGGATGCTCAGTGGAGCGAGCACAGAGTAAGCACAGGTCTGGATCAAACTGGCCCGAGGCAGCGCTAAACCGCACTCAGCAGCGTCATCCACTGCAGCCTTCACACTGGATGAGTCCCCGGCTCAACTGAGGCTCTCCAGAGAAGAGTGTGTGCTTTGTGTTTGTGCCTGTGTGTGTATGTTTGCAGCGCAGAATAATAATCATAGCCCTGTAGATACACTTCAAACTCAGCCAGATGTGACATCGCTAAACCACAGAGTGTGTGGTGTTCCTGTGTGTCTGACTATGTGTGTGTCTGACTGTGTGTGTGTCTGACTGTGTGCGTGTCTGACTGTGTGTGTGTGTGTCCCTCAGTCAGAGCCCTGGGACACACTGTACTCACAGCTGGGGAAAACATCGGACAGGTGTGTGTGTCCGTGTGTGTGCTTCATGTGTCCTCTTGCTTTGTTTACATCTCTTGCTGGACCAACGTCCATAAAGCTGACTCAGCTGTTTGGAGTCCACAGGGAGTCCACACTGTTATATAAACCTCATGTGCAGCGAGGCCTTATCTCGATCAATTTGTATTGATAGGTTTTATCAAAGCTGCACCACACCTCACCGTGACGTTCTAAACAGACCTGCGGACCGAACGTTGTTGGTTGGAGGTGTAAAGGTGACCGTGAGGTGGGAATCCAGAGACAGGAAGACAACCTCAACCGAAACTCAATGTTGACTTTTAGTTTGCCAGGACACTGACAAACCCGTCCACCCGACTTCCTCTTTACTAACACAGACTTTGAATAGGAACAAAATGTCAAAACAAACTGGGAAAAAAACGTCCCCTCAAAACGGGTATATCTGAGGGCACAACAGAGATTCAACTTGCATTATACCCTACCAAAATAAAAAAATAAAAAAAATCGTGAAAAAAAAAAGTGAAATTGTTTCATACAAATAATTTAAATAATATAAAATAAATACATTTGAAACAGAATGTCACACTTGCTAAAAAAACGTTTCATTCATTTCATTTCAATCTTTATTTCAAACAGATTAAAAAAATAACAAATAAAAAAATAACAAATGTGAAAAACAGAATACCGTATTGTTAAAATACGGTATTTATCCACATTCATGATAATATTTATATATTCAACAAAAAACAAAAAAGTCTTCATATTAATAATAATAATAAATCATATGTGTCCGAAAGGGAGTAGGAGGAAGCAAATGCTTATTAATTCCCACCCCTTACTTGATCAATGATTGTCCTTTGAATCATGATGTTATTACGTTTGATTCATATATGATATGTGAAATATGATATAACAAGAAAACATGATAATGTGTGTTTTTTGGTCAAAGTCAAAGTATGATATTAAAAGTAAATAGTATTTACGAAAAAAACGGAATGTTAACTCCGTGTTAAATGCGGCGTACAATGATACAAGGGAGGGGCACGTCGATGCTTATTGTTCTTATTCTAAGGTTTTTTCATTAGGATAAGGGTGGTTGGTTTCACATATTCGTATGGTTGAATAAACTTCCTTGACCACAAGTTCTTTAAAAAAAAAGGAGCATATCATTTATATCCATATGTGAAAGTGTATCATCAGTCACTGCTTCAAATAAAACTCTTTGTTAGATTAATAATTACTGAAATTAAATTGAATGAATCAAAAGCTGCATTCACTGATGCAACAAGCAGAAAGTTGATCTGACCTATTACCGTGTAAAGACATTGTGATGTGACCGAGCAGGAAAAGCACAGTCATGATGAAATGAATAATGGCTGGATTCCATTTCTCTGATTCCATTTCAGGGTCATGGTATGAATTGCATTAGTTATTATAAAATACATCACTAGGTTTTTGTGTATCTACAGCTAGTAATTATCTAAATCGGGTTGCACCAGTAAACAAATAGGGAATCAGGAAAGTCAATACTATTCGAATACGTTCAGTTACGCTGCCCCTCAAGCTTGGAACCTGCTTCAAACTGAGCTGAAACTCAGATAGCTGGTCTCATTAGAAACACTCAAAGCAACTTGAACTGACCTTGAAGCAGGCCGCTGTGTCTGTAAATGCTTTGGCTAAACTTGGTGTATGACTGTGTAGTGATTGTTTGTTTTTTAATTGTCTGTAACTGTAAAACTGTCTGAAACTGTGCTGTTACCATTCTTGGGCCAGGACTCTCTTGAAAAAGAGATTTGTAATCTCAATGAGACCTATCCTGGTTAAATAAAGGTAAAATAAATAAATAAAATAATACTGAAAGAAAGGAGTAAATTGCTATGAAACATCTGTAGCCATTTCCAATCAAAAGCGTTGTGAACAGGAAGTTACTAGGGAACATCAAGCTGTAATATAACCTATAAAAAACAATATTTTTGATATGTTTATAAATCATTTTGTCTGTGGGACCTGTCACACAGTGACTAGAGCCACTGTAACCCACTGTAAAAATGGAAACCAGTAAAGCACCTTGACATGAATGCAGCTGACTTTTGGACCAAATGTAAACACACAGCTGTGCTCAGTGACAGGGAAACATCAAGGACAGTCCTCCTACTCACTGGAGCACTGAACACACTTTGCACGCTCAATGGGAAATAACACTCCAACACATAAACACACCCCTCCATATTGTTGTCAGTTCAGAATCACACGTGCACTCCCACTGTTTTTTGAAACACACAATGTGTGAAGGGAATCCATTATTCTCCAAAATCAAATTTCTTCCTGCTTGCGTGTAAATGATGAGTCACAGGAGCGCTGAGTCACCGCATCCTCCAGGTCTCACACACACACACACACACACACACACACACACACACACACACACACACACACACACACACACACACACACACACACACACACACACACACACACACACACACACACACACACACACAACCTTTAACACCCTTACTGGAAGCAGGTTCCCCTTTTCAGTCAGAGAAATATTTTTGTTTTTCTTCACTGGTTCCCTTTTCTGCCCTGGACTCTCTGGGGGGGGGGCTGTGTGTGTTTGTGTGTTGGGAGGAGAGTTATGGAGGAGAGAGGGAGCTGCCAAAGGCTGCTGCATAAAGTACACAAACTCAGAAAGCATACACTCACACACACACTGCAAACTACCACCATGTTTTAAACCACTTCGAAATACTCTAAGAGAATGATTTGGTGCAAATGGATCAGTCAGATGAATAAAAAATACTTACATTTTATTGTATTTTAGAGCAGAAATTATACCCCTCTAACCATAAACATACTTCTTTAGCACTGTTCTAGGATTAGATTAAATATAACAACAACTTGTCAAAACGCAGTCAAACTTGGTTAATAAAAACAGAACAATAATATGTCCCGGCCTTTGGTTTGTAGTCTCTGTAACATATTCTTAAACTAGAGGTGTGGACCACAGTTGAGTGGTAACCAGCACGGTAACACTCACCAGTACAGCTGTTCTGCAGCTAGAGCAAACTCCACCCTAATTCTTCACTCGGGACATTTTCAGCTTTTTAAAAATGTTGGCTGTTTTGTTGCAAATGGCAATATAGTTTTGTGAGTTTTTCCCCCCATCTTTAATTGATAATATATTGTGTAGCTCAGTGGCGAACCGTCAGAGAATTCAGAGAATACCCTGGAACACTCAGATAAAACAAACAAAAAATCGATTTAATTATATAAATAAAATGAATAAAATGTAAATAAAATGTATATAAAATGAATAAATGAGAATCGTATCTGTGTTGTTGATCTGTAATATTACAGTGGTAAGTTGATTTGTTTGTCCTTCTCGGTCCATGCACTACGCATTTCATTGGTTTTGTGTTAGAAAGAAAATGCAACCAATCAGATACTTTTCTGGGTCTCTGTAGAATACCCTTCAACCAAGGTATTCTATATCCTTGATAGAATGCCCTGGCCCTTACACTGAATGAGAGCGTACGTTTGGATTGACAGTTTGATCAACCAATCATATACTGATTTGTAGCCAATGGGCGTATTCTTTCAGAGTTTCCCTCGGTTCCAGGGTATTCTAGAACAGTGGTTCTCAACTGGTGGGTCGCGGACCCATTTCGAGTGGGTTGCAGATATGTGAGTGAAGAAAAAAAAAAAAAATCCTTTTTTTTTTGCGAAAAAAGTCAAACTTTTTTTTGAAGGCCCGATTTTCTAACACTGTGCATGCAGTAGGCGTTGGAGTGGAAGTACCGGAGACCATAAACGGTTTTGAAATCTTCTGTCACGTAGTGATCATCTTCTCAATAAAACATCTTTGCTGATGTTTTTTCGAGTCTTCAGGCCAATCAGAATCAAGATGGTTGCCGGAAGTCCCCACAGAGAATACCTTGGCCGTAGAACTATTCTTTATACATCCATGGGTACAACTTCAGATAAAAATGAACACATAATGAAATATGACCCCCGGTTTGATGATTGACAGGTCACAGAACAATGGGGGCTATCTACCCTTACCCACAATTTAAAGTAATTCACACAGACTATCTCCTCTTTACTCTTCTCTCTGTGTGGAGCAGCAAGCTGTCAGAACTAAGTGAAAAACAAACAATGGCATAAAATATTATTAATATGTCAGGTAGTAATAGATGTATTTATTTTCTTCTCAGAGTGTACAGTACCAGAATGTGTAGTTTATATGTTAGTATTTCTAAAAATCTCCTGGGGGAGAATCCTCCCAGACCCCCCATCTGGGGTTGGGTTTTCAGCATGTGTGCCTTTTTGTGTTATACAGTTCAGCTTTGATTCCATCATCTCATTAAACCTTTTTTTAAAGCATTCTTTAGTTCTGTGAAGGGATATAGGGGATATATGCACTGTACTTCACTTTAATTCATATTGTATGCTGAAAAGCGTATATATTACTGCACGATTTTTTGTTGAATAGATTTGAGTGGTTAAAAATGTCGGGTCGCGATCTATTGAGTAAGGAAAAAGTGGGTCCCGAGGCCTGACCAGTTGAGAACCACTGTTCTAGAAGGCCCGTTAGTTCACTGGCTCGAGACAGAGGATCTAGATGAATGCGACGAAGCAATTCATATGGCGATTTATTGTTTTTAACATTGAAATGGCAAGTGCAACAGCTGAAGATGATGTTGTTGCAGAATTGTTGTGAGTACCCTTTTCAAGACGACAATTCAGTGAAAAGACGGACATTATAACCGCGGTGGCGGCGGGTGTGTGTGTGTCTACAGAAGGTCCAGTTGTGATAGAAACGGTTCGCCACTGGTGTAGCTCAATTAAAGACAACCCTTAAGGACACACATTTCCCAACAAAACAACAGCTTTTGATCCCACAACCATTACAGAATTAATGATACATTTTATTGTATTAAACTTATAATATAGAGCTGATAGAGCCCTTTTTTTTTTTACAATTTTTAAAATATATATCAAATCATTGTTGTTGTTAATATCAGACATATCTGAGACCATGAAAAAAAACAGTGTACAAATGTGTTTTTTTTCAAGAATGATTTGCATTATGTAAAAAACAGCAACTGGTATTTAACAGGGTTACAATTTGGAAATTCATGAAAATAAGTCTGCTATGATCATGACTGATGATGGTTCCAGATTTAAAGCAGAAAGTCATTTTGATGATATTTTGATGGCAGTTGAGGAGGACATTTCACAGAGGCAGAGGGGTTAACATTTTCAAACAATGCACACACAACATCTACAGTGTCTGGCTTCATGTTTTCAATTACACATGAACAAATAAAACTGCACCTGTTGGAAAAACATGACAAAGCTGAGACGGCCCTGCTGCCAGAGTTAAATGAACACCAGACAATCAGACTATACTTTCCCTTGGGAAGCGATTGGTTTGGCTGCAAAAATGTTGGAGTAATCACAATATGTAAACCATGTGAATCAAATATACCACACCCCGACATGCTGAGGGATCATAACCTCTGAATCAATCTTACAGGAAGCAGTCATGTGGTGTGATCACAACACATTCAACTCTCACTGAATGTAAGAGGTCATTTGCATATTTTTACTTTGAGGTTTACAAGTAAAGCTAGCTTCAAGGTCTTGGCAGACGCAACGATACAATATGGAAAATGTGTTGCTCTAAATCTGCAATCAGTTTTTTTCTTAATTCCTGATAGGATATTGAAGATAGATGGTTCTCAGAAATCCCCCTTCTCAAGTGTCTCGTCTCTGCTCCCACTCTCCTATTTCCATCTCGCCCTGCAGCCTTTCAGCCAATTGTTTCCAACTGGTGCTCCATGCACTTGTACTACAGGTCCGAAAAAGCACCGTTATGCACTCTAAAGAGTTGGGGATAGTGTGTGTGTTTGTGTGTGTGTGTGAGTGTGTGTGTGTGAGAGCCACTCAGCTTTCAGTGAGAAACATAAGGATAGGGAGAGAGAAGGGGGCTTTACAATGCAAATCCCTCCTACTGCTTTATCTGCCTCCTCTCATATCGTCCATAGCAACACGGATATGGGCCGTAATGAGGAGGACACGCAGGTTAACAGCACGGAGCTGCCTCAATGGGTGTAGTTGACACGTATTCATGTGCACACACACACTTCTTATCAGAGAGAAATCAAGGAGGTGTATGTGTTAGCTTAAAGCCATAAACAGACATCAGCAGCAGGATGGGTTGATTCCATAATGTCGGCAGCCTGAAACTTTACACACTCACTAACACACACAGACACACACAGACACACAGCCCCTCTCCCTCTCTTTTATTTGACAGTGCCGGGCTTATTTAGATTTATGAGTGTATTAGCGCCATTACCCGAACACGTGTCAAGGCGCTGCTTTACTAAGGAGGCGGAGGGTCACGTTTGACTGCACTTACACAGGCACAGACACATACATGTACACATGCGCACATGCACACACACACACACACACACACACACACACACACACACACACACACACACACACACACACACACACACACACACACACACACACACACACACAGACATGTTAGTTATATCTATTTGATCAAGGTTTGAAAGGAGAAGAATGAACTATAATTCTTAAAAACTGTCCGAGAGAATCAGGCCCAACACATTCGAATAACACTTGTGTACATTTCTTTGTCGACACAAATGGTAATCGTCAGAATTAGAAGACAATCTACTGGGAGAAGCGTGCAGGAGAGGTTAGTCTCAGCAATGTAAACAATGTTGTGTTCTGCTAACTCTGACAGCAATTTCCAAACTACTGTACATACCAATACGAATGTCACCTGAGTTTACCTTTAAAATACAATGAAATGCAAGAAGAAAAAAGTCAAATATCAGATTGTGTCCGATACATGATTCTGCGCAATGTGTATGTATACAGTATACGTGTAGGGCATTGTGTAAAATACAATGAAAATCCAAGATAGCCGATACATTTGTCCAAAAACCAAACCCTAACACACACTGGGCCTACATCACACCTGCACATTAAAGACCATTGATCCTATATTATCTCAATTGTTCTGGAAAGCAAATGGTACGCAGTTACTCTGTGTTACTGTCATTGCCTTAAGAAGTTTTGGTGGGATATTACTTTCTTAATAAAGAAATATAAAAAAAGAATAAAAACCTTGCTATCAGCTTAAAGGTGGGGTAGGTAATTTTGGAGAAACCGGCTCGAGTGCGCTAAAATTTGAAAATACACAGCCGGAAAAAATCTGCCACTTCCTTACAGAGCCCCTCCTCCAACACACACGAACGCGCACATGCCCAATGAGGGCACGAGATAAGTTTGTGCCCCGATGGAAGACTGACAGGCAGGTAGGCCATCCAGTTATTTTAGCCGGCCCGGCTAAAATGATTGGTCGTGCTTTTTACAGTTTGTCAAAGCACTTAAGATATTTATTGCTATCGGGATGTTAAGAGCATTCCATGGAATATAACAAAAAGTGTATCTCGAGCCGGTTTCTCAAACTTACCTACCCCACCTTTAATAAACCAATTTGTGATATGATACATTTGTATCCTTCTCTTTTGTTGAGATCTAAGCACATATATTGCTACACAGTAACACTGGTGAAGATAACAGTCGTGACTTTACAGCAACAGCCGGGACATCATAAAGGAAAACAGAAATAGAACCATAAGGAAATACATGGAGGACAAGAGGAACATAGGAAGGCATCAAATACATCAAGACTGTGTTTCTACTACGACTAAAAGGACGACAGGATGTTACATTTCTCAAATTTGTGGAAGTGTGTTTCATCTATGAAAGGCTGATCAGTTCAAATAACTTCTACTTAATGGCATGAAGTGGTCCACTCCTTTTTCAACTTCACTGGGCCTGCCTATAGTTTCTTAACTAAATGTTTCACAAAGGAGAATGCACGTTTGTTAAAGATCCTCTTAATGTGTATCATTTGAAAATGATTTATCAATTGAAAACGAACTCCTGGATACAAGATGCCTCACTGCAAAATCCAATTTCTATTCATTTAAGCTGGAGGTTTCAAATGTCTTATATTATATATATATATTTGGAGTGGATGGAGCGTTGATTATTTCAAAAGCTGGCATGTGTTGTCTTTACGGCAGTTTTTGCAGGTGAAGTTTTCTTTTTTGCTGTTCACCCAAATAAAGCACATCTATCTACAATGTTATATACTTAGCAATACTACATCATCGTGTGCCAGAGAAATATCTCTGAAACCCTGCTCGGGTTTGAACCTGCAAATAGCTTTCCTGAACTGCACACATTCATTGATATCAAACTGTTTTGGTTCACTACTGAACAAATCCATTATTTGGATCAGTTTTATAATTGTGCAGCTTTTAAAAGGCAGATCTTTAAATACAAATAAAAAACCTAAACAATGGAATAATTTGTTGCTGCTATGATCCCCAAAATGCTCTCTGATGCGGCTGCCTCCATTCAGACATGAAAACATCAAACCTCAGAGTGTACATGCTAAAACAACAGCATGGCAGCTAGCGACCACCATGCTGGTAATAATGAGGGTGCAGAGAGGAGCCCTGGGCCGTCCATCCGGCCCGGGGGGGGACGGGGTCTGGCTGCGACTCCCTCAGTACGTGGGGATGCATCACTGGAATCATTTAATTCATACCGTAAACGTGACAGGGTTAATGAGTGGCAAAGAGAGCCTGGGGACCATGGGGGCCGGGGTAGGAGGTGGGATGTGTGTGTGTGTGTGTGTGTGTGTGTGTGTCTTGTAGTAAGAATGGTGCAAACATGATAGGCTGAGGCCAGGATGCTGTCCCCTGCAGTCAGAACTAAAGCTCTCTAATTCTGGATGTTCCAGCTTATAGAGACAGAAACTCCTGGAAAATGGCCGAATGGCAGCATTAATGGTGTGTGTGAGTGTGTGATAGGTGTGTGTGTGTGTGTGTGTGTGTGTGTGATAGGTGTGTGTGTGTGATAGGTGTGTGTGTGTGTGTGTGTGTGTGTGTGTGTGTGTGTGTGTGTGTGTGTGTGTGTGTGTGTGTGTGTGTGTGTGTGTGTGTGGTGGAGAGAGAGAAAGAGACAGAGGTGGTTGAGGAGTATCAGGTTTATGGGGAAACAGATGGTGAACCCTTTGTGTTGTTTTTGTTTTTTTGGACGTCATTGGTTCTAATTACCAAGAGAATCCACGTACACAAAATCTCGATTTTCCTAAAGACCCAAACACAAACTTACAAAAAAGCACACACAGTGAGCTGTCTCTGACAACAAACATCTCAAATGTTGCGATCAGAGGGAGAGGAGAGAAAGAGGGAGGTCGGGATGGAGGACAAAAGTGGCGGCGCTCTGCAGAAGGGAGAAAAATGAGTGAGGACTAAATTGGCTGGGTGGAGTGATGGAAGACGGAGGGGAGAGGAGAGCGAGGGGCGATGGTGATGGATGAGCAAATGGTGGGCGCCTGATGGGGGAGAGAGCGGGCAGAGGCAGGGAGGAGGTGATGTGATCCCCCCCCTCCCTGCTTCTCCATTAACACACTGCGCAGCCTGGTAACACCAGCACTTATTGTCTGTGAGGCGTGCCGTTTACACTCGCCTTTGCCCCGCACAATTAAATCTGGCATCCACACACTGGACTGCTCTCACCGTGAAGATGCACACCATGATGTCCACGCCGGCAGGTCTGTGTCAAGATGGATCTATTAAGGGTTAGTAGCTCAGTAGTACACATTCTTAACTAAAAGAACAAAAGATCAAAAATAATGTTTTCCATAATCATGCATAACTATTCAAAGGATTCATGGATTTATAGGTGTTGTTTTGACAACAAACATCTTAAGCGCCTCCAATAATGCAGCATAGGATATACTTAACATAAAAGTAAAAGACATAAAATAGTGCACACAAAAGGTTTGAGTAAGTAGCAGGAAAACAATTAAATGTACAGATAAAATGTAAAATGAAACACTGTAGGGTAGAATAAATACGGTTTACTGTAATCAAATATTAATATATTTGGATATGAGGATTATGAACAAATGTGCAAATAAAGAGTGTTTTATGGACATTCAATATGTGAAAGGTGACACTTCACAGACCTCAGGAGTTAGGCAGTGTTATTAAAAAAATGCATTGTTGGGAAGGAGGCAGAGACACAACACCCATCAACAGTGCCATCTTTTCCCCCCAATATGAAACATAAGCTGGAGGCGTCTCGTTGCTGTGTATCATAATTATGTTTTTATTCTCGTTATAAGTGCCCGTTTTCAAGCTAGGGTCCCAAAAACAGCTTGTCTGCTCCATCAAGGCTCAGGCTGCGGTGACATTAAGGCCTCCAGGAGAAAAACAAAGGCCTCCCCCCTCCTCCTCAGCCTCTCGCTGCAACCCTCCCTCCCAAGGGACGCTATCAGGACATGTAAAGGTCAGGGGTCTGATAGCACCGCAGTAACCACACACACACACACACACACACACACACACACACACACACACACACACACACACACACACACACACACACACACACACACACACACACACACACACACACACACACACACACACACACACACACACACACACACACACACACACACACACACACACACACACACACACACACACACACACACACACACACACACACACACACACACACACACACACACACACACACACACACACACTGAATGTCCCACACTACCTGCTCACAGAAGCCACCTGCAGAAGTCCCCTCTGTAACGTGAACGTCTTCCCAGATCTATTAAAAACCTCAACTTTCGCAGACTGGATAATTGAGGAGTTTCATCAATAAGTCAGTCTGACCTTTTAAGGTGTTTCTAGTGATTGGTTCGTCCTTTCTCTTTTAGTGGCAATGCATTTATCAACATCGTTTCTTCCAATGATTTGCTTTGTGGTAAATTCTGTAGTTTACAAATCTCATTTATTAATCTCTGACCTCTTCTACAAAAAAGAAAATGTGTTTGTCATGCTATTACAACAGCATTAGGGTATTTCAAGGTACAAATGATACACATCGCTATACGTGGATGACCTGCTTATGCAAATATCGGACCCGACGGACAGCATACTTTATCTTCTCTCCTTGCCACAGAGATTTGGGAGTATCTCACAGTCCAACATTCATTTGTGAAAATCTCCCATTTACACTTAATGGCCTGGCGCGACAGGTGAACAATGATAATCTGCCTTTTTACGATCAAAAATCAAAATGAACTTGGAAATTGATATAGCATGTTCATTCAAAGCCCTTTTTTTAAATTAAAAGTGTATATCTATTTTAGAACATACCCTATCCCTATCACCTGATTCCTATTTTTCACCTAAAATCCATCTTTGCCCAGCTATAACACCTCATCTCCACATTGATATGGAATAAGAAACCTGAATGTACGAAGAACCTGAAATACAAATTGGATAGAGTCAAATCTGAAGGTGTTTTAGCTCTGTATAATTTCTTATTGTATTACTTGGCAGCTTATATTGCTGAGAAATTGGATTAACATTCAGACATATTTTTCTGGGATGTAAAGACGATTGTGCCTAAAAAATATCGTATTGTATCAATATTACTCTGGATTAAAGAGATGCAAAGAGTAAATCAGTACTATAGTCTCCAATAGACCGGCAGTACTTTGGGTCTCTGGCGTACACTCAAGTCACAGAACTAAGGCTCACATTTTTCTGATAAATGCAGGAAATACCAAGCAATCTCTGTACAGAATTGCATTTAACAATATATTTCACCGTTCGGAAAATATTCCCAGAAACATCGAATATTTTTACTTTTTTATGATCCAACAGAAATGACATCTGCCTCTGCATTTGTATACATCAGAAGAGAGAAAATCCGTCCTATAAAGATCAGCTGAATAATCTTCTATGATCTGTTGACAGGAATGACATTTAGAGACATAGGGACAGACTATAATAAAAGCATGCCAAAAACTGTAATTCAATCAAATTGGTTCATAGATATGTGTTGCTGCACAGTAGTCTATTAGTTAGTTCTCAATGTGCTACATGATGTTTCCAGTAAATGGATTCACAATGAGGAGCCAAGACAGGTGAAAGAAAAGAAGGACAATTAGGATCAAATTACACAAAGTCATTTTTTTTATATAAGAATAACTAATTATTTCATACAAATTGGCATATATCATTCCTGTCATTCCTACTTTGTTTTGGAACAGAGTAGCAAGTTGAGAAAGGGATGAAAAAAAAAAATGTTCTATCACACAGATGGTTAGAGGAGTCTTTAAGGATTCTGAAAAATCAATAGTACACAGTAAATATATGTGTTTTTAATAATCGGATGTGAAGCTATTGGCCTTGAAAGTAAGTGGCAATACATAAGAGACATACAGTATAGGTAATGTGTCTATTATCTCTTTAAAGGGCAGATCATACAAGAGAGAGGTGCACCATCAGGGTTCAGCTGCTTAATGAGAGCCCATAAGAGTCCCATGATGGTGGAAATCCCTCTCCTGCACGGTGCTGTCGAAAGGAAAGGACAGCCAGGCTTTAGGATGGACAGATGTGCAAAACCTGAATCTCACTTCTCTGTCCATGTTACCAAACCAAATCCAAAGAGGAGCTCTGAAAACGCAGTCCGGAAACTGCTCTCTGGTTGTAAATACTTCCAGGGATATATTATTATAACCAGTCACATGTCTGCCTTTAACATCCATCTAATGTCATATTTTTGACTTTTATGTTTCAGTGTTGTCTCTTTGTGGACCTCTCTTAAACATGTACATGAACTTCTTTCTGAAAGTGATGTTATAGAAAGTGTTCATTATAAAATCTATCTCTGTAGTTTTACCTTTTTGAACCATAAGTGTGTACGCCTGTGTGATGATAAAAATCTCCCTCTCTGTGTGTACGTTGGCTTCTGAGCACCCCCCCCCCCCCTCCCCTGATACAGTATCTACTTAAATAACACATCTCATTAAGCCTGCTGACTAATGAGGTGATTAGCCTTGGTTGCCAATAACTAGCGTTAGCCTAGCGTAGCGTTAGTGGCTCTCTCAAAGGGTTTAAGCACAGTGATTCAGATGGAATGGCTAATATGGCTGCTGGTTGGGGCTTTTAATTGCCTGAAAGCTATTAGAACTAATGTGCAGATATGTGAGGGACAAATTACTTTAATTAGCCCCTGTTAATGTGTTTGCTCGCGGAGATATTAGCACATAACGTCAGCGGGAGGGAACGCAGGGTAGCAAAGAAAGGCTGGGTGCCCTGCTTTGGATTGGGTAGGAGAGCCTCACATTTTGTGTGTGTGTGTGTGTGTGTGTGTGTGTGTGTGTGTGTGTGTGTGTGTGTGTGTGTTAGCAGCTCTTTGGGAAGGGTAGGGGGCCTCAGCAGCAGTGAAGTGTGCCACAGCTATTTATAGGCCCAGTTGATTGCAGATTTATTCTCCTGGGAGGGAGTAACTCGGAATAGTGTGTGTGTGTGTGTGTGTGTGTGTGTGTGTGTGTGTGTGTGTGTGTGTGTGTGTGTGTGTGTGTGTGTGTGTGTGTGTGTGTGTGTGTGTGGTGGGAGGTGCAGGTTATGAAGAAGACCCACTGTGGGAGGAACAGCTGTCTGTCAGGAGGAATCCGTAGGTTCATTTCCTTTGGGGGAGAGGCAGAATTGAAGGCTGAGACGAGACGACTCTGGATACAAAAAGCTGATCGTTTGTCTCCTTTTGGTCGAATGAAATCAAATATATTTTAAATAATTACATTTTCCTGCTTGATCCAATTCTCATCTACAAAAATGTCAAATCATAGTCTTACCTAATTGATTGATGACTGTGCATTTTTGTTCAACATATAATCAAGTGTGTTCCATAGTTTGGATCATTGAAACTTAAATTCAATGAAAGCTTAATTGACTTTAAACCCAAATACAGGGCTTGCATTGTTATGATGATACAACTCAACCAATCGTTAGCCATGATTATGTAGAAGAAAAGTGAGAGAGTCTTTGAGACAAACATGATTCTCCAGGAGGTTCAGCCCAGTGTTTAAAGGTGGTGCTGCTGTTTGGTACACTGTGTTTCTAAACTGTGTTTGTCTTGGCTGTAGTCAGGCTGCATGTGTACGTCGGAGGAGGAAGAATAAAGCAGCAGAGTAAACAAGGAGGTGCATGAGGCTGGATATGGCTTTTGACAGGGGGATGGGAAATACTGCGGCTGGTGCTGTGAATTATATGAATTCCTGACTGCTGGCATTTATGGCGCAGACAGCAGTGGGCAGGGTGGGAGGGGTGAGGAGCCAAAAGTAAAGCTGATGTTGACATGGTAAACAAGAGCAACGTATGCACTAAACATGCGTGTTGTCAGTGACACGTTCATGGCGAAGTGATTGTTGCTCTTGTGTGTTTTTAAAAGAGTCCTCTCATTTGACAGCTGTATCTCGCTCTGCTTTTTCTTTGTTTTTCGGATTGTTTCAAAAGGCGACAGCATTGCAGATTTTTTGCTGCAGAGAGGCTGAAGGACACAATAGTTTCAGGCTTAACCCCTGGACTCTGCAGGCCGAGAGGCAGATGCACGGTGCCAAACAATGTGAACAATGCCAGAGAACCCAGGCAGCACTGTTTTTACAAGAGTAGAGGGTATTTAAAATGACTATTATTAAAGGTCTGAGTATTATTAACAGTGTGATCTGAGATTTTGTGTTTAAAAAGAGTTCTTTACTTTGAAATGAATGGGTTTGGCTTCTATACGCAAGTAACCAATTGCACAATGTATAAAGCCATTTTAGGTAAGCTTCCACTCTACATATGTGCCAGATTTGCTCCAGTTTGTAACTCTTACAACCTCAGATCCAGTGCCTGGATACGGTTCCAGGTTCCTGCTGTACGGACTGAGGCTGGAAAAAGGAGTCTTTCTTATTATGGTCCTTGGTCTTGGAATGACCTTCAATCACGCCTTAAACTGAGGGCACTTGTCTCAATAGCATGTTTTAAATTGAAGTTGTCTGAAGTCCTCACCACCAGCTGCTCTTGCAGTAACAGGTAGTGTACTTTTCTTACTGTCCTAATGTGCACAATGTAGTGACTGCTTTTTCGTCTTTTGTTTTCTTAGTTAAGTTCTCTGTATTTTATATGTTTGTGTTATGTGTTATGTGTAACGTTGCTGCCTTCTTGGCCAGGTCAGCATTGAAAATGAGATTTTATCTCAATGTTTTTATCTGGTTAAATAAAGGTTAAAGAAAAAGAACCTAGTACATTTAAATGTTTAGCTGGGATAGGAAAAGGAAGCTCTAAAAACGTTGCTTTCAGGCCAGTAAACATATTGAAGAAAACAGTGTGAACAACAGAAGTTGAGATGTGATCTTGAATGAGTGGAGGCTTAAGTTGCAGCAGTAATGATCACTTACTGGCCAGTAAAAACACACAGCACTGCGGCTAGTGGGAGGACACAAAGAGTGCTGTTTACAGTGACAATGAGATGACTGACAAACAGGGTTACAGAGCTGACACACACACACACACTCCATGCGGGGCCTGTGTCTGGGTGCTTGATCATGTGTTGGTGATGGATAGCGTGATGCTGGCGAGGCTGGCAGAGGCTCCTCAGAGTGCAGCGAGATGCCAGCAGAGCGACTGCCAACAAAGGCAGCGTTACAAATACCTCACATTAGGGGAATGATGTCTGCATGTGCCATCCAAACGGGCGCAGGGGCGAGACAATGGTGTGAGGGAGATGGTGTTTCCGTTACAATTAGCTGCACGTTAATCTGTTTTTCTTTGTGCCTTAAGGGCCCTCGGCACACAAGAACAGTATGGGACAGTGTAGGTCTAAAAAACAAAACCAAGGCAATATTCAGGCTCTGTGAAAAAAAATCTGTTTTGCAGAATGACTTTAGGGGAGAGATGGGCAGACACTGAACTGTGTGTTTACCGAGTATCTGTAGCATCGCCTCTCTGGCGATGTTATCTTTTTTATAAGCTTTAAAAAAAACAGAGGATGTACTGTACTGTATTAATACACATGTACACAGCCGCACAGGATATTCACAAACAAACAAGTGTAGGTGAAGGTTTCTCACCCCTCACTTGAGTGCAAAACAGACCTGCTGCCCTTTAAAACGCAATTTCCTGAAACAAGACACAGGGACCGAACGAGGCTGTGTGTTCCCCCTCCTCTGCCCCGGCCTGGCTTTCCGCGGGCACTTTGGCAAGCGTGAGCAGCCAGTCTATTTTTCTCGGATAGGAGGGGGGCGGGGGTGGTTTGGGGGGAGGGGTTGGAGGTGTTTTTGTCTCCCCGTGTGAGAGGGAAGGAGGAGTGGATAGAGAGAAATATGGAGGTATGTTGAAGGAAGAAGAAGACGATGCAGTGATGTAGGAGTGGAGGGGTGAGGGGGGGGGGGGGTAGCAGAGAGAGATGTAAACAGCTAATCAATCAGCATAGAGAAGATACAGACAGTGGAGAGATGGAGACTCACAGATACTGACAGATGGGGGGGAGGGAGGGATGGAGGGCCTCTCCTCTCTGCACAGCTGGCTGGCAGGAGCACCGCTGTGTAGAATGAACTTATAATACCGTTTCTCACTAATACACTAATAATAGTAATTGGCAAAATCATTTCATAGGAGCCATTCAATGCAATTAATTACAAATCATGTATAGTTTGATTACAGCTGCAAAATCTTTCAAAACAGAAATCATTTGAGATCAAGTCAACTCTAATGCCAGATAAAAGCAACCTAAACAAAAGTAAGGTGAGACATGCTCTGGTCCTCTTTAAATATGTAGTCAGGAGGAATTGTGAGGTCCAAATAACGGCAAAGGCCACTTGGGGGATGTAGTTTAATAAGCGTTCCCTCTCTTCCTGTAAAGCCTTGAGTGAGCGTCAATCTAAAATAAACCTGACCTCTATGAAGCCTGAGGTGCAGTAATCCCCTCTAGAAAGGTCCACTTAGAATAGCTTGAATAGATGTCAAGTCATGGCCACAAACCTCTTGAATGAGGTTGTGTAAAAACCAATGACTAAAAGCTTGAAGTGCCTGAGTTTCTATTCTGAATATGAAACAGACAAAGATACTGGAAAGGATTTAACTTGATACATATTGAAGGGTAGAACCACCTTAACCCAGTTTAACCAGACAAGACAATTTATTCTCAGTCTGACGTTGGGGAATGTCTTTATGGTTTTAGTGCTACATCACTTGGGAGAGTGTAGCTGTGAATACAGGCTATTGAAATAAAACAGGACTTTATTCCAATACCAAGGACTTAGGATGGAAATGGCTTTTCTGTGTTTAGGCGGTGGTTTAGTCTGATGTGTTTGGAGGTCAGGGTTTATCATGCACCTTGTATCTGCCACAGTATCACTGAACCCAGCATATCTACAGGTGGAGCAGCTTGTCTGGGTCTGGCACGGCGCCCGGTCAGGCTCATGGTACCACTCCAGTGTTTCCCATAGGTTTACTGCTTTGGGGGGGTGCTGCCTGAGCGGGGGGGGGGGGTGGCATTGGGATATATATTTTTTAAATCCTCTGGAGCAGAGAGAGGAGCTGTGGATTATTGTTATTGATTAATCAGTGTTTCTTAGGGTCAAAAACAGTAAACTCACAACTTCAAATGAAAGCGTTTATTTAATAAAAGAGCACATGTTCAATGTGAAAAGTGACAGTAGATATAGATTAGTTGCAATTTGGTGCTATATATATATATATATATATATATAAAAAAATAAAAAAATAATAATTTATATATATTTTTTAAACACCTTGAATTTCAGGGGGGGGCGCGGGGCTCCGTTGGCGGGGCTCCGTTGGCGGGGTGCAGCGCCCCTCCAAGACAATGGTAGGGGAAACACTGCACTCAGAGTGCGGCTGCCTCTTGGTAATGTTCCTTACACTGCGTTTCAATTTGCACAACACACATTTAGCAGAGCTGCTTCATGTCTGCTCATTACTTCACCCTGATAATGTGCCTCTGCATAACAATGTGCCATCATTGCCCTGTAGCCTTTTTCCAACTCAGTCATTTATTTGATGCAGGCGCAGAGGCCACACTTATTTCTGTTTATTTTTCACATTCCCCCTCCAGGAGACATTTCATGTGTCTCATGTCCTAAAAGGGAAGAACAGGATGTGATTGCTGACTGCATTTTCAGGGGCAGCTCTCATCTCTCATGCAGTGAAAGGACAAAGAGAAGCCCCGCACTATCTGTCCCGTTGTGCTTTACACCGCTGCTATGATGGCATTTATGTGTCCGCCAAATAAACAGGCTATTTACATGTGAGTGCTGCTGACATAATGTCATCTCTTTATAGGCGCAGCAGGCAGGAACTGGGATTTATTGACTGCACGCACTGAAAGGCAGCATTACACTCTTTATTTGATGTAGGATAATCCAAACACTTTTTTATTTTTTTATATTTTTAACAGAATATATCCCAAAAATTGAAGCTGAATTTTTCCATCATCAAAAATGTATTTTTCTAAAAGCATGCAGATGTTAATGAGGATTGGATCTTCCATCTTTTCCAGTTTAATTTCTCACCGTCAATCTGATCATAAATCAGACTGCAGAACTCCTGCAGAAATGTGTTAGGACTATATTTTGGGTTGGATATAATCTTAGTTTTTCTCAATATTGTAATGTTGTTGTTGTAAACCCCTTGTTTTAAAGTCAAATTATGTCATTTTTTGAATTCACCAGAGCTGGTTTGTTATTGTCCTCGACCCACTTCATGATCCTATCCATATTACAGATGATTATTATCAAAGAACGTTAGTGTTCATTTTTTGAAAAAGCACCAGCTCAACCCTAGAATATCTTCACAATATATAAGATTTATATTTATTGTGATATTTGATTTTCTCCACATTGCCAAGCCCTATCTTCAATTATTGCAGAAATCACCCAACACCCAGGCCTGGTAAATTGTTCCTCACAATTAAACCCTTAAATAAATGTATTAGTTTCGGATTTAGACATTATTTTTCCCATCTTTGCAGCAAATATATGATCACACAGCAGTGGAAATATGTCCCCACATGAAACAGCACAACCAGAACAAGTGAAAAGATATGAAATATTCAAAGTAGTGATAAAGGCACACTTTCAAAGGGATTAGCTGACAGCTTCAAAGATGACCCGCCCAGTAAACACAGACTTCTGTGCGACCGCAGTCCCTAGTGACTGTGTGCGTTATGTATATGGGCTGGCTGTGGCAAACAAGGTTGTCTGAAAGCGTGGGTTGCAAAGACAGCAAGAAGATGATGAGGGGATCAAGATGGGATGGAAAGAAGGGGAGAGTGAGAAATAGGAGAGGGAGGGCTGGTGGCTTTTCTTTTGTCTGGAGCTGCAGCCTGTTTCATTAGCACAGCAGCCAGCTCCCCTCCTCCTCCGCCAGGCTCCCCAGCCCCAGACGGAGAGCCCGGTTACTATCCTAATGGCAGCTCTGTATTCATTATCACCTCCGCATACGCCTCCACCCCCCAACTCTGCCGGGACGGGGGGGCTGCTGTAATTGATAATTAAAGAGCAATAACACAGCGGTCAATGCAATCTCACCGCAGGAGCGCCTGAGACCCCATCCTCCTCCACACACACACACACACACACACACACACACACACACACACACACACACACACACACACACACACACACACACACACACACACACACACACACACACACACACACACACACACACACACACACACACACACACACACACACACACACACACACACACACACACACACACACAAAGGCAGCACTGATCCTTGCGCCTAAACCGCACGACCTGTATACACTCATACAGAAATATGTCACCTCTTGGCACTAACACAAAAAAACACAACTATATATGTGCGCACAATTTTGCATGCAAATAAACACACGCCCACACAGAATCCCTGGTAGCCCTATCCATACCTGTGATCATACACACAAACACACAGTAGTGAGAGAGACTGAAGAGCCTTAGGAAGAACAAAACAAAGAGACACACATGTTAATTTTGTAGGCAGATCAATACATAGACATGGAGGCGAGGCCACAGCGCCATTGATTATGAATGGGGACTTTTCTCTTCTTCTATTGGCAGAGCCAGTGAAGCCCTTATTAACATCTCGTTATTCAGCATATTTCATGAGCCCCAAATACATTGAACATGGCTGCTAATGAAAGGGCTGCTCACATTCATTCAGATTGCAAAGAAAACATTACTGGGTAGCAGGATTTTTGTCAAAGATAATAACAACACACAAGCAACAATGCTGCGATCAAACACCTTGTGTGCATTGTGCTGTTGGGTGTGTGTGTGTTTGTTTGATCAAGCCGTCATAGAAGAACCCCATTCTGTCACACACACAGTGACAGGGAGAGACAGGGATGAGAGACAGACAGAATTCATTAAAGAGGGTGAGGTTTTCTCTCTCCGGCTCCCTCTCTATCGCTCCTCTTGAAAGTCGTTTAGCGATGAGGATTCAATCTGCCGCTTGATGCGGTACGTGGGATGTAATTACAGAAGGAGAGAACGAGGCAAAGCTTCCACTGATTAGAGAGAGAGAGGACTAATGATTATGTATGTGCTCTATGTGGGAGACACAGGTGACACTTGCTCTGCTCTCAGAACCCTGTGCACTTTCTCTCGTATGTAGATAGATAGAAGCAGAGATCACACATGCAGAGCACACAGCACACAGTGACATGTGGCCTCTGCTTTTAACCCATCCTAGTACCTGGAGTCTAGTACTAGGAGCAGTGGGCAGCTATTGCACAGTGCCCGGGGAGCAATGGGGGAAGGGGGATGTCCGGTGCCTTGCACGGCAGGGCAGGAGGTGAACTGGGACCTCTCCAAGTGGCAGTGCACACTCCATTTTTAGGTCTGATCGGGGACTTGAACCGGCGACCCTACGGCTCACAGTCCAAGCCCCTACTGACTGAGCCACTGCCGGACTATAGAATATATTTTATAGAATTGTTTTGCTTTTGTATTGTGTTTTTTCCAATCCTTTTATTGATTTAGTACTTTTGATACTTTATATCATAATAACATCCTGTAAAAGGAATCTGCGAACATCTGGTGTTTTTATCTGGTGCCAAGACAGACACAAAACTGAGATGTTGAGCATATGGTTATGATGCAAGGTTTCAGATAAGGTGCAGAAATACAACGTTGTGATGTTATCATCAGAGTAAGAGGAGAATATTAAAGCATGTCAATATACTGAGTGTTATAACAACAAACGGAAATGATACAAAACAAGATGAATTTGAATATTTATTTGATACTTATGGTTCAATTGTGTTCGCTGTAAATCCAGTATCAAGTATTCTTTTTCATGCATACGTAATTTAAAGTATAGTTTTATCTGTGAGATTGGTTCACTTTAATACCTCAGAATAAAAATAGCTTTCCTCAAAATGTGGGTCTAGGTTGTGATTATAATGTACTCTTATTATATCATCATAATTGTGTATATCAATTATTATATATTCTCCTTTCCTGTACTTATTGTATTTGTTACTTATACCTCCATTGCCTACTGTAATTGCTGCACATGCTATTCCTACTCTGTATCTAGCATATTCATATCCTCTCCTTACTGTTTATTTTACAAGGTATATTTATTTTGTATAAGTGTTCATTCTGATTCTATAATTTAGGGTGCATTTCACATCAACAAAACAGTACAAAGAAAGTGTTCTTTCTCAATAGAACAATCAGTGGTTCAAGTTAGTATATTCCTCAGTGTAACATATCCACTAGTTGCAAAGCTTAAACATTTTTATTTTTTATTTTAAGGGAAAGGATGTTTTCACTACTCAACTATGTTACGGACAAACTTGATGTCATTACAATCATTTGATTAAGTCCTGCATTTCAAGTAAAATCCAATTTGAAAGGCTCTTGAGTCTATTCTACCATATATCCAATGATTTTTTAAAGTTTAAAAAATAATTGTATTCAACTTTTGTTTTTTCATGTGATATGTTCAGCACTGTCATTAAGGATAGGGATATGTTGTATTATAAAACTACCATACAGGCCATTTTGATAGTTTTAAGAGATGTCATGTAAAACTCCAACCTGTGTAGATGTACATTATACTATAAAGGATATCAGAAGCACTATTTTAAATATTTTAAATTTGAAAAAATGAGGTGCAACATAGTTGACAATGAAAGTCAAACATTTGACGCAGATAACATAGTTGACTGGACACATTATTAACCATCAGCACTATGTTAATTTCAAGGCAGAAGTGCAAAATTCAATTGATAATGATGTGTAATGACGTCTACATGTCATACAAATGGTCAACTAGGTTACCTGTCAACTAAGTTACTACAGTTATTACAGTACTGGGTTATGACAGGTAACCTAGTTGACAATTTCCCTATTTTGACCCATCATTTCAATGGTAGGCCTTGCCTGGATGACCACATGTCATTTTCTTGAACAGGTGAACATCACATTTGAACATATCATTTAATTAAAATCATTAAACAATTGTAAACCATAACAATGTACGTAACATTGTTGATGGTCAATTAATATACTCATTGACCATGTGCTATTATACATAAAATATTGTAAAAATGTAGAGGCCAATCACCACAGTGTGTTCAAAATGTCTGCCAAAGAGGAACATGGCATCATGTGATGCTGGTGACATGGTATTGGGACAAACCATTTTTGAGTTAAAGGGGGGAGTTCTGTTAGTAACATAGTTGACAGAACTTTTGCGGACATTCATATATTAAGATATTTAAATTATTTAAAGGAGGAAATCAATTAAAAAAATATTATTTTTCTTTAGTATTTAGACTTTTGAAATAAATGAATAATAGTTGTTATTTACTTTAATGGTTTTTATTCATTATTTTGAAACCATGACACCCTCAACTGAAAAACGGACAGAGCAAAAACGGTCAATTTAAGAACATCATGACACATTTCAAGCTAAATGAAGCATAGGATGCACATAATGTTTGTGTGATATTATAACATGCTTTCCAATAATAGGCAAAATATGATATTTTTGAAGAAAATAGTTAGAATAAATATAATTATTATCAATGGACATGGAATGTACCCCAAATTGTAGAAGGACTCTGTATATGCACATTCCTTTAATGCCAGGCTGGCTGCACTTCATTGTCTCCTTAGTCTAAATGTACATTTGATTGCTTACCCTTGAATGGGTGCATTTATTCCTTAGCATGGCTGTTTGTCCAAACATTACAAGTTACCACACTTTATTAAGTCATTTATTTCAAAGAGTAATTGATCTTTTTCTGAATGAAAAAACAACAATTACAATGATCATTTATACCTTAATTAAATCACTGAGGCCTAAAACAGGTAGTAAGAACAGCATGGGTAGTGTGCAGGACCAAAGTTAAACTGTCTGTGTGATGTGCAAAACATGTGTTCCAGATAATAAATGTGATCCTCAGTGAGCACACATCTGGCAACCAAGATGTTACATGCTACCTTCAGTGTGTCTTAGCCCTGACACAATGCCCTGCTTCTCACATAAGGCCTTCTCACATCCACACCTGCCCAGCACAAACACTCTGCTGGAGGTCCGATGACCAAACTGTACTGTAGCTGAATGTTCCAATGAAACTAAAGTGGTCAGAGAAAGAGGACAAATCCAATCACATCATGTGTAGAGACATGATATTTCACAGTGACTGTCAGCTCATGAACGGATGACTGACAGTCATTTCAGTCAATCAAAAGGTCAGTGGAAAGGACACACTCAAAAGCATCCCTTCATCAAATCCTCTCGTCTGCATCTGGTTACTGTTTCACAATGAGCTCATTTAAATGCAGAGGTCTTGGCCAGGTGCTATTTTAATAAAGACACAGGGAAGGAAGATGAGCAAATAAACAGGAGAAGAGAGGAAGGGATGGTGTGTGTGTGAGGGTGTATGAGCAAACGCATATGGCAGTGCCTGTGTGCGCGCTTGTGTGGGAGAGCCATATGCTGCAAAATGGCAGCCCAGAGGGGTGAAGGACTGATAAAGATAAATTGAGGACTGCAAAGAGAGGGAGGGCAGAGACAGAAGAATGTACATGAAAGAAAGGACAGCAAGCATAGATACAAAGTGTGTGTGAGCACTAGAGAGAGGGTTTGGGACTATCAAGTGTAGCAGAACTGTCAGAGCGCTGTGTGTCACATGGGGCAGATGAAACCTGACATACTCCGGCTATCCCCCACTCCTCCCTCCATCAGCCTCTCTCTGCGGCGGACAGCGTCCCTCTCAGCCCTTTTCTGGAGAGTGGTATTGACTGCGTCGGTTCGATGTTGGCTATTTCCATTTTCTCCCGCGGGGAGAAAGGAGACAAAGCAATAGCAAGTGGATTTCACCCTCACTGCGGCTGAGGTTGAAACCAGAAACTCATCAGTCACTGTGACACTCTGTCTTTTCACTTTCCCTTGTCTTCCACTCAGCGTGTGTGAGACGCAGCCTTTTTTATACACTTTGAAACACACACAGGCACACACACATTAAGAAGAGGCCCAAAGCACTGCAGTGCTCTCTGTGGTTCATTTCCCAAGAGGAGCTGAGATTGGAAGAGGGCATAAACAAAGCCAGGTACAGCAGTCCATCTTTACATGTGCACAGAAACACAAGAAAAACATAAGACACACACATAAAGACATGTACAGACTAGCACATGAAGTGTATGAACACATTTACATACAAAGACCTGTGAACAACATATACCGACTGACAAGCACACAGAGGTTTATGGAAGGAGAACAGACACACACACACACACACACACACACACACACACACACACACACACACACACACACACACACACACACACACACACACACACACACACACACGTCTGAGCTCAGCTGTGTGGAATGAGGCCACTTTGAAGTGCTTAAAAACGTCCTCCTCCATCTCCACCACTATCCGCTCCCTGCGGGATGTCAGCTATGGCAACAAACACTGAACACACACGCACACACACACACACACACACACACACACACACACACACACGCACGCACGCACGCACGCACGCACGCGCACACACACACACGACAGCGCCACCCTGCGTGACTGCAGCATTGAGATCACCTCATTCAGATCCTATAGAATCTGAGAGAAAAATACACACACACTTACAGAAATCCGACTTCATTTTCAGCCCCGACTACAAGATAGCAGACACTAGTGCCCTGAAAAGATTGGAGATCTTTGGAACAAAATAAAGTGTGGCACAGAGTATAAGAGGCAGACGGGAGAATGTTTAGGATGTTGAGATTTTTAGAGCAGATGATGATAATGAAGTCTGAAGAACTGACTTTAAAATGACTAAACTGTTTATAAGACAGTTTCATTTGCCATGAGTTATTCTTGCCGTGCGTGGGTTCAAGTTTTGAAGTGTCTGACTTTCTCCAACCTTCAAGTCACTGTTAAGCCTGAACATACTAAAAACACTATCAACACTGTTCATAGGGAAGATGAAAACAATACTATTGACATGGCCAGATACAGTATGTACAATGATTACAAATACTGCCTATTAAGAGCTACAGAAAGAATGACATTTCTTTCAGTGGGGAACCCTGGTTTCAAGATTGTGTAAGTTAACTTTCTCTTTTTGTATGCATCAAATCAATTGAATGTTTTTACCAACTGCAGGTGAATTATACATTTACTGACAAAAAGGCACCCTTTTTTAAAGTACACTCTCCAGACTGATACACAAGAATGTAATGACACTTACTTTCTTGACCTGTTTGATTTTTGGGATTTATTATATATTATCAGACGATGGAAACAGTGACATTGAGAGCACAGGAATTCACTAAACACCTGACCACTCTGCAGTTCTCTTAGCTTTCCAATTGCACTTGGTCTTCAGTCACACAGCACTTTACTGGTTTTGATGTCTGCCATTTGCCCTGTGATCAACCCTCATGCCCCCATACACACATTCCTCCCTAACAAGCAAGTGGAGGTCGATACTACATCCTCTAATTCTAGCCCACAGGCACACGCCACACCCGGCCCCAAATCTAATTTTGCCCGGGGCTTTTTTTAAGGGCGACGTCTGTCACAGAGGCAGCTAGTCGCTTCTGTTTCACAGGTAATCTCTCCTGTATTGACGTAATGGGTTCAGGCTCTGTAATAGAGGTCATTTAGTGCAATGGTTTAGTGCTCTGGAAGATTATGGGCCAGAGTGGGGCTTACCAATTTTAATGTTACATTTTAGCTGCAATTTGGGGATATTTACGATTTTCCTTCAATCCCCCAGCCCCTGTGGTCACCCCCCCAAAAAAAACCTGGAGTAGCACTCAAACAGCCCCTCGAGACCAACAATTTACAGGATCATCTTCCTGTGTGTGTGTGTGTGTGTGTGTGTGTGTGTGTGTGTGTGTGTGTGTGTGGGCAGAGCGGTTTAGGTCTGGTTGAGGGGTATAGATTGATTTGGTTTTGTTAGGCAGAGAGGATTTGCACCACAGTGAAGCTTTAGCTCTTTTAAAGTCTCAGCCTCCCTCCCTCTCTCTCTCTCGATTCTCTCTCTCTCTCGATTCTCTCCCACTCTCTCCTTCTTTTCAATAGGGACAGGGAAGTAATTAACAGCTACTTAAATTCCCTTGATGGATTTTATGGACAGAGGAGAGAGGGGAAGGGGGCAGTGTGGTGAGAGACGGGCTCTATCCTCTGAAGCTTAATGCTGCCATTTGCAGACAGTAATTTAGTCCTAGAGAATGTATGATTTAGCATTATTCAGTAATGAAGCAGAATAATACAAGAAGCTGCTAATGCATTATGAAAGGCTATTTGCATATATTCACGCTGCCACTGATTGCATCAACATTTCAACTCCCCCCTCCTGTCCGAGTAGTTCAGCAAAGAGCTGGTTCACACACATGTTCCTCTAATGCTAATCTTCTCCCAGCACATTATGTCAAACTCTTTTTCTATTGTTTACTCTCTAACACACTACCAATTAAAGGCTTTCCTGCTGACTCTCCTCCTGTAACAAAGTCCAATCAATTCCCAACGTATTGTTGATTCACACCACAGGCGTAACAACTTCCTGTTGTCCACCCTATCAACAAGAAGCCAATAAAGTCTTCATTACTGTCCACCACTTTTACAACAAGTAAAGTCAATCACTCGCATATTCCACTCCTCCGATTAAACTCTAGTTCCCCGATGGAAACGACAGCACTTCCTGTCAACATGGTTCAGCTTCCTCCCAGGTGCCCCTGTGCTAAAGGCTGTGTCGTGTGTGTCAGGGCTGCCAGATCAGATGTCCCGTGTGCTGCGCGGATATCAAACCAGACAATGGACCTCCTGCTGCAGGCGGAGAGAACGCCGTCTACCCAGAAAGCATTCATTTCCCTTCTCGGGCTAATCCTCCATCCCAGGAGAGACG